>NC_069685.1:46948235-47573235 GCF_023699985.2 Odocoileus virginianus | reverse complement strand
GTACCAAGGTATACCTGGATGGTGGGAATGTAGAATGGCGCAGCTACTGTGAAAAAGGCTAAACACAAACTTATGCTCTGTGTTACCATATGACTGAGCACTCTCACTCCTATGCATTTTCCTTAAGAGAAATGAAAATCGGGAATTCCCAGGTGGTCCAGTAGTTAGGGCTCTGTATTTTCACTGCCGTGGGCCCCGGTTCAATCCCTGGTTGGGGAACTAAGATCCCAAGAGCAAAAAAAAAAAGGAAAAGAAAAAAATATATGTTCACACAAAAACCTGTATATTCATGTTTGTAGCAGCTTTCTATGCATAATCACCGAAAACTGGAAATATGTGAAATGTCCT
Organism: Odocoileus virginianus; assembly: GCF_023699985.2. Taxonomy (NCBI): domain Eukaryota; kingdom Metazoa; phylum Chordata; class Mammalia; order Artiodactyla; family Cervidae; genus Odocoileus; species Odocoileus virginianus. The sequence continues at coordinate 47,572,887 of NC_069685.1, read as the reverse complement.
TCAACTCACAAATGGTTGGAAACCTGTGCTATGTACCTATGAGGGAATTCTGCTCAAAAATCAAAAGGGATAATGGTTCACATGGATGCTATTCTTTCTTAAGAAGAACTGAATTCCTGAAGAATTTATATAAAGTGTTAAATATACACAAGTTGGAATTCTTAAATAACAATGGAAAGGCAGGCCTGCAGCCCAGTCTTTGAGAGACACTCATGATGGCAGTAACCAGAAATGAGATACTAGCTAAAAAGAGCCTGAGGCTTCCCAGATGGCGCTAGATATAAAGAACCCACATGCCAAAGCAAGAGATGCAAAAGATGCAGGTTCGATCCCTGGGTCGGGAAGATCTCCTGGAGGAGGAAATGGCAAGCCGCTCCAGTATTCTTGCCTGGGAAGCCCCATGGACCAGAGGAGTCTGGCAGGCCACAGTCCATAGGATCGTACAGAGTCGGACACAACCGAAGTGACTTAGCACGCGAGAAGAGCCTAGAACTTCCCAAGGAACCGCACCCCACCCCCAACCCGGCCTCCCACAAACAGGCTGTTACAGACTCAGGCGATCACTTTTTAAAAAGGTTTATTACTTCAATGACGAATTATTTTTAAAAGATGATATTCAGTTTTCCTTCCAGTAGAAAAGAGACAGAGGCTTGCTTGTCCCAGAGACCAGGAGTCCCAGACGGATGGGTCTCCTGACCAGACACCCAGGCTGACATTCCGGAGCCTCTCTACCTCTGCCCTGGCACCTGATAGCTGCAGACCTTGGTGGGGGGCAGCTCAGGGCATAGCCTTCCACCACCCCAGCCAGGAAGTGACTGGCTCAGTATACAGGATGATGTCAGTTTAGGCTGGAGGGAAGGGACCTGGACACCCAAACCCATGATCCTGCAGGGGGTTTAGGATGCATCTCCATTTCTGAGTCCCAGATGGGAGTCCAGTGGCTACAGCTCTGGTCCGAGCTGGGTGCTGAACCACAAAACCTTGCCCACCAGGTTCGGGCACCAGTCAGCACTCCTGGGCTGGATTTGGGGACAGTGGCGGCCTCTCAGGGTAAACGCCCTGTCCTGCCTGGGTGAGCCACCAGAAAGGGGCTGCAGTGTTTCAAGACAGATGGAGCGGACCGCTGGGGAGAGGTGACGTGAGTCATTAAAGGCCTGGGCTAGGGGACCCCGTGCCCATAGCACCTATGGTCAGGCCTGTGGATTACATGGAGAGAAGCTTCCAGAACAGTCCTTGTTGACCAGCCTTTCCCCCAAGTCTCTCAGCAGCGGCTCCATCCCTGAGTGTCTGCACACACCTGTGCACACGTGTGGGCACGTACCAGGGGCATGCGTGTGTGTGTGTGTGTGTGTGTGTGTGTGTGTGCGTGCGTGCAATGTGCAGGAGGTGGGGGCTCAGACTTTGGGACTGGTGGGCTGTCCACTGAGTGAGTCCTGAAGAAGCGGGGTGTAGGGGCTGGGAAGCTGGTCTGGCTGAGCGGCCAGACTGGGCTGGCTGATGGCATCTTTGGAACCCTGTGGAGAAAAGGCAGGGTGCGCTGCATCACTAAGGCCGGCCACCAAGCCCTGCCCATGCCAAGCCCCGCCCACACCCCGCCCCGCCCCTGCACATCCTCCAACAGCATGGAAACCCCCCTGGGAGTCCCATCAGCAGCCCCCACCAATCAGGCTCGATATGAGAAAAGACTGGAGTGACCTACAGACTCCTGGGTCGCAACTGCAAGGGTCTCCCCATCTCATGAAACACCATCCCGCCCTGCTCTCATCCCATTTTAGAGATGGGGAAACTGAGGTCCAAAGGGACTCGCCTAATAGAGAGAGAAGGGCAGAGCAAGGAGTTCAGGGTTTATATAAGCAATACTGTCGACATAGGAAAACTGGAAAGCACCTAAATGTCCACTGATATCATAATGCATCTAAAACAGAGTCGCAAGGTGGTAGTCAACTTACACAGCTCTCACAAACAGAAAATTGAGAAAGGGAAAACCAGCTGCAGAGTGACTTATGTAGCATGTCCTCCAGAGACAACGTTTCAGAAACTGATCTACTGCTCATGGATACAGATTTAGAGGGGGAAAGCAGGCACACACCAAGTTCCTAGAAATGGTTGTCTCCGGATAGGGGGAGGGCTGTGGGGCTTGGTGGGGTGGGGGCAAAGGGCACAGAGTGAAAAGGAGAACTAGGACAAGATGTGAACAGTTGATGTTGTTGAGTCTGGGTAAGAGGGAACTCAGGGTAGTTCATCTAGCTTTACTTTTTTTTTTTTAATTTCACAATTTAAGGAAATTTAATGAAATTAAAGAGACATGGATGGACCTAGAGTTGGTCATACAGAGTGAAGTGAGTCAGAGAAAGAAAAACAAACATCGCATATGAACGCATGTGTGTAGAATCTAGGGAAAAAGTGGAACAGATGAACCTATTTGCAGGGCAAGAATAGAGAAGCAGATGTAGAGAACGGACATGTGGACCCAGGGGAAGGGGAGGGTGGGCCAAGCTGGGAAATTAGGACTGACATGTGGGCACTGCCATACGTAAAACAGATAGCTAGTGGGAAGCTGCTGTAGAACAGAGAGACCTCAGTTCGGGACTCTGGGATGACCCAGACGGGTGAGATGGGGGTGTGGGAGGGAGTCTCAAGAGGGAGGGGGTATGCGCATGCACATAGATGATCCACTCGGTTGTGCAGCACATGCTGGCACAACATTGTAAAGCAATCATACTCCAACAAAAAATAAATTTAAGGTAAGCTGTGATAATAAAAACTGGGGGTAACTTTTCATCCCCCTAAGCCCTCTATCTTCATTCCCCTTGAAGAATGGAGAGAGATGCCTTCTTGCCCAGCAGCTGTGGCTGGAAAACCCCCAAAACCCCTGCCTGCTTGGACCATGCTCACAAAGCCCAGAGGTCTGCTTCACTGCGAGGTGGGGAAAAAATCAAACTCCACTCCAGGCATGACCAAGCGGAAGGTGAAACTCCTGCCTCTCCTGTGGGACTGATCTCAGGCTACCCAGACTGAGCCACATTCCAGCCAGGAGTGAGGAGGAGAGGTGGGGGGGGGGGGGGGATGGGGTGTCAGAGCGAGACCAGTGCCCACTGCTGACCCACACCCCCACATACAGGCAGCATGTGACAGTCAGGGCGGTGGGCGGGGGGCATATTCTCAGCAATGTGGACCCAAAGAGCTACGACTGGAGACAGCCTCACTCAAAAGTGATCAGTTCTAATGAGACAGATGAAACTGGAGCCTATTATACAAAGCGAAGTAAGTCAGAAAGAAAAACACCAATACAGTATATTAACACATATATATGGAATTTAGAAAGATGGTAACGATGACCCTATATGCGAGACAGCAAAAGAGACACAGATGTAATGAACAGATTGTTGGACTCTGTGGGAGAAGGCGAGGGTAGGACGATTTGAGAGAATAGCATTGAAACATGTAAATTATCATATGTGAAATAGATCGCCAGTCCAGGTTTGATGCATGAGGCAGCATGCTCAGGGCTGGTGCACTGGGATGAACTTGAGGGATGGGATGGGGAGGGAGGTGGGAGGGAGGGTCAGGATGGGGAACACACGTACACCCATGGCTGATTCATGTGAATGTATGGCAAAAACCACCACAATATTGTACAGTAATTAGCCTCCAATTAAAAAAAAAAAGTGAAAAGGGGAAGCTGCTTCTGCAAGAAAGACACATGTAACAAACCCTCAAGGAACCAGAACCTGAGACAGATTCCTCCTCCTCTTCCTGCTCCCTAACACTGTCCTTTAACTGTGGAATGAGGACTTGGAATTAATGAGACTCATGAGAAGGTAAGAAAGATCCAGGAACATGTCCCTGCAGGGCTGCCTAGTACAGTTGTCCAGGTTGGTCACTGCACAAAGGCACTCAGCCAAGGGGGCTATACATGGGCTGTATTCTGTGTTCTAAACCTGCGGTCCTAAAGCAGGCCACGTCTGCACAGAGGGGCTGTCTTTTTCTTACTCACATAAAGACATCTTTCTGGGCTAGCAGCTCCTCAAGCCCACCCCATGCCGAAGTGCAAGGCAAGGTGTGGGATCTCCCTTAGGTGTTCAAAACAGGTTAGAGGCTTCCCTGAAGGGATTCTAGGTCTTCTGGACCACTGGCAACTTCTCAAGTGCCTGCCTGGCCTCCTAAACCAGCACCAACAGGACACTGCCTTCCTCAAGTACACATGACTGGGGATAGGGGTCTCATCTGGGCTGAGCCTTCCAGAAGGCAAGGCAATAGAATCTCTTTAATCAAAAACTTCTCTGGGACTTCCCTGGTAGTCCACAAGACTCCACGCTGCCAATGTAGGGGGCACAGGTTCAATCCCTGGTCAGGGAACTAAGATCCCACATGCTGTGTGGTGTGGCCAAAAGATTAAAACAAACAAAAAAAAAAGCCTTCCCTGATAACTTGAAGCTTGAATTCTGTTGGTAAAGTCAAGAGGAGACTCCAGTGTTGTGTGGGGTTTTTTTGGAGGGGGGAGGGGGCAGTAGGCAGGATATCCTGGCTGCATCCAGGGAGGCATGACCATGGGGCTGAGACCTCACAGATCACCAGTTCTATCTGTGCTAAAAGCCAATAACCCCCTTCGAGGAAGACCTTACCCTTACACCCCCAGAACAGCAAAAAAGTTTCTGCAGAAGGGAATCTTGGCTGGATGGGGGAGGGGTATCCAAGGGGCCAGACTGTACCTAAGAAGGCATCCCAGAGGAATTCTGGGAGAGAGGAAGGAAAGCGGGGTACCCATCTCTGGATAGGATGTCCTGCTCCCAAACTCAGGAGGACACCCCCTTAACACTCAGTCCTGACGTGGCCAGGCTCTCTTATCCCCAGGTCGGCAGGAGGAGCCCCCCAGAGTCTGGCTGGGGACACAGCTGTCCCTCGCTTCTGCTCCTTGCAGGGACTGGCGGCGCCTGCCAGCACACACACCCACGCCCAGCACTTGGCGTGTTCCGTTCTCCCTCCTCCTCCAACCCTGGCAGTCGAAGCAAACTGGAGCAGCCAACTGGCCCCAAAGAGAAGGGCTGTCGACTCGTCTTCAGGTTTTAGCTCTCAAGAAAGCTATTTAAACCCGAGCAGGCACAGCCCCAGAAGCTGGCGAGGGCGGCACATTTTTCAGAAACCAAAATAACAGCTATGATCAGAGGCACAGCCATAGTGAGACTGACTCACTGCTGCCCAAACCCCAACAGTAGGGCTCAGAGCGCTGCCTGTCACCTCCCTTGGCTGGACTTGGCTCTCCCAAGACCTCAGACCTAAAGGAACACAGCCCAGAGGAAGGTGAACCCACAAGGCACCAGCCTACTTCTCCTGCAGGTAGGTTGTCAGATGCAGGGAGGGCAGCTGGTTAAATGTGAATTTCAGGTAACCAACAAACAGGTTTTCAGTATAAGCGTGTCCCGACAATTGCATGACACACTTAGGCAAAAAATCATTCGCTGTTTACCTGAAATTCACATTTAACTGAGCACCTCTTTGCTACTGTCATTTCTTGGGAGTTTTTTGGTTTGTTTTTGCTCAATCTGGCAACCCTTCCCTCAGACTGAGTTCTGGATATATAGTGGGTGCCCAGGTGATGCCCAAATTGTTTCTTTCTTGGTCAGTCATCCCAGATTCACTTAAACCAATCTATATCAGGGACTTCCCTGGCAGTCCAGTGGCTAAGACTCCGTGCTTCTAATGCAGGGGACGTGGGTTCGATTTCTGGTTGGGGAACTAAGATCCTACACTCCGCAGGGTGCAGCCAAAAATAAATAAATAAACCAATCTACTCATAATCCCCTTGGTGCATGTGCACTCAGTTGTGTCCAACTCTGCGACCCCGTGGACGGTAGCCCACCAGGCTCCTCTGTCCATGGGATTTCCCAGGCAAGAATGCTGGAGCAGGTTGCCATTTCCTTCTTCAGGGGATCTTCCCAACCCAGGGATCAAGCCCACGTCTCCTGCACTGGCAGGCGGATTCTTTACCACTGAGTCACCAAGGGATTAAAATAACACATTCCCGGGGCCCGTCCATGATTCTATTTCAGGAGGTTTAGAAGAATGTCCTCAGATCTTCATTTTTAGCAGACTTCCCCAGAAGAGTCTATTGCACCAGAAGTCAGAAGCAGCTGACCTAAACCTTGATCCTGCCTTTTTAAGACAACCTTGAAAATAAGACACCAGCCCACTAGTCGCCCTCTGTCCCCTACCACGCCTGGGATCACTCAGAATGTAAGAAGACAGCAAAGTATACAAGTACATATTTTCTATCTGTAGACAGGTGAAGTGCAGGCTGAAGAGATGTATAAGATCCAAAGCGTTTCAAGGTGCCAGAGTTCTACTCACTACGGGAGGAGGTGGGGGGTGGGGCGGGGGCATTACCTGGTACCCACCTACAGTCTTGCTTCTTGCAGTACAGTCCCCTTGGGAGCTGATGTCATCAGGAATTCAGAATAGGCCTGAACGGCCTCCTTATCCTTTGAGCCCTTTTTAAAACTAATCCAAAATAAATAGCATTTCTCCTAGAAGATAACCAAGCTAATTTATAGTTGCCGTTCCAGCTGAACACACATGGTTTTTATAGGGTTCTTCAATTTGCAGGGTTCTTCAAAAAGCAGGGGCTGGGGTACAGAACTTTCGCATCCAACCACCATTAATGATTGCAGTTGGGAGATTTGGGAAGTGATAGTGCCCTTCACCGAAGACAGATACACCAGCATCTTCAGGAAACATATTTGATCAGATGGGCAAACTAAAAAGGGTCTGTTGGCCTGAAAATTTAGGCCAAGTTTAGGAGTGGCGATGGGCCATGGTGAGCGAGGTGGCTCAGCCTAGACTCAGAGACGTGAGCAAGTGGCATGTGAAGAATTTCATGCTGTACGGACTGAGCTAGCCGGTGGCATTTTAAATAGACCAGAAACAGAGGTGTCTGTTTTTTTTCAAGAATGACTTGAACAAAAAAAAAAATGTCTTTGAAGAGAAATTAAAATATTTTGAGTTTAATGATGTGCCATTCTTTTTTTTTTCTCCCAAGGGAAATATATAAAAACACAAAAGGCCTAACCCTTGCTAAACCAAAAAATACATGTGTTTGTCATTCAGCTGTGCCCAGCTCTTTGCGACCTCATAGACTGTAGCCTGCCAGGCTCCTCTGTTCAAAACACATAATGGGATAAATTTCATTGATTGGGCCTCCAGTACAACCTGCAGGGAGGGAGCCTCACCATCATTAATAGAAACGATCAATAATCTTATGGGACTTGGGGGACAAGGATGGGGGGTGAAGCAGGGAAGTGTTCACATCCTGCATCCTCAGTCTCCTGCCCCTTCCCCTTCTGATGGACCATTAGGAGAGAGACAGAGGGGACAGACGGGGGTTGTCTGGCCCTGGCCCTCACCAGCTGCTTCCCCTGGACCCGCCCACCTCACCCCAACCCCCCACCCACGTGTGGCTGTGTATGTCTTCACTCCTGGAAACCCATGGTGATGCTGGGCCTGGGGAGTCATCCACAGACTGGGGGCTAGGGCCTCTGGTACCCTCTGTCCTCCCAGAATAATTCATTCCAAATACCGTAGGGAGTTCCCTTCTGCTCTGGCTGGGGCAGTGACAGAGGATAGGGTCCCCAGCGTTCATCAGGGGCTCAAGACACCAGAGGCCCTGGTACCCTCACATCAGTGCAAACCTTTTCCCCCGAAGGTTGGGGAATTTGGAAGGGAAGTGGTGATAAAGGTCTGAAAGCCCAGGTTAAGAGCCTGGAAAGGTTTATCATCGCCCCAGCTACCAACAAGCAAGCAAGCATGCAATCTGCCTCCGAGTAAAAGGCAAAAGAGAAAAGGCTGTTTACCAAAGCTAGAGCAAGAAAGCTGGTGTTGCAGGTGGCCCGAGGGGGCAGCAGGGAAGCTGGGCAACCCCCCTCCAAGGCCCAGGCCTGGGGCTCCAGGAAAACTTGGAGTGGGGGTCCCCAAAGGGGGGGTTTCTGGTTCATGGATTCAATACGGCCTTGCAAGACTGTGCCATTGAGTGCTGTCTTCTGTCTACCAGCTAGCTGCTCACCCAAGTCCTCTGCCCCAGGGGCCCTTGTCACCATGAGATGGCAGTAACCTGCCTAATGCTCCCTGGTCTCTAGACCTCACAACCTATTTATGTCTGTACCCCCCTAACTGTGCAGTGTCCCTTCAAAATAAGCTGTGAAAGTGTCAGTGAATGCCATGAATGAATTAATGAATGATGCCAAATCAAGAAGGGGTTTTCATTGGGACTTGCATGGCAGTCCAGAGGTTAAGACTATGTGCTTCCACTGCAGGGGGCACAGGTTCAATCTCTGGTTGGGAAACTAAGAGCCTGCATGCCCTGCTGCAAGGCAGGGGAAAAAAAAAAGACCAAGGAAGAAAAAAAAAAGAAAGGGGGGTATTTGTTGTCCCCCAATGTTCTTCCTGACTTTGAATGGCAGATGGCCCAGGACTGATTCTTCAGGGCTCTTGTTCCTGAATACCTACTCCTATTCTGGTCCAAGCCAGTATCCGAGCTCACCTGGGCCTCCTCACTGGTCCCCCTGCTCCTGCTCTCTCATGGGAAGACCTATTAATAGCTGCCACATGTCAACCGACTCAGTCACCCCTCTCCTTAAACCCATTATTGACCAGAGACATATCCACATATTTTTAGAGAGTGAATTAACACATGTGAATACAATTAACATCACCAGGCGAAGTTGTTAGAGCTTAAAATTGATCAAGGGCTCATTATACAACTTATGATTGTCATCATCATTCACATTTTGCTCCATTAAGGTTTTTGTTCCAATCTTGTATTATAAACGTAAAATTTTCCCAAAAATGACACATTGTGAGATTTTGAGTGAAGAAGAATTTTTTGGTGAATTTTAGGCAGATACTTTCTCTGAATGTCTGAGCAACATATATACTAGTATCTCAGAAGATGACAGTTCTTCAGAACATAGTTCTGATTCAGACAATGTGAATATTAGACCAACAAAGAGACAAAAAACCTTAGTGCATGATTCTGATGTGGAAAGTGAAAATAGAACTCATGATGCTAGAGAACGCTCCTTTGTTTCTACAGAGGAGTGGATTGAAGACAACATCTCATGAAAATGAGAAGACTTTACAGGTGTGTCAGGGGTAACTATTGAATGCAATAACCTTCACACAGTGAAATAACAGAATTAATTTTTGGCTGGCCAAAATGAAAATCGCCTGCTACAGGCATTTGTTTCTGCAAATATTCCCCAGTCAATAATGAGTTAAAAGCTTCCAGTCATCCCTTGGAATCAGTTCCAAGCTGCTCATCCCAAGTTACAGGGCCAGGCATGACCTACCTCTGCCTCTGAGATACCACCTTCCCTGCCGCCCCTACGTCCACTCCCCTCCAGCCAACCCACTGCAGCAGGATCCTCCAATACAGCCCCACCCATCCCTGCCTCAGGGCCTTTGCATTGGCCATTCCTCCACCTGCAGCAGTCTTTCCATGACTCTGTACTGAGCATTCACATCTGAGCCTAAATTCAGCCTCTTCAAAGAAACCTTTTCTAACATTATCGCTATCGTTGTCCCCAACCTCCCTGGATACTGTGGCGCCCAGTCTAGCAGCCAAATGTGGCTGTGGAGGCTTTGAAATGGAGTGAGTCCCAATCAAGATATGCTGTTAAGTGTCAAATACACACTGATTCCAAAGACTTCACTCAAAAACATAATGCAGAAATACTTAATTTTTTTATATTGATTGCAGATTGAAATGGTAATCTTTTGGATATATCCAGGTTAAATAAAAGACATGATTGAAATTAATTCCCTTTTACCTAACGTGGCTATTAGAACTTTAAATTTAAAATCACACATGTGGCTTGTGTTGTATCTGTCCTGGACAGCACTGCCCTGAGCCCATCACATTCTCTATCATCTTTATCATGGGTGAAATCATCTCTTCTGTTTAGTTACTTGACTCCCATCTGTCTTTCCAATGAGAATGCTTATCCCCGCACACCCATCAACAGGAACTGTCTTGTTCACTGTTGTATGCTCTGTACCTGCCAGAACCTGGCAGCCAGCAGCTGCTGACTGGATGAACAAACCATTCAAGTACCAGGTCTCATGATCCCAAACCACTGCAGTCCCTCCAAAGTTGGGCCCCCAAGCCTCCCAAAACAGGCAGAGAAGTGGTAACAGAAGATGCAGGAGAGGCAAGGATGCAGTGATGGATGGCTCCCCAGCCCAAGTAGAGACCTAGGACTTCTGCTCGAAGTGGGTGCAGGCTGAGGGTGCAGGCTGTGTCCATGGGCACAGCAGGAAGGGACAGTTGGGGAATCTGATTTGAGCCCCTCCATCCCCCAAGCAGGCAAGGGACCACTCAGCCCAGGCCATGCTCTGACCATTACTTACTTGACTCCGGATTTGGTAGATGATGGGGATGAGCAGTAGGATGCAGCCCAGGGCAAGGAGCACATACTGGGCATACTGCAGCACTTTGGGCATCAACACCAGCTGGGTATAGAATGTCTGTAGGGTCTCACCCTCCATTGCGCCACTCTGGGGAAGAAGGACAAACAGATGGACTAGGGCCACATACTATGAGCTGAGGGTGCAGATGCCACTCCATCACTTCCCCATCCCAAGTCCACTGGCCAAAGCATGCCATTAGGCCAGCCTCTATGTCCTCCAGGGTCACACAACAGGACTACATTTCCCAGACTCCCTTGCAGCTAGGCAGGCCCATGTGACTTCTTCTGGCCAACGGGATGTTGGCACAAGGACGTTACAATTTTCACACCTGGCTCCCACGTGATTCTCTCCATCTCTTTGCCAATTTACTGAATGGAAATGGATTCTGAGGATTTCCGAAAGGTCAGAACCAAACGATGGAAGGAGCCCAGATGTCCCCAAGTGTCTGCATGGAGCACAGCTCCACCTCCCCTCTCCATCAGACTGTGATGTGAGCAGGAAGTGAATTTGACATTTGGAGTCTGGCTGTTCCGGCTGTTAGCTCACCCTGAATTAAAATGAACTAAGCCAGAAGGAATCTTGAAAAGCTGGGAGAAAAGGAAGTTCAATAAAAAGCCGACACAGTGAAAATGAACTTCCCTTCATCTTTGGAGAAGTGGTCACACGTATTAGCAAAATTATTTTATACGCTGACCAGGGGCTTTACAATTTCAGGCAGCTTTGGTCTTCCTCATCTCAACTGAGCCTTTCAGTCCAGTGGCATAACTGACATAATGTGCTTGGAGAGGGCGAAATTTCTAATAGACTGCTCTGTATCACAGAGTCCAGCTAGCCAGCCCCGCCTCCCCACCACACACAGCCTCCTGCCTCAGATGCCCACATCAGCTCCTCACTGAGCCATCAGATACCACGACCACAGGAACCTGGTACCCAGGGAGAGGGAGGCAGCCTTACCTCTTCAAACCACATTAGTGGCAGGACCACTGGCTGGATGTTCCCAGTTTGTCTGGAAATAAGGGAGATCAAGCAAGTGAGAAGTTTTGTCGGGGTGCCTCAGGTCAGACAGCTCTGGACCTGTGATTCTACAACGACTAGATCGGCGTGATCTTGAGGAATGGGCATCTCCTGACAGGAAGCAACTTGACAATCCGACAATATCTTTTTAAATGAAAACTTCATGTCTTCTATGTGGTGGGTGCTGCCAGGGACCTAGCTGATGTCCATTTCTTCCTCTTTGAAACAGAATGCCAGTTTTATTCAGGATGGCAATGTACCCAGCTAACAAACAAGGCAGTTGATGCTGACCCCCTGCTTTCCTTCAGGGAGTCTGGAATCTGGGTGCATACCAGGCAGAAAGCGCTGACGTGACCAGCCCCCAGTAAACATCCCCAGGGAAGAGTTTCTACTGGGCATCCCTGGTAGGGGACACTTCACACATATCACAACTCATCACTGGGAGGAGGAAGCATGTCCTGTGTGACTCCCCCAAGAGAGGGCTCTAGAAGCCTCTGTCTGGTTCCCCCAGACTTCACCCTGTGAGCCTGTCCCCTTTGCTGGTTATGTTTTGAATATTTTCTATGTAATAAATCACAGCTGAGTCTTCCCAGCAAATCATCGAACCTGAGAGTGGTCCTGGGAACCCCTGACACAGTCAGTTACCAGCAAGCTGTGTGACCTCGGGCATGCTCCTTACCCTCTCTGTGCCTCCTCTGAAAAATGGGGATTACAATGAATTCCTCACAGGGCTCCAGTGACGACTGAATGTGGATACATGAAAAATGCCCAGCATATAGAAAGTGTTCAGTGTTTATCACTGTTGTCTAGTTGTTAAATGGCTTCCCAGGTGGTGGTTCCATGCTGAAGAATCTGCCTGCCAGTTCAGGAGACTCAGGAGACACGGGTTCAACCCTTGGCTTGAGAAGATCCCAGGAAGAGGAAATGGCAATACATTCCAGTACTCTTGCCTGGAAAATTGCATGCGCAGAGGAACCTGGAAGATTACAGTCCACGGCGTCCTAAAGAGTCAGACATGACCTAGCGACTGAGCATGCAGCTGTTAAATGCCAGCAAACAACAGAACAAACAAATATTCCATAACTTCACATTCCTGGGTCTGCTTAAAGAAGGCACAGCTGGAGGGGAGATGGAACCCACTTGGGGGACAGGCACTAGAGTCAGCACAAAAGGCCCAAATCCTCAGTCACAATTCTCAAAGATCACTTAAGTAGAGTGCTGGGTAGTGAAATGAATTTACACAGTATCACCTACAGAGGAGACAGACACGGAAAACATTCTAGAAATACAAGGGGGGTCCCCCTTCACTTTGATCTCTTTAATTGAAGTTTGTAAGAACTGATGTAAATTAAATGCACAGACTGTGCAACCCTCATGCCTCTATCTTGTGAGCAAACACCACAGAAGTTCCTCAGAGAAGTCACAGCTAGATGGCTCTGTTTCTGGAACAGCTGTTTCTAGACTTTTCCCACACTGGTTCCTCAATAGCCCTCAGGGATGTTGATAAACACCGTCTTTGAGATCATCACCACAGCCCACGGCAGTTCTGAACAGCTGGGGACACAGAGGCTCAGAGAGATCAAAGTAGCAGCGTGTAGCCACCAACAGGCAGAATCCAGCCACCCAGAGAGACTGCTGGCTTGGGCAACATTTGTCAAGAATCAGAATGAACTCCCAACAGGTGAAACTGAGAAAGCAGGTGTTAAAATCCAGATTCTGAAACCTGCATTTGCAAATGCATCGGATGTGGCCACACCGAGCCCGAGGCCCCTGGTGCTCGACAGAGACTGGCCCTTGGCCCGTCCCCACCCAGCCTGTCCGGCTCCTCTGTCCTAGTCACCTGCCCACCCTGAGCATGAAGTTAGCAGACCAGGCATCGAGTGATGGGGGGCCCTCCAGAACTCCAGCCTGAGCAGCAGATGCCTAAGGCCCACGTGGCGCTGCTTCACCAGCCGCAAACACGTCAGGAAGAAACTCTGAGCAGACTCAAAAAGTAAAGATGGAAAGCTTGGACTTCCCTGGCAGTCCAGTGGTTAAGAACCCACTTGCCAAAGCAGGGGACACAGGTTCAATCCCTGGTCGGGAACATTCCACTTGCCGTTGAGCATCTAAGCCAGCACACCACCACTACTGAGCCTGCCCTCTAGAGCCTGAACTCTACAACAAGCTAAGCGCCTGCAGTGAGAAGCCCATGCACCGCAACGAGACAGCAACGAAGACCTAGCAAAGCCAAAAAAGTAAAAACTAATTAATTGAATTTTTTAAAAAAAGCTAGCAGAGAAGTGTGGATGAGCTATGCGAATGATCCCCAGTGCACTCAAAGTGTTATTCTTTCCAGCTGAGAAACATCTCACAAAGCCAAACAGATGCTCACATTCCTGCAGCCCAGGAATCTTTCTGAGGGATTTTTTTTTTTTTTTTAATGGAAGCATTTCAAACACACTAAGTACAGAACCTGACAGAACAACCAATCAGCACGCTCCCTCACCCGGCTCTATCCTGAATGAGTGAGTAAAAGTTGCTCAGTTGTGTCCAACTCTTTGCCATCCAGGCAAAGCCTGTATGTAGACTGTAGCCCGCCAGGCTCTCTGTCCACGGAATTCTCCAGGCCAGAATACTGGAGTGAGTTGCCATTTCCTACTCCAGGAGATCTTCCCAACCCAGGGATGGAACCCAGGTCTCCAGCACTGCAGGCAAGATTCATTACCATCTGAGCCACCAGCTCTGTTCTATGATGATGCTATAAGAGGAGTTGGCGAGGATGTGGAGATGCTGGCACCCTCCCACGCAGCTGGTGGGAGTGTGAAACAGCGCAGCCGCCCTGGAAAACAGTCTGACAGCTCCTCAAACGGTTAAGCATAGGGCCACCAGAGAACCCAGCAATTCAGCTGTAAGATACCTACCCAGGAGAAATGAAAACATACAGCCACATACTCAGGCATAAATATTCAGAGCAGGACTTCCCTGGTGGTCCAGTGGTTAAGAATCCGCCTGCCAATGCTGGGGACCCAGGTCCCATCCCTGGTCCAGGAAGACATCACGTGCCAAGGGGCAACTAAGCCGGTATACCACAAGTACTGAGCCTGTGTGCCTAGAGCCTGGCCTCCACAACAAGAGAAGCCACCGCAATGAGAAGTCTGTGCAGCAAAACTAGAGAGGAGCCCCTGCCCGCTGCAACTAGAGAAAGCCTGAGTACAGAAGCAAAGACACAGCACAGCCAAAAACAAAATACGTAAACTTTTTTAAAGATTCAGAACAGCATTATTCATAATGGCCAAAAAGTAGAAACAGCCCAAACGTCCATCAGTGGATGAATAAAAACATGGTCTTGCCAGGCAATGGCATATTATTCAGCAATAAAATGGACTGAAGTGCTGACACCTGCTACAACATGGATGAACCTTGAGAACACCATGTTAAGTGAAAGAAGCCAGTCACATATTATACAACTCTATTCACATAAGATGGCCAAAATGGGTAAATCCATAGAAATGGGAAGTAAATTAAGGGTTGCCTGAGGCTGAGGGAAATGGGGAGTGACAGCTAACGGTGTGGGGTTTCTTTTGTGGGTTGATGGCATGTTTCAAAATTGATTGTGGTGATGTTGCCTAAGTCTGTGAATATCCTACTGTACTGTACATTCTTAAAGGGTGAGTTTTATACTGTGTGAATTAAATCTTGATGAAGCTGTCACTGGAAAAACAAAAAAAAAAGAAAAAGAAAACTTGCATTTAAAAAATTTCTCCTGTCTACCATATGACCCAGCAAGCCCACTCTTGGGTATATACCCAGAGAAAAGCATAATTCAAAAAGATACAAGCACCCCAGTGTTCACTGCGGCACTATTTACAACAGCCAAGACACAGAAGCAACCCAAATGTCCATTAACAGAAGAATGGATAAAGAAGATGTGGTGTATACACACACACACACACACACACACACACACACACACACACAGAGTGGAATATTACTCGGTCATGAAAAGGAATGAAATTGTGCCATTTGCAGAGACGTGGATGGGCCTAGAGAAAATCACACACAATGAAGTAAGTCAGAAAGAGAAAAACAAATGTTGTATGTTAACACATATATATGGAATCTAAAAAGATGGTACAGATGAATCTATTTGAAAAGCAGAAATGGAGACACAGACATTAGAGAACAAACATATGGCCACCTAGGAGGGGAGGGAGCTGGAATGGACTGGAGCTTGGGGCTGACATACGCTGTTGACACTGTGTATAAAATAGATGACTAATGAGGACCTGCTGCAGGCACAGGGAACTCTACTCAGGGCTCCATGGTGACCCGCAGGCAAAGAAAGCCAAAGAAGAGGGAATAAATGTACACATACAGCTGATTCACTTCGCTGGACCGCAGAAACAAAACAACATTTAAAGCAACTGCACTCCAATTAAAAAAATAAAAAAAATCTTCCTTCCCTCAGGTGAATGGTCTCGCTAGAGAATGCTGTTGGCCAAGTTTCCATTTTCAAACACTCGGTTTGGGCACGATTTAATTTTTGCTACTCTGTCAAGGGAGAAACAGCTTGGACGGAACATTCTGACTAACAGGGGGGACAAACGTCAACAGACAAAAGGCCAGGGGTGTCAGGATGTGGCCTGGACTCAGCTCAGAGCTAAGATTCCTCTTAGGAGTTCAAGGGGCAGGGACCAGATCCCATATCCCTCCCCAGACTTTGAGTCCCCCAGAACAAGGCCAGAGTCTCCCTGAGACCCCAATCTCTCAACCACAAGGCAGCCCCGGCCCCCAGACCCCACTCACCCGATGCCTTTCACAGACTTAAGGAAGAGGCTCAGCTGCAGTTTCACAGAGCAGTTCATGGGGATTCCGGTGACCTGCAGCAACAAGCGCAGTGAGGGGCTAGCCCTTCCTGGACCCCCGGGAACCCCTTCTAAACCCCCTCTCCCTGGTCCCGTTCAAGAAGGTGCATGTCCCAGGTGAAGTGTCCACCTGCTGGGGCCTCCTCTACCCACTCTAACCCCTAATGGGTAAATACATATTCTCCAAATGGCTCTTATGTCCACAACATTGAGGGATCCCCTCCAGGGAACCAGACTCTCTCTGGATGGGAAAAAATAATCCTTTCCATCTTTCCACTCATAGAATGCATTCCTGAGTGCAGAAGGATATTTCTCAGTCATTACCCCTCCCTCCGGCCTCCAAATAAAATAAAATAGATTTGCATGTTGATAAAAGTCACTATCTTCTTCAATCACCCACCCCTCTCCACTCCCTCCTGCCAGCATCTGAAAGAGAAAGTCTGACTCAGGAAGCATGCCTGGTCCCTCTTGTTTACTCGCTCAGTCGTGTGCAACTCTCTGTGACCCCGTGGACCATAGCCCACCAGGGTCCTCTGTCCATGGGATTTTCCAGGCAAGAATACTGGAGTGGGTTGCCATTTCCTTCTCTGGGGGATCTTCCCAACCCAGGGATCGAACCCGCTTCTCCTGCATTGACAGGAGGATTCTTTACCACTGAGCCACCGGGGAAACTTGCTTGGTCCCTAGTGCCTCTGAAATATAGTTCCATGGAATCTCCATTTCAACAGAGCTCATGCCAAGGGCAGACGATGATATTTTACAGAGAGCTTAGTGATATTTTTTCTTTGTGTTTAATTTTATGTTAATCTTCTTAGAGAAATTTTTTTTTCCTTTTGTTTTTTCTTTTTGGCTCCACTGCACAGCTTGCAGAATCTTAGCTCCCAGACCAGAGACTGAACCCCAGGCCACCGCAGCAGAAGAGTAGAGTCCTAACCACTGGACTGCCAGTGAGCTCTCCATTGGGAGAGAATTTTTTTTTTTTTTGGCTACCTCATGCAGCCTGTGGGATCTTAGTTCCCTGACCAGAGATTAAACCTGTGCCCCCTGTATTAGAAGTGCAGAGTCTTATCAATGGACGGTCAGGGAAGTCCTGGAGAAATTTTTTAATTCCCAATTTGAAAGCTTCCTTTGTGCAGGATTTTTTTTTTTTAACGAGATCTTGTTTTTTAAGTAGTAAGTCAATAAAGTGACACACATCTAGAACCAAAAACCAGGAAGGTGGTTCCAGAATGGTGTCAGGAAATGAGACTGGAGGGACTTTCCTGGTGGTCCAGTGGTTAAGCATCTGCCTTGCAATGCAGGCAACACGGGTTTGATCCCTGGTGGGGGAACTAAGATCCCACAGACCTTGGGGCAACTGAACCCTCATGCCACAGCTACTGAGCCCATGCCACAGCTAGACAATCTGTGTACCATGAAGGATCCCACATGATGCACCTAAGACCCAACGCAGCCAAATAAATTTTTTTTAAAGAAACGAAATGAGAGTGGAAAGGAACCTAGGTTTGAGAACAGACTGCTGCTTCTCAGCTGAGACTCTCATCTGAAAAGTGGAGACAGCTCTGCCCACCTCACAGGGTTTCTGCAAGGGCAAAGTCAGGGATGCAAGACAGCCACACTCAGGGCCATAAACGCTGTGTCGTTATCACAGACACCAGTGGGAACAGGCATTATCTTCCAGCATAGCCCGGCATCCTCAGGTCTTCTGGGGCCCCAGGGCACAGAGGAACTGGCCAAAGGCCACGCTCCCATGATCGGGGAGAGTTTGAACTTGAGAACCTGGCAGGATGTGATCGAGATCCCCCGTGTTTGAAAAAGCGTTCATCCAGTGGGCCTGAGGCCGCCCTCCTGAAACGGTGGCCCCCGTCTGGCCTCTGGGATCCTGGATTTCAGGGGGTTCCCACCTCTCCCTGACAGATAAGAGGGACTCCCTGGCCTAGACGGTTTGTAAAACAGTTTAGTTTATGCTGACACCTGCTTTCCTTCCTGCTGTCTGGAGTCTGTGCCAGGCAGAGGGTGCCCACAATAAACACCCTGGGCGCTGAGTCTTGACGGGGCATCCCTGGTTGAGGACACCTCACACGGGGAGCGAAGTCTGCCCGGTGTGATCCCCCAGGAGAAGGCTCTGGGGGTCTGTGCCTGGTTCCCGCAGCCTTCACCCCACGTGCCTCCCCCTTTACTGACTGTGCTTTCTGTCCTTCGCTGTGACACATCACAGAAGCGAGTGTGACTACCTGCTGGGTCTTGGGAGTCCTTCCAGCAAATCCTCCAATTTGAGGGTGACCCTGTAGACCCCGACACATCCTGCTCTCCAGACTCTACACGCTGGGGTCTCTACTCGGGCCACTTCCTTCCCCAGGAAATGTGTCTTCTTCCCTCCCCGGTTGTCCCTCCAGCTGCTGTCTGGCCACCTCTTCTTGAGCAAAGCCCTGTCTCTCCCCCTCGTCCCTACCCCAGAGAACAGACACTTGCCCCATGAGCCCACATCTGTCAAGGGTTTCTCTCCCCCGGTTTCAGGAGCAGAAAAGCAGGCAACAGAGAAGCCGCTTCCAGGAGGCATTCTGTTTTCAAAACTAATGAGATCAGAAATCAGCAGATCCACCCCCACGCTCATCCTCCCCAAATCAACAACAAATCCCAGGCCACTTCCTCTCCCTGTCTGCCTCTGGCCCGAAATGAGAACTAGAAGCCTACTTCTGAATCTGCTGATGCACTGCTGCAAAACAACTGTTTGCATCTCTCCAGCCTCCCAGACTTAACTGTTTCTTTCTCAATGTGGCGGAGAAAAAGAAAGTCCATACACTAAAATGAAAGTCACCAGTGAGAACAGAGTAAAGTCAGCAGAGAGAAAGAAAGGAATGGAGACAAAGAAGCAGTGAAACGAATGAACTAAAAAAGAAAGTAGAAAACCATTTGTTAGCTTTCTAATAAAAGCCTTTGTTTTTCTTTTGGCCATACCACATGGCACGTGGGATCTCAGTTCCCTGACCAGGGATCAAACCTGTGTCCCTTGCATTGGGAGTGCAGAGCCTTAACCAAAGGACCACCAGGGAAGTCCCTAATAAAAACCTTTTAAGAACTGGTTAAAAGTTTAAGACCAAAAAAAAAAAAAAAAAAGTTTAAGACAATATGGAAAAGCCTTAACATGACTAACAATAAAGACTGAATTTAATCTAGAACATGTAATAGAATCATATTAATTAATTATGATCAACTTAATTCATTAATACCCACTTCATCAACTGTATATTAATACAGGACAGAAGGTAGTGGGCATTAAAAGACCTGTTTGTATATAGTCAATATTTTAAATTAAGTAACTATAAGTGGAGTATAAGCTTTAAACATTGTGAATCACTGTATTATATACACTGGGGCTTCCCAGGAGACTCAGTGGTAGAGAATCTGCCTGCCCATGCAGAAGATCCAGGTTTGATCCCTGGGTCTGAAAGATCCCCTGGAGGAGGAAATGGGAACCTACTCCAGTGTTCTTGCCTGGGAAATCGCATGGACAGAGGAGCCTGGCTGACTACACTCCATGAGGATGCAAAGAGTCAGACACAAGCACATATCATATACACTTGTCACTTAAATAACGTGGTATATTCATTGTAACACTTGTCACTTAAATAACGTGGTATATTAATTATACTTCAGTTTTTTTTTAAAAGCTGTATATTCGATGGTCCCAACTATATGACATTCTGAAAAAGGCAGAACTATAGACATAGAAAAGATCAGCTGCTGCCAAGGGTTAGATGGGAGTGAAAATAGAAGGTAGTGGGGGGATAAATGGATGGAACACACAGGATTCCAAAGGCAGTGAAGCCACTCTTAGGAGACTGAGTGGTGGACACAGGTCATCATGCATTTGTCAAAACCCATAAACCTGAACAACACAGAGTGAAGCATAATGTAAGCTACTGACTTTAGTTAATAATAACACTCATTCATCAACTGTAACAAACTTCGTGCCAGGGGAACACAAGGTCTAGGAACTGTATTTTCTGCTTAGTTTATCTGCAGGCCTAAAACTCATCTAAAAAACAAAACAAAACAAAAACAAAGTAGGGACTTCCCCGGAGGCTCAGTGGTTAAGACTCTGTACTTCCACTGCAGAGGGCAAGAGTTTGATCCCTGGTCATGGGAACTAAGATCCCACGCAGTCAAACAAAAAACAGAACAACAACAAAAAACAAAGCATATTAATTTTTCAAGAAACAGACATATGCAAATGATACTCAGATTTAAAGAAAAAACATTTTGAAATAATAAAAAAAAATTTTAATTAAAAAAGAAGACCTATGTTTGAAGTCAGTCTTATCCCTTACTTACTCTCAACCACTAGGATCTCAGTAAATCAAACCCATGTTTACTGAAATACAAGTACTTCTGTGCTAACCGCTAGAATTCAAGCAATTAACAAGACAGAACAGCTCTTTCCCTGATGGAGACAAGAACCCCATTTACTAGCTGGAGCACTTAACCTCTTTGGGCTGCAGTTTACCCATCTGTAAAATGGGAATAGCCATGTCCACCTCTCCAATTATTGTGAAAATTAAATGAATCGGTGCATGTGGATGAATAGGATTATGTCTATAATAATAGCATAATGAGCATTCTAGAAATATGAATGTGAAGTGTGTGCAATCATGGCTGACTTCACTAACCCAGATTTATTTTATTTTATTAATTTGGTCAAGCCACATAATTTTCGGGATCTTCGTTCCCCAGCTAGGGATTGAAGACACACCCTCGGCAGCGAAAGCATGGAGTCCTAACCACTAGACAGCCAGGGAATTCCCAATCTGGATTTTCAGTGAAAAATAAGAGAGAGAGCTAGAAGGTGGAGTGCTAGGGGCTGTGAGTTGAGTCAGTGGCTAAGAAAATCTGAGTAGTATCAAGGAAGACAGCATGGAAAAGCACCAAGAAGAAGAGCTTCCAAAAAGGCCTATGGGGGGAGACCACAAATGTCCACTCCAGAAACAGAAACCCAAAGAATTTTTTTAATTAATGATAAAGCCACCAAGTCCAAATGGGCAAATTTGCAATGAATGGAGGCCCTAAGAGAAGAAGCAACAGGGTAAAGACATGCCCATGGGAGGGTCACAAGTGCAGGTCTGATAGCCTCCTGGTCCCTGTTTGTAGACAAAACATCACACAGGACAAATTCCCCAGAGCCCAGTTTATCCGCAAGACATTCCAGGTTCTTGTCGGTACCTAAAGATCTTTACGGTATGTTGGCACAGCCAGAGGGCTGCCTCTGGCTAGTTTACAGGTTGATAATTCCTAATTAATTTACTGTGTTATGATCTTTTTATAGGGACAATTCCCTTATAAAGAGATAATAAAGTCCTTGCACTATGGAGTCGGGGCAAACTTTGATGACTTGATAGCCTAGAAGCTATCAATGCCAAAGAAACCCAGGCTTCCCATCCCCACCACCCTGGAACAGCCTGGTGCCTGGCGGGGAGAGGAGAAAGTTGAGTGTGCACCAAACAGAAATTTCCCCCACCCTCACCCAAAGGCTGACAGGCAGGGGCTCACCGGGTGGATGTCCAGGAACAAGGAATGTTCTTTTGGGTTAGGATGGAGGCCAGACACTGCCTCTGCCAGGACTGGGTCAGCGTTGTAGAAGTGAGGATGGGAGAGAAACAAGGGTGCATCTGGAAAGCAAAGGGGCAGAGACGGGGTGTCAGACAAAGGCAGCACGTTTGCACATCCAGAGACCTGCTCACGTCAAGCCCTGAGCTGGGTGAAGGGATGCACAGGCGATGAAAACACAGCCACTGCCCGCAGGGCACCCACCTCGTGATGATGACAAGATGCAAACAACAATAACTAGACAGAACTCACTCAGTGTGTAATTATTCACCAAGCACCCAAGAGGCACTAGGAACTGGAACCCACCCAGCAAGGGACAAGCTCAGCGCTGTAAGAATGGTAAAGGAGGAGAAATCAAGGCAAGGAGAAGATGCTGGCTCAAGACGCCGGCAGAGAAGGTCAGGGGATGGCATTCCAGGTGAGGGGATGGCAGAGGCCAATGCAAGGAGGTGAGAAAATGAACAGTGCATATGGAGCAGACAGTGCCTGGAGGGAATGATGGGAACTGAGGATAGAAAGACTTGAACTTGGGTGAGAGGAAGGGCCTCTGGATTGCCAAGCCAAGCAGCCCGGACTGTCTTCTGCAGGCAATGCAATGATCAGAGCTGTTCGGGTGTGCACACCTCAGGTCTCCCTAACGTCCTCGGGAGGAGAGAAGACACACCTGCTCTGTTCCTTCTCTCCCAGCAGCGGGCCTGTGGGATGGACGCCAGTGTGTGAGGGCAAAGACTGACTCGGATCCCTCCGAGTGAGAAATTCACACCCAGACACCCGAAGCCGAACCTCTCCATCACCCGACCAAGCGAGGCAAACACTACGGCATCCTCATGTGCTCAGGACAACAGATAACAAGCCTGATGGACAATGAGTCAAGGAGGAAAATAATAAGCCTCTCTCAGAAACTGGAGATGGTCAAGAATGGGCAAATCACAGAGTCAGAGCAGACTAGCGATGACAGGGGCCGGGGAGAGGAAAGATGGGGAGTGAGTGCTAAGGGGTACGGGGGCTCCTCTGGGGCTGATGAGAATGCTCTGGAACTAGACTGCGGTGGAGGCTGCATGACATTTTGAATGTACTCAATGTCACTGAATCGTGAACTTTAAAATGGTTAACTGGATATTACATGAACTTCACTTTGATACGAAGAAGAGAAAGACCAAAACTCAAAAGGTCTCCTCCCCTAAAACCAGCAGCCCATCGACTGCCAGCCAGGTGACCCACATTACTGTTCATGTGTGTCTGGCAACCTCAAATGTCTAGATTCTTTCTGCTTTTCTTAGCAAAGCCAAGCACCGGTTTAAAATAAAAGCTGGGATTTCACTGCTGTCTGACTTCATTTTTCCCAGAGTCCTTTTCCATCCACTGCCTTCAAGTTTCTCAACATTAATTTATTCTTCCCAGTATCTCTATGATGTGTTGCCATATCCGGATACCCCCTTCACTGTTACATAATGTGCTTCTTTGAAGCAGCTGCTATTGCTTTATTTCAACAGCTATATTTTAAAGACGCTTGCTATCTGAAGCATAACTGGTAAACACTTGCCGAAATTAGAAAATAAATCCAGGAATAAATACATTGTGAACAAATGAATGCTGTAGATTCTATCCAGAGACTGTTACCTACATGAAAAAAAAGAGGCTGGCATCCTGAGACTTGCTCTTTCTCTGTCAAAAGGGAGAGATGAGTGTTAGAATGGCACTCAAGCCCTCTTAGCACCAACACTTTCTCCTGGAGATAATCAGGAGAACAAAAAGGATGGAAAACAGAAGCCCTATCTCACTGTGTCTGTGTGTGTGTGCGCACGTGTGCACACACATGCTCAGTTGTGTCCGACTCTTTGTGATTCCATGGACTGTAGCCCACCAGGCTCCTCTGTCCATGGGATTTTCCAGGCAAGAATACTGGAGCAGGTTGCCATTTCCTTCTCCAGTGGATCTTCCCAAGCCAAGGACTGAAATCTCTCTTGCATCTCCTGCATTGGCAGGTGGGTTCTTTACCAGTTGAGCCACCCAGGAAGCCCTCGTACCATGTAAATCAATTTTATTTAAAGCTGCCTCCTTGGACCTTTGAGGTCTTAGGCACCACCAAGGACAACGTTTCACAATTTGAAAAACCTTGTTTCCCGTTCTCCCATCTCTACTGTGAGAGGAAATCAGCAGAGCAAACACACGAGGAACCTCTCCCCCTCGGCAAGGGAAGCAGTCACTGAGCCAGGCCCTAGAAGATGACGAACCTCAAACAAGCTCCATCATGCCTGCAAGGCTCCGGGGAGACTGAGATGGGCTAGACCAATTTGCCATCACCTGCTCTTGCTTCAGCTTGCTGGGTTTTTTAATAGCATGTATGTGTTTTTTCTATTTTATTTCCAAACAGATTGAGGGAGACAACGCCCAGGTAATAAGTGGTAATTAATTTATGGCTTTATGACACATCTAACCAGACCTAATTGTCCAGGATCACCATGGATTACAATTAAGGGGTTCTAGTGAACAAGTCTCAGGACCTTACACAGCATGGAGGTTGGAGGAGAGACAGCTCTTTGAGTCCAAGAACTCCTCAAGGCCCAGAAAGGGAAATGAGTGTGTATTTCTTATCTTCAGATAAAATACCACAGAAACACACACACAAGTGCACCCAAAGACATGTATGAGAACGTTCCTAGCAATACTAGGGTCATGATCAATGAGCATAACCTTACTGGATGCCCATGAACAGTAAAAGAGGTAAGGAAATGGAAGTGCGGTCCCACTGAAACACTATACAGCAATGAAAAGAGCACTCGCAACAACGGGGACGGACTTCACCAGTTTGAAAATGGGTGAAAGAAGCCAGAAATAGAGAAAAGGAAATACATGCTTTATGACTCCATTTACATAAAGACCAAAGGCAGGCAAAGCCATGGTGCTGGAAGTGAGGCCAGCGACTGAGAGGATCACTCCTGCTCTCTTTCTGCATCCCTTTGTGGACTTTCAAAGTGCATGTGTCAGTTGGGTATCTTTCTTGTATATATGTCTATTTCAACATAAAAGAAAAAAACTGTATTTACATAATGCATACATAATTCCCTTGCACTTCTGAAGTTCTTTTGGCATATGTGCTAAGATATGGCAGTGTAATTTTCAAGCCTAGCCCTTGGCAGTGGATGGATATATTGTTTCTGCTGCCTACTATGCACTATCTCCTGGAACTTATGCTTCAATTAAGCCCCTCCCCTACTTTCAACCTCTTGCCATGTGGGTGCCGGCTCCACTCACTGAACCAGGGGCTGAGCATGTGATACAGCCTGGCCAATCCGCACAGCCCACCCTTGGTCACTGATTGGCTCACAGCCAGTCATAAAAACCAGCCCAATCAGAGCAAACTCTGGGACCTGTGCTGGAATACAGAGGACCCAGTGGCCCCCTTTCTGCTGGGAGGAGGTAAGCCTGGACCCTGGAGCCAAAAGCCTGCCTGGCAATGAAACCAGTCCAGAGGAAAATTGAGCTGGCCCATGGCAAAAGGCAGCTTCGGACCACAGCTTAGCTCTGGAGCCATGCCTAATACAAAGATAAACCAAGAAGTGCCCTTTACGGCCTAATCAGGCTGGTTAGCATCTGCCACTTGCTATGGCAACTGTGTAGCACACAGCCTACCAGGTCTCTGCACTGTCAGCTCACTTACAAGCAGAAATTCCCACAGACACCAGTGAAGAAAGAAGCAAACAGAGGAAAGGGCAGGAGGGCCAGAAAAGGCCACGGCAGAGATGGGCCCTTCCAGGTCCCAGCTTCAAACTTTGCCCATGAAGTACCTCATTCTGCCTGAACTTGGGGAAACTGCCCAACCTGCTAACAGTCCCTCCTCCCAACCTTCCTGCAAACAACCCCTCCCAAATCCCCATCTCCAGCTGACAACATGGCTCTAATCAAACAGGCCCCAAAAGACAAGACCTAGAAAGATGAGGAATGGCTTCTTGTCCTACCAGCCCTGTGAGCTCAGTCACACCCCAGTCTTGAGCCTCAATTTCCTAAGTAGGATACACCCACACCTCCATATGTTTACACACTGCGTGAGTCCCCACTACATACCGAGCACAGTTCTAGAAGCTGAGGACACAGGCCTGCCTACAGTGCTTACAGTCCAGTGGAGACACTTCTGGTGATTTCAGGGGGTGATGAGAACCGGGAAGACAACAAACGGTGAAAAGACAGAGAGCATCTGGGAGGTGGGGTGGGGAGAGCAACTTTAGAGTGGGAAATCAGAGCGGGCCTGCTGGGGGAGGTGGCATTGGAACAGACCAGGAGCAGGTGAGAGAAAGATCCAGAGAGATCTACAGCATCCTGGGGAACAGCGGATACAAAAGCCCTGAGGCAGGACCAAACTAGATATATCTTAGAAAGAGGGCAAAGGCAGCGGGGCTAAAGAATCGTTAAGGGGAAACTATGGGAAGAAATGACATTAGAGAGAAGGGCAGAGGCCACATCCGGACAACACCGGGGCCTCTGTAAGAACTACCCGCGTGGGTTAGACACCTAAAGCGAACGGCTGGGTGCCGTCTGGGAGTCTCAGAAAGGCCCCCAGGCGGCTGGCTGGAACCGTGTCCAGTAGAACTCTCTATGATAATGAAAATGTCCTCTTGCTGCACAGTTCATCCCATGGGACAGTCATTCGACTCAGCACATGTGGGTGGGGACCATCTGAAATATGGCCAGTGCAATAAGGCACTGCTTTTTAAATCTGATTTCAATCAAACCAATTTCAATTTATTGATTTCTTTTTTTTTTCCCCCGGCCATATCATGCCATATGCAGGATCTTAGTTCCCCGACCAGGGATCGAACCCACACCCCTTGGAGTGGAAGCCTTAACCACCGGAGCGCCAAGGAAGTCACCGATTTCAATTTAAATAACCACATAAGGGAACACACTGGGAAGTCTGAGAAATGGGTGGCACACAGCGTAGCCACAATGCAAGAGGAAGGCCAACTGCAGGGCCCTGGACCATGAGGCAGCCGGAAGAGAGGAAGGACTCAGGAATTAATTTGAAGGCCGGGCTTGCCAGTGACCTGGAGGGTCAGGAGAGGGAAGCTGTGCTGACATCCAAGTCTCCACAGTAAGCACGTGAGGCGGGGTGCCTCGAGGACTGGCACCCCACCAGAAAACAGTGAGGATGCTAGAGAACAATGTGGCAGCACCAGTGACCACACCCGAGCCTGTAACTGCACACCGCTGAACAAGATTTTTTTTAAACTTATTTATTTATTTATTTATTGGTTTTTTGGCCATGTGGTGCGACAGGCATGCTGGATCTTAGTTCCCTGATCAAGGATCAAACCCGAGCCCCGTGCAGCAGAAGCGTGGAGCCTTAACCACTGGACCGCCAGGAAAGTCCCATGCTGAACAAGATTTTATGGAACTCAGGCTATTGCCAGCTTCCTTTCCACCCCAGATGAGGGGAAAGGTATTCCTTATGATGCCTCATTTTTAAGCTACCTATTGTGGCCGGGGAGGCAGAATGATGCCCTTCCCAAAGATGTCTGCTTCCCAACCCCTGGGACCTGTGGATTACAAAGGTTACAAAGGGAATTAGGCTACAGGAGGGATGAGGGCTGCTAATCGGCTTAAAATAGGAGTGTGGCCTAGATTATCCAGGTAGGCCAGATATAGTCTCCAGGGCCCTTAAAACTGGAAAAGGGAAGCCCAAAAGCATCAGAAAAAGAGATGTGACCACAGGAGTGGGATCAGAGAGCTGTGATGTTGCTGGTTTTGAAAACGGAGGAAGGGAACCCTGAGTGAGGAATTCTAGGGGTCTCTGGAAGCTGGAAGCAGTGACAGATTTTCTTTTCTGGGGCTCCAAGTCACAGAGGATGGTGACTGCAGCCTTGAAATTAAAAGATGCTTGCTCTTGGAAGGAAAGCTATGACAAACCTAGACAAGGTATTAAAAAGCAGAGACATCACTTTGCCAACAAAGGTCCATCTAGTCAAAGCTATGGTTTTTCCAGTAGTCATGTATGGATGTGAGGGTTGGACCATAAAAAAGGCTGAGCGCCAAAGAATTGATGCTTTGGAACTGTGGTGCTGGAGAAGACTCTTGAGAGTTCCTTGGAATGCAAGGAGATCAAGTTAGTCAATAATGAAGGAAATCAGTCCTGAATATTCATTGGAAGGACTGATGCTGAAGCTGAAGCTCCAATACTTTGGCCACCTGATGTGAAGAGCTGACTCATTGGAAAATACCCTAATTCTGGGAAAGATTGAGGGCAGGAGGAGAAGGGGGTGGCAGAGGATAAGATGGTTAGATACCATCACCAACTCAATGGACATGAATTGGAGAAAACTCTGGGAGACAGTGAAAGACAGAGGAGCCTGGAGTGCTGCAGTCCATGAGGTCGCAAAGAGTCGGACACAACTGAGTGACTGAACAACAAAAACTAGAAGCTGGAAAAGGCAAGGAAACAAAGCCACCCCTTCCACCTTCAGAAAGGAAAGCAGCCTGCTGACACCTGGCTCTTAGCCTGGGGAGGCCGGTGTCGGACTTCTGAACCACAGGAGTGCTTAAGATCATAAACTTGGGCTATTCCAGGCCACCAGGTTTGTGGGAATTTATTACGACAGCAACAGATACACATGGCATATTTTTTTTTTCGAGTTATCTTCCTGCCCTCATTATCGCTGGACAAATGGAATTATCGAGGGTACAGAGGCCAGGAATTAAAGAGACAGATAAACCCCTCATCATGGGCCACACCCTCCCCCCTCCCATCAGGGCTGACACATACTGAACCTGCAGGTGCTGACGTTTTGGATTCCGGACTCCCGGCACGGGCAGAAGCCCTCGTTGGGCGGGTAGACGGACCCGTTGGCAAATAAGGTGTTGGGAGCCACGAAGCGAAAGGTGGGGATGCCTCCAAACATCCCCTGCTCCTTGTAGATGAGCTTCATGGACCTGCAGGGACAGATGATGTAGGATGACATCCCAGAAGGCGGTGGCCAGAACTGGGTGGCCTGAGTAAACTCACTCCCCACGGGCACAGCCACCCCTCCCCTCCGTGTCCCAGTTTGCACCATCTCTCCCTGGCAAATTACAACAACCTCCTTATGTGCCTCCCTGCCTCTACCACCTATACCAATCCATCCTCCACAAGCTTTAAAACAAGGACAAAATATATCACAACCCCACGTAAGACTGCAACTGCTTCCAGTCTAATCTAGAATAAAATCCAACGTCATCACCATGGCCACAAGCTTCTATAGGATTCAGCCCCTGCTAACTGGAGAAGACTCTTGAGAGTCCCTTGGACTGCAAGGAGATCAAATCAGTCAATCCTAAAGGAAATCCACCCTGAATATTCACTGGAAGGACTGATGCCGAAGCTCCAATACTTCAGCCACCTGATGCAAACAGCTGACTCACTGGAAAAGACCCTGATGCTGGGAAAGAGACTGAAAGCAAAAGGAGAAGGGGGCAGCAGAGGATGAGACAGTTAGACAGCATCACTGATTCGATGGACATGAATGTGAACAAACTCTGGGAGATAGTGAAGGACAGAGGAAGCTGGCATGCTGCAGTCCATGGGGCCGCAAAGAGTCGGACACAACTTTAGCGACTGAACGATAACCCAACAATACTGTGTACTGCACCCCTCGGGCCCCCTGGCTATTCCAACATGCTCCCTCCTGCCCCAGGGCCTTTGTACCTGCTGTTCTCAGTGTCTGGAATGTTCCTCCCTCTTATTCCCACATCAGACTTCAGTTCCTCACTCAGGTCCCATTTCGGCTGTCACCTCTGCAGAGAGCAGCACCATAACCCACCCCCATTCACCCTCTTTCCATTCACCCTGCCATATTTCTCAAAGGTGCTTCTAAACTTGAACATGGCCTGTGGATCAGAATCACCCCACCTGTCCTATTTGCAGGGTCCACTCAGCATACGTGGCCTCAGAGCCCTTGAAATGGGGCCAGGCCAAGTTGGGATATGGCTGTGTCAAATACACTCCAGATTCTTATGGCTTGATACCCCCAAACAATGGAAAACAGCTCTTCAATATTTTCTCTCTCTTTTTTTTTTTTGGCACACTGCACAGTATGTGGAACTTCCCTGGCCAGGGACAGAACCCATGGCCCCTGCAATGTAAGTGTGGAGTCTCAACCACTAGACCGCCAGGCAAGTCCATCTTTAGTATTTTACATTTGTTTACCCACTGTGAAATGATACCATTTTGGATATCCTGGGTCCAATAAAACATAATGACTTTAACTGATTTTTCTTTAACGCAGCCTCTAGAAAATTTAAAATTGTGGATGGGACTTGTATTATATTTTTATTGAAGAGTACCGCCCTAGACTATAGTATCAGGTCAATGCTAAATTTTCTCATTATGGTGGTGTGATGTGGTTACATAAGGAAATGCCCTTGTTTTTAGAAAACACCCACTGAAGTATTTAGGTGTCCAACATACTCTCAAAGGGTCCTGAGAGAAGAGAGGAAGGGAAGGAGAGAGAGAGGGAGAGAGAGAAGTGAGAAGGATAAAGCTGATGGGGCAAAAGAAACAATCAGGGAAACTGGAGAAGGGAATGCAGAGAAATGGCTTCCCCCGTGACTCCGCAGTAAAGAATCCGCCTGCCAAGCAGGAAATGTAGGAGATGAGGGTTCAATCCCTGCGTCAGGAAGATCTCCTAGAGAAGGAAATGGCAACCCACTCCAGTGTTCTTGCCTGGAGAATCCCAAGGACAGAGGAGCCTGGCAGGCTACAGTCCCTGGGGTCACGAAAGAATCAAACACAACTTAGCGACGTCTTAAACAACAACAAACGCAGAGAAGACTGCACTTTCTGGGAACGCTTCTCTAAGTTGAAATTTCTAATTTCAGGAAGTGAACACACACAGAATAAAAACACCTCCACTCTCTGACCCTCCCCTGCGGGTCCATGGGCCTGAGTCCCCCGCCAGGACACAACCCCCAGGGAACAAGGACCCAGCCATCCTGTCTCTGCCAGGACCCCAGCGCCTCGCGCAGATAGGGCTGTGTCAAGATCTGCTAGGGTGGCAGGTGAGTCTCTTGAGTTCACATCAGTGAAATAAATCCAAAGCAAAGGATTCTTCCAGAGTAGCCTCAACAGAGGAGCCGAGGACAGGGGAACACCCAGAGAAGGGCTCTAGGAGCCGCTGTCTCTTCTCGCCACTCTGCCGGGGCGACTGGAATTGTTTAGCTGACCTCCAAGGCTGTACTCTGGAAAGTGGAGGGATGCAACCAAAGAGAATTCAAGATGGCGCCAGGGGCCCGTGGACATGCGGAAGAGCCAGGCGCTTCCCAAGCACACGCCACAAGCCACTTGGTTCGGCTCTGAGCATCCACAAAGCAGACTTCCCAGGAGGCCCGGAATGTCACACATCAGGGCGATTACCGGCAGGCCTCGGGGCTGTAGAATTCCAGCGAGGATTCAGGGGTCATAAATGGTGCCCACATCTGCCCGGAAGTTCCGTTAATCATGTTGCACTGATCGGAATGCCAGAAGTTGACCTGTGGGAAAGCATTTAAACACGGCCTCTTAGTCAAGCAAGGACTCATAAAGACTTGGACACTGCTCAGGTGACTTGGAGCAGTCACCACCCAATTGAGAGAAGCCAGTCCTGGATAGACATCCTGGTGCAAGGAAATCAGGCTGTGTAGACAGACAGCCAAAGAGACTGTCGATGGCAGCTCCCCATTCCCTAACCGTGGATCAATGAATGTACAACTTTGCTGGGGATTCAGTAACTTCATCTGTAAAATGGACCTGTCACTCATGCCTCCAAGGAGCACAGTGGGTGGGGGAGACAGATGTCATCGCCTCTCAGACAGGAAGTCAGCAGGCACGTCATCAAAACTGATCAAGTTAGAAGGTAGCCCCAAGTAAAATATTTAAAATCATAATGGTCACTACCAGGAGATTGCAAAACAGTAGTTGCTTCTAGAGAGTGACACTCGGACAGAAAAAACAGACTTCTCACTTTTTACCCATCTGTCCTGGTAGAAGGTTTTTAAGCATATGTTCATTTGTGTGCACGCGCGCACGTGTGTGTGTGTGTGTGTGTGTGTGTGTGTGTGTACATCATATTGGGCCTCCCTGGAGGCTCAGTGGTAAGGAATCCACCTGCCAATGCAGGAGACACAGGTTTGATCCCTTGGTCGGGAAGAACCTCTGGAGAAGGAATTGACAACCCACTCAGGTATTCTTGCCTGGGGAATCCAATGGACAGAGGAACCTGGTGGGTACAGTCCATGCGGTTGCAAAAGAATTGGCCATGACTTAGAGACTAAACAACATCAGCATACACACACAACACAACACACACACACACACACACATATTTTGGCCACACCACGCTGCATGTGGGATCTTAATTCCCCGACCAGAGACTGAACCTGGGCCCCCTGGAGTGGAAGAGCAGAGTCCTAACCACTGGACCCCCAGGGAAGTCCCGGTACATTTTTATCTTGAGAAAGTAAGCTAAAGAGAATTTCAACAGTGTCCATGCAGAATGGTTATTACTGGTTGCAATGGTAATCCTGTCAGTCCGGCCCTGATGGGGGGATAACCTGTCCCCAGCCGTCCAGTCTCTGCAACCATTACCCTGATGAGCGTTTGGAAGGTGTGGGCACCGCCACTACATAATCATTTTTTCATGAGAAATGATGAAAGACCGCTCAGGTGAAAAAAGCAAGTTGCAAAACAATGCTCATAGTATGATTTTATTCTGCTCCTAGAAGAAAAAAAAAAAATCACACCTCAAATGGATAAAAATACACAGGAAGAATATATCCAATACTGATAACTGTGGGTTTCCTCTGTAGTTTGGGTGGGAATAGGGCTGGACGTGTGAAGACGTACAAAGTGCACTTTATATCTGTCTCTATTATTTTATTTTTTAAAGTGAATGTCTTCCTATGTATCTAGCACAATTTTTTTTTTAACTCAACGATCTTTCAGTGCAATGGATGGCTATATCTTCAGTGTAATATTTGAAGCATTCTTGTAAGTGAAGCACCAAAGGAAAGAAACAATGTGGTTCCTAGCATACATTAGGTGCTAAATAAATCATATGCCCCACCCACCCACTGGGAACCAAGAACTAGTTTTCCTTTTGTTTTGTTTTGCTGCGCCTTGGGGCACATGGACAGAACTTCCCTCAGGAGGGATCGAACCCACCCCCACTGCAGTGGAAGGGCAGAGTCTTAACCACCGGGACACAGGAAAGTCCTAGTTGAGGCTTTGCCTGCTTGCTCAGTCACGTCTGACTCTGCACCCTCATGGACCGCAGCACACTAGGCTCCTTTGTCCATGGGATTTTTCGGACAAGAAAGAGTACTGGAGCGGGTTGCCATTTCCTCCCCTAGGGATTTCCTGCTTGGCAGGCACATTGTTTACCGCTAAGCCACCTAGGAAGTCCTAGCTGAGCCTTAAACATAAGTAAGCTCCGGGACTCAAGAGCATCTCCCCGACAGATGCAATCCCTTCCTCTGTTTTGCTTTGTTTCTTTAATTGAAGCATAGTTGATTTATAATGTTGTGTTAGTTTCAGGTGTACGGCAAAGTGATTCCATTTTACATACACGTGTATCTATTCTTTTTCAAATTCTCTTCCCATTTAGGTTATTATGGAATATTGAGCAGCACTCCCTGCGCTACACAAGAGATCCTCGTTGGTTACCTGTTTTAAATATAGCAGTGTGTACATGCCGATCCCAACCTCCTGTTTTAAGAGAAGGAGGCGCTCTGGGCGGTGGATCCCAGCCCCTGCCACCCCCACTGCTCCCTGCACAGGGCGGCTGTCGCCTCTTGCCTTCACCTTGCTGACTCCATTCCACTTGTCCACGAGGTGGATCCTGCTGAAGTCTCTGACCCCTGTGAACACGGTGAAGAGGCCAGAATCCGAGTTGTTGAGCTGCAGACAACGGCAGAGAATGACATCTTTAAGCCCCAGGATGGAGGTAAAGGACATGGGAGTCTATACTCAGGCCCACCCACAGGCTGCTCCCCCTTCACCCAGAGAACAGGGGCCTCACTGTCTTGTTCACTGCTGCAAGCCCAGCACTGGGGGAGTCAAGAGGAGGAGGACTTGGGGGCTTTCTAGGAGGGACACTCCTCTGAAGACCACATCTGTCCTAGAAAATGTCCCATTTTCCCTTCCTGACTCCAGGAGAGTGGTTCTCCTCTCAGGTGAATGGTGGGGTCACCCCATCCCATTCCCCAAATTAAAAGGAAGCATGGCCACGTGACCTCTTCAATCAGTGAAAACAATCAATGAGAAAGGAGAGAAGTGATAATGTCACTTCCGGGTGGGAGCTTTAAGAGGTGGTGCATGCAAGTTTCACTGTGCTTTCTATCACTGCAATCAAGACCGGAGAAGCATGTGTCCAGCATAAGCCTCCCACAGCCTCGGTCCTTGAGCGACCACAAAGAGCAGAGGAGCCCCGGTCACCCACACTAGACCTGGCATACAAGGAAGAAATAAACCTTTTGCTATTCTAAGCCACGGAGATCTGGGGGCTGCTTAACCTGGCCTACCCTGAAACATACAGGCAAGGAGGACTCCATGTTTATCAAAACTGTGCAAAGCACACACAAAAAATGAGTGACCACTGGGTAAAATTTAGAAAGCACCCTTTTACCTCTGAAGACACTGTATAAGGTACAGCACCCGTGAGGAACTCAGTAGGGGTTGTTTACTGGCCAAATAGCTACATTGATTACTGACTGGGTAAGCCAACAGGGCCTAAGTTCAAAGCCTGCTCTAGCTTCCTAATATCTGTGTGCCCTGTCACTTGTCCATTCAGAGCTTCTAGAGCCCAAACTTCAGCCAGTATAAAGAGACAGTTTATTTTTATTATTGCTATTAATATGATTAATAAATGCTCACCCAAAAGAATACTAACATAATAATTATAAGGAAGTGTATCAGAGACTTCTAGCTACTACCCAGAGTCCATTCTCCCCTTTCTCCTTCATATCAAAACTCAAACCTTACTTAGGGCATCAACATACTATAAGTTAACTATAAGTTAACATTTTCCAGCTTCCCTTGCAGCTAAGTGTGGCCACAGGTCTAGTTCTGGCTAATGGAAAGCAAGCGGAAATTGGTTTTCTCCCTCCCAAAGAGGGAGACAGCTAGGATATGTTGCTTTGTCCTCAACTCCCCTGACTGCCCCTAAATACCCTACCGCTTCTTCCTTCCTGCTGCTACCTGGAAAGTGAGTGTGATAGCTGATGCCCCAGCAGCCTCTTGGATCATGCAGTAATCTTGAGTATGGAAACCACACTCTAAGGTGGGGAGAGCAGAGTAGTAGGATTCTAGATCCCTGAAGAGTGGGAAGCCACCACACCAACACTGCTGGACTATTGCTTTGGGATTTCCACTATTACCTAGTCAAAAATAGTTTATAAGCATGTGACTCAATTTGTAATAACTTTCATTTGTTTACAAGTTTACTATTTGCTTCAACAAGAATCATGTCATTTACCTTAAACTTGTCAACTCACCCACACACCCAGAACCTGTCATCCTGCTCAAAAATGTACTGAGCAGCTATCACGCGCCCATAACTGAATCATGATTTCTCCCTCCTACTACCCCCAACACCAGATCAGCAAAGCCCCAAAAGGAAGCACAGGCTGGAGCAACTCAGAGGGCTGTTTGCAATCTGTGATTGAGGGAGCCAAGGTCAGGGATCAGAGGTCAGGGATCTGACTCTACATCAGATCATGACTCAGGATCCCAATCACTGACACCACTAGGTTATGAGGGGTCAAGATTAAGAAAAAGCAGGCAACTCAGAGCAAAGCAATAGTTGATATTTTTGACCTGCCTCCCCAGCAGCCATTCCCCTTTCTTCCAGCACCAACCTCCAACCATCTAAGCTCAGCCCCAGTCACATCATTTGAGCCTGGATCAAGCTGTACCTGAATCTCTCTCCCTACAGTTTTCAGCTATATGAACCAATAAATCAATAAATAGAATTTAACTGAAAATGGCTTTGGCTTAAGCCAGTTTAAGTTAGATTTCCTGTCATTTACAACCCACAGTTCCTGGGGCCTCTGCCAGCTCCAAAAACAAGCTGGTAACTGCTTTCCAGGCTGTCAGTGGAGGCCACGACAGAGGCCCTGAACTTCTCACCGGGCCACACTTACCTCAGCAAATAAGCCAAACTTGCCCTTGAAGGGGAGTGAGTTTGGGAAGTACTGATTGATGAGGTGGATTAAGGGGTCATCATAGCCCCACATGATCTCGCCAACAGTGCGATTCATGAAGGCACGCTGGCCAAGGGTGCTGAACGCCAAGGTCATCATCAGCTTCAAGATCCCGGGCCTGTTCTCCATCATCATTGACGCACTCTGCAGAACCAGGGGACACCACAGGTTAGAGGCGAGACACAGCTTGTCTGCCCTCCCTGGACCCCAGCTTCAGGGCACAGCCATCCAGGGATATGGTCAGGCCTAGAAGGATCCCTGCAGTGGACATCTGGGGCACCCAGAGCCATCCCCTGACCCTTCAGTAACAGGGCCACCTGTGCCGTCGGGTTCAGGCCAAGTTAACGCCACCCCCAGCCCCAGAGGCAGTCATGTGCCTTAGTCCTGGTCAATCAGATACCTTCCTCTCTCCGGCTACAGTGACTGGTTTGGGAATATGTATGCAGCCCCATCAGAACCAACAAGCCACAAGGAGCAAATCAGCTGGGGTTGCGGGGTAGAGAGGGAAGGCGGCTCTGGCTGCCCTCGAACGTGGTGTGTGCAAGGCTGCAGCCACCCTGAGGGGTGGATCTGACAGAACATGGAACTGACACAGATCTGGGCAACCTTGTTTGCGCTCTGGATCAAGCCACACCTGAAACCAGGCCAACTCCTGCCCTTTCAGTATCATGAGCCCATAAATGCCCTTTTTACTTATGCCTATTTGGAGTAACTTTCACTGTAACCTTATAAGCAAAGAATCTTAATGTAGACTGGACTCTACTCCCTTAGCATCTCCCTTCCAAACTCCAAGAGCCCCAAGCACCAGTTCTACCTAGTATCTGGGTGCTTAGAATATGGGTGAATTTATTTTCGAATTTTTGTTTTCCTCTGGAGATACCATCTTGGCAGTTGGTTTACTTTTTAAAGGCACCTCATCCTATATCTGGGCTTCCCTGGTAGCTCAGCTGGTGAAGAAACCACCTGCAATGCGGGAGACCTGGGTTTGATCCCTGCGTCAGGAATATCCCCTGCAGGAGGGCATGGCAACCCACTCCAGTATTCTTGCCTGGAGAATCCCCAAGGACAGAGGAGCCTGGTGGGCTACAGCCCATGGGGTCACAAATAGTCAGACACGACTGAACAATAGCACAAGCACAGCCAGTATCTAATCTCTACCTGTAGAAAAGGGAAGGGAACCAGGATGTTCTTAAACATAAAAGTCTGATTCCATAAGAATTCACAAGGGTCTCCTTAACATTATGATTTTTAGGGTAATAAATAGATGGGTTTTCTTTATTTTGTATAATTACTAGCATCGTGTTTCTCTAAGTCAGTATTTCTTCTTTTTCTTTCCTTTCCGGCTGTGTCAGGTCTTAGTTGTGGCATGCAGAATCTTCTTTGTGGCATGTGGGCTTAGTTACCCCATGGCATGTGGGATCTTAGTTCCGCAACTAGAGATCAAATCTGTATTCCCTGCATTGCAAGGTAGATTCTTAACCACTGGACCACCAGGGAAGTCTCTTAGATGGTTTTTAAAAATCATAGAAGTATATAAAGTAAAAGTCCCTCTCTAACCTGTGACCCTCCTCTTCCTAATCTCCTCCCCCAAGAAAAACCATTGCTCTGGGTTCTTGAGTATTCCTGCAGGAAGCATCAACACCAGGAGTCAGCAAGCTATGGTCCATCAGCCAAAGCCAGCCCAGGGCCTGCTTTTTACAGTCCAGGAGCTAAGATGTTCCTAGGTTTTCAAATGGTTGAAAGAAAAACAAAAGAAGACCGTATGAAAAACATGAAAATTATATGAAACTCACATTTCAGTATATCCACGAAATAGGTCTCTTGGCATGTAGCCACGCCCACTCATTTATGTTTTTGTCTTGGGCATCTTTTGCATTTTTAAAATATTTATTTATTTATTTGGCTGTGTCAAGTCTTAGGTGAGGCATGCAGGATCTTCAGTTATGGCATATGGGATCTAGTTCCCTGACCAGGGGTCGAACCCAGGCCCCCTGTATTGGGAGCTCGGAGCCTTAGCCATTGGACCACCAGGGAAGCCCCTGCTTTTGCATTATAATGGCAGACTTGAACAGCTCCAACAGAGAACATCTAACCCTCCAAGCCTAAAACATCTACTATCTGGCCCTTTATAGAAAAAGCCCAGCTGGTCGAGGCATGTGAAAGCACGTGTGTTAAGTGGGTGTGTGCATGCCTGCAAGTACTTCTCCTTCGGAAACAATAAGTAGGGGCACTATGCTTGTGCTCAATTTTCCCTAGTTAGACATAACTAAGAGACTGCTTTCCATGACACCCTCTGCAGTCCTGCCTCCTTTTGCTGGATGTATACTAGTCCACTGCTCGTCTGCAGTAGATACCACAACATAACTCCACATGATGATCCGTAGATGTTTGCTCTGAAAACGCTGCTGAAATAAACATCCTTGAGAACAAACATCTTTGCCCACATGTGTTATCCTGTCAAGAGGACACATTCCTACCTATGTTTCAATTTACATCGAGAATCACCTCAATTTAAATTGAAAATTACCTTCCAACAGCTCATACCAATTCCGTTCCTAATGACAGCGTCTGTTCCCACAAACGCTCCTAAGCCCTGGGCATTTATCACACAGTCTTTGCCAACCTAATTGGTGGGGGAAAGTGACTTCACTGCCTAAACACGCACATCTGACTCTGAGAGAGGCAGCAGCAGGGCTTCAGGCTGCATTTATCTGAGCTTTCATCCTGTCCACCCAACAGACTTCACAGGTGCATTCACATCCGATCCTGAGCCCAGCCTGGGGCCAGTCCAGGAGCACACATCTGCTGACCCTCAACTGGGTGGACAGAGGATTGAATGGGAGGCTGAGTGCCACAGAGTGGCAGCCTCATAGACCAAACCAGTTTCAAAACCCTAATCTGCTACCCGCTAGTTGAGTGACTTTAGATAAGTAACCTAGCCTCTCTGTTCTTCAGTTTTCCTCTTCTACAAATGGAGAAAATAATAGTACCTAATGATCGTGGGATTGCTGACAAGTAAACGAGGTAGCATGTGTGAAGCCTGACACACAGGTTCTAACACGTAGTGTCAGCAAGATGCTCACCTAGCACTCCTGAGACAGTTCTCTCCAGAAAGGCCTGGCCCTTGGCTGGCGTCTGAGATCCTGATGTTAGGAGGGCTCCCACCACTCCCTAACTGGTGAGAGGGGCTCACTGTGTCTGGACTGTGCCACCTGCTTTCCCAGAACATGGATCCGTGCCAGGCAGAGGGCATCTCCATGACGAGCCCCCAGTAAACACCCCCTGGGCGCTGAGTCTCTGTAGTGGGCATTCCTGGTAGAGGAGACCTACCTGTGTGTGGTCATAAATCACCGCTCAAGGAATGAAGCGTGACTCCCCCGGGAGGTGGCTCTGGAAGCCTGCGTCTGGTCACCACCCCACATGCCCTTTCCCTCTGCTGATTCTCTTCTGCCTCCTTCCACTCTACCAAAGCCAAGAGAACAACCATATATGCCAGGTCCTGCGAGCCCTATGAGTGAGTCAGCGAACCTGGGGGTGGTCCTGGGGACCCCGACACACACGGCAGGCAGGCAGTAAATCCAGCTACTTCTATGACTCTTACCTGCAGAGGATGGACGTCCTGTCCACAACCTCCCTCCAAACACCACAGACAAGCACACAGCGCCCCCATTCAGCTTCCCACAAGTACTTCCTTTTGGACAGTCTAGGTTTGCATGTTTTTGTCATTGTTGTTGCACCCGATTAGGGGTTGAACCCGCGTACCCCTGCAGTGGACGACGAAGTCTTAACCACTGGACCACCAGGGAAGTCCCTAGATTTGCAGATTGAAAAGGGAAAGGCCATGACTTTGACCAATGCCCCCAACCAGAGACCAAGATGCACCCAGGAAGCCCGCCGAGTCAACCCGGGAGCCAGAGGTTGAGCCCTCAAGGGACCGCCCAGTGCAGGGGGCAGGCGGAGAGACGGACCAGGGGTATCTCACCAAGACCAGGATGTTGGGCATGACGATGTAGTCGCTCTCCTGGCCGCGGGACTTATCCGGCTGGAACTGGTAGCTGCGGTGCTCCAGGAAGGACACCGTGTCATTGTTGTTGAAGGTGATGTTGGTCTTGTGCCTGAATTCCCTGTGGGGGAGGAAGCCGGTGGGTCAGCTGCCAGGAGCCCGGGGTGCCCTCAGCTGTCTGTGTGCTGAGCTTGATTGCCTCCTACATGTCTGTTCCACCACCCACCCACTGTGGTATGTGCTCAGTCGCCTCTTTGTGACCCCAAGGACTGTATGCAGCCCGCCAGGATCCTCTTAAAGTGAAAGTGTTAGTCACTCAGTTGTGTCCGACTCTTCGGGACCCATGGACTGGGGCCTGCCAGGCTCCTCTGTCCATGGGATCTTCCAGGCAAAAATACTGGAGTGGGTTGCCATTTCCTTCTCCAGGGGATCTTCCTGACCCAGGGATTGAAGCCGGGTCTCCTGCATCTCCTGCATTGCCACTCGGATTTTTTACCACTGAACTGCCTGGGAAGCCCACCCACTGCAGGACAGGCCCAGGAGCCTCTTGTCACCAAATCCCATATGCTCCTTCCCCCTGGGCAAGCTGCCACCATCCCTCCGCCCCTCATCACCCTCCCCCTGGGCATCCTAGCTTTTTTGAGGGAGACGGCAAGGATGGTGGATAAGAATATGCACTCTGAAGACAGGAGGCAGGGGGCCCGAATCCTGTCTCCATCACTTACTACTCAAGCCTGTTTTCCCACATTTAAAATGGGAGTAATGGGACTTCCCTGGCAGTCCAGTGATTAAGACTATATGCTTCCACTGCAGGGGGCATCGGTTCAGTCCCTGGATGGGGAACTGAGATCCTGCATACTGCAAGGTGCAGCCAAGGAAAAAAAAATAAAATGGGAGTAATAAGCAGGCCTACGTCATTAGGTCCCTACTGGTGAGAATTGAGTGAGCTAATGCACGTCAAGCAATTAAAACGATTGCCTAATGCATAGAGAAAAGCATGTATCAGCTGCACTTTTTATTGCTGTTATGCTGTCTTTATTCCATCATGCTCCACAATCCGTTCTCTGCAGAGCATCCAGAAGAATCTTTGAAAAGGGGAAATCAGATCACATCATCCTCTCCTCCAAACCCTCCTTCACACACAGGATAAAACTGAGCTCCTTCTGTGGCCTCCAGGGTCCTCACCATCTGGCCCCATCCAATTCTCAGGTCTCCTCTCTCCCACTCACTCTCCCCTCACTCCTAACACGCCAGCCACACATGCCTTCTCCCCTCCTGGACTACCAGACTATTCCCACCTCAGGCCCTTTGCACTTGCTGCTCCCTCTGTCCGGGACTCGCTTCCCCCCAGATCCTCACGTAGCAGTGCCCCCTTCTCACCATCTGGGTCTAGGGAAGTATCCCCCTTTGTTAGACCTACCCCCGCCAAGGCCTGCCTCCAGCACTCTCCATGGCTTGACCTGCTTTGTTTTCACCACGTTTATGTTGCCTGGTTTCCCCTCTCTTGTCCACTTGCTTATTCTCTCCTGATGGGAATGTCAGCTCTGTGAGGCAGGGGCTTTTGTCTGCCTTTAACAGTGAACTGGCACAGTGCCTGGCATACAGGAGATGTTCAATACTCAATAAACACTTATGGAATGAAGAGATAAGTAAGAACTTTGGCAAGCCAGGCTCAACTTTGACGCAGAAGCCTTTCGTGGATGAGCTAAGCCAGGACTGCAGTTTCCTGAGGGCAGAATGGGCAGCACCAGAAATTGGGTCTTGTATTCCAGGAAGCCCCTTCCCCAATGTCCCTGTGGAGTCTGTGGTGCAGGTTGGCACCTGGCAGCTCTTCTGGAGCCTTGTGGCAGAGCGTCTCTTGGAAAACTGCTCCAGCCAACCCCACGAGCCCAGTAGCCACTGGAGAGCTTCACCCTCCCGAAGAATGATCAAAGGAAGAAGCTGTGACAGCTGTGGTCATAAAGAAAGACAGCAGGACCCTGTGGGACCCTCCCAGGTAAAACTCCTTTTCCGTGTCCCCAATTTTTTTGTAGGGAATCAGCTTCATTCAGCCTCTTTGACCTTCCTTCCCTGAGTTACAGGGGGCAGATGCAAACAGTTGTTTATCAGGGGAGGGAGGGGATGCAGAAGCAAGTTCAGTTCAGTTCAGTTCAGTCACTCAGTCGTGTCTGACTCTTTGTGACCCCATGAATCGCAGCATGCCAGGCCTCCCTGTCCATCACCAACTCCTGGAGTTTACTCAAACTCATGCCCATTGAGTCGGTGATGCCATCCACCATCTCATCCTCTGTCGTCCCCTTCTCCTCCTGCCCCCAATCCCTCCCAGCATCAGGGTCTTTTCCAATGAGTCAACTCTTCTCATGAAGTGGCCAAAGTACTGGAGTTTCAGCTTCAGCATCAGTCCTTCCATGAACACCCAGGACTGATCTCCTTTAGGATGGACTGGTTGGATCTCCTTGCAGTCCAAGGGACTCTCAAGAGTCTTCTCCAACACCACAGTTCAAAAGCATCAACTTTTCGGCACTCAGCTTTCTTCACAGTCCAACTCTCACATCCATACACGACCACTGGAAAAACCATAGCCTTGACTAGACGGACCTTTGTTGGCAAAGTAATGTCTCTGCTTTTTAATATGCTATCTAGGTTGGTCATAACTTTTCTTCCAAGGAGTAAGCGTCTTTTAATTTCATGGCTGCAATCACCATCTGCAGTGATTTTGGAGCCCCCAAAATTAAAGTCTGACACTGTTTCCACTGTCTCCCCATCTATTTCCCATGAGGTGATGGGACCAGATGCCATGATCTTAGTTTTCTGAAAGTTAAGCTTTAAGCCAACTCTTTCACTCTCCTCTTTCACTTTCATCAAGAGGCTTTTTAGTTCCTCTTCACTTTCTGCCATAAGGGTGGTGTCATCTGCATATCTGAGGTTATTGATATTTCTCCCTGCAATCTTGATTCCAGCTTGTGCTTCTTCCAGCCCAGCGCAAAGGAGGGGCAGTTAGGAAACAATAGTGCAGTCTTGGGGCAGGGTCCTGGCTTCTCCTCAAGGGATACACAGAACAATATCTCTGAGTTCTTCTGCAGGAACTAAGGCCCCCATCAAGGTGGAGGATGGTCCTCTCTGGCCGAGCAGAAGAGTCCTGGAACACCTCCCTGTTAACTGCACCACCAGCCAATCAGAAGAAAGTTTTGCACACAGTGGAAGAAGATAAGGCCCTGACCTTTTCTCCAAATGAGTCTCCCTTTAAAAACTTTCATGGTTGAGCAGAATCTTTAGAGTTGGTTTTTGGACATGAATTCACCTTCTCCCCACATTGCTGGCCTCCTGAATAAAGCAATCTTTCCTTTCCAACCAGCACTTGCCTTTTTTTTTTTTTTTTTTAACTTTTTGGCCACACCTCGAAGCATGTGGGATCTTAGTTCCTTGACCAGGGATTGAACCTGCGCCCCTTACAGTGGAAGTGTTCATTCTTAGCTGTTGGACTGCCAGGGAAATACCAACACTTGCCTTTTGAGTGGCAAGCAGCCAAACTCAGGTAATGATAATGTGTTAGTAACTAACATTTACTGATCACTTACTGCATGCCAGGCACTGTGCTGGGCTCCCCATTATCTCATCCAACCCTCATAACCACTCCACCATGGATACAGTCATCCCCATTTTACAGAAGGGGACACGGCAGCACAGGAAAGTAAAGGCCCTTGCCCACAGTCAGAGACCTGCTGAGTGGCAAAGCCAGGCAGTCACTCCCAAGTCTCAAGCACTGGAGCACTGGATTAGAGCAAGCAGACTGACCCTGAACGAGCCCTTCTGCAAGGGGCCTCAGTTTCGTCATCTGTAAAATGGGGTGGTGACCTGAGTCCCAGCCCAACCCCCTCCATCCTCACCTGTACACATAAGGCCCGCGCTCCTGCACCTGTGGCTTCTGGCCTTGGATGATCTCCTCGGGATTGAGGATGTTGAAGAAGTAGACAGAGAGGTA
Source organism: Odocoileus virginianus (assembly GCF_023699985.2). Classification (NCBI taxonomy): domain Eukaryota; kingdom Metazoa; phylum Chordata; class Mammalia; order Artiodactyla; family Cervidae; genus Odocoileus; species Odocoileus virginianus. The sequence continues at coordinate 47,528,771 of NC_069685.1, read as the reverse complement.
GAAGGGGACAGGGATTTCCTTCCACATGTTGAAAGACAGGCTGCTGGGGTCGATGCGCACATTCTGTGGGGGACGAGACAGACAAGCCCATGAGGGAGAGGGCCAGGGCCCCACCCACCCACCTGCCCTACCACAAGTCTCCAACATGGCTGCTTGGTGCTAGCCTGCATCACGGACTCCACAGGGTCACTGAGGAAGGGGCTCCCTGGAGCTGCTCTAGGAGCAGGAGGAGGAGGGAAAGCTGTTGACACATGCTGCTCCAGAGTTGACATATGACATAACTAATGTTAATAGTTGATATTATTTTTATGCATTATTTTAAAATGTGTTTTAATAACAACAGCCTGATCAAGAGACTGGGAGGTGGCCACTGCTCAACCACAGCTCATGACACCTGGTGGGAAGTGGGCTCCATGTGTCAAATTCATCATTCATTCATTCACTCATTCATTTAACACACATTTTTAAAAACTGAAGTATAGTTGATTTAGTGTTTCAGGTGTACAGCAAAATATTCAATTATATATATATATATATATATTCTTTTTCAGATTCTTTTCCACTATAGGTTATTTTAAGACATTGAATATAGTTCCTTGTGCTATATAGTAGGTCCTTGTTTATCTATTTTATATATAGTAGTGTGTATCTGTTAATTCCTAATTTATCCCTCTCCCCTTCCCCTTTGGTAACCCTAAGTTTGTTCTCCATGTCAATACACATTTACTGAACACCTAGTACATGCCAGGCCCTCTTCCAACAGCTGGGGTTAGAAAAGCGAACAAGACAGACCCAGATCTCTAACTTCATGGGGCTTTTATTACAGTGAAAGAAAGACTGGTCATCAACAATTAGGGTAAAATACGTGGTGTATGAAAGGACACAGTGGAAACACAGGAGGGACTGGGAGGAGGACTGCAATTTTAAACAGAGCAGTCAGGCAGGTGAAATGTAAGGAAAAACAAAGCACAAAAAAATAAACCAAAATTAAAAACTAAAGGCACTGGAGGGAACACGTGGATTTAGTGGTGGTGGGTAATTTCATGCATAAGACATAGCCCGTGCAAAGGCCCTGGGGTTGGGAGAACTGAGACAGAGCAATGGGGAACAGCAAGGAAGCCAGTGTGGTGGGGAGCAGAGCCTATGAGTGGGAGGGCAGGAGATGAGAACAAGAGCAATTTTCGATGAAAAGCCAGAAATACAGAAATTTACATGCTGTGCTCTTGTGCTAAGTTGCTTCAGTCATGTCTGACTCTTTGTGACCCTGCAGGCTCCTCTGTCCATGGGATTCTCCAGCCAAGAATACTGGAGTGGGTTGTCCTCCTCCAGGGGATCTTGCCCAACCCAGGGGTCGAACCCGTGTCTCCTGTGTCCGCTGCACTGGCAGGCAGGTTCTTTATCACTAGCGCCACATGAATTATAAATCTCCAGGTTTATAAAGCTTGGCAAAAACCCCTTGCCACCCAACCCCGCTCCCAACCTGACCAGCCCATCAGGTAGTTGCTCCATGTTGCAAAGCCAAGTGTCTGGAACAGCTTGTGTCACCTTCACTTTTTCTTTGAATGTGGCCTTCCAGGACAAGGACAGCCACTCCCACTGTCCCCAGACAGACTGTCCCAGAACCAGTGGGTAGGGACTCTGGAGAAGGCAGAAGACTGGAGCTGGCCGGTCAGGCCCAGCCCCATGTCCCTAACTGGTAGATTTTGGGAAGAAGTGGGTTTGGAGAGAGTCAGACCTGAGGGCAAGTTGGCCAGCCCTGAACCTCAGTTTTTCCATCTGTGCAATGAAGCCAGTGACTCTGTAGCCTCAGTTGTGCTTCATTTGATCTACATGGCACTTCAATGAAGAAAAGTTGAACTCACTGTCAAGAACAAAAGAAAACGATTTAACATAAAATCTGGATTTCAAAGTTCTCTTGAAAATATCAGATCAGAGACTTGCCTTCGGGTATAACAATCCTATATTGATGAACACATCTTCCTACCAGCTACGAGAGTCACAGGGATCACTTTTTTTTAAGGTTTTTTAAATTTAGTTATTTTTCTTTGGCTGCGTTGAGTCTTCACTGCTGCGTTCTGACTTTCTCTAGTTGCAGTGAGCAGGGGCTACTTTCTAGTTGCAGTGCTCAGATTTCAGTAGTTGTAGCATGCAGGCTCAGTAGTTGCGATCCACAGGCTCGGTAGTTGCGATCCACAGGCTCAGTTGCCCCACAGCATGTGGAGTCTTCCCAGACCAGGGATCAAAGCCACATCCCCTGCACTGGCAGGCAGATTCTTAACCACTGAACCACCAGGGAAATCCAGGATCATTTTTACAACCTGAGCATCCAGTACATGCAAATAAAGGTGACTAGAAAATGTGCTTTGCACGAAGCAACACAAATGAGTATTTCCTTGCTAAAGAGGGTATGTAGAAAAGGGAACCCTCCTACACCGTTGGTGGAAATGTAAACTGGTGCAGTCACTATGGAGAACAGTATTGAAATTCCTCAAAAAACTAAAAATAAAATTACCATATGATCCTGCAATCCCACTCCCGGGCATATATCTGGACAAAACTCATTCAAAAAGATACATGCACCCTCAATATTCACTGCAGCACTATTCACTATAGCCAAGACATGGAAGCAACCGAAGTGTCTACTCACAGATGAATGGGTAAAGAAGTTATGGCATATATACCATGGAATATTTTCACCATAGAAAAGATGAAATAATGCCATTTGTGGCAACATGGATCAAACTACAGATGGTCACACTAAGTGAAGTCAGTCAGACAAAGAAAGACAAATATCCTATGATATCACATGAGGAATCTTAAAATATGATACAAATGAACTTATTTGTAAGACAGAAACAGACTCACAGACACAGAAAACAAGCTTATAAGTGCCAGGGAAGAAGGGTGGGGGTAGGTATATATTAGGAGATTGGGATTAACAGACAACTACTATATACAAATTGCTGTGCTATATACCTGAAACTAACATAACATTCTAAATCAACCTTTATACCAATACAAAATTTAAAAAAAAAACAAGCATTTCCCAGGGATTGCCTTGTGTCAGGTGCTCTTCTAGGCTCTTCACATCATTGTCACCTCCCTAACCAACACCATGACCCCTCCAACCAAGAGGGTCATGGCCCTCACCTTAAACAAAGGCAGCAGCTGCAACTCCCTTCTGGGCCCCGAGGTCCCTGGGGCTGAGGTTTTTCCAGCTCTTCCCAAATTTTGTGAGCTGCTAGAAATCCAGATGTTTCTATGGCATCTCCCGATTGTTTCAAGAGCCATACCGTATTTTTCAAAATCAACACACCCAGGAGGCAGATGGCTCATCTTCAGGCCACGACTGGACCTCAGGAGACCCCTTTGCCACACTTGCCAGAGCACCTCAGCCAGACCATCTCCCAGAAGGGGGGACCTCTCTGGGTCACAGGCAGGGACACTGAGGCTCAGCGAGGCTGTGTGGCTCTTCCCCAGCCCCACCACCCATCCCCTAACCATGGGCTTGGTGAATGAGGTGAATGCTTGCCCCGTCACGTCCGACTCTTTGCAATTCTGTGGACTGGGGCCCACCAGGCTCCTTTGTCCGTGGGATTTCCCAGGCAAGAGTACTGGAGTGGGTTGCCATTTCCTCCTCTAGGGGATCTTCCCGACCCAGAGATCAAGGGAATGCATCTCCTGTGTCTCCTGCATTGCAGGCAGATTCATTACCACTTGAACCACTGAGGAAGCCAAGAAAGTGGAATTCAGACTTCAGCCTGGAGGTTCTTGGCGGGTTTGGGGGTCGGATGGAAACCCTCAAATTTTAATACGAAGTATCAAAGACAGGCCCCCACCGAGGAGGCAGTCTGTCGTGCCTTCTCTCCATCCCCTCATCCACAGAACAGTGGTCAGAAGAAAATACATCAACCCAGTTTCCTTCTTTTTACATGTTTGTGATAAGACACGTAAGATCTAACCTCTTAGCAAACATTTAAATATACAGTGCAGTGGGTTTTCTATTTTTTGCTGTGCTTGTAAGACCTTAGTTCCCTAACCAGGGATTAAACCTGGGCCCTCGGCAGTGAGAGCGCAGAGTCCTAACCACTGGACCGCCAGGGAATTCCCTACCATGTAGTACTGCTAACTCTAGGCACTATACAGATCTTTTATTCATCATGACTAATAATAATATTATATAATATTGGAAATATAATTGTAAAAGACCCTGATGCTGCGAAAGATTGAAGGCAGGAGGAGAAGGGGACGACAGAGGATGAGATGGTTGGATGGCATCACCGACTCGATGGACAGGAGTTTGAGCAAACTACGGGAGATGGTGAAGGACAGGGAAGCCTGGCGTGCTGCAGTCCGTGGTGTCACAAAGAGACAGACACAATTTGGCGACTGAACAACAACAACCATAAAAGAAAGGAAGGAAGGAAACTTTCAGAGGTGATGGACATGTTTACAACACAGATTGTGGTGATGGCTTCACTTCTCTCTAAACTCACCCGGTTGTATACGTGCTTAGTCGCTCAGTCATGTACGATTCTTTGCAACCCCATGGACTATAGCCCACCAGGCTCTTCTGTTCATGGGATTTCCCAGGCAAGAATGCTGGAGTGGGTTGCCATTTCCTTCTCCAGGGCATCTTCCTGACCCAGGGATCGAATCCCACGTCTTGTGTCTCCTGCATTGCAGGCGGATTCTTTACCCGCTGAGCCATTAGAAGGTTCTATAATTATATACATGCAACTAATTTATTATGCCAATCATACAGCAGTAAAGTGGCTTAAAATTAAAAAAAAAAAAAAAGCAGTTTCCAGTTCCTGCCTCCCTCTTTCCCAGCCCTGTTTTTTAGCAAAGGAATGGTGACCCAGAGAAGCCTGGAGAAGCCTTTGAAATTCCAGAATTCCGCTGTGCTTTCCTAATCTCCTGGCCTTTCCACCCAATTCAGGGATAAATCAAGGTCAAATCAATGAATCACCAGATGAAGGCTTACATCTCTCTCTCCAACAGAAGGGGCTGTGGGGTTCTAGGGCACCACTCCGTTCGTGGGTACTCACTCACAGGGAATCTCCCGTGAGCCAGCTTTGCCTTCTGGATAAATTATTAACCCTTTCTGTGCCTCAGTTTCCTCATCCATAAAATGAGTGTAATGATAGCATCCATCTCATAGGTATGGTGTGAGATTTAAGTGCCTTTGTAAAATGCTTAGAACAGGGGCAAGTAGAGCCTAGGGACCCAGCAGGTCGGCCATGCAGAGTCACCTAGCACAAAGTGACCAGCCCTTCCCCCTCCCCCATTGCTGCCCCACCTCTGGTGGGGGATGGACTTTGCACCGCTTACAATCAGAGGGATAACTTTCTTTCGGTCACACTGGACCAGAAGCATTAGGACCAGGCAGCTGATTAGATAACAGTGCGCAGGCCAAGCTCACGGCCTTTTGCCCAACATAGCTGATTCTATCCCTGCCCCCACCCCCCAAGGTCAAAGATCACAGCCCACACACGAAGACCAAGAGAGAAAGCCAAGGTGATTCCTTCCTGGACGCAGCTCCCTCTTATCCAACCAGATTCTCTGAGCTCATTCTGGACAGGCAAGAGGGCTGCCTGGAAGAGATGCCATGTGAAAGAAAGAGTTGGGCTTTGTCATGAAAAAAAGACGAGGAGGGTGTTACTGGCAGGGGACACAGCCTGTGCAAAAGCTAGGTAGCTTCTAAGAACATGACCTACTTGAAAGTCCACCAATCTCAAATACGTTTTTAAAATAACTCAAATGTTCACGATGGATAAACCAACTGCTGTGTTTATACAATGGAATAAACAGATAAAAAGGAGAACTGATGCTTTCAAATTATGGTGCTAGGGAAGACTCTTGAGAGACTCTTTGCAACCCTATATACTGTAGCCCCTCCAGGTGCCTCTGTCCATGGGATTCTCCAGGCAAGAATACTGGAGTGGGTTGCCATGCCCGCCTCCAGGGGATCCTCTCCACCCAGGGATTGAATCTGCATCTTTTATGTCTCCTGCTTGGCAGGCAGGTTCTTTACCATTAGAGTGACCTGCGAAGCCCTGTAAAGAGAATCACACAAGTCTTCAAATGTATCCATAATTCTCTATTTCTTGAAAACAAGCAGAGATACAAAAGACCATATACATCTCCTTTTACTTAGCAAAATATTTTTGAGATCCTGGTCATTAATCTCTTTAAAGTGTAGTTTGCTGACATTGTTGTTGTTTTAATTTGTTTGCCCCAGGTCTTAGTGCAGCATGTGAACTCTTATTTGCGGCACGTAGGACCTAGTGCCCTGACCAGGGATCAAACCCAGGCTCCCTGCAATGAAAGCAAGGTATCTTGGCCACCGGACCAACGAGGAAGTCCCAGTTTGTTGACTTTTATCAAATGTACATACCTCACCCGTCTGGCAATAAGAAATGGGACATTTTCATCACGTCTTGCTTAAAAGGATGTGTATGAGCCTTTTTTCTGTGCTCCTGGCAGCATTATCTACAAGGGCCAAAAGGTGGATGTGACCCAAGTGTCCACTGACAGATGAATGGGTGAATGTAATGTGGTGTAGCCAAGGTTATTCAGCCTTAAAGAAAAAAAAAAAGGAAATTCTCATATGTGCCACATCATGAGGGAACTTTTAAAACATTCCTATAGGCAATCAGACAGTCGAAAAAACACGTATTATATGATCCCATTTGTGTGAAGTGTCTAGAACAGGCAAGGGAGTTCTCTGGCAGGCTAGTGATTAGGATTCCGGGCTTTCAGTGCTGTGGCCTGGGTTCAATTCCAGGTCAGGAAACTGAGATCCCACAAGCTGCGCAAGATGGTTAAAAAAAAAAAAATAGGCAAATCTATAGGGACAGATCTATAGGAGAAGACTCTTGAGAGTCCCTTGGAATTCAAGGAGATCAAACCAGTCAATCCTAAAGGAAATCAAGCCTGAATATTCATTGGAAGGACTAATGCTGAAGCTGAAACTCCAACACTTTGGCCACCTGATGTGAAGAACTGACTCATTGGAAAAGACCCTGATGTTGGGAAAGATTGAAGGCAGGAGGAAAAGGGGACGACAGAAGATAAGATGGTTGGAGAGCATCACCGACTCCATGGACATGAGTTCAAGGAAGCGCTGGGAGTTGGTGAAGAACAGGGGAGCCTGGCGTGCTGCAGTCCATGGGGTCGCAGAGTCGGACACGACTGAGTGACTGAACTGAACTGATAGGCACAGAAAACAGTCTGGGAGTTGCCAGGGGAGCATGGGGAGTGACTTCTTAACAGCTACAGGGTTTCCTTTTGGGGTGATGAAAATATTCTGGAACTAGACATGTGTGTAATGGTTGTACAACATTGTGAATGTCCTAAATGTCATTCAATTGTATGGTTTTTAATGGTTTAAACGGTGAGTTTTTTATTAAGTGAAACTTGAAAAAAGAAAGTGAAAGTGAAAATTGCTCAGTCGTGTCCAACTCTTTGGGATCCCATGGACTATGGCCCATGGAATTCTCCAGGCCAGAATACTGGAGTGAGTAGCCTTTCCCTTCTCCAGAGGATCTTCCCAACCCTGGGATCGAACCCAGGTCTCCCACACTGCAGGATTCTTTACTAGCTGAGCCACAAGGGAAGTCCAAGAGTACTGGGTGGGTAGCCTAGTCCTTCTCCAAGGGATCTTCCCGACCCAGGAATCGAACCAGGGTCTCCTGCATTGCAGGCAGATTCTTTACCAACTGCAAAATCAGGGAAGCCTTGACACAACTTTAAAAAAAGACAAAAAGACTAACTGCAAATTAAAACAAGATCACTTCCCAAAAGATGGACACAAATTAAGTCACCTGAGAAAAACAAGCCCTGGAAAAGGTGTGGGGAGACAGAGATGCCCAAGAATGTGGGCACACTGCCCCCCCTCCCCATGACCCTGTGGTGGCCTGCTTGGCACTCTGGCTTTCAGACACTGCTGACCCCGCCCAGGATCACTACCTGCACACCTGGGGCGGCGGAAACAAGCTTCAGGAAAGAACACCTGCCTTTCCAGCACGGTGCTACTTACACTCCCAAAGGATCATCTGCTACTCAGGTACTCTTTCCTCATCCATTCTGTCTTTACAGGGCTGGTCCCCACTCACTCCAGCCATCTTGCATCCCAAGACAGGATCACATGCAGCCCAGAGCTGGACAACTATGCCCTACAGATTCCCACACGCGTGCAAGAGGGCTGCAAAGCAATCATCGGGGGGCTTCCCTGGCGGTCCAGTGGTTAAAATTCCATGCTTCTAATGTATGGGTTCGATTCCTGGTTGGGGAACTAAGATCCCACATGCTTCATGGCAGACAGAAACTTGAGTGAAAAAAAGACAAGCTGCAGAAAGATAACCGTCACTATGGCCTGTTCATGGAATCACTGACACAATGGACATGAGTTTGAGCAAACTCTGGGAGATGGTGAAGGACAGGGAAGCCTGGAGTGCTGCAGTCCATGGGGTCGCAAAGAGTCGGACACGACTGAGTGACTGAACAACAACTGCCTATTCACATGAATTTTTCAAACACACAAAATAACATGAAACATTTTATTTAAGTTGCCAGCACAGTGTTGGCCTATAAGCCAATTGGCCTGGCCCCTGTGGCCTCTCTAGATCCAATATCCTGCCATGTCCCTATCACTCAGCCCAGCCATGCTGGCCTCCTTGCCATCCCTTGTACAAGTAGGCACAGCCCTGCCCCAGGACCTTTGCATAGGCTGTTCTCTCTGCCCTCAATGTTTCTCATGAGGTAGCAGCATAGCCAAATCTCTCACCCTTCTTAATCTTTCCTCACATGCCTCCTCTCAGGAAGACACACCCTATCTACCCCCAAATCCCTGAACCCCCTAACCTGCTCTATGTTTTCCATAGTCATTGTTACATTCCAGCATACTTATAATTAATTATGTCTACAGTTCTTCATCTGTCTCTCCTGCTAGATCATAAAGCCACCAGGATCAGATCCTCAGTGCTTTATTCACTGATGGCTCTCCCAGGCCTGGAACAGAGGTTGGCACCCAGCAGGCACTCGGCAATATGAGCTCAGGAACAAATAGAATCAGAGTAGAAATGTCTAGGGAGCGGCTATCTGCCTTCTCCTTTGTGTATGTTTTAGAAAGCTTGTACTTGAGGTACTACACGGTGGGGGTTGGGGGTGGGGGTGGCACAATACAAGGTTTGCAGTATCTTAGTTCCCTGATCAGGGATTGAACCCAGGCCCTCAGCAGTAGAAGTGCAGTCTCAACCACTGGACCACTAGAGAAATCTCTCAATTAAGTAAATCTTAAATATTATAATGCTAAAGGATTTCAACCCTGAATATTCACTGGAAGGACTTATGCTGAAGCTAAAGCTCCAGTACTTAGGCACCTGATACAAAGAACAGACTAATTGAAAAAGACCCTGATGCTGGGAAAGACGGAGGGCAGGAGGAGAAGGGTACGACAGAGGACGAGATGGTTGGATGGCATCACCGACTCAATGGACATGAGTTTGAGCAAACTCTGGGAAATGGTGAAAGACAGGGAAGCCCACTGTGCTGCAGTCCATGGGGTTGCAGAGTCAGACACAACTGAGTGACTGACCAACAACAAACATAATTTTAATTAAAATGTGATCTGCAACCTCACTGGCCAGGCAGCAGCCTTGAGTCTGGGGTGAATGGATGCTGAGACTCAGATCAGCAGTGGTCCACCTCCAAAAGCTCCCATTTCCTTTCTGGGTGGGGCAGTGAAGACCCTGCCAAGAGGGGGCACAGAGCAGATGTCCTGAGGCCCAGGGGCAGGGGAATGGGACCCCAGACCAGTCTTCTTCATAGAGAGGCCCACAGAAGGCAGGGGAAAGGCCCAGGCTTCACATAACTGTCCCTTCAGGGAACTCAGGCCAGCCAGGCAGGCCTCCGGCACAAGCCTGGGATGAGCTTGGAGCAGAGAAGCAGGCAGAGGCTGAGAGGGGCCCCACAACTCCAGGGGCCTCTGTCCTCACCCTTGGGAGTCAGGAGCCAGATCACAGGATCTCTGCTCACAGACGCCAGGAAAGCATCTCTCAAGGGGTCACTGGGGCCAGGAAGTCTGCAACCCCGGTTAAACCACCCACCAGGAAACCTCCCCTTACCCATCTCCGGAGCGGTAAGGCACCTTGGGCTGCTGTAACAAAGCCACACTCTGGATAACTTAAATCATCTATCCTCTCTCAATTCTAGAGGCTGGAAGTCTGGAATTGAGATGTGGGCTCCTTTTGAAGGTTCCAGGGGAGGAGCCTAACTTGTTCCTCCAGCCCCTGGTGGTCTCAGGCATTCCTTGGCTTGCAGCCGCCTCCCTCCAATCTCTGCCTCCTTCATCACATCCCCCTCTCTCTGTGTGTCCTCTTCCTATAAAGACATTCCTGTTGGACTTAGGGTCCATCTGATCCATACTTTCATCACATCTGCAAAGACCCTATTTCCAAATAAGATTAACATTTGCCAGTAATGGGGGTTAGGACTTGGACATACTTTTTTTGGGGGGCGGAGGGGCCAGGGGAGAGACCCTTCTCAGCCCAATCCAGGGAGAAAAAGCCAGGGCAAAGCTGAGTGATCAGGGTGTTGCTTGAACCACAAGTGCCTACTGCCTCCCACTGCACTCTTTCCTGCTCCCAGGATGACTCTGACTGCCAATTCCAAAACTCCACTCTCCAGGTGCCACCTCCTCCAGGAGGCCTTCAGGGAACTACCTAAGATGAGCCTGATCTGATCTAATTAAGACCTGGGTCATTCCGTGGACAGTCACCCCATCCCATGCTAGATGCTATGTTCTGAATTAAAAGATAGATGAACAAGGGACTTCCTTGGTGGACCAATGGCTAAGAATTCTCCTTGCTCGCAAGGCAGAGGATGCCGGTTCGATCCCTGGTCAGGGAACTAAGATCCCACATGCAGAGGGGCAGTTAAGCCCTTAGTGCCGCAACTACTGAAGCCTGTGCATCACAACTAGAGTCTGTGCATCACAACCAAAGATCCCACATGATGCAAGGAAGATCTTGCATGCCACAACTAAGACCCAACACAGCCATAAATAAATAAATGTTTTTTAAAAATAAAGATAAATGAATAAAATGGGGTCCCCGAGAAGCTGGGGTAGGGCAGGGAAGCCAGAGAATCCTATCCACCATCTGTACAGCACTGGTCCGGTAACAAAACACTTCCGCCTACCTTGCCTCATTATATTCTTAAAGGCCCATTGAACAGACACAGACACTGAGGCTTGAGGGCCAAATATCACCTGGGGTCACAGGTGCAGGAAGAGACTGAGCCCCTGGTTTTGCATCAACATGCAGGCCTGTGTCCTCACGCTTCTCTCCCACTGGGCTCGGAGCACGCAGGACAGGAGTTTCACAAATTAATCATTAATTTGATCTGCCCACTGAATTGCAAAATGCAATCCTGCCCCCACTGGTAATAGGAAACACACCTCTAATAACCAGATGAGCCAAGACTCTGATTCACCTGTACGAGGCCGGGTTCTAGGATGAGACCAGACTCTTCCCGCTCCAGTCAGTCACTCTCTACCTCCTGGATCCAAGGATCCAGAGACAGCCCCAGCCCCATAGGGCCCATTTTGTTGTCATTGTTGTTCAGTTGTAGGGTCATATCCTACTCTTTGTGACCCCACGGACTGCGGCACTCCAATCTCCCAGAGTTTGCTCAAACTCATGTCCATTGAGTCAGTGATGCCATCCAACCATCTCATTCTCTGTCGCCTCCTTCTCCTCCTGCCCTCAATCTTTCCCAGCATCAGGGTCTTTTCCAATGAGTTGGCTCAACTCAGGGAAGACTATAGTATGGGCTGATTCAGTCTGGATTTGAGAATGCCATACCCTTGACTAAAATTCTGACTTCCTTTGATTTTAAAGGCAAGAAAGATCAAAGAAAAGTTGTTTTTTTTTTTTTAAACAGGAAACCCAAGCACGTTGCTACAACAGCAGAATGAGTTGCTTAAGCTAAGAAGTTGAGTCATGCTTGACTCCTCCATTTCTCTCCCACCCAAAAACCATCCATCAGGAAGTCTTGGCTGCTCTTGCTCTAAGACACACCCAAAATCCATCCACCTTTTCCCAACACCACCCCTGGCCCCTAGCATCATTTGCTTGGACCAATGCAGTCATCTCTTCACTGATTTTCTCACGTTTGCTTTTGTCCCTAGGCTGTTCCCCAAACAGATTACAGCTACTGGTTTAAAAGGTACATCTGATCATGGCATTTTCCTGCTCAAACACCTCCCACAGCTCCCTACTTATCTAGGGATTAAATCCCAATCTCTAACAGTGACCTACAAAGTCTCGCACCCTCTGGCTCCCTGCAGCTACACTAATCGTAATCCCTTGACAGTCCACCTCACTCACTCTGATCCAGCCACACTGACCTCACTCTTCCTGAGCCCACCAGGCAAGATTCTGCCACAGGGCCTTTGCATTGACTGTTTGCTCCTCCAAGGGCAATCTTCTCTCCGAGGTCCACATAGGTGAGCCCTTCATTTCTCAAGTCTAAAGTCACCTTTTCAAAGAGGACTTCCATCAGCAATATTTGCTGATTTCTCACTGCATGTCAGGCTCTTTTCTAGGTCCTGGGGACTACAGCAGTGAACGAAATGGACAAAGAGACTATCCTTTTTTTTTTTTTTTTTTTGAGACTATCCGTTCTAAAGTAGTCCTTCTCCCATCACCTGTTTCATCTGCCCAGCATTATCAACATCAGCAATTCCTATGTATTTGTTGACAAGTCCCCCTTCCTGCTGCCTGGAATGCAGTCATGATAGATTGAGCTACAACAGCCACCTTATGTCATGAGGCAGCCGTGAGAACGGTAGCCACACACAAAGGATGGTAGAGAAGAAAGATAGGAAATCCAATCCCCGTGACTTCAATGGAGCCACCCCATCAGCCCTGGGCAGTGAGTCCTCAGAGAAGGGTCCATCAGACTCACAAACAGATCCTATACCATATACCAAAAGGGCTACCATGAAAAAAACTGACAAATGTCAGCAAGGATGTGGAGCCACCAGAATGCACACTGGTCGAAGTGCAGTTTGGTACAATCGGTACAGAAAATGATGTGGCAGTGTCTCCTAAAGCTAAATAACACAAATGTCCACAAATGAATGACAGATGGCACATTCATACAATGGGACATCACCCAAGCAAAGAAAAGGAATGGACACAGATGACCTAAATGAGCACAGTGATGACCAACAGAAACTCAATGCCCATTGATGTGATATTCCAGGGAATGGGCAAAGCTAATCTCTGGTGCTAGAGGCGGGGTTGCAGCACCTTGGGATGAGAGCTGACATGGAGGGATTCAGGAGAGCCTTCCACAGGTGAGCATGCCAAACACACATCCACATAATTCGTCGACCTCTACACCTAAGGTTGTACACTTTCCTGCACTGATGCTCAATTTAGAATTTTTTTTTCAACCTCGCCACTCAGCTTGCAGGATCTTAGTTTCAGGACCAGGGATCAAACCCATGTACCCTGCAGTGGAAGCAAAGAGCCCTAATCACTGGACTGCCAGGGAATTTAGATTTTTTAATGAAAAAAAATTAAAGCAAAAAAAATTTTATTATAAAGGATGAGGGCTTTTGAGCTGTTTAGCACTCCTTCAAGAGGCACCTCAGCCCACAAAGGCTCAACAGGGAGACTGTATCCCGTCCAATCTGACCTCAGAAGCTCTCAGCCTGCCTCTAGGAGACCAGCGAGGAGACCACTGGGGACCCAGGAGGAAGGAGGGGCGGGTCTGGAGGCCCTCCCTACAAGCAAGGGGACCCAGCTCTATGTCTGCAGCCAGCCACTCCCCATCTAACTTCCTGCCCTTCTCCATCTATCAGAATTTTCTGTGCCCTGGTTTCCTCATCTGTAAGTAGGGTTTGGAAACAGGGAGGACCAACCTCAACTGGGGAGTCATGTGGACATAATGAGATGAGCGCGGCACTGAACCTCTGTGCTCTCCCTGCCCAAACTCAGAACCACAATCTGATCACAAGAGAAGCGTCAGACAAATCCCCATGGAAGGGCATCCCGTCAAACCCCTGACCATCCAGGTCACCAAAACCAACAACACTCTGAGAAACAGGCACAGCCAAGAGAAGCCTAAGGAAACATAATGACTAAGTGTGACATGGTGTCTGACGGGATCCCAGGAGAGGAAAAAGGAAATGAAGGACTTCTCTGGAGGTCCAGTGGTTAAGACTATGCTTCCACTGCAGGGGGCGCAGTTCGATCCTTGGCCGGGAAACTAAGATCCCATATGCTTTGAGGTGCAGCCAAAAAAAAATTTTTTTAAGGGAAAAGAAAAAGGAGATGAGTTAGGAACTAAGGAAATCCCAACAAAGTGCTGACATTAGTTAATACTAAGGGGTCACCACTAATGGGCGACACTAATAAAGATGTTAGCAATAGGGGAAACCAAGTGTGGGGAACGAGGGAGACCTCTGTACTGCCTTCTCCACTTTTAACTGTAAATCTAAAATTGTTTTAAACATAGGAAGCTATCGAGACACAAATAGGACCTATCTCACAGGGCTCCACAAGGGTCACATCAGTGCCTGGCTGAGTTACATCAGAGCTGAGAAGCAAAGGGAAAATGAGAGCCCCAGTAGTGCTCCAGAACATTAGATTCATTGAGTAAATATTGAAATGTTTAAAAGTAGATATATTAAAACAATATTGGGACTTCCCTGGTGGTCCACCAGTTAAGAAACCACCTTCCAATGCAAGGGAGCCCTGATCAAGGAACTAAGATCTTAGACGCCATGGGGAAACTAAGCCTGTGTACACTGCAACTAGAGAAAGCCCACACACCACAACGAAGACCCAGCATTAAAAAAAAAAAAATTTAAGAAAAAAATAAAACAACATTTTAAATATTTTATTTAACCCAAACCAGAATTTATTATAAATTTACCCCTGGCTTTTCTTTTTTTTCACTTCCCTAGCTTTAACGGAAGCAGATTCATTGCATTCTATTTCTATTGCCATATAACAAACTATCAAACATGTACCATCTGATAGCTGTGGAGGTCAGAAGTCCAAAATGGGTCCCAGGTGGCACTAGTGGTAAAGAACCTGCCTGCCAGTGCAGGAGACCTAAGAGACATGGGTTCGATCCCTGGGTTGGGAAGATCCCCTGGAGAAGGGAATGACAACCCACTTCAGTATTCTTGCCTGGAGAATTCCCGTGGACAGAGGAGCCTGGAGGGCTATAGTCTATGGGGTCACACAGAGTAGAATATAACTGAAATGACTTAACATGCACACACCATAATAGAGCTAAAATCAACGTGTCTGCAGGGCTGGTTCCTCCTGGATGCTTTCTGGGAGAATCCAGTCGCCTAGCTTTTCCAGTTCCTAGAATCCACTTGCATTCCTTGGCCCCCTTATCACTCCAACCTCAGCTTTCATCATCACATCCTTTCTGACTCCCCTGCCTCCCTCTTACAAGGACCCTTATGATGACATTAGTCCCATTCAGATAATTCTGGACAATCTTCCCATCCTGAACTCCTTAATGTAATCACATCTTACAAAGCCCCTTTTGTCACATGGGGGTAACACATCCACAGGTCCCAGGATTAGAACTTCTTTGAGGGGCCATTATCCTGCTTCCTACACCCACTCAGAGATGCGAGGCTTCCTCCCACACAGCCCCATCCACACCCAGGAGCACCCCACTGCCGGGGCAGGGTGGCGTTTTTCCCCATGTGCCCCTTCCTTTCCAGGGCATCCTTGTCTGCAGCCACCCAGCAGGGCCCCCGCCAGGACAAGGTGGACCAGCTCCCGCCGCGGGAGGCCCACTGTCCTGAAGAGCAGCGCCACCCTTCCTTGTGTGAACCTCCACGCTTCATCTGCAGTCTGAACTTCCTTAAAGGAAACAGAGAGGGGGGAGGCTTCCCTGGTGGTCCAGTGGTAAAGAATCCGCCTGCCAATGCAGCAGACACGGGTTCAATCCCCGATCTGGGAGACTCCCACGTGCTGCAGAGCTACTAAGCCCATGCATTACAACTACTGAGCCGGCACTCTAGAGCACATAAGCTGAAACTACTGAACCCACAAGCCGCAACTACTGAAGCCCGAGTGCCCCAGAACCGGTACTCCACACGAGAAGTCACCGCAGTGAGAGGTCCCCACTCACCACAAGTACAGAAAAGCCCGTGCAGCCACCAAGACCCAGCACAGCCAAAAATAGATAAATAAAATTATTAAAAAAAAAAACACGGAGCAGAACACAGTCTGGGTGGGTCTTCTTGCGAGTGCTGCAGTGGGGCGGGGCGGGGAGGGGACCTGTGTTCTCAAAACTCAGGTCTGCGAGAAGCCCCTCTGGGGCCTCAGACAGGTCCCTTCCTCCTCCCAAACTCTAAGACCAAAACACAGCCTGGCCTGACAATGACACAGGGTGCCCATCGGAACAGGAGCCGAGACACACTCCAAAGAGCTCTGCCGGCTGCACTGTCAGCCAGAAAGCTGAGAGCCTAAAAGGCCAGCCTCCCCTCTCCCCAGGGCAGCATAGAACTGGGGAGAGGGGTGTCTCCCAAAGCAACCCTCCAAAAGCCAACAGGTTCCCACAGGACAGACGGGGGAGCAAAGGTCAGAGGACAAACAGACTCGGGGTCCTAAGGGTCTCAGGAAGCTTCCTGGCCGGGCAGGGACCAAGTGACCACTGAACCACACTCCCTCAGCCCGGCAAAAAGGACCCAAAGGTGGGGGGACCCAGGGCATTTCTGAACAGCTGAACAAGTTCATCATTTTGAAAACTCCTCACTATACCTCGGAATTCTTTTTGACGGGATAACAGCCCCGTGGCAGCTTCAGAGGCAGGGGTCCTTTGCTTTATATCATTGTTGCTTACCATGGGCCTGTTTGAGCAGTGGTTCTCAAAGTGTGGTCCCCGGACCAGCAGCATCACCTGGGAACCTGATAGAAATGCTAACTCTCAGGTCCGTCTCAAACCTGCTGACTCAGCATCTCTGGGGGAGGGACGCAGACATCTGTGTTTTAACAAGCCCTACTGGGGCTCCTGCCACATGAGACAGAGAACCACGGTGTCAGACACTTGCTTCAGAATAACTCAGGAAAGGGGAAATGGATGTGGGTGGTGGTACAGATGAAACTAGAAGGCAGGGACTCAACGTCTATTAAAGCAGGCGAAGGGCACATGGCAATCTTGCTGTGTGCTTTTTATAAATGCACATTTGAAAATTTCATAACACGTTTTTTTAAACCAGTTAAAATTCGCAACCTCTACTGCACCCCCAGAGAAACAGATCTGTCTTCTTGAAGCCAACTCCACAAACTGTCAGATTTGGCCAGTGGATGAGTTTGGGATCACGCTGTATTTCAAAATACTTGAATTTGTTGACAACATCTTAAAAATGGCAGGTACGTTTCGGATTTCCAGCTTCTTCTAAAAAACCGGGAGGTGTGCTTGCTCTGGGTCTGCATCCCCACGTAGCCTAACGTGCTGAGTTAAGCAGCAGCTGCTCTTGGCACAGGACTTGCAATCCGGATCGCCACAGGCTTCACGGCTCCCTAATACCTCACACCAGGCTGCTTCACTCACTGGCATTGTCAGCATGGCCCTTCCAGGGATCTGAGTTTGTAAGCCCTGACCTACAATAACACAGGATGAGAACATGGTACTCACTTATTCATTCCAACCATGCCTAAGCATCTAATACGCTCACAACTGGCCCTCAAGTGCCATGGGGAAGCAAAGTTCATCAGACAGAGCTGAGCAGGAGTTAGGAAAATGACAGGTTATTCACAAATGACTCAGACACACAAAAGGAAGAGCTCAGCTCATTAAGCATATTTACTGGTGCTGGAACATCATTTGATACTGGCAGGACTGGGACTTCCCTGGCGGCCCAGCGGTTAGGACGCCACACTTTCACTGCAGGGAATATGGGTTCGATCACTGGTTGGGGAACTAAGACCCCGCGTGCCACGTGATGTGGCCAAAGAAATAAAACATTGGCAGGACTGTCATTAGGCTGGGATATTCTTGGGGCATTAGCTACTACAGCAAACTCTGGTATGAGTGATGATACACTCTGGTATACAGTCTGTGATACTGTTGGAGCATTAGCTACTAAAGCAAACATTCTTGCCCAACACCCCAGTAATCCCATTCCTGGGTATTCACTCAGAGAAATGAAAATCCATGTTCACACAAATGCTCCAAGCAGTTTTATTCCTGGTAGCCCCAAACCAGAAACAACCCAATTATTAACCAGGACATCCCTGCATTATTCACAAAAGGGTATATTTACACAGCAGTGAGGAAGAACAGTCACATGCAATGTGGGTCTATCTCACAAGCCTAACGCTGAGCAAAGAAGCCAGACCATATCAGTACTCACTGTGTGATTCCATTTTGATAAAGTACAAAACCAGGTAAAACTAAACTATGCTGGAAGAAGTCAGGGTAGCAGTCACCCTTGTGGCTGGGTAGCAAGGGAGTGGGGAGCACAGGGGGATTCTAAGATGTTGCTGGTTCCTTGAGGATGTGCAGTTGTGAAAGTTCTGCCTGTCTGATATGATGATGCCAGCATTTACTGGGTACCAGGCTCAAAGGTCACCTTTATCCCCTCCTCCCACAAAACAAACCCTGACTTGCTTCCAGTATTGGGAACAAAGCCTTAAATCTCAGAGAAGATGGGCCCCAACTGTAGTCCAGGCCCATAGGCCTGTCTAGCTTCTGGTAGCTTCTGAGAAAAAAAAAAAATCCTCTTGCAATAAGAGGAAGAACTGAACAGAGCCCTCTCGTTGTACCATCCCTCCTTCTGGCTTTGAATGATGTGTGTGACAGTGTGATGTCTGGCACTGTGGCAGCCATCATGAGATTCTGAGGGCAAGGCTCAGAAAGTCACACAGACTCTGACCCAGTGCCCTGAAATAACTAAACTGCTGCATAAAGCTGAAAACATCCACCACCTCCAGTCTCTCACGAAACACGATAATAAAGCTCCCTATTATACCAGCCACTTGGAAGCAGGTTTTCTGTTGCTTGCAGCCCAAAGGATTCCATCTGAAGCAATGCTTTCATTTAAGCCTGACAGTCCATGAGGTAAGTACCATTATCTGCTCTGTTTTGTTGATGAGAAAACTGAGACACCCAGAGATTAAACCACTTACTTGCCCAAGGGCACAAATACAGTAGTGACAGAGGGTCCTCAACTCTAGTCTGCACCCAGAGCCTGGGCCCTAACATTCCACTGCCTTGGTAAAGGCTCATTGTAGGTGTGGATGGGAAAGGATCACAGGGAAGGGAGAAGACTGCCGAAACACACACACAGTTCAGATTCTAGGACCCCAGGCGAATCAGGCACAATCTCATCCTCCACCGACTACGCCACCATGATGGGAACTCCAGGCAGTGCAACTGACCCTGCTCTTTAAGACAAACACAATCTCCCCCAGGACTGACTTCAGCCCCACTCCACATATATCAGGCAGAGGATAGCCTTTCCTTCAAACACCCCAATTTCACCCCAGTAAGAAAGTGGGCTATTTCTCAAGCATGAAACAGCTCAGCAAACTACAGCCCATGGGCCCCATCTGGCCTGGTGCCTGTTTCTGGGCATCCTGGGAGCTAACAATGGTTTTAAATTTTTATCTTATTTTTTAACTTTCTATTTTATATTGGAGTATAGCCAATTAACAACGTTGTGATAATTTCAGGTGGACAGCCAAAGGACTCAGTCATAAATGTGCATGTATCCATGCTCCCCCAAACTCTCCTCCCATCCGTACCTTCTTAAATGTTTGAAGAAAAAAAAAAAAAAAAAGAATATTTATTGGCAACACATGAAATTCACGAGCTGGTGTCCTCAAGCAAAGCTGTTGTGGCACTTAGACAGCCCCCGCTCAGGGATGTCTCAAAGATGTCTCCACATAGAGGATCATGTGGAGGTGAGAGGCTGAGACAGAACCTGTTTGGCCTCTAAAGCTGAAAAATATTTACTATTTGTCCTCTACCACTAACGTGGCAACCCCTGTCCCCTCCCCCTCAGTCCATATGGAGCCGGGAGTACCTCCCCTTCCTCCTCGGCGGCAGCGTCAAGAATCAAGTGAGCAAGGACACGCACTGCTCTGGAGAAGGCACCCGGGTGCAGACAGGCCACACAACGACGGTTGCTAAATGAGGCTTCCTCCATTCACCTTGGCCCGGGTTCAAGAACGCATGGGGAAACTTGCCAAGGTCTCGTAAGATGGCGCAATGGTGCTGTGAGCCTGGAAGAATCAGAGGCTCAGGGCTGCCTCCTTCAAAGGCTTCATCTTTTGCAAGCAGCTGGGCATGTTGTAATCACCCTGGGGGCTGGGCAACCCGGTTTACCACCTACTGAACCTGATCCATGCCACCAGGAGGAGGTTGGGGGGCAGGAAGGGGACAGGAACCAACCCTCCCTCAGGTTAAACTCTATCATGACTTTTTAAAATTGTGCTCCGATACACATTAACATCGAATGTCGCACCATCTTCACCATTTTTAAGTCTACAGCTCAGCAGCATGAAGTACATTTACATCATTGTGTAACCATCACCACCACCCATTTCCAAAACTTCTCATCTTCCCCAACTGAAACTGTATTCCCATCAGCCTCTGGTACCCACCCTTCTACCCTTTGTCTCTATGAGTTTTCCTCCCATGGGGACCTCCCAAAGTAGAATCATACAATATGTGTCTTTTCGTGAGTGGCTTATTTCACTCGGCACAATATCCTCCAAGTTCATCCATATTGTAGCCTGTGTCAGAGTTTCCTTCCTTTCTGAAGCTGAAGCCCATTCCAAAATATGGATAAACCACATTCTGTTTATCCATCCATCTATGGAGGAACTTGTGGGGTGTTTTCACCTTTTGGCTATTGAGAATAATGCTGCAATGAACATGGGTGTGCACCTATCTCTTCAAGTCCCTGCTTTCAATTATTTTGAAAATAATTGCTATTTTGAAATGGCAATTTATTTATTTTGAAAATAAATGCTATTATTTATATAAATAATATTTTGGTAAAATTGCTGCATCCGATGGCAATTCTATGTTTTCATTTTTTGAGGCACTGACTGCCAGGCTTACCCCACAGCAGCTGCACCATTTTACAGTCCCTCCAACACTGCACAAGGCTTCCAGTCTCTCCACATCCTGGCCAATCACTGTCATTTTTTTTTTTTAATAGCAGCCCTTCCATCAGGCATGAGGTGATCACTCACTGTGGTTAGGATTTGCATTTCCCCAATGATGAGTGACGCAGGGCGCTTCCTCCTGTGCCTGTTGGTTATCTGCATATCTTCCTTGGAGAAATCTCTAAGTCCTTGGCCCATTTTCTAATTGGGTTGTTTTTTGGTGTGACTGAGCTGTTCTACCAAGACTTTAAGACTATGATTTATGCCCCACACTTTCCATCTCCTTTTATATATAAACACTTACTTGTTTATTTGGCTATGCCAGGTCTTAGCTGTGGTACACGGGATCGTTTTTTTAGTTGTGGCATGCAGACGCTTAGCTGGGGCTTCCCAAGTGGCTCAGTGGTAAAGAATCCACCTGCCAATGTAGGAGACGCAGGAGACGTGTTCGATCCCTGGGGCGGGAAGATACACTGCAGCAGGAAATGGCAACCCACTCCAGTATCCTGCCTGGAAAATCCTATGGACAGAAGAGCCTGGCAGTCAATGGGGTGGCAGAGTCGGACATGGCTGAGCGACTGTGCATGCACACACAAAGACTCTTAGTTGCAGTATGTGGGATCTAGTTCCCTAACCAGGGATCAAACCCAGGCCTGCTGCATGGGAGGCATGGAGTCTGAGGCACTGGACCACCAGGGAAGTCCCTCCACCTGCTTTTGACTGCCCTCCTTGATATTTCCATCTGGGAAAACAGCTCCACCATCCATGGAGTCCCTCAGATAGAAATTGAAGAGTCTGACTTCTCTTCTGCCCCCGCACCCGAAGTCTCATCTGTCAACACATGTGGCTGACTTTCCCTGCAAAAGGAATCTGGACTCTGTTCCCTCCTTCCAATTACACTGCCTCCTCGCCAGCCTCCCTGCCTCCTCTCCGAGCCCCCCAGCCCTCCCCCCATCCCACCCCCGCTTTCTATTCACAGCACCAGAGGGCTCTGTAACACGAATCAGATCGTGGGCTCCCCTGATAAGAAACACTGACACCTCAAGGAACTGAAAACCATATCTAAACTCCTCCCCAGGTCCCACAAACCCTCAGCCCGCCTCTCCCCTCTCACCCATCACTGCTCCCCGAGCCGCGGTTCCCTCTTCCTCCAGTGTGGTAAGCAACTTCCCATGTCCAGCCCTTTGCACGTGCTATGCACTCGGTCCGCCCTGCTGTTCCCATGCCCAACTCCTCATCACCTCAACCGGCCCCTCCTCAGGGAGGCCCTCCCGACCACCCACCCGAAGGAGAAGGACCTGGCCTGGGGGGTCCACAACTGCGGCTCCCCTGCCCCGCACAATGCCCGGTTCACGGTACCTGCTCAGAAACCACACACTGAAGGCTGCTTGAGTCCAAACACAAAGAGGATTCAAAAAACACCCTCCCCACACTCGCTCCCCCTCCCCCGGGTTGAAAGGACACTGAAAGCCTCAGCTGGACTCTGCCCCAGTCCCCGGCCTTTCTCCCTCCCCTACCAAGGACACAGGTGGCTGGGACTGCGGACAGCTCTGCCCCTCTTATCTGGGCTCCCAGGCCACACATCACAGCTGCCAGAGCCCGAGGGGACATGGAGGTCAGTGATGTCAGCCACGTATACTATCAATAGAATAATTATAGTCATAAATTATATTTTTTAGTTATTTTCATTATTCCCTCACTTACGCAGGCAGAAAGCACAAGTGTTGTCAGAGATAAGGAGACCGAGATTTACAATGGGCCTAAGACCATAAGTAGCACCAGAACCCTGGGGGGCTCTCGACTGCCCAGTTTCCCATTACAACCAACGCTTCCAACACCCAGGACCCTGGACGACCTCCGTGAACTAAGTTTGAATTTATTTCAAAAGAAGGCTGGTGATTAACAGTTGGGCTTCTCTGGTGGCTCAGTGGTAAAAGAATTCACCTGCCTATGCAGGAGACACGGGTTTGATCCCCGGGTTGGGAAGATCTCCTGTATATGGCAACCTGCTCGTGAACTCTTGCCTGGGAAAATCCCATGGACAGAGGAGCCTGGTGGGCTATAGTCCACAGGGTCACAAAGAGTCAGACACGACTGAGCATGCACGCATGCACACACAATTAACAGCTACAAGGCCAGCCTGATGCAGCCACTTCACAGCTCACAACCACAGCCAACAGCACTTACTCACTTCCCATTTATCAACCCACTTAACCCTCACAGCTACAGCCCATGAGGCCAAGGCTATGATTATCCCCATTTTACAGATGAGGAAATTGAGGCCTGGAAGGGCCAAGTCACTTCCCCACAGCCATGGAACTAGGAAACTAGGCAAGAATGAGGCCTACCGAGGAACAGACCTCATTAAACAGGGACAGGCCCTGGCCAACGGCTGCCCTGTACAATTTCCAAACTGTCACAATTGCCTAGAAATCTAGATTTGTATCTATCATCGACCGCACAAAACATGGTCTGAGTTCCGGGAGAGGCTGGGCTGCAACCTTGGGACAAAAGTGAGGAGCTCAGGCACTGGTCCAAGTTCTGTCTACACCAGCTGTGCTAACTTCAGGCAGGTGCCTCAGCCTCTCTGAGCCTCCATTACTCCAGCAGGAAAATAAACATTACTGCAACTCAGAAGAGGTTATGAGGCTCCAATGAGCCTATACCTGCAGCCTGGTGCCTAGCACACAGGAAGTTCTACCCCAAACCTGTGAATGTGGAGACTTCCCTGGTGGTCCAGTGGTTAAGACTCCAAACTCCCAATGCAGGGGGCTTCAATCCCTGGTTAGTGAACTAGACCCACGTGCTGCAACTGAAGATCCTGCATGCTGCAACTAAGAGATTCTGCATTCCACAACAAAGACCTGGCACAGCCAAACTAATTTTTTTTTTAATTGTGAACATGATTTTACTTGAAGAAAGGGTCTTTTTTCCTTGGCTGCATGCGCCATGCTGTATGTAGGATCTAGTTCCCTAACCTGGAACAGAACCTGTGCCCTCTGCATTGAGGACACACAGTCTTAACCACTGGGCCACTAGGGAAATCCCAGAAAAAGATGTCTTTGCAGATGTAATTAAGGATCTCAAAATGAGATCATTCTGGATTATATGGGTGGACCTTAAATCCAATGATGAGTGTCCACAGTAGCAAAGACACAGAGGCAGACGCCATGGGAGATAAAGGCAGAGACTAGAGGGATGTCGACACAAGCCAAGGAGTGTCTGGAGTCACCAAAAGACACAAGGCTCCTTAGCGAGAGTATGGCCAACACCTCAACTTCAGACTTCTGGTCTCCAGAACTGAGAGAGAAGACATCTCTATTCTAAATCACCCATCCGTATGGGTCTTCTCCATTGGTCCAGGGGTTAAGACTCCACCTTCCAAAGAAGGGGGCACAGGTTCAATCCCTGGTCAGGGAACTAAGATCCCACATGCCTCGAGGTATGGCCAAAAAATAAAATAAAAAACATCTGTGATCACGTGTTACAGCAGTCCCAGGAAACACACTCACCCTGAGAAAGTTCCAGAAGACAACACGGACATCACCAGCAGGAAGGTTTCTTCAGAATGGATCCCAACCTGCATCTTCCTTTGTCAGGTCCCAAGGAAAAGGCCTTTGGTCACTGCTTCAGCAGTAAACAGAGAAACAGCCCCACCCTTTGCAGCGCTCCGTATACAAAGCCCACAGCTTGCACACACAGAGACAGGCCCTCAGCCCAGGAACAGGAGGGTGAGTTCCGGGCTAGAACAAAGGTCTCCAAGATACTCCCCTTGGTGCCAAACCCAAGGTGGAGAAAGGCATGCGGGGTCCTGGTGGGTGGGCCTGAGACGGGAAGATATCCCGCTCCCCTTTCCCGCTCCCCGTGAACACAAACATTGTCAGGAAGGAACTATTAACCCAAGTTGCCTTTGGAGCCAGGACCCGCTGTGGGGCAAGGGAGCTATGACTTTTCATGTACTGCCTTTTCTTTCTTTTTTTTTTATTGCAGTTGTGATTTTTTTCTGTATGCTTTCATTGTTTTTTTTTTTTAAGAAACTTTAACCTTTATTTATCCTGTCTTAGGCCAGGCTATGCGTGGCATGTGGGATCCTAGTTCCCCGATCAGGGATAGAACCTGTGACCCCTACACTTGGGAGCTCAGGGTCATAACCAATGGGCCGTCAGGGAAGTCCCCACTTTCAATCTTTTTCACTGTGCCCCTATTTTATTTTCCTTATTTCTGGTGCCAGTGAGGGCTGTCTCAGCAAGCGCCCAGCCTGCCAAGCACATCCCGTCCAGCTGTCTTAAGTGGCATGACATCCAAGGCTGCTCTACCTGTATTTTAGTTTGTGGGAGCTGAGAAAATCAGCCACCAATTGCAGAAGGGGACACTGACTTTCAGAAGAAAATCAAGTTCCTAGAGAACCCAAGAGCCAGGGCCTAGATTTGATCCTGGAGTTCTGCCAGTTGGAAGGTTGGACAAACACTTGGTTCTGGGTCAAAGAGTATCCCCTAGAAGTCATGCCCAGCTGGAACCTCAGAAGGTGACACTGGAAAACAGTGTCTCTGGAGATGTGAATAAGTTACAGATCTCCAGATGAGGTCCTTCTGGATTGAGGTGGGTCCTAAATTCAGTGACAGATGTCCTTATAAGAAAAGGCAGGGAGGGGACATCCCTGGCAGTCCAGTGGTTAAGACTTCCACTGCAGGGGGCATGGCTGTGATTCCTGATAGGGGAACTAAGATCCTAAATGTGCACAGTGTAGCCAAAAAAAAGAAAGTGTGGCCAAAAGTTAAATAATATAAAAGATAAGGACACAGAGGCATACAGAGGGGATGACCACGTGAAGACAAAGCCCTCAGAAATTAAGACACCCGTGACAATTACACAGCAAGGTGACCACAGGCACACCCTTAGCAGGAGGGGACCCCTACGCTGACCGCAGACAATAGCACAGGGTACGTGGGGTCAGCCACAATCTCTCCCCATCCTGAATAAGGCTGAACTCTGAGCCTCTGCAGCTGAACAGATGTCCCTTACATCCTCTGTCCTCTCCCTGCATCTGACTTCAGTCACTGGGGGCAAAAGATTTCTGATTAAACCAAGTCCAAATCCTGGGGTCTATCCCCAATTTACTGTGTGCCCCCCCACAGGCTCCCCCAAACTCTGAGCCTCGACCCTGTCCTCCCATTGGCTTACAAAAGGAAGAAGGATCGAACACAACTCAGAAATGCAAACCAAAACAATACCCATGGCAACCGCTGGCATTCTAGAAGGCCAGATGGTATCAGGTGCTGGAGATGTGGGAGGGCTCAGCAAGAACCCTTCTGGAAGGCACGTTTGATGACTCTGGCTCCCCTGCCTCCCCCTTCCCATGCCTGCCCTACGACCTGGCTGCCCCAGGCCCTGCACCTCCCAAGGAAATACGTGAGAACTTTATGATGGGAAGCTCCAGGACGTTTGCTGCTTGGGGAGGTAGGAGTGGACGGAACCAGACACCCGTCATGAAAGCAATAAATAAAATGAGAGGAATATAAACTCGGAAATCCAGGCATTAGAAGAAGCCATGGGCCAGACAAGAATACGTGGACAGATTTCCAAATGACAAAGGGACAAGAGTAGGGCTAAGAGCAGGAGTCGGGTACCAAGAAAGAGGTCTGCTCTCTTTCCAGGTCTGACAGCCCATGTGCTAGGCGTAGGACCTGCCTGGCCTTGCCCAGCTCAAAGCACTTGCCACCTATTAGCCCATTACATCTTCATTTCAACCCCTGGGGAAGGTGTGATTTGTACCATTTTATGGGAGTCTAATCAAACCCAGAGACTTGAGAAATCTGCCCCAGGTCACGCACAGGCAAAAGGCAGAGCCAGGATGAGCTTCCACGCCTACCTGGCTCACAACTGAGCTCCGGACCACTGTTCTGAGCAGACCCCTGGCACCACCTGTGGCACAAGGACATACAAGTCCTATTCAAAGACATATCCCCCAGGGGGTGGGTGCAGGGGCCAGGAGGAGGAGGAGAAGAAGAAACAGAAGGAGACAAAGGGACTTCCCTGGTGGTCCAGGGGTTTAAGAATCCGCCCTGCAATGCAGGGAACACGGGTTCGATCCCTGATCTGGGAAGATTCCACATGACTTGGGGCAACTAAGCCTATGCACCCAGGTACGGAGCCCGAGCTCTAGAACCCGGGAGCTGCAACTACTGAAGCCCGAGAGCCTAGAGCCTGTGCTTCACAAAGAGAGAGGCCACCACAATGAGAAGGCTAAGCACCAGAGAAAGCCCACGTGCAGCAACGAAGACCCAGCACAGCCAAAAATAAAATAAAATAATTCACTTTTTTAAAAGGAGACAATATTTTAAAAGGGAAAATAAACAAGCATGTGTACACACAAATCCCCAGCAGCACTATTCACAGTGACCAAAAGGTGGAAATAACCAAAGTGTCCCTCACCGATAGACGGATAAACAGAATGTGTTTCACCCACACACAGTGAAATACGATTCAGTCATAAAAAGGAGTAAAGCGCTGACACAGGCGACAACCTGAAGAACCTTGGAAACATGATGCTGAGGGAAAGAAGCCAGGCACAAAGGGTCACACAGTGTGGGACTTCATTCATAGGGAATGTCCAAAAGGATACATCCTTAGAGACCGAAAGCAGACTAGTGACTGCCAGGGAACATGGGAGTTGGAAGGAAGAAAGGATGGTGATAGAAACATTCTAGAAGCAGACAGAGGCGATGGTAATACAACACCAGTGAATGTGCTAACTGCCACTGAATGGATCACTTTAAATGATTAAGTTTACGTTAAGTCAATTTCACCTCTATAATTTATTAAATAAAAAGCCTGTAATGAAACTGAACACTGATTCAATCACTTCGGAAGTCTGGCACTTCCGGGAACCAGCAGGTTTGCCCCTTCATTGTGGACTCGAGAGGAAATCAGGCTTGTGCATTCTGAGGGCAAGGGCCAAGAGCGTTCATAACCTGGAGTTGCAGATGCTCACAGGATGGATAAACCAGGACAGCCTCATGGAATATTTTACAGATATGAAGATGGGGTGTGGTTTATTGTAACAACATGAGGGCAAGGGCCAAGAGGTTCATAACCTGGAGTTGCAGATGCTCACAGGATGGATAAACCAGGACAGCCTCATGGAATATTTTACAGATATGAAGACGGGGTGTGGTTTATTATAACAACATGGATGGGTCTCACAAACATAATGGGAAGCAAGAACAAGACAAAATTAAAAAAAAAAAAATACAGAGTATGTGTCTTATTCCATCAGGGCTGAGCTGCTGTAACAAACATCACCGAATGGGTGGCTTATAAACAACAGGCATTTATTTCATAAGGCGGCAGGCTGGTAGTCTGGGATCAGGGTGCTGGCGTGGTCCAATGAGGGCGCTCTTCTGGCATGCAGACTTCTCCACTGTGTCCTCACAAGGTGGAAGGGGTGAGGGAGCTCTCTAAGGTCTTTTTTATGAGGGCACTAATCCTATTCAGGAAGGCTCTATCCACTCTCATAACCAAATCACCTCCCAAAAGCCTGACCTCCCAATGCTATCACCTAGGGTGTTAGGTTTCCAACATATGCATTTGGGGTGGGGCAGGAAGCACAAACATTCAGGCCATAATGAATGTTGCCCCATATGCATGTCTCTCTCACAAGTCATCAACCCAAAAGTTGAAGTCCAAAGTCTCATCTAACTATATAAATCAAGAATGAGGGAGGGGTGTGGGAGGGAGGTCTAAGAGGGAGGAGATATATGTATACACATAGCTGATTCACTTTATTGTACAGCAGAAACTAACACATATTGTAAAGGAATTATACTCCAATAAAAAAATAAAAATAAATTTAAAAAAATTTTAAAAAGAACAAGTGAGACCCCAGCTGTGAACCTGTGAAATCAAATATGTTATGTGCTTCCAAAATGCAGTGGTGAGACAGGCATAGGACAGGCACTCCCATTCCAAAGGGAGAAATAGGAAAAAAAAAAAAGGGAACAGGTGCAAGGTGACCCACAAACCTAATAGGGCAATCAACATATACTCCAAGTCTTAAGAAGAACCCCACCTTGGGCTGATGTCCTGTCTTCCAGACCCACTGGGGCTGTGGCTGGGCCCCCACAGCTCTGTGGGGGTAGCTGCAGGCCTAAGGCTCCCCAGGCGATACTTGCACCCTGGTGGCTCCACCTGCCTGGGTTTGTTGGGGGCAGCCCGGGCCTCATAGCTCCAATGAGCAGAGGTCATCTGAAACTTGGGCGATGACCCCACTTTCGAGGAGGAAGCCCTGGTTGATCTCTGAATGGACTTCTGGTCCTTCCTCCCTTGTTTTAAACAGCACTTTCCCAGTCAAATAGCTCCCTAGTCCTGTCCTGGAAAATCTAAGAATCCCGACGCCCCAGCTCACGCCTTCCCTTCTTCTCCTTCAGAACAATCTGGCTATTTTCCTGCTCAGGTGGCAGATTGTCTTGTTGACACACACACTAATCTTATCAAATTGTCATCAGCCACACCTGGGTCTTCTCTTCCCAACAGGCAGTCTTGTTTTCTTTGTTTTTGTTTTCCAATACAGATAGGTTGAGAATTTTCCAAATTTTTAAAGATCAGATTCCCCTTTGAGTATCAATTCTATCTTTAAGTCCTGTCCCTCTGCTGGCATTTGATCATAAGCATTCCAGAGCTACTGTGCTTAGAACCAGCTGCGGGCAGGTAGCCGCTTTCATCACCCACCAATTCTACCAGAAGCGTTGCAACACAATCACAACTCAGCCAGGTTCTCTGCCATTTCACAACAAACACTGCCTTTCCCCCAGTTTGCAAGTTCCTCTTTTTCACCTGAGATGTCATCAGAATGTCCTCACTAACAAACCAGAAGCTTTCTCAACAACTCTCCTCTCCATCTGAACCCCCACTAGAATCACTTTATTCTTTTTTAAAAAAAATATATTTTCTTGGCCACACCACACAGCATGAGGATGACATGTGGGAGCTTAGTTCCCCAACCAGGGATTGAACCCATGCCCCCTTCATTGAAACCATGAGGTCATAACCACTGGACCACCAGGGAAGTCCTTAGAATTGCTTTTAATGATCTCTTCGTGGCAGTAATAGGCTCTGCCAGCAGGCACCTGAAGACTCTTCCAGCCTCTATTCATCACCCAGATCCAAAGCCACTTCTGCGTTTTTAAGTATATTACTGGAGAGCCCCTCCTGGAACCAATTTCTGTCTTAGTCCATTGGGTGGTTCTCAAAAAATGCCATAGACCAGATGGCTTACAAAAACAGGAGGCTGGAAGTCTGAGATCTTGGTTGGGTAAGGACCCTCTTCTGGGCTAGAGACTTTGACAGCATTCTCACATTATGGAAGAGGCGAATGAGCTCTCTGTGCTGGGGTGGGGGGGTGGGGGGGGGTTCCTCCTCTAAAGGGCACTAATCCTATTCATGAGGGCTCCACCCTCATAAGCTAATCACCTCCCAAAGGCCTCACCTCCTAACTTCATCACTTTGGACATTAGGATTTCAAAGTATGAATTTTGAGAGAATACAGGCAGTCAGATCACAGCAGTAAGATTCCACTCATGTAAAGTTCACAATCAGACAAAACTAACCCCAGTGTTTAGGGATGTAGACATCATAACATGATAAAAAGCCAAGCAAGCTGGAAGCAAGCACAGGTTCCTCTGCAGGGGCTTCTGGAGGGCAGATGAGGTTCTGCTTTTTTATCTGGAGATGATCACACTGATGCTTATCTTAGATATTTATTTAACACGTGTGTCTTAGGCACTTACTTTCAAGTATGTAATATTTCACAATAAAAAGAAACCAAAGGGGACTTCCCTGGTGGTCCAGTGGTTAAGAATCCGCCTTCCAATGCAGGGGACTCAGGTTCAATCCCAGGTCGGGGAACTAAGATCCCACATGCTTTCCGGGCAACTAAGCCCATGTGCTGCAACTACTGAACCTGTGCTCTAGAGTCTGTGCACCGCAACAAGAGAAATGCAGAAAAAATAAAATTCAAAGTTGAAAATCCAAAGCAGGAGGCTGCAGCGGGTGGAATCCAGGGACCCTGGGAACAGGCAGTCGAAGGAAGTCCCGAGGCCTACTTGGTCTTTCAAAGCTGCCAAGGGATTCCAGTGGCAGCGGGCTCTGAGCCGAGTAAAGCCAGAGTGACCTTCATTCACCAGCCAAGAGGCCAGATGGGGTCAGGGGGACCTGGCACAAGAACTTCTGTAAGGCTCAAGAGGGACAGGCGGGGAAGACAAGAAGGCCCTCACCTGCCATCCCATCTCCACCAGACAGGTTCTGGCACCCCAGAGTTGCAATGCCTTCCCAGGCCACAGGCCATCATGCTTCCATGGTCCTGGGAGAAGAGGAGCGCTGGAGGGGAGCGGGCAGGCTGGCTGAGGGCGGCTGGAAGGATCCACACACCTGGGTGTGAGGGCAAGGAATCAGAGCTAAGAAAATTAGGAAGCAGATGGAGGAACAGCTGAAAGAGCCAAAGCCAGATGGAATCAGGGGTTTCTTCCAGTCCAAGGGTAGGCTCAAACTCACCCAGGGGGGCCCAGGCCGGCTGCAGGAGGGGGCTGGCTGCCAAGCTGGGGGTGAGAGAGAGGAGTCCCGATATCCATCCCAACTCAGCCAGGAGGGCTCTACTCCCATCTGACTCAAACAAGGAGACTTTTGTGTAGGAATCTGTCAGGAGAAAACGTGCGCTCACGCAGAAACAGACAAATCCAAATTGAAGGGCATCCTGCCAAAACACTGGCCTGTCCCTTTATAAACGCTAATGTTGTGAAGGGTTCAGTAAAAAGAACAGGGCTGGAGGACTAGTCTGGATTAAAGGAGGAGAAAGAAACAAGGCAACCAAACACAGGACATGATTCAAACAATAAAGACAAAAAATTGTTGTAATGGGGCTCTTGGGACAGTAAGAGACTCTGAATGTCATCTGAGCTTGAGATCAAACAAGCAAACCATCGCAAGCTTTCCTGCATGTGATGGTGATTGGTGATTACAGAAAAAAATATTCCTGTCCTTAAGACACGCACACTGCAGTGTTCCAGAGTCAGATGTCATCACGTTCAAAGCAACTCTCAGATGGTTTGGCCACGAGAGACAGAGAACACAAATGCTACAAATTGTCAGCATCAGTGGAGCTTGAGAGAAGGCTTACAAAAATTCATTGCACTGTGTTCGCAACTTTCCCAAAGCAAAATTTTTCAAACTGAAACATCAGGGTGGAAAAAGAACACTCATGACTGCTCATGGGAATGGCTGGTACATCCGTGGGATGTTCAGTCATCTAGATACCCACTGAGAGCTACCCAGGTGCCTGGGGAAAATTGAGAGAAGAGATGGAGTCAGAAAAGCAAGATGCAGGAAAGTGGGCATAGTGTGATCCCATTTTGGTAAAGTGACAGACTAACTAATCCTACTATGGGTATGTGTATAAGGTTAATATGATGATAAGAGAAAAAACTCAGGTGACACTTGCCAAGCTGTTATTCTAAGTCAGAGGTGCCCAACCTCCAAGATCTAATGCCAGATGATCTGAGGTGGAGCTGACGTAAGAAAAACAGAAATAAAGTGCACAATAAACGTAATGCGTTGAATCATCTCAAAACCATCCCCCTTACACCCGGGTCCCTGGAAAAAATGACTTCCACAAAACCAGTCCCTGGTGCCAAAAGGCTGGGACCACTGTTCTAAGCGTTTTACAGGTACCCACTCCTCTGTCTTCATAAGAGCCCTATATAGGAGATACTTTCATTCATTCCATTTTACAGAGGCGGAAATAAGGCACAGAGAGGTTAAGTCACTTGTCCAAAGACATACAGCTAAGAAATGGCAGAAAAATCTGGCTCCAAAGTCTATGCTCTTGGGTCCACCTAGCTCCTGGATGCCAAAACTCTGGCCAGACCCTAGAGAGAATCCTGGGGGTTTGAGAAGCCATGCCTGACCTTAATGATGACATGTCAACACTGCCTTCCAGCTCCCCCTGTTCCAGTCTGTGCCATGCTCCTCATTCAGGTGGAAGGTTCTCACGTGGGCACACAGGGCACTCTCTGTGAACAAGGGGATGCTCCCAGAGGCCCTGGGGGCCTGGCTGTCCAGGTGGGTCACTCCCACACAGACCTCCTCACTGTTCTAGGTGAAGAAGGGTATGTCCTGGGTTTGGGACAAGGATCAACACGGGTGTCAGGACTTCATCCGATGACAGTTGTGCTGGTGCACTGCAGAATATACCTGCTAGCTACAATGATTCCTGGTCAACTCTTCTGCATCTGTACCTGGGCAAGTTCTGATGAAGGTGAGAAACTTGGCTTATCCCTCCTCCACACCATCGCCTCCAGTGCATACGAAGGGCGGCTCCCACCAGGGACAGACAAAGCCTGCACTTTGGCACACCCCAGCCCTGACACTTCTCCCACTTTCCAACAAACACCTCCTCCCAATGTTGCTTCCAGGAGGTGGGTGGGCAGGCATGCAGACAGGGACCCTGGGAACTTTCTACCTGAAAAACATTAGCTCATGACTTGCTTTCACAACTACTTGGCTTCTCCCAGGCCCTGCACCCCCAGCCCATCTGACCTTCACCCACTTTCCCTGCCTACTTGACAACAGTCTTCCCTGACAGTACTCACTGCTAATTTGCTCTCTGGCCTTACTTAAATCCTTGCTCCCTCTGGGTTTTTGTTTCCTCAAAGCATAAAAGATGGAACTGAGTGCCAGATCTAACAATCTGAGTTTATGAAACATTCCCTGACAGAAACAATTAGCTGATCAGTTACCACCCTCTCAAGCAGTCCAAGGTAGAGACAAAGAAAATAATCTCTAACACCACAATAGGCAGAAGCAGTGAGAGGCAATGAGATGAAGTGAGAAAGCTATTCTGGAGAAAAGCATCCATCAATCATTTCTGCTGCCTGTCACCCTTTCCTCCTTCTCCTAACAGTCCTTCCCACCCTTTTCCTTTAGGGTACCACCCACCCCACCTCAGTCTCCCTGCATTAGGGTGAAAAAAGACCTCCCTCTCCAACTCCAAGGATGGGCATCTAATCCAAGCTTGACCAATCAGAGCAGTCCATTTCTCAAGCTACAGTGATTGGCTCAGGGATAAGCATATGAGACAAGCCCTGACAGTCAGAGCCCATGAGTCTTCATACTACAACTTAATTACCTCTGAAGGTCCCTCCATAAAGTTCCCTTTGGAGACCTGTGGGGAAATTAAAAGCAACCAGTTTCTCCCCCATGTGGCACAGGTGGCTATCTGAGCCCTAGATTTAAAAATGAATGTTTAACTCTTGGATTGCATTCAGGCTGGATCCCTTACATGACCCATGGGAGAAACAACAGGGCCACAGGAAGCTCCCTCCCCACCCTCTCTCTGCACCCTCCAGGCCAATACTAACCCAGTCGACTTGTGGTTTATTGAATGCAGGTAAATGATTTTGCATGGTTGAGACGACATGAGATCCTGTACGTACAGAGGAAGTACATATCACCAGCAAACTGGACCTGGGTCTCCCAACTCCCAACTCACGCCCTTTCTGGCCATGGGGACAAGAAACGTAAACAATTCCACTTTAATGATGAACCAGGGCTTCAGTGCAGTGGACCTCCCCCAATCCAAGCCACCCAGCTGAAGCCAAGATGCCAGCAGGAAGATCCCTTCTCCCTCTGAGAGACAGAGTGAGGTGGCTCCAGGCCAGACTCCATACCTCCCTGGGTCCCTGGGCCAAGACAGGTGCTGTTTCTTTACTTACCACCCCCAGATGGCCCCAATGACAGCTTTCATAAACCGGTGTCCCTTCCTTCTGGCCACTCCACCTTTGAACTGGGGCAGAGGAGGAATCAATCAGAAGACACCAACGCTCAGCTGGGAAAAACACCCAGTCACTGGAGTCAGAGAGATATCTCTGGAACACAGGCAGGACTTGTTGAGACTCAGGCCCTGAATCCATGAACACACCACAAAGACCAGGCTCCCAGGTCCTCTCTGGTGCGGGAGATAGGAGGGGAAGGAGGGGAAGAGCCAGCATTGAAGCCAAGGAGTCTGCCTTCCAAATCTATGAATTTGAAGATCCTGATTGGACTCCTCTCACTGCCTCGGCCTGAGGTCCCTCCCTAGCCAGGTCTCTGTCCTAGACCAGGGTCCCCAACCACGGGATACAGTCATGAACAAGACAGACAAGGCCCCTGCCTTGGGAAACCTCAACCGAGTGAACGGTATCATTCCAGAATGGTGACAGCTTAGAAGATAATAACATGGAATGCTTATAACACAGATAGGGTAGGTTCATAGGGTGAGTGGGGGAGGAGAGGGGTAATCGTCAAGAGTACCATTTGAGCTTAAGCATGAAAAGAATCCAGCACAAAAGTCAGGAGGAAAAAGGCTTCTGGGAAGAAGGAACAGTCTGTGCAAAGGCTCTGATGCAGGAAAGAACACCTGTGCATGGGAGGAAAAGAAAAGCTCATGAGGCGAATTCTTTGGTTGTCCAGTGGTTAGGACTCCATGCTTTCACTGCCTAGGACCTAGGTTCGATCCCTGGTCGGGGAACTAAGATCCTGCAAGGTGTGGCATAACCAAAAACAAAAAACAACAAGAAGAAAAGTCTACGAGGCTGCAACAAAGTGCAGGGAGTGGAGGCAGGAAAGAGGCTTACAGGCCATGAGGAGCAGATGGGTTTCATACCACATGCAAGAAGGTTTTAATCAGTATTGTGAAATGATGCATTTACATTATTTTTAAGAGCATAGGGGGACTTCCCTGATGGTCCAATGGTTAAGAATCCACATGCCAATGCAGGGATCCTGGGTTCGATCCCCAGTCTGGGAAGATTCCACACGCCGCATGGCAACTGAGCCTGTGGGTCACAACTACTGAAGCCCATGCGCCCTAGAGCCAGAGCCCCACAACAAGGGAAGCCAACTCAATGAGAAGCCGGTACACCGCAACTAGAGAGTAGCCCCCAGTCCCTGCAACCAGAAACAACCCTTGCAATGAGGACCCAGTACAGCCATAAATAAATGAACGATATACATATATAAGTGCAGCTGGGCTTCCCTGGTGGTCTAGTGGTTAAGATAACATGTTTCCACTTCTGGGGGTGTAGGTTTAATCCCTGGTCAAGGAAGTTCCACGGGCTGTGAGGTACAGCCAAAGAAAGAAAGAAATATCCAAAATAATCCAAAATAAGAAGAAAAACAATAAAGAACATTCTACTGTGGCAGGGAAAATTGACAAGAGTGGCGTGAGTAGGAGCAGATGGCCCGGAAAGGGAGCTCCTGCAGGAGGTGAGAGATGAGACAGCTTCACGCGGAGTGGAACCACACAGGGTGAGGGGAGCCCCCCCATGTCACCATAGAGGGTGACAACTCGCCACGTACCTCCCTGTGAAACCACTCTCGTCTTCTAAACATCCGTTCAATAACTATTCAGGAACCTACCATTATGTGCTAGGCATCGTTCCAAGTGCTTGGGACACAGCAATGAACAAAAACCAAGGCCCCTGCCCTCATGGGCCTGACACTCTCACAGAGAGAAACAGACAATAAGCAATAAACAGGATGCGCAGGTGAATTTTGCAGTATCTCAACGGACGATGGGGTGACAAAAGAAAAACAGAAGGAAGCACCAGGGAAAGGGAAGAAAACTTGCAATATTCAAAAAGAGAAGGACTTCCCTCGTGGCCGGATGGTTAAGAATCCATGCTTGCACCGCAAGGGGCACGGGTTCGATCCCTGGTAGGGGAAGTAAGGTCCTGCATGCTGCACAGTGAGACCAAAAAAAAAAAAAAAAACCTGTAAAGAGAAAGATTCATGAGAAAGTGAGATCCAAACAAAGGCCTAAAGGAGGCAGGAAAGAGAATCACGCACATGTCACATCAGAGAAAGAGCTGTGGGCAAAGGGAAGAACTCAATAAGGTCGATGTGTCGGTTAGGAACAGCCAGCAGGGCTGGATGCAAGGTCAAGCTGAAGGGGAGGACAGAAAGACGGCCCTCAAGGTCTCACCTTGACTCGGAGGGGATGGTGTGGGCCCACTGCCAGGCTTTATTTAAGCAGAAGAGGATGGTGCTCTGATTGCAGATTTCTTGGGATCCCTTTGGCTGCTGTGCTGAAAAACCTAGCCAGGGAGCAACGGTGGACACAGGGAGATGTGCAGGAATCCAGGCCAAAGTTGATGGTGCCTTGGACCAGGGTGGTGGCCGTGGGTGTGGAGAGAAGCTGGATTCTGGATATATTTTTGCTTTTGTGTTTTTTGGGTTATTTAGTATCTTAGTTTTATCTATTTATTTATTTAGCTGCTCCACATCTTAACGGGGACGCAGAGGATCTTTGATCTTCATTGCAGCATGAGGGACCTTTTTCTTTTTTTTTTTCTAAGTTGTGACATGCAAAATCTCTTAATTACAGCATGCGGGATCTTCAGTCCTGGAATGCGAACTTTTAGTTGCGCCCTGTGGGATCTAGCTCCCTGACCAGGGATCAAACCCAGGCCCACTGCATCGAAAGCGCGGCGTCTCAGCCACTGGACCACCAGGGAGGTCTCTCTGCATATATTTCGAAGATGAGGCCAAAAACAAAATGTCCAACGTGGGAAGTGAGAGAGTCAAGGCTGACTCCAAGGCTTTCGGCCAGGGGAGCTGGCAGATGGAGGAGCGACAGCCTGAGATGGGACTGTGGCAGGAGGAATGAGGTTCTGGGGCAGGGGCAGTGATGGAAAGTCAAGCACTGGCTAGAGTAAGCCTGAGTTGCCTTTGAACACCCAGGTTGAGATACGGAGCTGGCCACTGGATGCTCAAGGCTGGAGTTCAAGGGGAAAGGCCTGGGCCTAGGATATCAATTTGGGAGGGGCCCAGACAAAGATGGCATTAGACGTGTGAGAGCGTGTGACCTCAGCCAGGAAAGGGTTTACTGCAGGGACGTGCCAATGGCCAGCGGTCAGGGAGATAAGGAGACAACAGCATCTGAGTTCAAGAGCAGCCCAAGAGACCACACATCAAAGTGTCTCAAGAGTCCTTCTGGCAGCTTCCAGAAAAGGTGGAAGGAACTTCACCCCAAATGCCAGGAAGCAAGCACAGGTCGGGCCACTCCTATTCCTTCCTCCTACCCAGCACGAAGCAATAAATCGGGGCACAGGAGGAAACGATGGGGTGGAGGTGGGGGAAGGAAGCCAGACAATGAAGCCAGCTGCGCCCAGGGTCACCAGGGGCCCGGACCTCTGGGTTCAGGGAGGTTCTGAGCAGAATGACTCCGAGCTTCAAATGTGGGTCCCAGGCACTCCTGCACAGCCTGTAACTCGCCAGCTCCAGGGCCCCAGAGAGCCCCAAAGCCAAGAATGAGTTTTTTGGTGTTGGTTTTTGTTTCTTTTTGCATTTCAGCTCCCATGGCCCCTCCAAGGGCCAGTGGAGGCCAAAGTCACATCTGAACCAGAGGGCAGGAGATGAGGCACATAAAAGAACTTCTCCTTTTGTCTGTTTTTTTTTTTTTTTTTTTTGGCTGAGTCCTACCTACAGTTGAATTCTTTGCCCTCTAAATGTGTTTATGGGGACAAAGCTGCTAGACCTCTATGGCACAGAAGCGGGGTGGGAAGAGTGGGAGTAGGTGCTCTTGTAACCAAATTCTCTAATTCTAAGATTATGAGCCAGAAAAGTCAGGCTTGTGGCTGAAACCTGCCTTGGGGGGGGTCTCTCTGCCCAGGGGCCTCTCTGCTGCTGACCAAGCGTGTAGGATCATGCTTCCAGGCACCAAGATCCACAGTCACTGACGGAGCAGACATGCCTGGGCCCAGGTTCCAGCAGAACAAAACTGCCCAAGGGAAAATGAAAATCTTCAACGAGCAAATCCTTGACATCCACTCACTTCCTTCCCACTTGCTACACGCTGAAGTCATAACAGGATGATTCCAGGTAGCTGAGGTTCTCTAAATTCTAGCTAATCACATGGGTCAGGGAGAGAGCGCCTGGCAAGTATGAGTCATCCTAGGAAGGCTTGGGGAACATGTCATGAAATGGGAAAAGCCAGGTGCACTGAACCCGGGTCTCCCGAATTGCAGGCAGACTCTCTACCATCTGAGCCTCCAGGGAAGCCCTTCCCAAGATCCCCTGGAGAAGGAAATGGCAATCCACTCCAGTATCGTTCCCTGGAAAATTCCATGGACGAGGAGCCTGGCGGGCTACAATCCATGGGGTCGCAAAGAGTCGGACATAACTAAGGGACTTCACTTTTTCTTTCTTTCCCTCTTTCTTTCTTTCAGCGCACTGAACACAGCCCCGGGCCAGGCCTCCAGAAGCCCAGACCGCAATAGGACACATGGCCACGTGTGTGTATACACACCCCAACACACTCAGAACATGTGTTACCATGTGTGCCCACATGTGTAACTATACGCCCAGCATGTGTCAACACACATGTGAGCCCATGCATATACACATGGATAACAATAATACGTGTGAACCCAGGTGTGCCAAGAACCAAGTGTGGGCACATGTCAATGTATGTGTACACATGTGTTCAGGTACATACACACATACGCTATCACAAAGACACTGTGCCCCCATGCCAACAAGCAACATGAATGTGTGCATGCTTCAGCACATGGTCACACACAAGTGTGCATGGGTGCATGCCAACACGTGTTCATGTGTCACACGTGTACTACCGGCATGCATATACATACATCAACATGTATATGCAGCACACTCTCAAACACACACAGTGGTGAAGCAAATCCATGAGGAGCAAAGAGGGAAACAAAAATAACCAACACTCAGGGAAACTAAAAATAGCCCATGTTTTTCAGCCCTGGCTCTGGAGTTAAGTGGAAGCCGCCCTCTCACACACCAGAGGGGTAGGAAGCCCCAGGCAGGAAAGAGGAAGAAAAACACAACAAAATTGGAAAACACCTGCAACTCCACTGCCCCGAGAAGGGAGTGCGTCCCCTGCAGTCTGCAGCCATGGGTCAAGTCTACAGCCTTGTCCTCCATGGCCAGAGGCAGTCAGATGCAGTCAGCCCTCTCAACACTTTGACACCCTCCGAGACACGACCCCCGGGGCTTTCTGGAGCCCCAGACAGGGGACAGGGAACAGACCTGGCCAAGCAGACCCTACATGACAGCGGGGCCACCCTGAGAATCGCTGGGACCACAGGCCAGCTTCCCTTGGTATCAGTGATTCTAGAGCCCACCCAGGCCTATCGGACAGCCATGGAGGAAAGGCGTCGGGAGGCATCCTGCACTCACAGTTTGAGGGAGGCGATGATCAGGAGAAAAGCCTGGGAAGGACCCCACTGCCCCACTGTCTGTTCAGGAAAAGGACAAGGGACACTGGACCCAAGCAGACACCAGGGGAAGGGTTTGCCCTGCCTCCAAACACCAAGTCGAGCTCTCAGGGATACGGAGAGTGGGGAAGAGAGGGTCCACAGGCGGCAGCCCGCCCAGCTAGAATCCTGGTGCTGCCCCTGCAGCGGTGTGACCGGGGGCCAGTGTCTTTTCGGCTCTATGCTTCCATTTCCCTCAATAAAAAAGAGGCAACGGAAGCTATTTAGATACTAAATGAAGTGACTGCACGTAAAACACCTAGAACAGTGTCTGGTGCTTAATCAGTGTCTACCGATTGTTATCTCTCCCCAACCCCCACCTCTGAACTGCTGCACGAAAGAAATTTGCCAGAGGGTGAAAAGCAACTGGTGGCTTCCAGGTGGTTCCCTGGTAAAGAACTCACCTGTCAATGCAGGTGACGCAGGAGATGTGGGTTCAATCCCTGGGTTAGGAAGATCCCCTGGAGGAGGAAACGGCAACTGGCTCCAGCATTCTTGCTGGAAAATCCCTATGACAGAGGAGTCTGGTGGGCTACAGTTCATGGGGCCACAAAGAGTTACACACGACTGAGCATTTACACCTTGGTGAGAAACAAGTGAGGCAGAGCATGGTGTCCTGAAGGTTCTTTGGGTGTCCCTTGCAGAGGGAGAGGGGGTAAAAAAAAGGGAGGCTGAGGGTGGGGGTGCGGAAAGGCCAAGAAAAGAGCCCAACCTCAAAGCACTCAGGGTCTGTTCATCCCGCCATCCCATCGTGAATCCAAGCGCTGCTCTGGTCCAGGGGACACTACAGGGAGAGTGACAGGACAGCCCCTGCTCCTGCCCATGAGGGAGAAAGAAAATGCACGAATCAACATGTAACATAAGTGGGGGGTGGCTTTTAGGGACAATGAGGGGAGAGCTATGCAGATATCTGGGGGATGAGCCTTCAGGGCGGTGGGGAAAGCAAGCCAGAGTTTGGTGGAACCAGGCTCAGTGGCTCAAGGATGCTGAAGACCAGGGACACTGTGGCAGGTGAGCAGGGGGCCAAGACAGGGCGAGCGGTGAAAGAGGCGACAGGAGCTGGATCGTGGCAGGGAGTTCAGGTCACCAAACTGACCTTGGTATTCACTCAGAGTGAAATGGGGATACCTCAAAGGGCTGTGAGCAGAGAGGACACGTGATCAGGTTGTCTATGGAAACCAGAGATGAGATTACGGCATCGGCCCAAGTGGTGAATGGAGGAGGCCAGAGTGGTAAAGATATTGAGAAGGTGTCAGAATATGTTTTGAAGGTAATCCTAATAGATTTTGCTGATGGAGCAGATACAAGGATACCACAAAAAAACATCCAGGAAAACCCAAGGTTTGTGCCTCTATTCTTGGAGGGAACAAATGGAGGTGTCATTTATCGAGCTACAGACACAGGTAAGGGAAGAATTTGGCAGCTGGAAAAATGAGTGGATAAAGCACCTAAGGCTGATTCCAACTAGAAAACTTTAAACAAGGCAGAGAAGGCGCTTCCCTGGTGGTCCAGTGGCTTACAGTCTGAGTTCCCAATGCAGGGGGCCAGGGTTCAATCCCTGGTCGGAGAACTAGATCACCACATGCCACAATTAAAGGTCTCACATGCTTCAACTAAGACCCGGCACAACAAAATAAATAAAATACTAAAAAGAAAAGAGAGAGAGAGACTCAGTTTCCCACTCCCCCCCCACCCCCAGCCGTGGAGAAGGCTACCAGGTCCGTCACTATACAAGATGGCCCAGCAGATAAGCCCCTTCCCCTTGGCCCAGCAGGACCTACCCTGGTGGACCAGAAACAGCCAGTAATTTGGAAATACATGCCCAGGGACCTAGACCAGGGTTCCTAATCCATGCCAACAGAGAGGGCCACGCATGCCAGGTTCCATTCGAGGCTATGGATACAAGCATGCCCGTCCTCCTGGGATTTGCCTCAGGATATTTTCACGTACACACACACACACATACACACACACCAGCAAATTACTCTCTTAAGCTTCTGTTTCCCTAACTGTAGACGATGACAATGAGAGGTGTGTTCCAGAATTCTCCCAGGACTAATTGAGATGACTGACATTTACAAAGATGCCTGGCACATAGTCATCCTTGATTACACTCCTAAATGCGTT
The DNA here is from genome assembly GCF_023699985.2 of Odocoileus virginianus. Classification (NCBI taxonomy): domain Eukaryota; kingdom Metazoa; phylum Chordata; class Mammalia; order Artiodactyla; family Cervidae; genus Odocoileus; species Odocoileus virginianus. The sequence continues at coordinate 47,486,152 of NC_069685.1, read as the reverse complement.
CAGTCTGAACACCTCTCATCCAACCCCCTCCCCCCGCCACCACTGGTGGGGAGAAAGGAGAAGAAACGAGTCTTATCCCTCAAGGCCTCTCCCAGGGACCTCCATCCACAGCACCTCTCCGCTGTGTGCCTCCCACATTCTGTATTTAACTCATCTGGCCATTCTTTGGGGGAAAGCTATGAATTCGTAACTAACCTTTAACTAAACACATAACACATGAATATATTCTCCTTGTTTAAAAAGAAAAGTCTGGGGGTTCAGGAGCTAAGACTCCACACTCCCAGTGCAGGGAGCCCAGATTCAATCCCTGGTCAGGGACATAGATCCCACATGCCACAACTAAGAGTTTGCATGCCGAAACTAAAAAAGACTTCACACGCTGCCATTAAAAAAAGAAAAAAAAAAAAAGATTCAGCAGGCCAAAACTAAGACCTGGCCCAGACAAATTAATAATTAATTAATTATTAAAAAAAGAAGTATGAACTTCACAGATAAAGCATGTTTCCCCCCACCACACCCCCAATTCCCTGAGTAACCACTTTTGTCAGCCTGGTGCACCCTTCCACAACTTTTTCTGTGCTTTTACATGCACTGATAGAAATCGAGTGAAAATACAGAGTTTCATGGAGTTTTTGTTTGTTTTTTTTAACAAAAAGAACCTTATAGCTTTTTTTCAATTAGTCATGTGTTCGTCCGCTTTGCTTTTCTGTGCCCAAATATATAAAGATCTAGTTCTTTCTTTCTAATCTCTGCCCAGAAATCCACTGGATAAAAGACTTCTGCTTTCCTTCCTATTCCCCTATTGAAGTATAGACCCAGATTTGTGGTCAGGATTCCTGACCATAACTGCCATGAGCTGTGTGAAACTTGACATGTCTCTGGGCTTTGTATGCCTCAGTTTCCTTATCTGTAGGAAGGGGAAACACCACAGCAGCTTACGAGAGTGTGATAACCTTCAAATGAGAAAACGGGTACATCACACATGTCATCGCCTTTGTACTTTATCATCTTGACAGGAGGCAAACTAGATCTGATTCCTGCCTCAGAGCTGAAGACATAATCCCTGGCTCACAGGTGAAGTAACTGGCTTGAGGTCCCCAGCAAGCAAAGGGACCAGCCAGGTCTGCAAACTGTGAGCTCTGGAAACTGACACCAGTTTCAAAATGGGTGCAACCCCGGCAGCAACCTGAGAAATGTAAATTATATGCATCAGATTAACCCGCCAAAATTATTCAAGATGCTAATAAATTGGTCATCACCAATAATGGCAGAGATGTGGGGGAGTGAATAGTTTCATACTCTAGATGGAAGTATAAATGCTCTTGATCTTCAGAAGGGTCATTAGGCTGTGACCAAATTCAAAACGGACAGACCTTCTGGTCTGGAGGTTTCTCTTCTAGAAATGCACCCAGTGGAAGTAGTTATCCACGTACACAGAAAGGTATGTATGAGAAAATTATCAGTAAATGGAGAAACAGGTAAGTAGGTGTACAGTATTCAAAGAAATACTATGCAACCGTGAAAATGTGACAGATTTCTATGTTCAGACATGGAAAAATTTTCAAATGGTATCTGTGAATTGCAAAGCAAACTGCAGGCTGTTTAGACAGTTTAGTTCAATACTTGTAAGTATATAATACTATGTCTAAACACACATCCATGATGTGTAGCTCCATAAAAGTCTTCTTTCGAAGCTAATCTTGGATGATGGTGGTACTATCGAGAAGGGGAATAAAAGGAGCGGGGCCAGGGTGGGGCGGGGGAAGACCCTGTCTTCCCTCAACTTGAATTTTTCTTACAAACAAGAATGCATGTCCTGGGGCTTCCCTGGTGGCTCAGTGATAAAGAATCCACCTGCCAATGCCAGAGACACAGTTTCGACCCCTGTTCCAGGAAGATCCCACATGCTGCAGAGCCATTACACCCGTGCACCCCAACTACTGAGGCTGTGCTCTATGGTCCAGGAACCCCAACTACCGAGGCCTCATGCCACACCACTGAAGCCCGAGTGCCCTGGAGCCCCTGCTCCGCAACAAGAGAAGCCACTGCAATGAGAAGCCTGTGCACCAAAAAGAGCCCCTGCTCACCACAGCGAGAAAAAAGCCCGCACAGCAGCGAAGAGCCAGCACAGCCAAAAAACAAATAAATAAAATTATATTTTGAAAAAGAAAGAGATAGTTTCTCGGTTAAAAAAGAATGCATGTCTTTTATATACATGACTTCTTTCATTAACCCCAAAGCGTAAAACAGTAGAAATCAAAGCACAAGTCCTCCCATTCAAGTTGTACATGGACACGTGCAGCCAAAGCAAACACCAACAGGCCATCCCTTCCTCTCCTAACGCGCCACTCACTCAGTCTCCTGCACACAGACACTCTTCTGACGGAAGGCTCTTGGCCAGAGCTTGGCCTGAGCTGTCCAAGAAGCTATCACAGGCTGGGCTCGCCTCCGCGTCTTCACACCACTCAGTCACAGACCAATCACCTTTGGGCTATTTATGGTAAATGCTGGGTGACTCTCCCTCAAGTTTAAGCCAGGAAATCTTAGCTCCGGGACAACTGAGGGCAGTGGCGCTTTCCTGTCTGGAAGCCCAGAGGAGGAATGAGAAATTAGGTAGGGCATGCATGTGTGCATGTACATTCACACACACACGCACATCCTTCATCTGATTTCCATAAAAAGAAAACACCTGCATCAAGTCCAAGAAGGACTGGGTTGACAAGATTCTTCATCAACTATAAATTCCACTCATCCCCATTCCCCCGTCCCCAAAGCAAGACGCTCTTTGCACAGGATCACGACAGGGTTCACCATGCATACAGCACACGAGTGACCATCCCTCCAGGGTGCATATGGCACAGAAACTGCAAAATCGGCAGGCGTTTACAGCTGGCTTTCACTGAGATAAAGCCCTCACAGCTACTTTTTTTTTCTTACAGCTACTTTGAAAAGCAAAGCAAAAACACCCATTGGCCGCCATGGGATAAAAAGAAGCAGTTCTGTTGCTCTGAGGTCTCCCCACAAAACTTTTTCCCGCCACTTCACAGGCAAAATTAAAAAACCACTAAGAGGAACTCAGAACTCAATGTCACCATTGGCCAGGACCTCCCTGCAATCAGATTACAGGACTTAATGGGACAAGATTTGAGAACAAAACAAAGGACATGGTGTGGCCAAGATGACTCAGACAACCACTTGCCCAGAGACCTCGAGAAAAACCAGACGGGTATTGCTCCATCTTTAAAGCCAAAAAAATGGCAGCCGGGTCTAAGCAGATACAGCCTTCATTCATTCATTCATCTCTCAGGCATCTTGCATCGGGCATGGGGCATGGACATGAAATGTGACCGAGTCCCCATTCTCAAGAAACTCATCTAAAGCGGGGGAAAGAGCAATCAATTAGCAAGTGACAAGAACCACATCTTTATCCCAGCTCTGCATCTTGGTTGGATCTGGGAGGCGCCAAGGTAAGCCTCAGTTTCCCCTCTGAGCCCTGCAGGTGCCGTGGCCTTGGCCTCAAAGCTCTGAATGCTTTTAGCTCGAATGTGATACCTGGAATCTGTCTGTCCTTCAGTAACTGCAGGCTCATTCAAACATGCTGCCCGGACACCCAGGGCAGAGTCTGCCGGTCTGAAGGCCAGCTGACAGCCTTCATTTGTCTCTCTGGTTGAAAGGGCAGTGGTGTATAAGGTTAGGATCAGAAGAAAACTCTCAGGCTGTGGGCTCCTGAAGGGCCCTGTTTATGCACCCTTGGGTTTATTCCTGCTCATACATGGATCTGGGGAGCAAAGCGGCTTATCACTGCCAATCTGCATCAGGAAGGCAGTGGCAGGGGACGAGAGGGCAACCCATTCTGCCTTTAAGAAGAGGTCTGCATGGGGAGGTTTTGGACAGCAGGGACAAGTGGCGGCCTGGGCACCCATGTGAGCCTCACATGCACATGCTTGGAGGGTTCCTGTCCGCCTGCGCTCACAGGAAGCAAGCAAAGTGCAGTGCCAGTTCTACCACACACCGTCAGAGGCTGCTGTACGGTAAAGAAGCATGGGAGTCTGCCCCTGGGCTTCTCCTGGCGGTATCAGAAACACGGCCACACTCCACTCCCGCCTTGGACCCCAGACCCTTCAGGTGAGGTCAGGCTCCCGATGGTCTCTCCTCAGGCTTCCCCAACCCCAGTCCAGTGCCTCCAGCAGAAGGCCGGGGGCCCTCCTTGGCCCCCAAACTCAGCCTGCGTCCTGGGTCGGGGAGGTTCCTAGGAAAGATGGCCAACTGGCTCGCCTCATGCCCTCTGGTCTCTCCCGTGCTCAGGGGCCCGGGCCCAGGGCACGCGGATCCCGGCACCTGGTCGCCGACCCGCCGGCCGCGCGCCTGGCCTTCCCGGGCGCCCAACGCCCTCGAGCCTCGGACGGTATCCGGCGCACGGGTCCCAGGCCAAGCCCCTCACCCACCTTGAGGACCTGCTGCTTGATGATTGAGGGCACCATCACGATCATGATAATGCCCAGCACGGCGAAGAGGAGCCCGATGAAACCCAGCGCCGCGGTCACCCGGCGCGCTCTAGAGAGGTTGCCCATGTCTGCGCGCCCCGGCGCCCGCGCGGTGCTCGCGGGGTTCCGCGCCTGTGAAGGGACCGAGACGGGGACGGAAGGTGATAGAGGCAGCGACTCCGAGGACGAGGCCCGCAGCACACGGAGGAGCGGCCCAGCAGGTGGCCAGCGGTTTTATGCGCCATCACCGGGGCGGACCGCCCCCCGAGACGCCCTGGGCACCGGGATTCGGGCCGGCGCGGGCGAGCTTGGGCGAGGGGGCGGGGCCTAAGTTAGCAAGGGGCGTGTCCGAGGCGGGGCGCGGATCAGAAGGTCCGACTGGGGCGGGGCCATCGCCGGGAATCCGGCGCCCTAGCTTCCGTTTCTGCCGGAGGGAGCCCCCGGGGCCTCGTGGCCTGCGTGCAAAGTTGGACCTGGCTCCCCTCCACCTCCTAACCCTTCCCGGCTTCCTCACTCCCACCTGCTCCCCGCTCATCCCTTTCCATGAGCACTCCCATCTTCTCTCTTCTCCGCATCTCTCTCCCCCTCCTCCCTCTGTCTCCCTCCCCCCCTCCTCATTTCGCCCCTTCTCCCCTCCCACTTCCTCTGTCCTGACCGTCATCATTGTTGGTATTTAGTAGAAATTTCCCAACTCTTGCAGGAACTCCAGAGCTTCCCCCCCACCCCCGCACTCACCTCTGAGTCCTCAGCTGGCCCCATGCTCCCACTCCCCACCACACCCCCACCCCACCCCACCCCACCCCCCACACACGTGAACACACATTCTGTTCCAGCCTCTCTCTCCCTGGAACAAGCCTAGCAGACTCCTGCCTCAGGACCTCATACCCACCACGACTTGGAATTCTTTCCGCTCCCCACCCGCCCCCAGATATCTGCCGGGCTTCTTCCTTCACGACTGCTAGGGCCACGTTATCGGAAAGGCCTTCCCAGCCACCCTGTGTGAAATAGAATAGCGTCAGCTCTCCCCCACCCTTATCAAGGGGCGCCACCAGGCATGTGCCACATTCATTTGTTCTTGCTTTGTGACCATTGCCAGGCCCTAACATGCTATGGGGCCGAAGCTTTGTCTCTCTGCCCCCGCCCTCCCCCTCTCAGTAGCTTCACCGCTGCCTGGCTAGGAATGTCTGCTCACAAGGAACATTTTAGATTGAAGCGGTGAAGAGCCTTCTGTGAGCCAAGTTCTGTGCTAAGAGCCTTGCCCACACCGACTCCATTTTGCAGATAAGGAAACATGCACAGGGGGTTAGGTCAACAAATCCAAGTCTCTGCTTTCTAATGAACAGGGAAACAGAGGATGGGCAAGTGAGGAAATGAACAATGGATTACTGACACCCCCTCCAAAATAGTAAAACATGGGCATGTGCCCCCCTGCCGTCCTCCACAAGCGCCCCCGCCCCCACCTGCTCAGAGTACCTGCAGGACCCCTACCCTGCACTGAGTCCTGGACCCCTGATGTAGGTCAGTCCCCTCATTGTCTAGTTGGGGGTCACGCAGGGGTCCCCAACACGTGGGTAAGGCAGCCCAGACCCTGAGGGCTCAGAATGAAATTCTTCAACCCTGGTAGGAAACAGCCTTCTCCCAGGCCCATCCTTAAGCAACACAGGCTGGCATGAGTCAGTATGTATCAAGCACCTGCTGTGACTGCCTTGCCTAGCACTGTCTTCTCCTCAGGGGACCCACCATTGTTCAGGTTAGCAGGAACAGAGACCCAACCCCTGACCTGGATCAGGGTGGCTGGGGCAGAAGTGGCTGGATCAGGTGGCTGTAGGGTTTCCTACTCTAGGGTCCTGGGAAAAGTGGCTTGGCCCTTTCTGCGCCTCAGTTCCTTCACCTATCAAATGGAAATAAGAGCCTCTCTCCAGAATTTCCTTGGCAGTCCAGTGGTTAAGACTGCCTCTTCCAGTGCAGGGGGGTGTGAGTTCGATCCCTGGTGGGGGAACAAAGATCTTACTATGCCTCCTAACCAAAACATAAAACAGAAACAATATTGTAGCAAATACAATAGACTTTAAAAATGGTCCATGTCAAAAGAATACTAAATAAATAAATAAAAATAAAAGCCTCTCTTCAAGGGCTGTTATGAGGATTAAATGAGTGGGAAGATGTAACAGGACATACAACAGTGCCCCAAGATGAAAGCATCATAAAGCTAACTGTTCTTGTTATTGCTGCCCCAAGGTCCTAACTGTCCTGGCTTTTGCCCACCTTTTTGCCTGCATCTCCCAACCTCACCAGCTTGTTCTCTGTACCTCGGGCTCCTGGCCCTTCTTTCTGTTCCTTAAACAGCTTGTTCCAGCCACACGGCGTTTGACTATGCTATTCCTTCTGCCTGCCCTTGCCCAGATGTGACTCTTCCTCCTCCAGGTTTCACTTCAAACCTCACTCCTTAGAGAGACCTTCACTGTTGAATCTGTCCAAAACGAAAGTCCCAACCCACCAGTCACTCTTTTTTTTAAATTAATTTTTATTGGAGTATAGCTGCTTTACAATGTCGTGTTTGTTACTGAACCGCAAAGTCAATCAGCTGTACATATACGTATATCCCCTCTTTTCTGGATTTCCTTCCCATGTAGGTTTACCATCACTCTCTATCAACTCACCCCATTTTATCTGAAATTGTCTTCTTCATTTATCTGTTTGCCTCTTTCTCTCTCCAGCTCCCAAGAGAGACAAATTTGCTCATGGATGTATCCCCGGCACCTGGAGCAATGCCTGACATCTCGTACATACTCATTAAAGACTTGAAATAATTACTTCTTTAATTAATCAACCAACTCATTAATTAGTTAATACACTTGCCTTGAAATCTTTGAGGCCTTCAGCGGCCATCAGCTCTGGGGATTGACTTATGTTTGCTGATTTTTGGAGTTCTTAGAAATTAACTAACTACAATCTGGGGTCTGTCCTTAGCCTGACACCACCCTCTTCTTTGATACCCAGCTTCCCTCAGCAAGGACTGACTCGCCTTGACCATCTCACCCAATCTAACTTTCAAATCTTCAAGGTCCAAATGTACGTGACGCTTACCCAAGAGAGCTCCCAAGGCCGCAGCAAGAGTGTTTTCATGTCACGCCACACTGTCACTTGACAAGAGAAAGACAGAGATGAAAGGATATCTGAGACACGTGACCAGCCATGACCTTGCTAGGGAGTAGTCACATCCGATGGGGGGAAGTGGGCAGTGACCTAAGAAGTTGGAGAAAAGATGTTTCATCATGTTTCAGGGAGAGGCTTTGCCAGGACAAGGCAAGACAAAGATGCAGGAGAAAAAGAAAGATAAAAGACAGTACAGTATTATCAATCCTGAATATTCACTGGAAGAACTGATGCTGAAGCTGAAGCTCCAATACTTTGGCCACCTGATCTGAAGAGCTAACTCATTGGAAAAGACCCTGATTCTGGGAAAGATTGAAGGACAGGAGGAGAAGGGGGTGACAGAGAAGGAGATGGTTGGATGGCATCACCAACTCAATGGACATGAGTTTGAGCAAGCTCAGGGAGATGGTGAAGGACAGGGAAGCCTGGTGTGCTGAAGTCCATGGGGTTGCAAAGAGTTGGACAAGACAGCAACTGAACAACAGCAACAAAACATAATCGACGTCGATTTCGGAGACAACCTGTAAACACCAAGTCAGACAATGTTCCTCCTTGGCTCAAAACTCTCCCATGAAGAAAAGACAATTGGTGAGGGTGTCGACAAAGACATGGAGAAATTGAGACTCATACACTGCTTGTGGGATTGTGAAATTGCAACTACTGAAACCCACGTGCCCTAGAGCCTTTGCTCCGCAACAAGAGCAGCCACCACAATAAGCCTGTCCACCACAACTAGAGAGTAGCCCCCGTCCGCTGCAATTAGAGAAACTCCAAGCCCCGCAGTGAAGACCTAGCACTGCCAAAACATAAATTAATTAATTTTCTAATAAAAAACTAAACACAGAATTACCATAAGTCCCCATTGTTCCTCTGCTGGGGCTACACAAGAGAAATGAAAACTGTGTCCACACAAACATTTGCACACGTCAGCACTATTCACAATAGCTGAAAGGTGGAAACAACCCAAATGTCCGCCAGCTGATGCATAAATAAATAAAATATGAAATATCCCACAGTGGAATACCAGCATTAAATAATGAAGTGCTGATACAGGCTGCAACATGGAATGAGTTTGGAAACATTATCCCAAGTGAAAGGGGCAGTTCCTAAAGACCATGTACTTTGTGATTCCATTTCTGTGAAATGTCCAGGATAGGCAAATCCATAGAGACAGAAAGCAGATTGGTGTTTGCCTACGCTTGCAGGGGAGGGGAGGTGGGGGCAGAAAAAACCAGGAGTGACTGCTAAGGATTCTTTTTTGGGGTAATAGAATGTTTTAGAATTGATTGTGGGGCTGGTGTACAGCTGTGTGAATACTAAATTCATTGAATTGTACACTTTCAATGAGTCAGTTGTATGCTATATGAACTAGAGCATCACTGAAGTATATGTCAATAAAGCTGTTACAAAGCAAACAACAGAACTTTCCTACATTTCCCACCTCACTCAGAGTAAAAGTCAAAGTCCTCGTCACAGCCCACAAGGTTACCCTCATCTCCCTGACCTCGCTTTCTCCTCTCCCTCAGCACAGACAAATAAATAAGTAAATGAACATACCTCTGCACCTGGGCTTCCCAGGTGGCGCTAATGGTAAAGAACCTCCTTCCCAATGCAGGAGACTAAGAGACTCAGGTTCAATCCTTGGGTGGGGAAGATCCCCTGGAGGAGGACATGGCAACCCACTCCAGTATTCTTGCCTGGAGAATCCCATGGACAGAGGAACCTGGCCAGCTACAGTCCATGGGGTCACAAAGAGTCTGACACGACTGAAGCAGCTTCGCACACATGCACACACCTCTGGAGCCAGGTTGCATAGCTGGTTGGTTTTGGGCAAGTCACTTAACCTCTCTGTGCCCTGCTGCTGCTGCTGCGAAGATGCTTCGGTTGTGTCCGACTTTGTGCGACCCCATAGGCGGCAGCCCACCAGGCTCTCCCGTCCCTGGGATTCTCCAGGCAAGAACACTGGAATGGGTTGCCATTTCCATCTCCAATGCGTGAAAGTGAAAAGTGAAAGTGAAGTCGCTCAGTCCTGTCCGACTCCCAGCGACCCCATGGACTGCAGCCTACCAGGCTCCTCCGTCCGTGGGATTTTCCAGGCAAGAGTACTGGAGTGGGGTGCCATTGCCTTCTCCCTCTGTGCCCTGGCTTCTTCCTTATCTAGGCAATACCGATCATCTCAACAGTGCCCACTGCCTGGTGTGAGTTTATCCTGGTTACATGCTTAACACGGTGCCAGCAATACAGGGGATCAACACTTTGTGCAGGCTGTCACATGTTGTCTGCTCCACCCCAGCCCAGGAAGAATCATTAACACCCAGAGCAAAGCATGAGAAGTGTTGCTGGGAAGCTGAATGACTCGATTCAGAGAGTCATAGCCAGTGAGTGTCAGAGCCAGGATGGAAAAAGTCACTTGGCTCCATAGCCCAGATGTGAATTACTACTCTCTTTGCTGAAGAAAAAGTGGAGAGAGGGAAAAGAGGAAGTAGCTGGGTAGATAGTGGGAAGAGTGAGAAAAAGCACAGGGGAGAAAGAAAACGTCAACCAGGAAGCAAAAACTATCACTTTGGGCCACATCTGGAGCCTATGTCACTGCGGTATGTGGGGTCTTCTTTGCAGGATGGGAACTCTTAGTGGCGGCACGGTGGGATCTAGCTCCCTGATGAGAGGTCAAACCCCTGGGGGCATCCTTCATTGGGAGTGCGGAGTCTTAGCCCCTGGACCATCAGGGCAGTCTATCACTCAGTTGATGAACACATACTGTGAACACCTATTATGTGTCAGTCACTATTAGTGACTAGGGACCCAGCAGTGAACATGACAAAACTCCCTGGCCTTGTGGATCTTCTGTTCCAGGAGACAAGCAAGATCAGTAAATGGTAAACATAATCACTGGTCAATTATATAACATGCCAGGGCCGCACTATTCAATACGATAGCCATTGACCATGCATGGTGACAGGGCACTCAAAATCATGCTTGCCCCAAGTGAGAATTGCTATGTCCTTCACACACGCCAGGTTTCAAAGACTTACTGTGAAAGAAAGATCACAAAATATCTCAATATTTTGATAGTGATTACAGAGTGAAATGACAACATTGAGATATGTTGGGCTAGATAAAAATATACTATAACAATGAATTTTGCCTGTTTCTTTTTCCTTTTTAAAACGCAGCTACTGGAATTCCCTTGTAGTCCAGTAGTTAGGACTCTGTGCTCACACTGCTGAGGCCTGGGTTTGATCCTTGGTCAAGGAACTAAGATTCCCCAGGCTGCACAGCATGGACCAAAATATAAATATATATATACATATATATGCAGCTACTAAAATTTTTTAAAATTTCCTTTCTGTTGGACTGAACTGTGTTAGAGCATGATACATGCTTTAGAAGGAAAAATACAGGATAAGTGCTCCCAGTGGGGAGGGTTGCAATTTAAAGGGGAGTGGTTGGGAGAGGACCTCTGTGAGATGACATTTGAGCAAAGACCTAAAGGAAGTGCAGGAACGAGCCATGTAGATATCTGGGGAAATGTTTTTCCAGGTCCTGGCAACAGTCAGTAAGGTCCTGAGGAAGAAGTGTGTCTGGATAGATTCTCCTTAAGATGCTGATTTCTCATGTTGCTGCAAATGACTTCTTAGGAGCTGTTTCTCTTCAGTAGGTGAAAATGACCCCTGCATTTGTTTTTCTTTTTTTTACAGTCTGAAAACACTTATTTAGAATTTAGGAAAGTAGATTATTATTGTATTTATCAATACAATAGGGCTGCAGGAATAGCAAACTGAAAAAACAAAGGAGGAGAGACACAGTTCTATGGAATAATTAAGTAACGGTGGAGGGGAGGAGGGGGACAAGTCATTAAACAAATAACAGTTGAGCTTCATGAAAGAATTCCCTTTTTCTAGGGCCCACACTCTTGTGATTCCCACTCTCTGTTGTCTAATGAACACATCTGCTGTGTTTTGTTGATTTTTGTGGCTGCACTTCCCCACCAGGGATCAAACCCGTGCCCCCTGCAGTGGAAGCTCAGATACTTAACCTCTGGACTGCTAGGGAAGTCCCACACCTGCTGTGTTTAAACCAGCAGGAGATACAGTGATCGTGTTTACAGACTCCCCACCCAACGGTGCACTCTTCAGAAGTAGTAGACACCTGGTTGGCTTGACATTCTATGCAAGGATCCACAACATGGTTCCTGCTGGTGACACAGTTACCAACCAGAATAACCCAGGCTCAGAGGACTGCCACCTTCCCCTTTTGCACTTCAAAGTGTTTCTTGCCCAAGCTAATGCTGATGTCACCCTGGGTATTCACATACTTCACTGACACCATTTTGGAAACACACAGAATCTTGCAACTGTATGAATATTAATATTAGTGGAGGTCTCCAAACCACTGCCCCCCACATCCCCTAGGAAACTCAGTCAAGCCCCACTTCCTGCAGAATCATCCACCACTTTGGGCATCTCCAGACACCTTCCTTCTGAAAGAGCTGGCAGTTGAACTTCACCCTTGCTCCCGCCTCTCAGCACTTGAGGCATGTCTCCCTGGCAAGAGCTAAGCCTCCAACACAAAACCACCTTCCAGATCAAAGGTGTAAGTGTGTGGGAGGGCTCAACCAGATGCCAGGGGCTAATAACTCTGCTCTATTTCTGCCAGATTGCAAGAGAAGAGCCTTTGTCTAGTCCCATAGCCCACAACAGTTGGAGACATGAGGATGGTTCCAGTCCTGGGACCCAGAAGATTCCTCTGAGGTCACCTGGTCCTGCTGGACTGGCCCAAGAAGGGATCTACATCCATCCATTCATTTATATAGCAAACATTCAGCGAGCACCCACTCTGTGCTAGCCCTACTGTGTACAAATGACTGGAACAGAACAAAGAACAAGACAGTCCTCCCTCTGGCCTGGCCTTCCTTTTTGATAGGGGAGAGAGATCTTAAAACAAAACAAAACATGCCTAAGCAAGTAAATAAGGATGTTGATGATGCTAAAGGGCCAATGAGAGAAACAAATGAGGTAACACCACAGAGAAATGAGGGGGTGGAGGGGTGAGAACAAAAGGATGAGACATACCAGGGAGGACATTCTGGCAAAATAGCCAATAAGCGCAAAGGCCCTGTGGCAAGGAGATGTCCCATCTGTACAAGGATCAGATAAACAGAGATGGTGCCATGAAGGGCTGGCCCCTCAGCACAACCACCAAGTTTATATCTCTTGTCCCAACATCATTACTGATAGCACCCACCTCTTACTCTCAAAGTTTGTGCAATAAATTAAGGTGTCATGTTTTCCTTAGGCCATGGCAAAAAATTCCAGTTTTTAGCCATGTAGGTCTCATAGCAGAAGAGTAACCTAAACTGATTTAGGTTTTAAAATATCTTTCAGGAATTCCTTGGTGGTCCACTGGTTAGGACTTGGCACTTTCACTGCCGAGGGTGTGGATTTGATCCCTGGTCAGGTAACTAAGAGCCTGCAAGCCACACAACACAGCCTACAATATATAGATATATATATTTCAATGACTGCTAATTTGAAGAAGTGATAACTGCACTGTGGTTATTTATTTATTTATTTATTTATTTTTGACCACACCACACAGCATATGGAAGATTAGTTCCCCGACCAAGGATCAAACCCATGTCTCCTCCACTGAAAGGGTGGAGTCTTAATCTCTGGACTTCCAGGGAAGTCCCTGTTCATACTTTTTAGAGGTACATACTGCAAGATGTAGGGGGAAAAGGCCATAATGATTAAGCCTAGCTTCAAAATAATGCACTAAAAGAGAAAAGAATGGATGAAGCAACTTTAACAAAAAAAGTTGATAATAATTGAATCTGAGAAACAGGTACATGGGAGTTCATGGTACGATTTTCTCTACTTCTGTATATGTTCCTACTATAGACAGAATGTTTGCATCCCATCTCCCCCTCCCCACCCAAAAGTTCAAATATTAAATTCTAACATCCAGAGTGATGGTATTTGGAGATGGGGCCTCTGGGAGGTGATGAAGTCATGAAGTTGGAGCTCTTCTGAATGAAATTCATGCTCTTATAAAGGAAACCCCAGAAATCTCCCTCATCCTTTCAGCCACATGAGAACCAGGAAACCTGTAATCATCTATGAACCAAGAAGGGGGTTCTCACCAGCCACAGAATCTGCCAGCCCCTTGGTCTTGTACTTCCAGCCTCCCGAACTGTGAGAAATAAACGTCTGCTGTTTAGAAGTCACCCAATCTGTAGTATTCTGCTACAGCAGACTGAACAGACTAAGATAATTTCCTTTTTAAAAATAGTAATAATAACAATACATCTCCCTGATTGCTACTTGAAAGTCAAGAGTGAAAACAGGCACAGTGCTGGACTCGGGGAACCCAATGGTGGGCAAAGCAGCCATGGTTCCGGTCTTCTTGGAGCTCTCGGTCCTGAAAATTGATGACAGATAAATAATCACAGAGGTCTAGAATTACAAATTGCACAACAAAAGAAAAAGAGTTCTCGCAGAATTGAGAGTGGGAGGTCCTATGCCAGGATATTATCCTCTCCCTCAAAACCACCTTCTGCTTCTCCACCCTAATCTCTTTCTTAAGAAGATGACCCACAGGAACCAGGTCAGCAAGCTCCCTTGTCCTCTGTTGTTTAGTTGGTTCTGACCCAAGAAGGTGAGTGATAGAAAGAGATGTTCTCCGGCCTCCTCCAGCTGTATTTCCATAGTCACCCTGGGACTTCCGGGGTGATTCAGTGGTTAAGACTGCACACTTCCAATGCAGGGAATGTGGGCTCGATCCCTGGTTAGGGAACTAATCCCGCATGCCACATGATATGACCAAAAATAAAAAAATAAATACAATAAAAATGAAAGGTTTGAATTTAACAGACAGCTTGTTTCCATGCTAATACAAATAAATACTTTAAAAAATGTATACTGCTAATCCCCTTCTTACTCCTCTTATTGAGAATCTATTTTCCCTTCCCCAGAATCTGGGTCGACACTGTGACTGGTTTCAGTCACAGGTTGAACTGTGGCAGAAGTGACCCTGTATCACCTCCAAGAGTGGACCTTAAGCCATTAGAAGCTTCTGCCTTCACCTCCTAAAATATTCCTTAAAAAAAAATTTTTTTTTTTTGTTTGCACCAGGTCTTACTAGTGGCATGTGGGATCTTTAGTTGTGGCATGCAGGATCTAGTTCTCCAGGCCCCCTGTGTTAGGAGTGTGGAATCTTAACCTCAGACTACCAGGAAAGTCCCTAAAACACTCCTTCTTGAGCTCAGCCACCATGTTGTAAGGAAGCCCCAGCCTTGTGAGTGAGGACCTTGCATTCAGACAGCAGCCCAGCTGAACTCCCAGCTAGCAAGGAGCATTTGTGGGCCTATCAGGCATCTCAGCATTCCAGAACTAATCAACCCAGAGGATAATAAATACTAAATTTTTGTTGCTTCAAAGTCACTACATTTTGGAGTGTTTTTTTAATTTGTTTGTTTGTTTTTAGCAGCAACAGGTAACAGAAACACTCAGGTTGGTAGTGATCCTTTCCGGGCAAGGCAGACCCTCTCCTTCCAGTTTCCAAGATCATTCCCTCCCCTCCAATCTTCAGCCCAACGAGGGAGAACAGCTTCATGACCCCTTTTGATTTCCTAATAGCTTTAAAACAGTCCTTGTATTATACCCTCTTCAAAATCTTCTACTGGAGGTGCACTTTTCTCTTCCTTCTTGGAAACTTACAGATACAGGAACTGATACTGTGGTGAAAAAGGAATTAATTAGGAAAGAGGAAGAGAATCCTAGAGACAATGTTCTGAGGGGAAAAGCCTGGAAGTAAGAAAGCATAGTCATGAAAAACAGCAAGTCTGTATCCAGAGAGTCCAGGCTCAAATTTTGGCTCAACTTGACACTCCTCTGGGCTTCAATTGCCCTACCTGTAAAATGGGGCTAATAATACCTTTGGAGGGATGTGGTATGAATCAAATAAGCTCATATATCTGAAGATTAAGATTTCACATGCTGCACAGTACAAAACAAAACTAAGAAGAGGAGAGGCCCTCCTTGTCCACTAGATGTCAATTTAGAAAGCCTTCCCTGGCTGGTCCAGATGGGGTCAGGTACCTCCATCATTCATTCCACAAACCATGGAATGGGTTTGCATTGGGCCCTGCTGTGAAGACAAGCGAGGTCTTTGCCTTCTTCCTGGTGCTTTCATGGCAGTGGAGGAGACAGACATAAGCAATCAAGCAGGGTAAAGTCAGAGTGTCATGAAAAGAAGATAAGAAGATGTCAACAGGAGAGTTATTTGAGATGGATTGGCCAGGGGAGGTCTCTCTGTGAAGGTGGCATTGGAGCCAGACTTTAATGGAGACCTGTGAAAAGTGTTTAGAGCAGTCAGCACAGCGCATAACAAGGTCCTGGGGTGAGCACAGCCTGAACACAAGATGATCCACACAAGAAGCTAGGAAAACTGAATCTCAGGGAGTGGCAGGGGCAAAAGTGGGGGACCTGGGCCAGGGCCAGAGCTTCAGGGCCTTGTGAGCCCTGGGGAGGGGTCTGGGTTTTATCCCTGGGATTTAAGCAGGAAGTAACTTGATCCTATTTGCTTTGAAACAGGTCCACTCTGTGACCTCTGTAATACATCCTCCCCGAAGCAGATTTCTTTGCCTGAGAGCATTTTTCTCAGATGGCATTATGGACTCACTGATGTGAAAATAATACTTTTGTCACCACAGGTCTGGGACCTGTGTGAGACTGTGTCTCCCTCACCCATAGGAAATTCTCGGCAAACACAGTTAGAAAGCCCTGTGAGTGAGTGTACACTGGTCCCCCTTGGCACCACCACATCTCGCCTAAAGGATTTTCAGCAGCTGGCTGCAATGTGCAGAATAGTGTCGCCATCCATTGGTTGCCAAACAATATTTTTGGAACCTGCTTGTATCCAGGTTTAGCCACCTCCGGCACACACATCTCAGCCTGGTGCTCAGAAACAATGTCCCCCTTAGGAAAGAAACTGGCGACTTTGCTGTTCTGAAGTTGAATGAATTTTTTAAAAGGGCAAAGGACTTTTCTATCCTAAAGGAGTCTTTGTACCAACATTGGCCTCAACAACATTCCTGCCTGGCCATCCTCTTTTTTTCTTCTTCAAATAATTTTATTTATTTATCTATATTTGGCTGTGCTGGGTCTTCGTTGCAGCACAGGCTTTTCTCTAGTTGCAGTGAGTAGTGGCTATTCTCTAGTTGTGACGCACAGGCTTCTCATTGCAATGGCTTCTCTTATTGTGGAGCATGGGTTCTAGAGTGTGTGGGCTCAGCGGTTGCCATTCCTGGGCCCTAGAACTCAAGCTCAATAGTTAGGCTTAGTTGTTCCACATCATGTGGAATCTTCCTAGACCAGGGATCGAACCTGTGTCTCCTGCACTGATGGGCAGATTCTTTACCACTGAGCCACCAGGAAAGCCCCGGCCATCCTCTTGCTCTGATGCTGTGGGATATGTCCCCAGGCCTCAGCAGGCCCCAGGCAAAGGAGGTGGGTATTGGAAAGGAAGGGGCCATGACAGGAGCTGAAGTTTTCTGGGCAAGACAGAAAATGTTGCTCTGGCAGGAAAAAATAGCAAAACAGATGGAGACTTACTGCAGACAGAGTCGTTTTAGTTAGGCTGAAGCACAAACACTTGGCTTTCACTGAAAAAAACCAGTGTACAGCAGACCACACACAGTGAGAGGTTAAGTGGTTCTCTTGAGTTAGGAAGAGAAGCCTGAATAACTCCACTCAGATTTCAGCAAACCAGAGCTCATACACTTTGGGCCTAAGAACAAAAGCCCTAAGAAATTGAGACAGAAACTTGGACTGTGGAGCTTTTGTGTGCTTTTAGCTACTTCCCTGAAAACCTCTGCCAAAATCATGCCACCTTCACAATCCACATTTCAGATGCTTGAACAAAGTTCACTCCCACCCCAGGGCCTTTGCACCTGCTGTGTCCTCTACCTGGAATCCTTCCTGCAGGGATGTTCACATGGTTGGCTCTTCTTCATTCAGTTGTCTGCTCAAACGTCACCTTCCCAGAGAAACCCCAGTCTCCCGCACTCTCAAACCACTCTATTTTCTTTCTTGAATGTTATCTGAAATTATTACTTTTGTGTCTGTCTTCACCCACTGGAACACAGCTCTATGACAGCAAGGCCCTCTTGAAAGCTCTCCACTACCCAGAACCATCCTGACACAGAATGCCCTCACTAGACTTTCACTGAATAAAGAAATCAATAAATCTGTTGATTGTGGCTGCTGGCTACTTGCCAAAAGATTTCACATCTGTAGCGATTGCAGTGCTTTCAGTTGAAAGTACTAGAAAACACCAACCCATTCCGTTTAATAATAAAGACATTTATTACTTCCATGTAAGGGGGAAGTCCTGAGATGGTGCAGCTTCAGGGTTCTGTTTCAGTGGGCAAGTATGGACGCCACTGAGAACTCAGATTCTTTCCGTCTTCCTGCTGTAGTATCTTCTGCAATGCAAGATAGTGGTCATTAACCCAGAAGTCCCCAAACAACCACCCCCTTGTCTTATTGTTCAGAATTTGGTCTACTGCTCAGCCAATCATAGTGATAGAATGATACTAACTTCAAACCTGACTATCCGTTAGAATCCTGGGGTGCTCTAAAGTCAGAGGTAATGCTCCATCCTTGAAGGTTCTGGCAGTCTGGGGTCCAGGACTGGCATTAGTATTTTTAACTCCCCATATCCCTGGCTTGGGAAGATCCCCTGGAGGAGGGCATGGCAACCCACTCCAGGATTCTTACCTGGAGAATCCCATGGACAGAGGAGCCTTGCAGGTTACAGTCCATGGGGTCACAGAGAGTCCAGCACGACTGAGCAACCGAGTACAGCACAGCACAGCGACCCCCAGGTGCAACCAGGGCTCAGAGCCACTCATCTCTGCCTGCGGTTCTCCGTTCCCAGAAATGGTAACAACACAGAAGTGCAAACTTCGGGTCCTTACCCCAGACCTGCTGAATCAGACACTCTGGGGTGAGGCCCAGTGATCTGTGTCTTCCCAAGCCCTCCAGGGGATCAGAACCTCTGGGCACTGCAAGAAGGGAGGGAAAGAAGCTTCCAGGAGAGCAAATGCTTTGAGTCCAGCCTGAGTCAGAAAGGAGGGACTCCCGCATCCACTAGGCCTCCAGATGCTCCTCCGAGAGAAAGGCCCATGGCCTCCCATTCCATCCTTTCTTTGAGGCTGCTAAGACATGGAGCAGCTTCAGGTGTCCCCAGCACTCTATGATCTTGATTTTGGCTCTCCAGTGTGTTCTAAATTGAAGTTAGTGCAATCAGCTGGGGACTCCATGGGCGAACGGCATGTGCCCTTCCAGCTCCTCCCTCCCCAGACCTGCCCCACGGGTGAGGGAGACAGGCTCTCAGGCAGAAAGTTTATTTCAGCAAGATGTTTACTGATCCCAATATATTGGAATCAAGTTCCTGAAACCCTACCCTAAGGAACTCATTCAGAGAGGAGCAAGACAGCATCATTCCAGGCTTTATTTATGTAACAGTATTTGAGTCATTTTACTCTTTGTTCTGTTTTCCCTCCTTCCTCCCTTCAAATAATCATTAAGATTTCTCATTTTGATATTTCTCAAATCCTTTCATTTCTCCGCATCAGTTGTGTGTGAAATTGTGTGCCCTGAAAAAGGTTATGTTCAAGTCTTAACCCCCAGGACTGTGAGTGTGACCTTACTTGGAAACAGGGTCTTTACAGGCGTGATCAAGTAAAGATGAGGTCATCCAGGATTCAGGTGGGCCCTAAATCCAATGACTGGTGTTCATACAAGAGGAGGGGGGACTTCCCTGGTGGCCCATTGGCTTAAGAGTCCATGCTCCCAATGCAGGGTGCCTGGGTTCAATCCCTGGTCAGGGAACTAAGATCCCATATGCCACAACTAAGACCTGGCACAGCAAAATATATTCATTAAATAAATAAAAAAGAATTTTTTAAAAAATAAAATAAATTAAAAAAAAAAAAAAGAGTCACCTGGGGCTGGGGGCAGGGGAAGGGTTGAGAGTACTGCCCCCCGTTACCCAGGGTGCCAAATTCAGTAGGTTTTAATGAGCTTATAATTTTGCACTTGTAGCAAGTTCCTGGGAGACACTGGTGCTGTTACTTCGAGGACCACACTTTTGAGCATCACTGAAGTCATGCTGCCTGGATGACAGACCCATCCCCAACTGACCTAAACTGTCTCCTTCTCCGCCCTCGACCCGAAGGCAGACAGCTTCTTAAAACTCACCTCAGAAACAGTCCATTTTCTAATTTAAAACCCCCAGGAGCTTCTCAGGGCCTTCAGGACAAAATCCAAACACTTTCAAAAGCCACTTTCACTACCTGATCTCAGCTGTGAGAACTCAGAACCCTACCCACCCCAGACACAGGAAGAAATAGATAATCACTTTTCTTTGAATTTATCAAATAAGTTCAAATAGATACAGTATTGGCTCTCCTAAGCCTGTTGTATCAAAGTATTTTGCACAAAAGGGGCTGCTTAAAATACAGAAACGTAATTCTGGAGGCTAATATCTGGAACCAAGGCGTGAGCTCGGCCTCACTCCCTCTGAAGGCTCTTAGGGGAGGTAGCTTCCTTTCCTCTTCCAGCTTCTGGTGGTTGCTGGCTTCCTTGGTGTTCCATGACTTGTAGACACATCTCGTCACTGCTGAAGCTGTCTTCTCCCTTTGTGTCTTCAGAGGCCTTGAGCAAAATACCCAGCTAAGCTGTACCACAGTGCTGACCCACAGACTTGATAAAAGGTGTCTGTCTCCTCTCCCATAAGGACATCAGTCACCTCGGATTAGAGGCCCACCCTATTCCAGTATGACCTCATCTTCACTAATCTGCACTGACTTTGTTTCCAAATAAAATCACATTCTTGAACTTCCCTGGTGGTCCAGTGGTTGGGACTGTGTTTCCAGTGCAGGGGATGTGGTTTCAACCCCTGGTCTGGCAGCTAAGAGCCCACCTGCCTCTAAGTTAGTTCAGTTCAGTAGCTCAGTCATGTCAGACTCTTTGTGACCCCATGGACTGCAGCATGCCCGGCCTCCCTGTCCATCACCAACTCCCAGAGCTTGCTCAAACTGATGTCCATAGAGTCGGTGATACCATCCAACAATCTCATCCTCTGTTGTCCCCTTCTCCTCCTGCTTTCAATCTTTCCCAGCATCAGGGTCTTCTCCATTGAGTCAGTTCTTTGCATCAGGTGGCCAAAGTATTAGAGCTTCAGCTTCAGCATCAGTTCTTCCAATGAACATTCAGGACTGATTTCCTTTAGGATGGACTGGTTGGATCTCCTTACTGTCCAAGGGACTCTCGAGAGTCTTCTCCAACACCACAATTCAAAAGCATCAAGCATCAATTCTTTGGCGCTCAGCCTTCTTTATGGGCCAACTCTCACATTCATACATGACTACTGGAAAAACTGTAGCTTTGACTAGATAGACCTTTGTTGGCAAAGTAATGTCTCTGCTTTTTAATATGCTGTCCAAGCTGGTCATAGCTTTCCTTCCAAGGAGGAAATGTCATTTAATTTCATGACTGCAGTCACCATCTGCAGTGATTTTGGAGCCCAAGAAAATAAAGTCTGTCACTGTTTCCATTGTCTCCCTATCTATTTGCCATGAAGTGTTACGACCAGATGCCATGATCTTAGTTTTCTGAATGTTGAGTTTTAAGCCAGTTTTTTCACTCTCCTTTTTCACTTTCATCAGGAGGCTCTTTAGTTCCTCTTCGCTTTCTGCCATAAGGGTGGTGTCATCTGCATATCTGAGGTTATTGATATTTCTCCCTGCAATCTTGATTCCAGCCTGTGCTTCACCAACATTTCACATGATGTACTCTGCATGTAAGTTAAATAAGCAAGGTAACAATATACAGCCTTATGTACTCCTTTCTCAATTTGGAATCAGTTTGTTTTTCCATGTCCAGTTCTAACTGTTGTTTTTTGACTTGCATACAGGTTTCTCAGGAGGCAGATAAGGTGGTTTGGTATTCCCATCTCTTGAAGAATTTTCCACAGTTTGTTGTGATCCACACAGTCACAGGCTTTAGCATAGTCAATGAAGCAGATGTTTTTCTGAAATTCTGTTGCTTTTTCTATGACCCAACAGATGTTGGCTTTTGATCTCCGGTTCCTCTACCTCTTCTAAATCCAGCTTGGACATCTGTAAGCGCTCAGTTCATGTACTGTTTAAGCCTAGCTTGGAGAATTTTCAGCATTACTTTGTGCAGTACTGCCCCCAAATAAATAAAACAAATAAGGCCACATTCTGAGGTACTTGGGGTTAGGGCATCCATATGGCTTCTTGGAGCACACACTTCAGTGCATAACAGATGTTGATCATAACAATAGCTGACACTTAGGGACCCTGGACTGTGCCAGGTACTATTCTGAATGCTTTACATCTTAGCTAACTGAATCATCAAACTGACCTTCTGATGTCAGAATCCATAGTATTCCTACTTTCCAGATGAGGAAACTGAGGCACAGAACAGTGAAGTGTCCTGTCCAAGGTCACACAACCAAGAAGTGGCCAAGCCTGGATTGGAAGCCAAGTCTTCCAATTTTAGAGCCTGAGTGCTACAAGATTCAAGATAAACAGAAAGGCCTTTCTGATGAATTCAGTCCCCTCCCTTGCCTGTCCCCCAGCTACTTGTTCCACTCTTACAAATTCTGAGGGACTTCCCTGGTGGTACAGTGGATAGGAGTCTGCCTGCCAATTCAGGGGACACCGGTTCAATCCCTAGTGGAAAGATTCCATATGCTGTGGAGCAACTAAGCCCGTGAGCCACAACCAATAAAGCCCGCAGGCGCTAGAGCCTGTGCTCCATAACAAGAGAAGCCACCACAATGAGAAGCCCGCACACTGCAAAGAAGAGTAATCCCACTGGCCACAACTAGAGAAATCTCGCTTGCAGCAACAAAGACCCAGTGCAACCAATAAATATCTTTTTCTAATTCTGAAGAATTTGGTATTTATTATTTTTAAAACACATCCAGGTGGCCGGTGTGAGATTATTATAAAGCTGTTAGAGGACTTCCTTGGGGATCCAGTGGTTAAGACTCTGGGCTTTCACTTCAGGGGGCACAAGTTCAATACCTGCCACATGCCACAAGGTACAGCCAAAGAGGAAAAAAAAAAAAGCTGTTAAACTTGCTTTACTCACTTTACTGTTAAACCATGGGGTTATTTTGAATCACTTCTTTGGCCATAATTTTTTTCAGACTTTAAAACCTCCAAAAGCTTCACTCCAAACTCCAACAGCAGAGGTCTACCCAGTAGCCGTTCCTCATTCCCTTCCTCCCCATCTCACAGAATCCTGACAGTATTTAACCAGCAGAGCTTGCTGAGCCCTTCACAGGCCTAGGATCTGGCATCCTTATGATATTATAGGTAACCATTATAATGCCAAGGTAAAAGCAATGGAATGTTTTTTAAATTTCATTTTATATTGGATTATAATTGATAAACAATGTTGTGTTCATTTCAGATGTACAGCAAAGTTATTCGGTTTTACGTATATATGTGTCTATCCTTTTTCACATTATTTTCCCCTTTAGGTTACTACAGGATATTGAGCAGAGTTTCCTATGCTATACAGTAGATCCTAGTTGGTTATTTATTTTAAATATAGTAGTGTGTGTATGTCAATCCCAAACTCCCAATTTATCCCTCCCTGTTAAAAACATGGAAGTTTTTTTTTGTTTGTTTTTATTTTTATTTTTATTTTTTTTTTTTGTTTTTTTTTTTTTGTTTTTATTTTTTATTTATTTATTTTTTTTAAATTTTTATTAGTTGGAGGCTAATTACTTTACATCATTACAGTAGTTTTTGTTATACATTGATATGAATTAGCCATGGATTTACATGTATTCCCCATCCCAGTCCCCCCTCCCACCTCCCTCTCCACCCGATCCCTCTGGGTCTTCCCAGTGCACCAGGCCCGAGCACTTGTCTCATGTACCCAACCTGAGCTGGTTATCCGTTTCACCTTAGATAATACACATGTTTCAATGCTGTTCTCCTGAAACATCCCACCCTCGCCTTCTCCCAGAGTCCACAAGTCTGTTCCATACATCTGAGTCTCTTTTTCTGTTTTGCATATAGGGTTATCATTACCATCTTTCTAAAGTCCATATATATGTGTTAGTATACTGTAATGGTCTTTATCTTTCTGGCTTACTTCGCTCTGTATAATGGGCTCCAGTTTCATCCATCTCATTAGAACTGATTCAAATGAATTCTTTTTAATGGCTGAGTAATATTCCATGGTGTATATGTACCACAGCTTCCTCATCCATTCGTCTGCTGATGGGCATCTGGGTTGCTTCCATGTCCTGGCTATTATAAACAGTGCTGCGATGAACATTGGGGTGCATGTGGCTCTTTCAGATCTGGTTTCCTTGGTGTGTATGCCCAGAAGTGGGATTGCTGGGTCATATGGCAGTTCTATTTCCAGCTTTTTAAGAAATCTCCACACTGTTTTCCATAGTGGCTGTACTAATTTGCATTCCCACCAACAGTGTAAGAGGGTTCCCTTTTCTCCACACCCTCTCCAGCATTTATTGCTTGTAGACTTTTGGATAGCAGCCATCCTGACTGGCGTATAATGGTACCTCATTGTGGTTTTGATTTGCATTTCTCTGATAATGAGTGATGTTGAGCATCTTTTCATGTGTTTGTTAGCCATCTGTATGTCTTCCTTGGAGAAATGTCTGTTGAGTTCTTTGGCCCATTTTTTGATTGGGTCATTTATTTTTCTGGAGTTGAGCTGGAGGAGTTGCTTGTATATTTTTGAGATTAATCCTTTGTCTGTTGCTTCATTTGCTATTATTTTCTCCCAATCTGAGGGCTGTCTTTTCACCTTGCTTATAGTTTCCTTTGTTGTGCAAAAGCTTTTAAGTTTCATTAGGTCCCATTTGTTTATTTTTGCTTTTATTTCTGAAATTCTGGGATGTGGGTCATAGAGGATCCTGCTGTGATTTATGTTGGAGAGTGTTTTGCCTATGTTCTCCTCTAGGAGTTTGATAGTTTCTGGTCTTACATTTAGATCTTTAATCCATTTTGAGTTTATTTTTGTGTATGGTGTTAGAAAGTGTTCTAGTTTCATTCTTTTACAGGTGGTTGACCAGTTTTCCCAGTACCACTTGTTAAAGAGGTTATCTTTTTTCCATTGTATATCCTTGCCTCCTTTGTCGAAGATAAGGTGACCATAGGTTCGTGGACTTATCTCTGGGCTCTCTATTCTGTTCCATTGATCTATATTTCTGTCTTTGTGCCAGTACCATACTGTCTTGATGACTGTGGCTTTGTAGTAGAGTCTGAAGTCAGGTAGATTGATTCCTCCAGTTCCATTCTTCTTTCTCAGGATTACTTTGGCTATTCGAGGTTTTTTGTATTTCCATACAAATTGTGAAATTATTTGTTCTAGTTCTGTGAAAAATACTGTTGGTAGTTTGATAGGGATTGCATTGAATCTATAGATTACTTTGGGTAGTATAGCCATTTTGACAATATTGATTCTTCCAATCCATGAACATGGTATATTTCTCCATCTATTTGTGTCCTCTTTGATTTCTTTCATCAGTGTTTTATAGTTTTCTATGTATAGGTCTTTTGTTTCTTTAGGTAGATATACTCCTAAGTATTTTATTCTTTTTGTTGCAATGGTGAATGGTATTGTTTCCTTAATTTCTCTTTCTGTTTTCTCATTAAAAACATGGAAGTTTTAAAACACACATACACACAGTTTGCATATCTGTATATTTGTGTGCATTTGCACAGTGTGAGCAAATTTTTTTTTTAATTTTTAAATAAAATAATCAACTTTTTTTTTTCTTTTTTCTCCTTTTTTTGGTCATACCATATGGCATTCAGGATCTTAGCTCCCTGACCAGGGATTGAATCTGTGCCCCCAGTAGTGGAAGCACAGAGTCTTAACCACTGGACCACCAGGGAAGTCCCTTAACTTCCTCTTTTAAAAACAATTTTATTCATAAAATTCAGTCTTTTAAGGTGTATAATTCTGTGACTTTTAGTATATTCCTAATGGTGTACAACCATTACCACCATATAATTTCAGAACATCTTCATCTCCTCAAAAAGAAACCCCAGCATACCATTTCAAAGTCATTCCCTGCTCCCCCTCCTCCATCCTCTGACAACCACCACTCTTTCTTTCTCTGTGGATTTGCTTATTCTGCACAGTTCATATAAATAGCATCCAGTTAACTCTTAAAATATAAACAGACGTTGTATGGGCCAAATGATGAAACTGTGCTATGAACCATGAATTATGGTTCATTCAATTCTGTGCCCTGACATTCAACTGAGAAAAACCAGTACCTGAGTCCTTGTGGTGATATTCAGATACTAAATTAACCCCCACTGGAGCAGCCTCATTTCTGGCTTCTTGTTATGCAAAGTAACAAGTTTCTTAAAAAAAATGTTTTATTTATTTATTGGCTGCGCTGGGTCTTAGCTGTAGCATGTGGGATCTAGCTCCCTGACTAGAGATCAAACCTGGGCCCCCTGCATTGGGAACATGGAGTCTTAGCCAGTGGACCTCCAGGGAAGTCCCTCAAGTCAATTTTGATTGGATTTATTCTTATTTGCCACCCAGAGCCCTCAAAGTGATACAGCCCTGCAACCCACATGCCTACAGCTACTACTCCTTCCAACCATGAGCATCTATACGCACTATTCCCTCTGCCTGGAAACACTCTCCAATCAGCTGTGGCTTCCCCATTCTTTTTATTTCAGCCTGTGTTTAAAAGTCACCAGGAAGTCTTATTTTAGGGGCTTGTTGGAGGCCCTGCCTATGTCTTGCTGGATGGGCACATCGGCATTCACACAGATACATGCCTTGTAGAGGAAAGAGTTCTGCTCCAGAGGAGGCAGGAGGAGAAAAATTCAACTATACGCCAATGAAAATTAAAAAAAAAAAGATTCTGGTGGGGCAACCATCAATGCCACCTGGGCTGAATACCCATCTGTGAGCCCACTGAATCCAAAATATGCACTTTGGATTTTTCATTTTGAAAAACTTTCCCAAGCCAGTTTCCAAAAAGTATCACCATTTATACTCCCACTAACAATATATGCAGTGTTTTCTCTGTATCCTCAACAGTTGAGTTATCATCAAACTCTTTATTTTCACATACTGGATACACAAAAGATTACTAATTGCTTTGCTCTGTACTTCTTTTCATTATAAATAAGGCTGAACATTTTTTCATATAGTTATCAGCCATTTGTGAACTTCACTTTGACCTCCCGTGATTATTTCTTCTACTGGCTTGTTTGTTAGTGCTTACTTTTTGGATATGAAGGACATATACAATTCTTTGCCTGACACAGGAATTCTGAATATATTTTCCAAGTTGGCTTTGCTTTTGATATTTTGCAAAAGATGAAATTTTATTTTCTCATGATCAGATTTATTTCTATGAATTCTTAGTTTTGGGTTACATTCAGATAAGGCTTCCAGGACTTCCCTGGTGGTCCAGTGGTTAAGAATCTGCCTGCAATGCAGGGGACACGGGTTCAATCCCTGCTCCAGGAAGATCCCACACACCAAGAAGCAGCTAGGCCCATGCATCACATCTATTGAACATACCTGTTGCAACTACTGAAGCCTGAGAACCCAAGAGCCGGTGCTCTGTAACAATAGAGGACACCACAATGAGAAGCCTGCACAGTGAAACAGGAGAGTAGCTCCCACCCACTGCGACTAGAGAAAGCCTGCATCCAGCAACAAGGACCCAGCACAGCCATAAAGAAAGAAAGAAAGAAAACGTTTTAAAAGACAGTCTGCTAAAGAGAAGAAAAAGCTCCCAAACCAAGAATTCTCTTCCAGTGTTTAGTTGGTGTTTCTATTTTTAAATCTCTGCTCTGTAAAGTGAATTTTCCCTCACTATTCTCCATTTCCCACTTTTCCTGGCAATCTTATGCATTCATTTTTTTATATACTTCAGCATCATTTTCTCAAATTCCCCCATAATTTTCTGTTGGTTATTTAATTGGGATTGCATCAATTTCTGGCTAAATCTAAGGAACTCTGACATTGTTCCAAAATTGATTCGTCTTCTCTAAGAACAAAGATCATCTATCTATTCATTCAAGCTTTCTTTTATATGTGATAGTAAAATTTTAACATCGTCTATATTTATATCTTCCACATATCTTGAGAAGTTTGCCACTAAATATTTATCATTACGGTTGCTATTGTAAATTGGATCTTTTCTTCCATGATAAGTAAAATTGTATATTTATAGCCAAGTCCAAAGATTGATTCTGTAGGTTTGAGTCAAAACTCCAAGAATTCTTCACTGTTAACCCAAGATGCAGTCCAAGGTGATGCTCCCTGACTGGAGTCTGAGAAACTTTTTATTCAACACTATGAATCTCAGATTGAGGAAGAATTTTAGGGTGAAGAAGCAGATTTTTTTTCTTCCTGTGCCACATTTCACATTCTTTGTAATTTCTGAAAAATAAGAACTGAAATGAGAGTTTCGCCCAGCACAGAACTGAAGAACTGACAAGAGGAACTGTTTTGTTATTTAAAAGAAATGAAACACAGCCTCAGGTTCTCACAGAACAGCAACTTAGACTCTGCTCAGAGTAAATGCTTTCTCCTTTAAGAAATCACCCTCCAAGACAAGCCCAAACTTCCATCAACTGAGTGAAAGGAGTCCCGAAAAGCTTGTGAGAAAGCATTCTTCCCCAGCATGTGGCCCATGTTCATTCAGGATGTAGGGTCTTTACAAATCACCCACTCCAACTGTCCTATGTTACAAATCAGAATTACGAGGTTCGGAGAAACCTGTCCCAGAGAAGCCAGTATCTACTTCACAGTTCACTTTGCATAAATACAAACTCTGCACAATTTCTATAGAGACATTATATCCCAAAAACTCAAAGAAAATCTCTGGAAAGCGACACAATAAACCAGTAACAGAGGTGATCTCTAGGGAGGGCAGTCAGAGCACAGCAAGAATTTTTCCCCCCAAACTCTTTCATGCTGTGGTGACTTTAAAACATATTTACAAATTCTTGGACATTTCTCCATGAAAAGATGGGAGAGGTTGTGAAAAGACAACCTATAGAATGGGAGAGAAAATGTTTGCAAATCCTACATCTAGTAAAGTGTTAACATCCAGAATATACAGTCTTCCAACTCCACATCCAAAAAATCAAATAACCCAATTTAAAAGTAGACAAAGGACTTGAATAGCAATTTCTGAAAAGATGATATACGAATAGCCAACCAGCATATGAAAAGATTCTCAGCATCACTGACTGTCAGAGAAATGGAAATCAAAACCACAGTGAGATACCACCTCACATCCATTAGGATGGCTACTATATTTAAAAAAAAAAAACAAACAGAAAAATAACAAGTGTTGGGGAGGATGTGAAGAAATTGGAAATTTTGGGAACTGTTGGTGGGAATGTAAAATGGTACAGCCATTATGGAAAACAGTAAGGTACTTTCTCAAAAACTTAAAATAGAACTACCATGCATGCTAAGTCACTTCAGTGGTATCCAACTCTTTGGGACCCTATGAACTACAGTCCGCCAGGGTCCTCTGTCCATGGGACTCTTCAGGCAAGAATACTGGAATGGTTTGTTGCCATGCTGTCCTCCAGGGGATCTTCCTGACTCAAGGATCGAATTTGTGTCTCATGTCTCCTGCATTGGCGGGCAGGTTCTTTACCAGTAGGGCGGCCTGGGAAGCCCAGAACTACCATATGATCCAGGAATTCCACTTTTGAGAATATAATATACCTAAAAGAATTCAGAGCAGGATCTCAAAGAGATATTTGTACATCCATGTTCGTAGCAGCCAAGAGACAGAAGCAGCCCAAGTATCCATTGACAGATAAACAAAATGTATACAAATAAAATGGAATATCATTCAGCCTTAAAAATTAGGGAAGAAACCCTGTCAACATGGATGAAATGTGATGATATTATGCTAAGTGAGATAAGAGAGTTACAAAAAAAAGACACATACTGTAAGATTCCACTTACATGGAGACTCCAGAGTAGTCAAGACTCTTAAGGACAGAAAGTAGAATGCTGGTTACCAAAGGCTAGGTGAAAGTGGGTGGGGAGTTGTTATTTAATGACTTTTAGTTTTATAAGATGCAAAAGTTCTGGGATTCTGTTATAATGATGTGCATACAGTTAACAGTACTGAGCTCCTTACTTTAAAATGGTTAAGATGGTACATTCTATGTTATGTGTTTTTTTAACCACATTGTGGTGGTGAGGGGAGGCAAAAACCAGAATAAAAAATGTAGAAACTAATTATCTTCCCCTTGAATGTGAATTCCCCTTGAATTATCTGCCCTTGAATGTGGCAGAGCTGTCTCGCAGCACTGCCACTCCCTCCCTAAGGTCAAAGCTGGCTCACTGGCACCCTGTCTATATTCAAGCCCAAGGGAAGAAGGAAAGAGAGAGTGGAAGACAATCAGTTCCTTTTTAATAATGTAACCTTGAAGTTGTACCTTCTAGCTGTACTTGATTCTAATGCATAGAATGTGGTAGAAGTCATGCATTGTTCGCCTGGCTTTCAACGGTGGCTGGTTCTTGGAAGCCAGCTGCCGTGCTGGGAGGAACCCCCAACTACATGAAGCTGATCCATGCAATGTTCTGGTAATAGCCACCACTGAGGTCTTAGCCAAAACCAGCTCCCAATGTCAGACGAGTGAGTGAGGAAGCTTCCCTGATTCCTCTAGCCATTTTCCATTCCAAGCACATGAGAGATTCCTGCAGCAACTGCCCTGCTGAGCCCAAAAACCATGCAATATCATCATAAACAATCATAATTATTTTCCACCACTAAGTTCAGAATGGCTTATGAAGCAGCAATAGATAATCAAAGCCATACTGTTGATCTTTTTTTTGGGGGGTGGGGCACGGTTGCTGTGCTGGCTCTTTCCTGTGGTACACAGGCTTTTCTAGTTGTGGTGCATGGGCTTAGTTGCCCATGGCATGTTGCCCATGCCCATGGGATCTTAGTTCCCTGATGAGAGATTAAATCTATGTCCCCTGAATTGCAAGGCGGATTCTTAACCACTGGACCACCACTGTGCTCAGTCGTGTCTAACTCTTTGTGAACCCATGGGCCATAGCCTGCCAAACTTCAGTGGGGTTGCCATTTCCTCCTCCAGGGAATCTTCCTGACTCAGGGATCAAACCCATGCCTCTTTTGCCTCCTGCATTGGCAGACAGATTCTTTACCACTGCACCACCTGAGAATACATAGGCTTTTAACTTGAAAAAGAAAATCAAAGCCTTTTTTATCCTTTTAAAGTCTAAGGATTTGCATAAAAACTAAAAGGATTCTAGATCAGTTTTTTGCCCATGTATCCTAAAGAACTACTTTGAGAGTTTTTTCCTAATTATGGAAGTTTAAACATTCAAGAAAGGACAGAGAATATAACCAGCATCCATCTCTAACAAACCTCAATGTGCTCTGTGCTAAGTCGCTTCAGTCATGTCTGACTCTTTGCGACCCAATGTACTGTAACCCACCAGGCTCCACTGTCCATAGGATTTTTTTTCAGGCAAGAATACTAGAGTGGGTTGCCATTTCCTTCTCCAGAGGATCTGCGGGACCCAGGGATCAAACCCGCATTTCTTGCCTCCTGCATTGGCAGGCGGGATTTTTTCCACGCGAGCCACCTGGGAGGCTCAACCTTTAGTACAACATGTTTGCTGTGCTTGTTTTTTCAAAGTACATTTTTAAAAAGTTTTAATTGTAAGTTTAAAAATACACATAACATAAAATGAACCATCTAACCACTTATAAGTGTATAGGGCAGTGGTGTTGAGTACTGTGGTACGAAGCCCCTTACCATGGCCTCTGGTGGGGCTGCTGAAGTTTGGGGCTGGCCTTGGAGAGAACTGGACTCTCCATTTAGGTTGCAAAGCTTTTCACTAGCACCCTCTTCCACCCCGATGCCCCATCCCGTTGAGCACCTGGGAGAAACCTATACATTGGGGTAACCACAGATGGTTCATTTTCCAGACATTTAAAAATCTTCCCAGGGAAGTCCCCAGCTGTCCAGTGGTTAGGACTCAGTGCTTTCACTGCAAGGCCAGGTTCCATTCCTGGTCAGGGAACTAAGATTCCGCAAGCCACTTGGCCTGTCCAAAGAAAAGAAAAAAAGAATCTTCCCAAGCGGGAGTCTCTATGACTATTTTCTATTTTTCCACCTATTTCTTAAACACTTTTCCATGTATACACACACATATAAATAACCATTTTAACATGTTCCAAATGTACAGTCCAGTGACATTAGGTACATTCACATTTTTCATGAAACATCACCATGATCTCCATAATTTTTCCTTTTTCCACAACTGAAACTGTCTTACTTCAACAACTCCCCATTCCCTGTGCCCCAGTCTCTGGTAAACCCCCATTCTACTTTCTGTGTCTATTAATTTGACCTCTCTAGGACCTCATATTGGAGAAGGAAATGGTAACCCACTCCAGTATTCTTGCCTAGAGAATCCTGTGGATGGAGGAGCCTGGTGGCTGCTGTCCATAGGGTTGCACAGAGTCGGACACAACTGACGCGATTTAGCATGCATGTATGCATTGGAGGAGGAAATGGCAACCCACTCCAGAATTCTTGCCTGGAGAATCCCAGGGACAGAGAAGCCTGGTGGGCTGCCATCTATGGGGTCACACAGAGTCGGACACAACTGAAGCGACTTAGCAGCAGCAGCAGCAGCAGAACTTTATATAACAGGACTTGTACAGTATTTGTCCTTTTATGACTGGCTTCACTGAGCATAATGCACTCCAGATTCATCCATGTTGCAGCCTGTATCAGAATCCTCTTCCTTTTCATGCTAAGCAATATCCTAATGTATGTATATACCACATTTTGTGTCCATTTTTCTTGTTGATAGACATTTTGATTCTTTCCACATTTTTGGCTATGGAATAATGCTGCTATGGACACGGGTGTACCATAATTATCTTTAAATGTTACTCAGTTTGGGGGTCTTTTTTTTATTACTTATAAAGTTTTATAGAAAGAACACATTTGAGTATCATTCTAATGGTGATGACAATTGAACAATACTCATAAAGCAACTGTTCTTGAGTAACTAATAATCATCAAGATTATAATTGTACAATATTGAGAAGTATAGAACAAAATGCAAGTATTGGAGGACAATTGCCCTACAATACTATGTTGGCTTCTGCCACACATCAATACAAATCAGCCTCAGGTATACATATGTCCCGTCCTCCTGAACCCACTTTCCATCTCTCACCCCATCTTACCCCTCTAGGTTGTCACAGAACACTGAGTTGAGCTCCCTGGTTTACAGAGCAAATTCTCACTTGCTATCTGTTTTACATATAGTAATGTATATGTTTCCACACTATTTTCTCAATTCGTCCCCCTCTCTCCTTCCTTCGCTGGGTCCACAAATCTGTTCTCTATGTCTGCGTCTCATTTGCTACCCTACAAGTAGGTTTATCAGTACCATCTCTCTAGGTTCCTATGCATCCGTTAACATATAATATTTGTCTTTCTCTTTCTGACTTACTTCACTTTGCATAATAGGCTCTAGGTTCATCCACCTCATTAGGGTCTTTTCTTTTGACCGACTGGCGTGTGGGATCCCTGTTCCCCAATCAGGGATCAAACCTGGACCCCTCCTGCATTGGAAGCACAGAGTCTTAACCACTGGACCACCAGGGAACTCCCTATACAGTTTAAGAATCAACAGTCCTAAAAATCACCAACAGTCCTATGTATACGTCTCTGTAGGTTTGCATTCCAAGAGCAAGTCAGTCAACCACTTGAGGATAAGAACCAGGTGATAGCCCCTTATCTGTCCAGTTAAATGAACAAGCTGTATGTGAAATGGAGTCTCTTATGAGAAACATCATACCTCTTTTTTTAAGTGACAGCCAGGCCCTTTTATAGTTTCATAGCTCTGGGCATTCCATATCCAATTTTGCCGTTCCCTCTGCATCCACCATAGCTAATAATTAGCAGCACACAGTTCAAAACCAGTGATGGGTGAGGCAATCAATACAAACAGTAGACACTGTCCTGAAGGACAAAGTCCCCAACTAAGATACAAATGACTTGGAAAAATATTTGTCATATTGAAAGTACTTCTGTCAGTGGAATAATGAATGAGGTCCTAATGGTGTTAGGATAAACTTAATTTCCAAATTAAAACTATTATATCATTATTCACCTAGTGGACAAGCAAAGATCCAAGGCTGAGAAGCCCCAGTTCTGGCCAGGCTGTGGGAAACAGGTTCTTGACTATTGTTGGCAGAGTGTAAATCTGAGTAACCTCTTTGAAGGGGGACTTGGCAAAGTCTGCCTAAATGTAAAATGCAAGTGCCCTTTTACCTGCAAGTTCGCTTGAGAAGTGTAGCTATCAGATATACACACACACATGGGCAAAGATCTATGTCTAAGAACAGTCTTACAGGGAATTCCCTGGCAGTCCAGTGGGTGGGACTCTGCACTCTCCCTGCTGAGGGCCTGGGTTCAATTCCTGGTCAGGGAACTAAGATCCCACAAACCACAAGTTAAGGACAAAAAAAAACAAATTGTATAAAAAGAAAAATTTATTTTAATGAAAGAACAGTTTTATAATCTTGTTGCACTGATTATAGTAGCAAAATATTGGAAGCAACATGAATATCTAACAGTAGAATGCTTAGCTAAATAATGATCCATCTACACCAGCACCATTCCATGGGATTTTCTGCCATGATGGGAACATGTCCACTAGTCACATGTTTCTACTAAACTTTTTAGTTTTGGCCAGGCTACAAGGCTTGCAGATTGCAGAGATCTTATTTTCCAGACCAGGGACTGAACCCAGGCCACAGCAGTGAAAGGGTCAAATCCTAACCACCAGACCGCCAGGGAATTCCCCCCATCCCAATCCCCAGGGCTTGCTGCAATGGATGAACACATTTATTTGATTTTACCTAATTTAAATGTAAATAGCCACATGTGGTTAGCTTCTTGGAAGTGAGCTACAAACGTCTAACAACTTGGCTTTGACTTTCATTTATCCACATCAATGAGTTATGCCTGAGACTTCCCTGAAACTGTTCATTCTCCTAAATGTGTGACATGGCTGACTATTCCTGAGGCCCAGGGCTTGCTGCAATGGTTCCACCACCCAGCCCAGCAAGGAAATAAAATACTTCTTCTTGGAACTGGACCCTGATTCAGACATTTTAGGCCCTTAGCACTGAGAGCCAAGGTCAGAGCAATAAAACAGAAAAAGCCTCAATCTTTATGGTGCTTCCACAGGGATCTGAGAGCATAATGGTTACTCGTGGACAATTCCACTCCTGGGTCTATATCCGAAAAAACCAAAGACACTAATTAAAAAAGATACACACACCCCAATGTTCAAAGCAGCATTATTTACAATGGCCAAAATACGAAAGCAACCTAAGTGCCCATCAACTGATGAATGGATCAAGATGTGCTATACTATATATACACAATGGAATACTCTTCAGCCACAAGAACAATGAAATAATGCCATTTGCAATTACATGGATGAACTCGGAGGGCATTATGCTAAGTGAAATAAGTCAGACAAACACTGAAATGTTATCACTTATATGTGCAATCTAAAAAAATATAACAAACTAACGAATAAAACAAGAGAGGCAGATTCACAGATACAGAGAACAAACTAGTGGTTACCAGTAGGGAGGGAAGGGAGGAAGAATATATGGATGCTAAGAGTGAGAGGTACAAACTATTGAGTATAAGACAGACTCAAGGATGTATTGTGTAACACAGGGAATATAGCCAATATTTCATAATTATAAATGGGAAATAACCTTTAAAAATTGCATAAACATTAAAAAATGCCCAAAAAGTCACTGTAAATATATAACATTTAAAAAAAAAGCATGGAACTGGAGCCAGACTGTCTGGTACTCTCCCTTTACCTTCTATGCCTCAGTTTCTGTGTCAATAAAATCTGGAACACATTTCTTGTCTTCTAATTTGCCTTTGTCACAGAGTCACTAAGAAGTTTCAGATTGAGGGACTTTCTCGATGGTTCAGCAGTTAGGACATCCTCTTCCAATGCAGGGGGTGCAGGTTCAATCCTTGCTTGGGGAATTAAGATTCCTCATACCTCATAGCCAAAATCAACAAAATGAAATAAAACAGAAGCAGTACTGTAACAAATCAATAGGCTTTAAAAATGGTCCATATCATAAAAATCTTTTTTAAAAAGTTTCAGATTGAAGTGAGCCCAGTGCATGGTGAGGACTGAGTTATCAATATCCTAACAGATAGAGGATCTTACCAGACATTGAACTGGTGCCTTGGCAATGAGAGAGTGGATTCCTAATCGCTGGACCACATACGGTTCTTCTAGATTAAGAGAAGGAATTCTAGATCATCGTTCTCTTAATCTAGAAGAACCCTATGCTTTTTTTTTTTCCAAGGACAGACTTTGAAGAACCAGACCAGCTGACTTAACAAATGTCTACCATTCTGGATTTGCCAGTTTCCTCATGCATGTGCACCATTCTGAAAAATATATAACACATTTATTGTCTTCAGATTTGCACGTCTCCACCTCTCATCTTTTCATTTCAGCTAGTATCTCTTCCATGTCTTCTTGTTCCAGCCACAGCCTTAATCTCTTCATCCATCCAATCCCTCCCAATGAGGAGGAGGGGGCAGGGAGTGTGCAAACCAGTATGGAGGGATCAGCATTTCCTTTAAAGCCTGTATGACAAGTCTGTTCTGCATTGTATATGACCCTCTAGTAAGCCCACTTACCAGTTCCTCTTTCCTCTTATTTTTGGGGGTTTCTGAGGAATACGTATACTTTCCACAAATCTGTGCTGATAGTCACTTCTCAGCCAGCCTCCTGCCCCAGGAAATTCTGCCAATGACCTCTTGCCATCCTATATGTGGCTTCTCTAAGAAGCTACTTAACCTCTGTGCTGTCCCAGGAACCCAGCTCTTTTCTCACCACAACCAAGGATAAAGATTTTAAGTCAGATATAGGGTAGTGGTGGTATATTAGGAAAGGGAACAGGTGGAATGAAACAAAGTGGAAAATGTCAGAGAGCATATGGAAAAGAAAGTGACCAGCAGTTAAGAAAAGCAGGCAGAAGAGCATTTTAAGGGGTTAGACCTGATGAGATGGTGTAAGAAACGGAGTCTATGTTAAATAATAGCTACTTTAGATGCTGTGGAGTCATTCCAGCTGAAATAAAAAAAGAGATGGCTTCAGGACTGGCAGAAAAAGGATAAAGTGAAAGGAATTTGGGAAACGGCAAGTTAACTTTTACTGATGAGAAAGCAACCTTCTGAGAAACAGCAAAGTATTAAAAACACAAATTGCCTGGCCAACCACAACCGCTTGAGGGCGTTGCAAGCTTCATGACTAAACCAAAAATCTGTCCCCGTAGCTCCCTCTTCTGGCAGATAATCACTACACACTAAGGCTGATATCACTGAATTAAAAAGCACTTGCCAATCTCTAAACATACCTCTGTGAGAACCATATTTGTAATAATGCGACAAGGATTTTGCTGTGCTTTCAGACAAAAAAGGAATACTAAAAAATATAAGCCACACATTTTTCTTCTGGTTTATTCAACATTCACATGATCCCATCTATGTAACTGAATCCTTACATAGTATTAACTCATGTGAAACCAAACATTGGGGTACCTTCAGATTTAGCGATCATTCAACTTTCAGAAACTCAAGAAGTCTAACATTTCTGTTCTTTAACTAGAGACTAGATCCCTTGATATTAGAAATGCTCATTCATCACCTTATCATTATTGTTCTCGACAAGCTTGTATTTGTTGGAGGGTCCTGTAAATATTCACTAGGGATTGTGTTGCTCTCGTGGTCTTTGAGAAAATGACATGTAAAGTGTCTTTTTCCTTTATACAGAATGAAAGGATATAAGAGCTTTATCAAACTATAAAAAATATAAAGTTAAAAAGCATGGTGCAAGAGACTGCAAACCAGTGTAACTAGTTTATACCTTTTGTGTAAAGTAGTAGTTGCTTGCTGTACATGCATAGGGAAACGCTGAAAAGTATATACATACTAGGGCAGGTGGAGAACTGGGAGAAAAAAAATGGAAAATATTTCACTATATACTGTTTATATATCTAAAACACATGCAAGTATTACTCAAAAAAGTAAGAAAACATCATGACAATAGCATTTATAAAACTGTTTTGACTTTTAAATTATCACCAAGAACATCATTAAATAGGAACCTTGTTTTTATACTATCCAAGTATTAGTATATGAAAAATACATGTATAAGGATGTACTTCACCAGCATCTTAACAGCAAAAACCTAGAAACAAATGTTGGTGGACAGGTTAAGTAAACCATAGGGCATCTATACAATTGAATGCTAGAATATTAAATAGAATGACAGCAATCTTGACATGCTGTCACAGAAAGACATCAATTGCCTAGTCAAAAAAAAAAAAAAAGCTGAGAAACACTGTGAATGGTCCTACTTGTATTTGTATGTATGTATATGCACATATGTACTTACTGCACAGGAGTCCAAAATACCACCAAACTAATTTTAGTTATCCCGAGACTTTCCTGACAGTCCAGTGGTTAAGATTCTGGGCTTCCACTGCAGGGGGCACAGGCTCAAACCCTAGTTGAGAAACAAAGATTCCCACATGCCAGAGTGGCCAAAAAAAATGTCGTAACTGGTAAGATGTAGCTAACTAGTCAAGAATCCAACTGCCAACACAGGAGACACTGATGCCCTGGAGTAGGAAACAACCCACACCAATGTTCTTGCCTGGGAAGTTGCATAAGGGACTGGTAAGCTTCAGTCCATGGGGGTGCAGAGTCTGACATGACTGAGCACTGAGCACACACACTTAGGGATTTACGAGGGCTACCTCTGACTTTGTAAAACACAATGTGTGCAAACATTTTAACTATAAACAGTAAGAGGCAAATATACTAATTCCACCGCCCCTCCCCCCCATAAGCTTATATGGAACTTTCAATTTCTACATCAATTTTAATGTTTGTACTAACCTGTACTTGTTTTTCAAAACTTTTCAAGTATTTACATTTGTGATTAGCAATTTCATTAAACTTGACAGGAAGGAGCCACGTGTTCTTCCATGACTTCTCCAGTAAGCATCCCCACCCTGCAATACCCACATAGCTTTATTAGACTTACGCTTTATTGCTCCAGAGCCAAGACCCTTCCAACTGCAGTGCACACGTGTCCCGGTGAAATGACCCAGCCTCACCTTCTTGAGTGCTAACTAGACTTTGACACATTCATACTTGAAGACAAAGAACTCATCATTTGATGACACTGATGGAGGAATCATGCAAAATCTGTCAAACAGAATGGCCATTTTCAAGATACTATTAAGTTTTTCCCCTATTTATGACCACTCATTTTCAATGAGCAACACAATTACTTATAAAAAAACTATTCACATAGTTATTAGATGTGGTTACAGGTCTATTCACATATTGACCAGATTCACATAGTGACTAGATGTGTGAAGTTCCACATATTCTTATAATGTTGCTTCTTGACCTATATATTCACTTGTATGGGTGAATCATGAAAATCCAATGAAATATACAGGCATTCGTAAAAATGAAGTGAAAAACGACAAGTAATGAATTTGCCTAAGATTTACCAATTTACCAAACGGCATTTCTTGTCCCCTTACACCTAGGCCTTACTTAGCTATTTCAGTAACACAAATTTTTCTCTGCACAGATGCTACATGTAGATACCCTAAATATGGGAGAGTGGAAGGGAGAAATTGGAGTCAATTTGTTCTTTGGAGGAAACCATCTCTTAAACTCCTTCAATGTGTCAGATTTCAGCAGTGCCTACCACCAGCTCCTTACTACTTTCAAAAACCTTTGGCTCTCGTTATGACTTAAAAAGCATACCAATAGCACCTGATTTGGTAAATGTCACTACTATAAAACACCAGGAGCCAACTGCTTCACCCACAATTAAGCTGTATATAAATTCTTCATATAGTCATATAAAATTAAAGAATCTTGACAACTTTACCACAACAAAAATGACAGTAGCTTTAATTACTAAATCCCAAACTTTCCAGCATGAAATCTAATAAGACTATGCCACATCTTTCTCAAAAATCTGGTAAAACAATTTTCTATGCACCTCAACGTGAACTTGCAACTATGTACTAAAGGTGATTTTTCTGCAGGCTCTCTTCCACCATTCCCACCCTTTTTAATACCACCTCCCTGCTGGTGTTTCAGAAACTTTTCAACTCTTAAGCACAACTGCCAAACTCAGTGCTTTTAAAATCAGTAGTGTATAAGTAAATCTACATATGAGTGTACATATGGAGAATTCTAACCACAACCTCAAAATTTTGTTTTCATTTATACTCACCCACTACAGTTCTAATTAAGGCCCTCTTTTCTTGACATTTGTTACCTTCAGGTTACTACTAAACATCTGGTAGAACAAAACCCTTGAACTCTCACCCACCCCTAAATAAATAAATTACACTATTTGGGAATGCAACAACTTTATTGAAAGAAAAGTGCAATGTAACTTATCAAAAGCTTAAAAGGGAGAACTTAAAACACCTCCCCTCAAGCGCAGGACCAAGTGCAGAGTGGACTCTTTCTGGATGTTGTAGTCAGACAGGGTGCGCCCATCTTCCAGCTGTTTCCCCGCAAAGATCAACCTCTGCTGGTCTGGGGGGATGCCCTCTTTGTCTTGGATCTTGGCCTTGACATTCTCGATGGTGTCACTGGGCTCCACCTCCAGGGTGATGGTCTTACCAGTCAGGGTCTTCACGAAGATCTGCATCCCACCTCTGAGGCGGAGGACCAGGTGCAGAGTGGACTCTTTCTGGATGTTGTAGTCAGACAGGGTGCGCCCATCTTCCAGCTGTTTCCCGGCAAAGATCAACCTCTGCTGGTCTGG
The DNA here is from genome assembly GCF_023699985.2 of Odocoileus virginianus. Lineage (NCBI taxonomy): Eukaryota > Metazoa > Chordata > Mammalia > Artiodactyla > Cervidae > Odocoileus > Odocoileus virginianus. The sequence goes on along the minus strand of NC_069685.1, from coordinate 47,445,480 downwards.
GGGGATGCCCTCTTTGTCTTGGATCTTGGCCTTGACATTCTCGATGGTGTCACTGGGCTCCACCTCCAGGGTGATGGTCTTACCAGTCAGGGTCTTCACGAAGATCTGCATCCCACCTCTGAGGCGGAGGACCAGGTGCAGAGTGGACTCTTTCTGGATGTTGTAGTCAGACAGGGTGCGCCCATCTTCCAGCTGTTTCCCCGCAAAGATCAACCTCTGCTGGTCTGGGGGGATGCCCTCTTTGTCTTGGATCTTGGCCTTGACATTCTCGATGGTGTCACTGGGCTCCACCTCCAGGGTGATGGTCTTACCAGTCAGGGTCTTCACGAAGATCTGCATCCCACCTCTGAGGCGGAGGACCAGGTGCAGAGTGGACTCTTTCTGGATGTTGTAGTCAGACAGGGTGCGCCCATCTTCCAGCTGTTTCCCGGCAAAGATCAACCTCTGCTGGTCTGGGGGGATGCCCTCTTTGTCTTGGATCTTGGCCTTGACATTCTCGATGGTGTCACTGGGCTCCACCTCCAGGGTGATGGTCTTACCAGTCAGGGTCTTCACGAAGATCTGCATCCCACCTCTGAGGCGGAGGACCAGGTGCAGAGTGGACTCTTTCTGGATGTTGTAGTCAGACAGGGTGCGCCCATCTTCCAGCTGTTTCCCGGCAAAGATCAACCTCTGCTGGTCTGGGGGGATGCCCTCTTTGTCTTGGATCTTGGCCTTGACATTCTCGATGGTGTCACTGGGCTCCACCTCCAGGGTGATGGTCTTACCAGTCAGGGTCTTCACGAAGATCTGCATCCCACCTCTGAGGCGGAGGACCAGGTGCAGAGTGGACTCTTTCTGGATGTTGTAGTCAGACAGGGTGCGCCCATCTTCCAGCTGTTTCCCGGCAAAGATCAACCTCTGCTGGTCTGGGGGGATGCCCTCTTTGTCTTGGATCTTGGCCTTGACATTCTCGATGGTGTCACTGGGCTCCACCTCCAGGGTGATGGTCTTACCAGTCAGGGTCTTCACGAAGATCTGCATCCCACCTCTGAGGCGGAGGACCAGGTGCAGAGTGGACTCTTTCTGGATGTTGTAGTCAGACAGGGTGCGCCCATCTTCCAGCTGTTTCCCGGCAAAGATCAACCTCTGCTGGTCTGGGGGGATGCCCTCTTTGTCTTGGATCTTGGCCTTGACATTCTCGATGGTGTCACTGGGCTCCACCTCCAGGGTGATGGTCTTACCAGTCAGGGTCTTCACGAAGATCTGCATCCCACCTCTGAGGCGGAGGACCAGGTGCAGAGTGGACTCTTTCTGGATGTTGTAGTCAGACAGGGTGCGCCCATCTTCCAGCTGTTTCCCCGCAAAGATCAACCTCTGCTGGTCTGGGGGGATGCCCTCTTTGTCTTGGATCTTGGCCTTGACATTCTCGATGGTGTCACTGGGCTCCACCTCCAGGGTGATGGTCTTACCAGTCAGGGTCTTCACGAAGATCTGCATCCCACCTCTGAGGCGGAGGACCAGGTGCAGAGTGGACTCTTTCTGGATGTTGTAGTCAGACAGGGTGCGCCCATCTTCCAGCTGTTTCCCCGCAAAGATCAACCTCTGCTGGTCTGGGGGGATGCCCTCTTTGTCTTGGATCTTGGCCTTGACATTCTCGATGGTGTCACTGGGCTCCACCTCCAGGGTGATGGTCTTACCAGTCAGGGTCTTCACGAAGATCTGCATCCCACCTCTGAGGCGGAGGACCAGGTGCAGAGTGGACTCTTTCTGGATGTTGTAGTCAGACAGGGTGCGCCCATCTTCCAGCTGTTTCCCCGCAAAGATCAACCTCTGCTGGTCTGGGGGGATGCCCTCTTTGTCTTGGATCTTGGCCTTGACATTCTCGATGGTGTCACTGGGCTCCACCTCCAGGGTGATGGTCTTACCAGTCAGGGTCTTCACGAAGATCTGCATCCCACCTCTGAGGCGGAGGACCAGGTGCAGAGTGGACTCTTTCTGGATGTTGTAGTCAGACAGGGTGCGCCCATCTTCCAGCTGTTTCCCCGCAAAGATCAACCTCTGCTGGTCTGGGGGGATGCCCTCTTTGTCTTGGATCTTGGCCTTGACATTCTCGATGGTGTCACTGGGCTCCACCTCCAGGGTGATGGTCTTACCAGTCAGGGTCTTCACGAAGATCTGCATCCCACCTCTGAGGCGGAGGACCAGGTGCAGAGTGGACTCTTTCTGGATGTTGTAGTCAGACAGGGTGCGCCCATCTTCCAGCTGTTTCCCCGCAAAGATCAACCTCTGCTGGTCTGGGGGGATGCCCTCTTTGTCTTGGATCTTGGCCTTGACATTCTCGATGGTGTCACTGGGCTCCACCTCCAGGGTGATGGTCTTACCAGTCAGGGTCTTCACGAAGATCTGCATCCCACCTCTGAGGCGGAGGACCAGGTGCAGAGTGGACTCTTTCTGGATGTTGTAGTCAGACAGGGTGCGCCCATCTTCCAGCTGTTTCCCCGCAAAGATCAACCTCTGCTGGTCTGGGGGGATGCCCTCTTTGTCTTGGATCTTGGCCTTGACATTCTCGATGGTGTCACTGGGCTCCACCTCCAGGGTGATGGTCTTACCAGTCAGGGTCTTCACGAAGATCTGCATCCCACCTCTGAGGCGGAGGACCAGGTGCAGAGTGGACTCTTTCTGGATGTTGTAGTCAGACAGGGTGCGCCCATCTTCCAGCTGTTTCCCCGCAAAGATCAACCTCTGCTGGTCTGGGGGGATGCCCTCTTTGTCTTGGATCTTGGCCTTGACATTCTCGATGGTGTCACTGGGCTCCACCTCCAGGGTGATGGTCTTACCAGTCAGGGTCTTCACGAAGATCTGCATCCCACCTCTGAGGCGGAGGACCAGGTGCAGAGTGGACTCTTTCTGGATGTTGTAGTCAGACAGGGTGCGCCCATCTTCCAGCTGTTTCCCCGCAAAGATCAACCTCTGCTGGTCTGGGGGGATGCCCTCTTTGTCTTGGATCTTGGCCTTGACATTCTCGATGGTGTCACTGGGCTCCACCTCCAGGGTGATGGTCTTACCAGTCAGGGTCTTCACGAAGATCTGCATCCCACCTCTGAGGCGGAGGACCAGGTGCAGAGTGGACTCTTTCTGGATGTTGTAGTCAGACAGGGTGCGCCCATCTTCCAGCTGTTTCCCCGCAAAGATCAACCTCTGCTGGTCTGGGGGGATGCCCTCTTTGTCTTGGATCTTGGCCTTGACATTCTCGATGGTGTCACTGGGCTCCACCTCCAGGGTGATGGTCTTACCAGTCAGGGTCTTCACGAAGATCTGCATCCCACCTCTGAGGCGGAGGACCAGGTGCAGAGTGGACTCTTTCTGGATGTTGTAGTCAGACAGGGTGCGCCCATCTTCCAGCTGTTTCCCCGCAAAGATCAACCTCTGCTGGTCTGGGGGGATGCCTTCTTTTTCTTGTATTTTCCCCTTGACATTCTCGATGGTGTCACTGGGCTCCACCTCCAGAGTGATGGTTTTACCAGTGAGGGTCTTTACAAAGATCTGCATTGTCTGTTGGAACAAAAAAATAACACAAAAAAGAACCCCAGCATTTAGCAGTTAATTCACGGCTCAACCAACGCTTAATGTTAAAAACTTCACTATGTACTAGCCAAACAACTAACTTGCCCAACAACTCACAAGCTTGACAAGCTCAAAAACACAATTTCAGGTACTTAAGAGTGAAAAGCAGGGAAGCCTGACCCAAATCAACTCACGGGCCTCACTTATCCTCCCCCCTCACTGGATGTCTGTCCTTTGTCAACACTGCAGCGTCCACCCCAGGCCCAAACTCTGTGTCCCAAAAGGAGTAAACACCTCCCCACATACATGCCGGGAGATGGCCCCACCCTAGATTATGAGCCCACACAAGAGCTGACGTCTCCTAACTGCGGTGGCCGACTCGTCCCCGCCCCCGTCGCCGGCGTAGGACGGCTCAGTAGCCTCTGCAGTTAGTAGCCCCCGAAAAACAAGATAGCTTGTACTGCTGCAGCCCACAGGGTTGCAAAGAGTCGGACAAGACTGAGCGACTAAACACCACTACCACTGCGACGGGAAATCGAGTAGTCGCACCTGTCAAACAGTGACCTAATATTCGACTCCCTCACACGCTACCCAACCCTCGTCCCATAGAAAGCTGGACCTGCCGCCACGGAGACCTCACGGGCCTCTCGCGTTCACTTTACATTCACAGTCCCCTCCCTACTCCCCATCCTCGCGTCCCACCTCAGAACCAGCCTCAGAGCCTGCCTTCTCCCACTGAGGGAATCGGGAACGGCCGCCATTTTGCCGCGTTCCTACGCCTCAGGGCCACCCTACTGCTCGCGCGCCCGGGGGAATTGTAGGCCCCGGATGCCCCTCGGCCCGCGGTGGGCCGGCGAACCACCCGCGCCCCCAGCAGCTGCAACACCCCCGGGATCCCTCCTCACCAATTGGTGGTGGTGACAGCACCGAACACAGAAGAACGAAACCTGAACTCCCAGTCCGGATGGAACTGCCTGCGCCACACCCGGCGCTTCCTTATATATTCATGGGTAGCCCCGCCCCGGGGGATTCTTCCGCAAAAAGCCGGGAAGGGACTACTTTTCGCAGGCCTCCCACCCTCTAAAGAGAAAAGCAGTCCCCCAGAATCGACTCATTCTCCACCTAAGGTGCTCTCTTATAAAGACTGGGGCTTTGGGGCCGATTCTTCTGGGGAGCGGGCGGCCGTCCTGAGCGACCGGCCGTCCGGAGCGGCCGAGCGGAGGGATCAGCGCTTTCGTTGAACAGTAGACAGCGGAAGCAGCCATCGCTCTACTTGCCCGGAAGTGGGGGGGGGGGGGCGGCAGGTGCGAAAACGTGGCACGGATTTCTCTGGGCGTCCGGAATGGGCTGTCCAGCCAACCGACCCTGTTGCCCCCTCCCCTCAGCCCGGACGGGCCCCGCCGTTCGCGAGACCCGCCCTAGGCGGAGAGTGCTTCGGTCTAGCGCCTCACGCCGAGCCAGAGTCCGGGTCCCCAGGCGCGCACGCCTCCCTGCCCCTCCCCCCACCTCGCGAATAAAGAGGGGTCTTTATTCTGGGTCTACTTTAGATAACGACAGTAATTCCCTAACCACTTTATCTTCAGCCCGTTGGGAGGCCTCCCCGGGGGTCCAGCCCCCAACCTGTGGCGGTCGAGCCCGTCCCCCACCGGGCGGGCACCGGGACAAGGTGAATGACTCGGCAAATATCAGGGCTACGGTCTAAAGCCCGTCTCAGACAGGTCGTCAGAACCCTCAGGAATTCCTCCGAACAGGAATGAAAAATAAGTTTCCAAGGGAGAAATCCCTATAGCAGGTGTACATTGAATTTTGAAAAGAAAAGCAGAAATTCCACATAGCCGTGTAAAACTCTTTGAGCTGGACGTGGAAGCTGATAGAACTTTCCAGATTGCTCTTTAGGCTTCCTGGTTTGTGCTTGATTTGTAATCAGGGAGGCATCAGAATTTGAATTCTGTTGATATTTACCTGAGCTCAGAAATCAGAAATCAAACCTGTTTAAGCCCAAGGTTTTAAAAAGATACTAATTGAATCTAAGTTCTGTTTATTCCTGGGGGTGAACTATCCCAAACATAAAACTTAATTAATATAGGCAAATTTCATTTGGGTAAAAGAAGAAATATTACCAGTTAGATCTTTCTTATTTTTTATGACAATGTATTTTGTGATTGATCTCTATGTCATTTCTCCAGCAGATTTTTTAAAGTATTGAAACCATATGAATACGATGAAACCTTAAAATATTTTAACATGTTGATGTGACATTTACAGTGAAAAATCCCTCATGTCTGCAATTCCCCGGCTACTGTTCTTTCTGGACTCTTCTAGAATATTTCCTATTTCTATAAATGAGAGGAGGGTGTTTTTAAGTTTTTACTGGTAAAGCCTTTAAAAATATATGTATATAGAAAAAGAGGCAACCAACTAAGAAATATTCTGCCTTTAGGAAAAGACTACATTCCTGCTTGAGATTATGAACATTATATAATTTAAAGATTATACATAAAATGTGAATAAAAACAAAACTGGTATATATTTTCTTTGGTAACCCGTGTATATATGTAGTTATGAAAAAGATCCAAGCAGTTTTCTAAACAGCCTTTAACCTCTGTCAATTTTAAACATTTTTCAGAATGAGTTTATTACTGGGAAGTTAAAATTAATAATAAAAATAAAATGTCACTTTTCATGTTAGTAGACCCTATGTGATTGGGACTAATCACATAGGGTAAAGAAAAGGGAGATCCTTATAAATTAAGGAGTCTTTCACTCAAGAAAGCAGCTTTACTTAACCACAAAAGCAAGCAGGCTTGCTCAGCAATAAAACCATGCAACAGAAGCATCAGGCAGGCCCCCAAACCAATGAAACAATGGTAGAATGAGACCCACATCCTGCCCACTGAGCTCAATAACTTATTGATTCCTCCGACATGCTCCTCTGGGCACACTAAAAAATAAAAAGAAAGGGTGACATTATACTGAAACCTGACTTGATTTACCATGTTTAGTATATGTTACCACCGTTTTGCTCATCTCTATCATGCCATGACCATCCTGACTCGACCAGGTAGGGATAAGAAAACTACCCTGCCCAATGTGGAGGAGGAACTGGTGATGGAAGCTTAATGTCTACTTGAGAATGAAGAAGGCGCACTATGGAAAACAGTGTGGAGATTTCTTAAAAAACTGGAAATAGAACTGCCATATGACCCAGCAATACCACTTCTGGGCATACACACCGAGGAAACCAGATCTGAAAGAGACACGTGCACCCCAATGTTCATCGCACCACTGTTTATAATAGCCAGGACATGGAAGCAACCTAGATGCCCATCAGCAGACGAATGGATGAGGAAGCTGTGGTACATATACACCATGGAATATTACTCAGCCATTAAAAGAATTCATTTGAATCAGTTCTAATGAGATGGATGAAACTGGAGCCCATTATACAGAGCGAAGTAAGCCAGAAAGATAAAGAACATTACAGCGTACTAACACATATATATGGAATTTAGAAAGATGGTAATGATAACCCTATATGCAAAACAGAAAAAGAGACACAGATGTACAGAACAGACTTTTGGACTCTGTGGGAGAAGGCGAGGGTGGGATGTTTTGAAAGAACAGCATGTATGTTATCTATAGTGAAACAGATCACCAGCCCAGGTTGGATGCATGAGACAAGTGCTCGGGGCTGGTGCACTCGGAAGACCCAGAGGGATCGTGTGGGGAGGGAGGTGGGAGAGGGGACCGGGATGGGGAATACATGTAACTCCGTGGCTGATTCATGTCGATGTATGACAAAACCCACTGAAATGTTGTGAAGTAATTAGCCTCCAACTAATAAAAATAAATGAAAAAAAGAGAGAATGAAGAAGGTGGTCTCCCCTCCTCCCCAATTTTCTTTTGATTATAAACTGTAGCCCACTAAGTACCTGGTGCGCAGCACCCTCTCACCCTCCCGCTTGTAAACCTTACAATCATCTTAGTCTAATAAATCACTTTTTTATTTATCACTTTGCCTCTTACCAAATTTTTTTTGTACTGAAACTTACCGAACTGGAGCTCTTTGGAGCCCCTTCTCCCTGCAAACCACATTTCTGTGGTTTCACAGTGACTTCTAATACAGATTTCTGTGAAAGTTATTTCCAAATTTTTGGAAAGGAGATTTAAAGGGACAGAACATTGAGGCTCTAAGTTTTTGGTTTCCCCCTGCTCCCTAAATTTCAGAAAGAGATTTACAGGGGAACAAAAAGGTGAGGTTCTTTCTCAGATGACCAGGCCTGGCTTCAAACCACACCCTGTTTGCTTTTGGCTTGCTGCAAGCCTTGTGATTCAAGCTGTTTAAAGCCTGAGTCACAAGCTTTGTGAGATAGTTTTTTTTCAGAATCCAAAAGGTACAGAGAAAAACAGGCCTGATTTCAGAGACATGGGAGGAAAGAAAGATAAAGAGGAGGGAGAAGAGAGGCTCAAAGGAGGGAGAGGGGAGGGGGGAATGGGCCAGGGGTTATCTACAAAGAGAAAGCTATATTCTTAGGAACTGAAAACACTGATGTTATCTCTATCAGAAGAGTTCTCTGCAATACCCTTGCCCTCTCTAATTTAAGTCTAATTGTGGGTTTGGTTGAAACAAATAGAAATAAAAATTTGCCCAAGGTCTAGCCCTGAGGTGAGAGGGAGGGGAGAGAAAAATGACCTCTCCAAAGACAGGTGGCTGCTGTTTCTCCAGAGCGGTAGTTTTCAATCATGAGAGATTTGGCCCCTGGGTGGTCATTTGACAATGTCTAGAGACTTTTTTTTTTTTCCGGCTCAGCACTAGGCTTGTAGCATCTCAGTTCCCCAACCAGGGATTGAAACCAGGCCACAGCAGTGAAAGCACAAGTTCTAACCACTGGACTTCCAGGGAATTCTCGGGAGCCATTTTTGGTGGTCACACTATGGTATTGGAGTTGAGGGGTGCCACTGGTATCTAGTGAGGAAGGCCAGGGATGCTGCTAAACAATCTGCAGTGATCATTCCCCAACAATACAGAGTTAACCTGGCCCCCGACCTCAGTAATCCACAGTGTTGACAAACCTTGCTCCACGGAGGATTATTGTTGTTGTTACAACTGCTTTTCTATTTGCTGAAAAGAGCTCCCAAAATCTAAATGTCCCACTTGGATTCAGTAATCCAAGTCACGCTCCTAAAATCCCCTGACCTAGAATGCAATGTGCTAGAACATGCCAGAAGTAGGATGAGTCACTGGATCCATTTTCAGTTTCTTCCACCCACTTATCCATCCTTTGCAGGCACCCCAGAAAGGATTGCCTCAGAGCTGGCACCAGTGGAAGAGTGACAGAGGCCCAGCAACAAGGCAGAATTGGCAGGCAGGCATGAGCATGTGATGAGCTGAGCTCACAAAGGGCCTGGGTGTTGGGCTGCAGGAGATTGGACTGGTGCCTGTTTGTCCGCCTGCCTTTCCTCCTTCCCCCAGCAGATTCAGTTCCCCTTGAAGGTCACAACATTGTATGGAACTTAACATCATGAGAATGTCCACAAAATGACCAACAAACATTTTCCTCCCAAGAGAGAGGGTGAAATTGGAGAGCTGGATGGGAAAGTTTTGCCTTGCAATGTCATCTGTTATATAACCATAAAAGGAAGTCAAGGAAACCTACTGCTTGGGGAAAAAAAAAGAAGAGGCCCTAGAGACTCTGTTCCATTCGCTGCATACATGTGTGTATTTGCATTGTGTGGCAGAAAACAAACTTGTCCAGCTTCAAAACAACCCATTTCATAATCTACCAGTGAGCAAATCATACTGAAGTTCTAGTCCCCAATTTTGCCTAGTATAGGAATGTTAAGCAGTTAACTTATTGGGTCTTTGCTTTGTTTTGTGTTTTAATTTATTGTTTTTAGATTGTGGCAAAATACACACAAAATATATCCTTTTAACCACTTTTAAGTGTACAAGTCAGTAGTGTTAAGTATATTGTAAGGAAGGAAAAATTATTTTCCTTTTACCCTTCTGAGTTCTTAGCCAAAACACCTGTAATGAAAGATTAGTAAGAGATATTAAAGACAAAAAACAATAGTTTATTAACATGCACACTTCGTGTATGTCAGGGACATACTCCAGAGGGAAAATGTGTCACTCAGAGAGGAGACTTTAGAATTTAGGCTTACATACCATTTTAACAGGCTTCCTAGGTGTCTCAGATGGTAAAGAATCTGCCAGCAGTGCTGGAGACCGGAGTTTGATCCCTGGGTCAGGAGGATCACCTGGAGAAGGCAGTGACAACCCATCAGTATCCTTGCCTGGAGAATTCCATGGGGTCCCAAAGCAACTAACACACACATCATCTTAATATAGCAAGGTCTCTTAAGGGAGAGTAAATGATTTTTACTGGGAGAACAGAAGAATAGATAGAGATATGATAGTTTGTGACAAAGTTCAGTGTCATTTTAGTCTCTCCTATGTCAAAAGCCAATCTTCTCTGGTTAGTTAAACTCTTGGGAAGAGTTCCTTTTGAAGGATCTGTGTTTGGGCAAATAAGTGGAGTTCAGTGAAAACCTCGCTTTGCTGTTTTTCAAGTGCCAATAGCTCAAAATAATATCAAAGGAACACATTTTCCGGTGGTATATTCTGCTACCCTTCATTTTCAGTTCATGTGCAACCATCACCACCATCTGTCACCACTCTTCATCTTGCAAGACTGAAACTCTGTACTCATTAAACACTCACCCTAATCCTTCACACTCAATCCTTGGCCACCATCATTCCTTCTGTCTCTATGAATTTGGCTAGTTTTTTGTTTGTTTTTTACTCCTGGCAGAGCTGTATGCAGAGATGTTAGTTCCCTGACCAGATATGAAACCCCTGCCCCCTGCAGTGGAAGGATGGAGTCTTACCCAGAAGACCATAAGGGCAGTCCCATGAATGTGACTACTCTTGGTACCTCATACAAAGGGCTTTGATTTTTTTTTTTTAAATTGTGAAACCAGATCTAATGATTGGAAAACATTTTTTTCCCCAAAGATTCAAGACATCTTTTCTAGAAAGCTCCATTTCCTAGTGCAAGCCTTGTTCTTTCTTCCTTATGGTGTTTTTTCTTTATCATTGTGCTGTTAGAACTATTTAATCATAAGATACACAGTAAAACAGAAGCATATGATTCATTTCATGTGAGGTCTGATAACTTTAAAAATAATCTCAACTTTTTTTTTCTCTTAAAACCTTGTTGACATTAAGGGAGAAATAACCTTCCTGGAATTTCCTTACAAAGAGAAGCTGTCACCGGTATTTCACTCCCCAACTGGTGAGTCATTTCATGAATTTCAGTTTCATCTCAAAACATGAGGGCTGTGCAGAGTCAGATCCCTCCAGCTCTAAGCTGAGCTGTTCTTATGATTTAAAATATGAGGTCAGATCAAATGAGAGAAAGGGTTTGATGGCTGACAAATTCGTTATTACTGCAGACAAAGAACTGCCAACCCTACAGATGCAACAGGATCCCTTCTTTTAATAAAATAGCTCTTATTTTTAATGATAAAATACAGTGTACAAATAGAGGTTGAAAAGGTATGTGTGCCACAGCCATTCATGCATTCATTTGTGGCCCGCTGGGGAGGAAGCAGGAAGCAAAATGCTGCCTCGTCGAACTGCTGGTTTCCTTTTGGGTGGCTGCCTTTGAAAAATGGTCGTTACTGAGAGCAGAAAAAAGGGCACAGGCCTGCACAGTCGCTCAGACCTTTGAATGACTTCCAAGCTTGCCGTCTCATGGTCTGGAATGGGTCACCAGGCCTCCAGGCCTCTAACTGCAGTCAAATGCCAGGAAGCAGGGGGTAAACTCCCTAAATGATTATTCTCACTTTTGCTGTGGTTTCAGTCATCACGTTAGGTTTTGCCTTGACATGTTTCTTGTAACTTTTCCTTCTGCCTCTTCTAACAAAATTACTTTGGGAGTGTTAGGGAGTTAAGCAAGGGGTGGTCACCTCTATTGTGAAAATCTCATTTTCACGTATTGACTGGAGGAGTAATCAGTTCAATCTCTCACTCGTGTCCAACTCTTTGCGACCCCATGGACAGCAGGACACCAGGCTTCCCTGTCCTTCACCATCTCCCAGAGATTGCTCAAACTCATGTCCATTGAGTCAGTGATGCCATCCAACCATCTCATCCTCTGTCGTCCCCTTGTCTTCCTGCCTCAGTTTTTCCCAGCATCAGGGTCTATTCTAATGAGTCAGTTTTTCACATCAAGTGGCCAAAGTATTGGAGCTTCAGCTTCAGCATCAGTCCTTCCAATGAATATTCAGGGCTTATTTCCTTTAGGATTGACTGTAATACCTCCTGTTATAATCACGTCTGAGGTGTTTGTATGGTGAACACCTGCAGAAATTGAAGTAAAATGAAATCACGGAAAAAAGTAAAAGGAACAGTAGTGGAGATGCCGGGGATCGAACCCGGGGCCTCATACATGCAAAGCATGCGCTCTACCACTGAGCTACATCCCCCTCCCTCTTCGACATGGATTCTGAAATTCTCTGCTATAGTTTATTCTTCAGTTTTTTTTTCAAATAAAATTTTGTATATTAAATGGTTTAAATGTATATTTGTTTAGCAAAAACCAACCAAAATAAATCTGGACTTGACTTTTATCTTTCAGAACTAGGCCTGTGGTTCATAGTTCTGCAGCCGAAATTCTGATACCGGAACCAAGGAACAAAGGGAGACAGACCTATTCGTGAATGTTGCGCCTCACATCAGGAAAGAAGGAAAGGAAAATAAAGAGTTTCTTTCCAATGAATAAGGACTTTCCCCCACTGCCACCCCACCCAGAAATCTCTGGTTTCTTGTTCTTTACAATCATTCCAACTTTCGGTGACTTTGAGATTTGCAGACCATTATAAAAATGAACCTACAATGGAAAAGAATCTGAAAAATAATATATATATGTATGTATATCATATATGTATATCTATGTATAACTGAAAAAGAATATATATATGTATGACTGAATCACTTTGCTATACACTTGAAACTAACACAGCACTGTAAATTAACTGTACTTCAATGAAAATGGAGTGTCTTTCAAGTCAACAAGTTGCCACTCACCTGTTGGGTGAGAGACAAGGAGAATACAGAAAACTTAGGCTTCACCTTTTCCCACCAGCACTTGAGATTTCCTGGCAGGAACACTTACTATGCTGTGCAGAACGCACCTGAAAATACCCTGCTACCTCAATCCTCAACTGATCATCTCTCTTCCAGTCTGTGGATACCGGAAACTCTTCACAGTAAAGTCCAAATGAACTGGTGTCCAGGACACTGGACCCAGCAGCTGTGATTTCATTACCTTACCTCTTTGGGCCTCCTCTGTGAAATGGAGAGGTGAATAGTAACTACTTCATACAGTGATTGTGACCTTTGAATGAGTTACACAGAGAAGGTTGATCTTTTATTTTATTTTTTTCATTTTTATTTTTATTTTAGCTCCAGAAACAATTTGTATTGAGTTACAGCCAATTGACAATGTTGTGTTAGTTTCAGGTGAATAGTGAAGGGAGGCCTCCATACAGGTAACCATTCTCCCCCAAAGCTCCCTCCCATCCAGGCCAGCACATAACACTGAAGAGAGCTCCATGTGCTGTACAATAGACTTTTGATTGTTATCCATTTAAAATATATTAGTGTGTACATGACCTTCCCAAACTCCCTAACTATCCCTTCCCTGTGGCAACCATGAGTTCATTTTCTAAGTTTGAATCGCTTTCTGTTTTGTAAATAAGTTCATTTGTATCATTTCTTTTTATATTCCACATATAAGGGATGTTAAATGATATGTCTCCTTCACATAGAGAAGGTTTAGAACAGTGCCTGGTACAAGACCTGTGCTCTGAAATGCCAGTTCTCATTATTTAAAATGCTGTTATATGAGCTCCAGCGAAGACCTATTGCTTTGTATAATCACCCCATGTGTGGATTGATGCTTTGTTGATGCTGTTTGGCAAAACAGAAAGAACAGGAGGGCACTGGGGTGAGGTGCCGAATGGGGCTCTGTAGAAAGCCATCGTCTGACCTTATACCCCTGGCTCAAGGGGACAGCCACAAGAGCGACCTTACCTGCAGGATGGAAGAAGGATGGTGGCTTAGGTGGAGGTATTCTGGACCTGGCTTGGAAGCCAGTTGAAGGGTTGTAGTCAGTTCAGTAGGTGTCCCTGATTGCTCTGCTCCAGACACATCCACTCTGTGTAAAACTTAGAATCAAATCCATACTCCTAACAGTGCCTTTAAGGCTCTCGGTGCTCTGGCATCTCTGTGATCTGGAGTAAGGGCGTCCCTTACTCCCCTCCTCCTCTCTAGGAGAACTCTAGCCACACACCTGTCTTTGCTGTTCCTCAGGCAGACCAGACTCGCTGCACCTCAGGGCCTTTGCACTTGCCGTTCTCTCTGCATGGAAAGCAGTTATACTCATGGTCATCTTTTTCTCACTGTCAGGGTCCTCAGAAAGGCCTTCCTGACTAATTCTCTGAAAGGATCCCTGGCTGTCCAGTCCTTAAGACTTTACCCTCCTACTTCAGGGGGGCTGGTTTGATCCCTGGTTGAGGAATAAGATGCCACCTGACGTGCTGGTGGCTAAAAAAAATTTTTTTTTAGGTTTTTAATAAAAAAATAAAGGCACCCATGAATCCTTTGCATTCACTTTGATTTGTTTTGTTTTTCTTCATAGCATATATCGGTCTCAGAACCTGTTTTTACACTGTTTATTGTCTGTGCCCCTGACTTGGTAGGCTCGTGAGAGCAGAGCCTCCTCGGTCTTGCTTTCTGCTCTATCTTCTGTGCCATGAACAGTGCCTGGCAGACAACTACTCAGTAAATGTTCATAGAATTAGTGTGAAAAAAAATAAATGAACAGACAAATAAATGAATGAAGACTAGGACCCTGGGGAGAATGATAGCTATATTCAAAAAGTTCAGTCTGCAAGTGAATAAAGACGAGAAAACAGTTCGGTTTAGAGTCACTCTGTTTCAAATCCACTAACATTTTCTGAAGGCCAACCTCTGGGCCGGCGCAAGACCTAAGAAGATGAAATACCACAGAGTGAGCATTTTCTCGTTTTAGAGGGAAACAGTTTTATTTTGGGAAACCATTATATAAACCAAACACTTGACAGCGGAGTTGTGGCATGCTGGAAATGGAAAATTCCACTTCAATGTGAGAACTTTTTCTTTCTTGTAACCAAGGGAAGAAGTGAGGGCGCTCGTGGGTGACTGTGACCAAGCAGTTAATAAGACAATCGCCAGACCAAATCTCGCTTGCTTGCCAGGTTTACTTTCTTAGAGAAGAATAAGGAATTTTTATGAAAGTTGAAGAACTAGTTTGAAAGAGAAATGACGCCAGACCAAATCTCGCTTGCTTGCCAGGTAGGTTTACTTTCTTAGAGAAGAATAAGGAATTTTTATGAAAGTTGAAGAACTAGTTTGAAAGAGAAATGAAAATAAAATATAGAACAAAAAAAGAAAAAGAAAGAAAATAAAATGTAGGCAGTAGAAAACAAGTCGCCTCCCCGTCGGGGAATCGAACCCCGGTCTCCCGCGTGACAGGCGGGGATACTCACCACTATACTAACGAGGACTAGCCCTGCCAGCAGCTTTTCAGCTCAGCTCTTAAAGGTATACTCAGTGCTCCTCAGCGTTCCTCAACCAGTGACGTGTTCTAAAAGGTTAAATATCTCATCATTTCCTACAAAATATAAAAAGGAGAAGTTCCACTTCATTTAATTCCGTCTTAAAGAATCCGCTTCCTCCTCGGCCCATGATTTAGTCGCGAGGGTTCTGAGAACAGAAATTAATAAGCAGCAAAAAATAACCAACAGACGTCAACAAACGTCTAACAGAGGTAGTTTATGAAATGAAAGAAATGGGAGTCAAGTAATTCTTCGACTTGTCGGATTTTTCCAGTCGGGGAAGTGCGAGGAAGTTCCCACACCGTCTGGCTTCCCTTTGATACTACTCGAAGCTGTTTTAAACAAAGAAAATGAAATCCCTTTAATCATTCGAAAGAATCATCTTGCTTTCCTCCGACACAAGTGGAAAGGGGGGAGGGGGAAAAAAAAAAACACCGCTGCCGAAACCCGGGATCGAACCAGGGACCTTTAGATCTTCAGTCTAACGCTCTCCCAACTGAGCTATTTCGGCTACTCTTGGCGCTGGGATGCATTTCTTTCCCCCTCGTGATCTAAGGGACCCGCGTCATAGACCAGAGGATTCCTTGCTGGGGGATCTGGATCAGCTGGAATGCACGCCTTCCAGGATTGCCCCGCACCTGCTCCTTCTCGTCCTTCAAGGTGGTCGCCTCCGAGAAGCTTTCCCTGATTACGCCTCCCGCCACTACCCCAGCCCTGTATTGTTTACTATTAGCCTAGGTACTGTTTTCCTTGTCCATCATCTGTTGCCTCCCTTCCCCAGCTAGAATGATAGATCCACGACGGGCAGAGAAGTCATCAGCCTCGGTTACTGCTGTATCGTTTAAGGCCGACAACAGTGCCTGGCACTTAATAGGTCCTTAAAAATACTAGTTGAATCTTACCTTGCTCAGAGTTCCGCTTTCTCAGGATCTCTTCTCTGAGCAAAAGAGCAAGGTGTCCCCTTGGGTGCAGCTCCCGGAGCAGCCCAAGGCATGGCAAGCAGCCCATGGCTGACCACCCAAGGCGTGTGGGAGGCGCTTTGGGCCAGACTGTGGCTTCCTCGCGGTACTAAGTGGCTCAAATCCAGACTCCAAGCACAGCCACCTCACCCGGGACACCTGCTCAGCTTCAAGGCACCAAGAAATCAACAGGTCGGCATCCAGGTTCGGCTCTCTCTGCTTCCCTGCCCTTTGGGAGGTGGGTGGGTGGGGAGCACTGTTTGGGAGAGGTTGAGCAAGTGGGGAGGTCCTTCATGATGTGAAGTCATTTAATAAGTGTTTGCGAAGCACTTAATGTCTATGTGATCCAGTGACAAATACGATAACAAAATAGTTCCTTGTGGTAGGAATGCTAAGAAGCAAAATAAATGGTAGTGAGGGGGTGGAATACCTGGTTATCGGGGCAGTAAGAGGAAGGGAGTGCCGGGAAGACTTGGAGAATGAAGAGCCCGCTGAGGAAGAGCCTCTGGGGTAGACGCTACAGCTGATGCAAAGGCCCTGGGGCTGAAAGAGTCGGGCTATTTGTAGGGATGGAAAGGAAGCCGATGCGGAAGAGGCAAAGAGGGTGAGCGGGCAGAAGGTAGGAGGCAAGAAGAAAAAGGTGAACAGAGGCCAGGTCTTGCCCGCCTTGAAGGTCTTGGTAAAGGGTTTGTACTTTCTTCTGTGTGGGAAAGCCTCTGGGGAGAGAGTGATATTATTTCCATCTTACAGTCTCCCTTGGCTTCCTTGTGGAGAATGGACAGGAGGGACTCAAGTGGCAGAAGGAGACCAGTGAGATGCTGACAGCTCAAAATAAACAATACACCAAAACAGCATCTCCAGAATTCCTTCAGAAGAGAGGGGATACGGCCGGAGACCCCTACTGCTGCTTTTCACGAAACCACAGTAGTGTATCAATTTGATAAAAATCGAGTACGGAAGAAAGGAAAGAAGGAAGGAAGGGAAGGAGAGTGAAAAAATTCACAGTCCACGGAAGTACAGAATTTTGGAAAGGCAGAGTCACTCCCACCCTATCCCAGTATTCCCCAGAAGTAACCAGTGTCTAGACCAGATTGTGATTTATGTGACCTTAGACAAGTTATTGGACCCTTTCTCTGTGCCTGCATTTCATCTGTTTAATATCTTAAACTGACCCCCACCAGACTTGCTGTGAGGACTAAATGAGTGCACACCTGCTAAGCGCTTCTGCATACTACCCTGTACGTGACAGGAGCTATATAATGTGTTGTCATTAACTGTGATCAGAAATGTAACTGACTAAGACGACATTGCTAACCAACTATACTTCAATATAAGATTTTGTTAAAATTTTATCCAGATTTATTAAGATACAATTATTTAACATTGCATAAGTTTGTTGTGTACAATGTGATTAGAAACATTTATATAGTCTGAAATTAACCACAGTACAGTTTTTCATTATCTGACACAATAACCATTCTTTTTTTTTATCATGATAGCATGTGAAATCTGTTCTCTGAGCAATTTTCATTTTAAACTATAGTCATAATGGTGTGTTAAAATAAATTTTCTTAAACATACAAGTACGGATACACTCACTGCATATTTATTCTTACAATAAGACAGAACTTCTACTGCCTCTGGTTGAGTACCAAGTCCTTTTCACTCTGTTCTTGGGGTCACGAACATCGTTTCGTGATTTACCCGTACTGGTCACAAATACGGTTTCAGCATGCTTTAGGTTTAATTATTAAGGGAGACCTTTTGGAGTCTGTAGTGAATTAAAACGTCTCAAAGCCTCCCCGTCGGGGAATCGAACCCCGGTCTCCCGCGTGACAGGCGGGGATACTCACCACTATACTAACGAGGATGCAGCTTGCCTAGCTTTCTCCAGCCGGACTCATAAAGAAATACCATTCTTCTGCTGCCACATCTACTTCGCACCACCATCTCCACCTGCTCAGTGCTGGGCGTCCCTGGCTAGCGGGCTCCCCGGGATGTGGACCTATTTTGAATTGGTAACGGCACTCACGGACTGAATTCTGAGTGTCCAGAACGAACGCAACGTTTGGAGATGAGGAGAAAATGCGATTTCCTATATCCTCATTCCAAGAATACTGCTTCACGGGGAAGGGGATGTAGCTCAGTGGTAGAGCGCATGCTTTGCATGTATGAGGCCCCGGGTTCAATCCCCGGCATCTCCACAGTTTCTTTTTTTTTTTTTTTTAAAACCACCTCCTCTGGATCAGTCACACAGCAAATCAGGAAAGGGGACCTAAATTCTCCGCATCATCTGACTTAAGAAGTGGGCTTCATTGGAGAGGGTGAAGTGAAGTGTGAAGTCGCTCAGTCGTGTCCGACTCTGCGACCCCATGGACGTAGCCTATTAGGCTCCTCCTTTCATGTAGTGCTAGTCAAGTGCCCCTGGTCTCAATTAGACGTCCCTGTCCCCGCCCCTGAAGATTCCCTTTCAGGTCGGCTTGGAGCCTGCGGTGTTTAACACTCCTAGTGATTCGGGTCATCAAGCGGTTAGAAAGCACTAACTTTCTAAGCAGGGTTTTGCAACTGGCCATTCATTCATTCGAGGACTCCTAAGCACCTAGTGCAAAGAAAAGTGGACACATTGAGCACCTACTGTGTGCTCCGGTAGTGTCAATTACCCTTGTAGCCCCAGATATGGCATACAAGATTTCACACCCCTCCAGGACTTGGTATTACAGTTTAGAAAGCTAGCAATAAGCAAGGAGCAGTAAATCTTATGAAGACAGTAATAGTGATGACATGGAGACTAAAGGGGGAGGATGTGGGAGCTGCCATAGACAAAGTGTGTGTGTGACCAGACACTGTCTGCAGAAACAGAGGATATAGCAGATGCAAAGGCCCTGAGGCTGAGAGCAGTGGGGGCTGGAATTTGCCTTCAATGAATGAGAGTAGGAGAGAGTTCACTTCCACTGTATAATTGTAAGGGATTTGATTTAGGTCATATCTGAGTGGCCTAGGGCTTTTCCCTACTTTCTTCAATTTAAGTCTGAATTTTGCAATAAGGAGTTCATGATCTGAGCCACAGTCAAATCCTGGTCTTGTTTTTCCTGACTTTGCAGAGCTTCTCCTGGCTTCCCAGGTGGCTCCTGTGGGTAAAGAATTCATGTGTGTGCAATGCAGGAGAAGCAGGCAGACATGAGATGAATCCCCTGGAGGAGGGCATGGCAACCCACTCCTGTATTCTTGCCTGGAGAATCCCATGGACAGAGGAGCCTGGTGGGCTACAATTCATAGGGTTGCAAAGAGTCAGACATGACTGAAGTGAGTGAGTAAGCATAGTACTTCTCTATCTTTGGCTGCAAAGAATATAGTCAGTCTGATTTCAGTATTGACTATCTGGTGATGTCCAGCATAGAGTCATCTCTTGTGTTGTTGGAAGAAGGTATTTCTTCTTGACCAGTGTGTTCTCTTGGCAAAATTATGCTAGCCTTGGCCTTGCTTCATTTTGTATTCCAAGGCCAAACTTGTTGGTTACTCCAGGTTTCTCTTGACTTTCTACTTTTGCATTCCATTCCCCTATGATGAAAAGAGGATCTTTTTTTTAGTGTTAACTTCCCTCGTGGCTTAGAGGGTAAAGCGTCTGCCTGCAATGCAGGAGACCCAGGTTCAGTCCCTCCAGTCGGGAAGATTCCCCTGGAGAAGGAAATGGTAACCCACTCTGCTACTCCTGCCTGGAAAATCCCATGGACAGAGGAGCCTGGGAGGTTGCAGTCCATGGGATCCCAAAGAGTCGGACACGGCTGAGCGACTTCACTTTTCTAGAAGATCTTGTAGGTCCTCATAGAACCATTCAACTGCAGCTTCTTCAGCATTAGTAGTTGGGACATAGACTTGGATTACTGTGATATTAAACGGTTTGCTTTGAAAATAAACTGAAAAAAAAAAGAAAAGAAACCAAGATCATTCTGTTGCTTTTGAGACTGCACCCAAAAACTGCATTTCAAACTCTTTTGTTGACTATGAGGCCTACTCCATTTCTTCTAAGGGATCCTTGCCCATAGTAATACATATAATAATCATCAACTATTTGTCACAGTGGAATTGACAAATAGATTCAAGGGATTAGATCTGATAAAGTGACTGAAGAACCATAGACAAAGGTTCATAACATTGCACAGGAGGTAGTGATCAAAACAATCCCTAAGAAAAAGAAATGCAAAAAGGCAAATTGGCTGTCTGAGGAGGCCTGACAAATCGCTGAGAAAAGAAGAGGAGTGAAAGGCAAAGGAGAAAAGAAAAGATATAACCATCTGAATGCAGAGTTCCAAAGAATAGCAAGGAGAGATAAGAAAGCCTTCCTAAGTGAACAATGCAAAGAAATAGAGGGAAACAGTAGAATGGGAAAGACGAGAATACTGGAATGGGTTGCCATTTCCTTCTCCAAGGACAAGAAAATTAGAGATACCAAGGGAATATCTCATGCAAAGATAGGCACAATAAAGGACAGAAATGGTATGGACCTAACAGAAACAGAAGAGATTAAGAAGAGGTGGCAAGAATACACAGAAGAACTAAACAAAAAAGATCTTAACTACCCAGATCACCATGATGGTATGATCATTCACTTAGAGTCAGACATCCTGGAGTGATAAGTCAAGTGGGCCTTAGGAAGCATCACTACGAACAAAGCTAGTGGAGGTGATGGAATTCCAGCTGAGCTATTTCAAATCCTAAAAGATGATGCTGTTAAAATGCTGCACTCAATATGCCAACAAATTTGGAAAACTCAGCAGTGGCCACAGGACTGGAAAAGGTCATTTTTCATTTCAATCCCAGAGAAGGGCAATGCCAAAGAATATTCAAACTACCACATAATTGCACTCATTTCACACACTAGCAAGATCATGTTCAAAACCCTCCAAGCTAGGCTTCAACAGTATATTGAACAGAGAACTTGAAAAGGCAGAGGAACCAGAGATCAAATTGCCAACATCTGTTGAATCATAGAAAAAGCAAGAGAACTCCAGAAAAACATCTACTTCTGCTTCATTGACTATGTTAAAGCCTTTGACTGTGTGGATCACAACAAACTGGAAAATTCTTCAAGAGATGGGAATACCAGACCACTTTACCTGCCTCTTGAGAAATCTGTATGCAGGTCAGGAAGCAACAATTAGAACTGGACATGGAACAACAGATTGGTTCCAAATTGGGAAAGGAGTACATCAAGGCTGCATATTTATTTAACTGCTTATTTAACTTATATGCAGAGCTCATCATGAGAAATGCTGGACTGGATAAAGCACAAGCTGGAATCAAGATTGTTGGGACAATTATCAATAACCTAATATGTAGATGACACCACCCTTATGACAGAAAGCAAAGAGGAACTAACGAGCCTCATGATGAAGGTGAAAGAGGAGAGTGGAAAAGCTGGCCTAAAACTCAACATTCAAAAAAACAAAGATCATGGCATCTGGTCGCATCACTTCATGGCAAACAGATGTGGAAACAGTGACAGACTTTATTTTCTTAGGATCCAAAATCACTGTGAACGGTGACAGTAGTCATGAAATGAAGACACTTGTTTCTCAGAAGGAAAGCTATGACAAACCTAGACAGTATATTAAAAAGCAGAGACATCCATATAGTCAAAGCTATAGTTTTTCCAATAGTCATGTATGAATGTGAAAGCTGGACCCTAAAGAAGGCTGAGTGCCAAAAAATTGATGTTTTCAAACTGTGGTGTTGGAGAAGACTCTTGAGAGTCCCTTGGACTGCAAGATCAAACCAGTCGATCTTAAAGGAAATCAGTCCTGAGTATTCTTTGGAAGGACTGATGCTGAATCTGAAACTCCAATATTTTGGCCAGCAGATGTGAAGAACTGACTCATTGGAAAAGACCCTGATGCTGGGAAAGATTGAGGGCAGGAGAAGGGGGCGACAGAGGACGAGATGGTTGGATGGCATCACGTACTCAATGGACATGAGTTTGAGCAAGATTCAGGAGATGGTGAAGGACAGGGAAGTCTGGCGTGCTGCAGTCCATGGGGTCACAGAGAGTTGGACACAACTGAGGGACTAAACAACAGGAGAGGGTTGACTCTTCCAAGACACTGGAAGACCTGTTGCAGGGGAAGGATGCGATATGTCTTAAATGGCTCCCTCTGGCTGCCATGTGGAAAATTCATCATAGTTGGGCAGAGGGGACCTGAGACCAGCCAGGAAGCCACTACCACGGCCCAAGCGGGAGCCGGTGGTGGCATCCTGGCAGTGGAGGTGGGGGTGGCCCAGTAGTGGAAGTGGGGAGCACAAGGGGCAGATCCTGGAAGCGAACTAATAGACCTGGCAGATGGCTTAGATGTGGGCAGAGAAGTAGGGGAGACCTCCTAGTTGGGGAACACTAGGGCCACGCTGTGGAGAAAGTGAATAGTTTTGGAAACATTAACCCCCACGTATCTTTGTTGTTTTGTCTTATGCATGTATATTATGGAATGTATGTGTTTATTTTTTTGGCTGCACTGTAAGTCTTACAGGATCTTAGTTCCTTGACCAGGGATCAAACCTGGGGCCCAGCAGTGAAAGTGCAGTGTTAACCACTGAACCACCAGGAAATTCCTGAATTTATGTGTTTCTATTAGCGAAAGTTGATTCAGGGCAAAAACCTGAGTAAAAGAAAAACGATCAACTCCTATAGGCTCACTGTGCCCTGTATCACCACTAACACGTTTGTGAGCATCTACCCAGACTAGTTTTCACATGTGTGCATGCGTGTGTTGAGTGTGCAAGCACGCACAGGCAGGATGTTCCCAGACCTGCCACCCCCCCCACCCCAATTTGGAGATTCACGAAAAGAACTCACTAGACTCAGAATACAGCTGTGGTCAGTTATGATTTATTACACAGGAATGTAGCCGGCGGGGAGCTGACCCTGCCCGCTCCACAGGAGCCGGCTGGAGCCCTGGAGGCCCTCCCTGGCTGGGGCAGGGGAGGGGCCTGCACCATAACGGCAGGGAATGAAGAGCAGAGGAAGGTTCCACGGTTGCCTTCGCCCTTGGCCCTGCTGCTCTACAAGGGACTAATGTAGTCCACAGAGCATGTTTAAACGGGACCAGCGTGGGAGATAAAACCTTTATCCATTATGTAATAAATAGTTAAAAAAAAGTCACCCTGGGTTGGACTGCCCAGGATGGCAGCAACTTGTGCCCAGGATTGAGCCAAGAGGGTGTCCTGGGTCTCCACCCGTCTCCTGAGTGCAATCTGGAGTCAGGGTGGCCACAGCGGACCCTGATTGCTGCCAGGCCCCCTCGGCCTGCAGGCAGGCGCCGCGTCAGTGGTGAGGGGTGGGCGGCCAGGCTTTCTCAACATCAGCATGCACGGCCTGTGGGAGCCACTCAAGGTACTCGGCCAGCAGGTCTGCAGAGAAGGGAGGGAGGGCGGTCAGAGTAGCTCTGTGGCCGCCCGCCAGCTGCAGGGCAGACCCTCCCACTAGCCCCAGGTCCCCTGGGTGGCCCCATACCATCTTCCCCCCAACCCCCTTGCTGTGGGGCACCTGCCCTGGTCAGGCTCACATTTGGGGTTTTTGCTCCAAGCCACCAGCAAGGCATCTCGGCAGTTGGCTTTCTTGGCAACAAGGGCTCTCAGGAGGCTCTCTGTCCTGGGCTGCAGCCTGTGTGTGGGATGCAGGACATGGGGCATCTTGAAGTCCACTGCCAGGCCAGCCCTGCCCAGGAGGTCTCCTTCTGTCCATCATGCTGGGGGTGCCGGGTGGATGAAAGGATCTAGACTCCATCACCTCCCACCACTTGCCTCTGATCCACCCACCCAGGCTGCTTCTGTACTTGCTGCTTGTCCCATTTAGAACTTTCCTCCAGACCTCTGCCTGCCTCACAGCCCTGCCTCCCCTGAACCTGCTCAGTCAGGCTTTCCTTTTCTTTCCCTGCCCGACGCCTCATTCCCACGTCCTGCTCTGTCCCTTTGTGGCTGGGCCACCACCTTCCCTTTGTACTAGTTGTTCGACCTCCCTGCACTGGAACATCGCACAGGACATGGTCGTGGCTCGATCCCAGCACGAGAACACCGCCAGCACAGAGTGGATGCGCACAATCAAGTGCTGGGTGAATGACCTGGTAGGCAGGGGCTCCTGGAACCACAGCCCCATCCTGAGTCCCCGGGGGATGCAGGTGTGTGCGCACACCTGTCTGCCTGCTGCTGGTGCCTCAAGCCCCTTGCCTGGTCTGGGGTGCCAGCCTCAGGAAGAGGGAGGAAGCTTCTTGAGACTAGTCCATGGGCAGAAAGAAGAAAAAGACAGGAGTGTGCGTGCTTAGTCACTCAGTCGTGTCTGACTGTGACCCCATGGACTGCAGCCCGCAAGGCTCCTCTGTTCATGGGGATTCTCCAGGCAAGAATGCTGGAGTGGGTTGCCATTCCCTTCTCCAAGCGATCTTCCCAACCTAGGGATCGAACCCAGGTTTCCCACTTTGCAGGCGGATTCTTTGTCATCTGAGCCACCAGGGAACCCTAAAGAGAGGAGCGGAGATAAGCAGAGACCAGGAGGAAGGGCAGGAGGAGGAAGATAATTGGTGGGATCAGGGTGGCTTCATGCTCAGTCGGCAGAAGCCCCCGGGGCACAGGTGTACAGGGTGCCTCGGGCTCGCACCTGGCAGCTTTACAATAGGCTGACTTGTTTAGTCACTAAGTTGTGTCTGACTCTCTGCAACCCCATGAACTACAGCCCACTGGGTTCCTCTACCCATGGGATTCTCCAGGCAAGAATACTGAAGAGGGCTGCCATTTCCCTCTCCAGGAGATCTTCCCGACCCAGGGATTGAACTTACATCTCCCGTATTGCGGGTGGATTCTTTACCATTGAGCCATCTGGGAAGCCAACAGGTTGGCTAGTATCTCCCCAAAAGTCCCTGTCTGCCTAGAACCTCACGATGTAACCTTATTTGGAAAAAAGGTCTTTGCAGATGTAATAAAGACAAGGTCAAATGGGAGAGAGTGGACCCTGGATTCGATAACCTGAGAAGACAGAGAAACAAGGGGAAGCCATGGGCGAAGAGAGGGAGAGACTAGAGGGACGTGGTGGCCAAGGAGTGCCTGGAACCACGAGGGGTGGGAAGAGGCCAGGAGGATCCCCCCCCCGAGCCTTCAGAGGGAGCGCAGCCCTGATGACACCCCGACTTTGAACTTCTAACCTCCAGAACTACGAAAGAATACACGTCTGCCCCTCGGTGGGTAGGGATCTGTTATGGCAGCCCCAAGACACAGCTCCTCCACCACCACCTGCCTGCTCTGATGCTCCCAGGGAAGCCCATACCTGGCCCACGTCTTCAGCATCGTGCTGGGGCTGGACAGCAAACAGCCCTTGTATGACGCCAGCTTGGGGAAGACCTGGGGAGAGATCACAGGATGGTGGGGAATCTGGGGCTGACGTCCCGCCCATGGTGCCAAGGATGGGGCCGAGGGAGTTGCTGGGCTGCCTACCTGCCCCTCCAGCAGAACCCGGGCAAAGTGTTTGTAGCAGTCAAGGCCTTCTGGAAAATCCACCTGGACGGCCGGGAGCGGCCAGCCAACGCGATCTGGAGCACAGGAGCTGGTGAGCGAGGGGCCGCGATGGATCCCCACGGCTCCCCGTGCAGTCCCATCCCTGCCCACCTGCAGGGTCCTGCAGCCTGGGATGACACTGCCCAGGACGCAGACACTGCCCAGGGCACACAGGATGGGGAACCACGTGTCCACTGGAGCCCAAGGCCACTGGGAAGTCACCCTGACTCACAGAACACGCTGGCCCGGTGACACAGCATCCGCCCCTTCTCGGGGCAGTAGGCAGGGGGCGGCTCCTCCAGGGGCTTGTCAAACTGGCAGTAAGAAGGCAGCAGGACCGGAATCCACTGCATGTCCACGGTCGAGACGCCTGGGGGCCCGGGAGAGAGCGGATGGGGTCTCAGTGAGGGGCTCGTGGGCTCTCCCCACACAGGTACGGTGACACAGCTCACCAGAGCAAGGGGGTCAGGTGAGGGTGCAGCCAGCTGCACTACCTTTCATGTACATCTTGGTGGTCTCCACAATCTCCTGGTAGACCACAAAGTCAGGGAGCTCCTTGAAGAGCACAGAACTGGGGTGGATGAAGACAGGGTCGTCGAGGAGGGGCGTCTGCAAGAGATGGTAGGTGGGCATGAGTCTGGGAGATACATGAGCTGCACGTGAGGCTGACCCCTGTGAATTCAGTTACACCCTTGGCCAGAAAAGCAGGACAGCATCCATCAAACGACAAATGGCTACACCAGCAGGGTGTGTCCACCGATGGAGCGGGTAGCCTGCTGGGAGAGGTACAGACACAGGCTACAGTTACGACCCGCCCAAAATGGGACACTGAGCTAAAAAGGCCAGTGCAAAAGGCCACACAGTGCAGGATCCCATTCACGGGAAATGCATTAGAACAGCAAATCCATGTAGACAGAAAGCAGATTCAAGGGGTATGGAGATTCAGAGAAAATGTGGAGTGATACGGTGACGGGTACAGGGTGTCTTTTTTGAGGTGATAAAAATGTTTTGAAATTAATATGGTAATGGTTACACAACTCTGTGAATAGACCAGAAACCTCTGAATTGTACATTTTACAGTGGCAAGTATGGGACGTGCTTTCTGTCTCTGTTCAGTGAAGTTGGGGGGAAGCTCATGCTCAAAGTGAGAAGCAGCTGCATTGTCATTTCACCTTGGTTCTGGGTGGGAACTTTCCCAGGGGCAGGGGGACCCATGACCGAGGACGACTGGCCCACCCAGAGCCAAGGGTCTCTCCAGCTGCTGCCCACAGGCATCCTGACACTGTCCAGAGCCAGGTGTCTTAAGCACTCAGGCTGCTAGAACACAAGACAGATGGGAGGATGGGGAAGGCAGGGGCCCTGGGCATGACTGCCCCGCTGGCCAACCCCGAGCCAGCGGCAAACCTTGTAGGCGTTCTTCCACTTGTCATCCACCAGGTCCTCGCTCTGGACTTTGCGGGCCAGGTGGTCACCCAGGCCGGCTGTCACAATCTGCCGCAGGTAGGTCACCTGGTTCTCGTTAGGTGGCTGCATCTCAGGGTCCACGAAGAGCCCAGCCTCGGGGCACATGGTGTTGACTGAGAGGGGAGCCGGGTGTCAGGACGGCCAGGCCCAGGGCTGGCTCTGCCTGGCCTCAGCCACTTGTATAACTAGGCCCCTGTGCACAGAGGCTGCCGGGAGACAAAGCCCCCAGTGCGGCGGAAACAGCTGCCCACCCACACCCGTGTCTGCCCCTCCCTTGGGACAAAACCCCAGGTTCCTTGTGGGCAGCAGACTATGCTGAGACAGCAAACCCCTGACTCCCTGTCGGCCTTGGGGCAGGGAGCATGCCCACCCAGGAGACCCAGTGCATGGGCCATGCTCTCTGAGCAGGAGAGCGTGGAGACAGACCATCTCTCCTGAGCGCCCTGTGCTGTGGAGCCCTGGCGTGAGACCCAGGGCGAGGCCTCCTCCTTCCACTCAAGAAGGATCTGAAGCCCACTGTGCAGCAGGGAGAAAGGAGATGGGGCTTTGGGCCTTGCTGTTTGAGTGGGAGGGAGCAGAAGGGTGAAAACAAGAAGGACCGGGAAGGCAGGAGGGGAGAGTGGGCTTGTGGATCTTAGTTCCCTGACCAGGGATGAAACCTGTGCCCCTTGCAGTGGAAGCCCCAAGTCCTAACTGCTGGACTGCCAGGAAATTCCAGGGCTTTCTGTTATGAGGTTTGCAATGTAAATCTGTCTTCTCTAGAAAACCTTTAGTGAAACCCATGTTGTTTAACTTAAAAGTGAAAGAAGAAGGAAAAAAACGGGAAGGAAGCAGATCCCTGGGCTGGACAAAGATCTGCCACCCACGCCAGGCCCTGATGTGGCTTCAAACAGGTCTGGTCCTCACTGCTCAGACTAAACAGGAGTGGAAAGTGGGGGGCTGAACTGCCACCTGCTCCCCAACTTCAACAAGAAAGGCCCTCTCCACTGCTGGAGAAATAAACCAGGGTTGGACCCTACTTGAGAGAAGAGACCCCTGGATGTGGCTGCTGGGCCGGAGGTGCAGCCAGCAGCTGGTCCACGCTAGATCTGGGACAGAGGGCAATGAGAGGGACGTCACCAAAGAAAAGATGAGATGGACAGACAACCTGATGAGAGAGCATCCATGTGTCACTGCCCTGCTCATGTGCGTGTCCTCAAAGGACCACAGAAGTGCCACACACTACAGTAAATTTTACTGAATGAGTGAATTCGCAAATACAGGATCTGTGCATGAGAAATGACTATACGTAGATGACGTTGCTCAGAATGTCAACAGGGTCAAGTTCTCTGCTGGGTGTTGTCCAAGGATAGGAGAAGGCCGGAGGGTGGTGGGGGGCCGTACCTGCAGTGGTCAGCTGGCCCCGCAGTCGCCGGATCTCCAACATGGCCTTGTACCTCAGTCCATTGGCCTCGCAGAACTGGGGTGAGCAGCCTGCATACTCGCAGGCTCCCACAGCACCTGTGCAAAGAGGAGGGGAGCGCTTGTTCGCTGCCCCATCCTGCCCTCCCACCCTCCCCACCACCCACAGGCCATGCCCATGCTGGGCACTCACCCAGGAGCACCATGAGGTCTCCGAGCTTCAGAGAAGCTCCTTGCCCTGCCCAGATCCTCTTCACCTGAGTCACTCGGGCCCGCTTGCCCTTCAGTGTGGCGAGCTCCTCGTCACTGGCGGCTGGCCTACGAACACACACCACTTGGGCTTTTTGCCCTAATGCTTGTGGCTATAGGGGCAGGGCACCTGCCAGTTTCTCAGAGTGGGCCCAGAAAATGCCTGGTGGGGTCACTGATCACTGTGATCATGGTCTTGGGAATTCCCTGGAGGACGAGTGGTTATGCTTCTGGGCTTCCACTGCAGGGGGCATGGGTTTGTCTGGTCCCTGGTCAGGCAAGTAAGATCCTACAAGCCTTGTGGCAAGGCAAAATTCAAAAACAAACCACCTCCCCCAGCGCCCCCCCCCTGCCCCCCCCCGCAACCGCTCCGAGATCTGCAGAGATTGGAACACTGGCATGGCGCAGAGGATATAGATTTCATACAAGACCACTCACTGAGTCAGTTATGCCCCAGGAGGCTGGGTTTCACAGCACTGTTCAGCCCAGGATGGTCTCCCTCCACCCACCCACCCTGATCCCTGAATGCCCATCCCACAGCCCCCCACCTGTCCAGCTCCTCAAACAGCTCCCGGACAGTCATGGCAGCCACGATGGTGATGGCGTAGGGCAGGCAGCCGTGTTGCCGGCTCAGCGCCAGCATCTTGGCATAACGTGGCGCCACTGGGAACGTGGCCATGGTCCTGCCCAGCTCGGTGATGGGGCAGCTCAACCGGGACCTCTGTAGCTGTTTCACCCTGGAGGATGGAGGGTCAGCTCGGAAGGGGGTCAGAGCCGAGAACGGGGCGGGAGTTGGGCTCTCCGCTTCCCTCAAGTCCCTCCCCTACCTTTCTGTTTTTGGGGGAGCCTGCAGGGCACCCAGTGCAATCAGCAGCTCCTCGGCAGCGATGAGGGCCTCCACGGAGGGGGGTGTCGGAAAGGGGAAGTTGATGACCTAGGACACAGGGAGCCATGGCGGGAGACAGGTAAGTGCAGATGAGGGCTGGAGGAGGGGGCGAGGGCAGGTCTGGCAAGGGGATGGGGCTCCCACTGCCTACCCTCCAAGCACCACTCACGCTCAGAACATGGGACATGGGGGCCTGGGCACACTCAAAGTCCATGTGCCAGGGGAACCCTAAAGGCCCTCTTTGTTCATTCATTCACATCATCTCTTACTCAAGAGCATGTACTGAGCACTTCGTGTGCACCAGGGGCTGTTCCTCATGACAGAGGTGGATAAAAACAAGACAAGGGCTGAACTGGGTTATCGAGATTGACATGCAAACACTACTGATACTATGCATAAAACAGATAATTAACAAAAACCTACTGTGTAGGTTGGATACATGAAAAAAAAAAAACCTACTGTGTAGCAGAGGGAACTACTCAGTGCCCTGTGGTGACCTAAATGGGGAGGAAATCCAACCAAGAGGGGCATACACATACATATAGCTGATTCACTTTGCCGTACAGCAGAAATAAACACAGCACTGGAAAGCAACTATACGCCAATAAAAACAAAATGAAAAAAATAATAAAAACAAGACAAGGGCTCTGGCCCCACTGAACTTTCATTGCAGATGACCAGTGAGTATGCACGTGAATAAACAGTCTTACGGGAGAAAATGTGCCCAGACAATGAGATAATCAGAGAACAGAGTGACCAGGCTCAGGGATCGCCTGAGGGTTGCTTAGAAAGAGCAACCAACTCAAAACCAGTGTTCAAATAAATAGTTGTACACAAATGTTCATGGCAGCATTAGTTGTAGCAGCCAAAAGGTGGGAACAACCCAAAATGTCCATCAACAGATGGACAAACTATGGTCCATCCGTCCATACAATGGAGTACGAGTCAGCCATAAAAAGGAAGGAAACTCTGACAGTGTGGATGAACCTTTAAAACACAACCACTGATAAGTTCAGCCGTGGATTATCAAAACAACAGAAATATAAAACAGCTATCAATTTATAATATTTTCCTAAATAAACTGATTCAAACTGTCAGCTAGGTTCTTTGACAGTGAAAAAAAATACCAAACGTACTAATGTAATGAAAAGCCTGATCCTCTCCTCCATGATATTATCTTAGTGTGAACTGAATTGATTGATAAATGAATTTTAAATTGGCTAAAACAAACAAACAAAAATCCACAATGCTGACTGAAAGAAGTCAGATAAGAAAGAATAAGTATCAAAGGATTCTATTTTTATGGAAAGTCCAAAATATAAATTCCACAGAGATTAAAAAGTAGACTCATGGTTGCCAGTGGCTCGAGAAAGGAAGGCCTGGGAGTGACAGCTGATAGGGAGGGGGTTTCTCTGCCTACACCACCCCACCGGGAGCAGGGGAGAGGCGAGTGACCCTTCCCCTAGAGGACCTAGTGGGCAGAATATCCCTTGAGCCCCAAAGTCACTGACCACCCTCTCCTCAGAAGGTACAGTACTGGGAAGGTGGGGGTCTCCCAAGAGACCACCAGGGGGCTGGGTGAGCACAACGTGGCTTAGCTCCTAGGGCCACAGGGAATCGGGAACAGCCCAAGAAAGGGGAATAACCCATGACGGGGCTCAGGCTGCCCAAGAACACCAGACTGAACTCAGGGACACTGGCAAGTCAGTGGAGCGACGGCAGGGCTGTGGCTACAACTGACCTTTTCGATGTTGAGAGCTTTCATCTGAAGGATCAAATCCTCCACCGGCCTCCGGGTGATTTCAGGAGGGGGGTACTTCTCAAAGTCACCGAAAACTGCAGATGAGTAGAGTCTGAGCAGAGGGAAGCACCGGAGATTAAAAAAAAAAAAAAAAAAAGGAAGTAAGAAAAGAGACTCAGCCAAACTATCTGGGATTGAATCTTGACTCTACCACCTTACTAGGCAAGGTATTTACCCACTTCCTGCCTCACTTTCCTTACCTGTGAGATGGGCTAACACGGCAGCTACCCTGTCAAGACTGGGAAAGATACTTTATTTATTTATCTAAAATATTATTTATTTATTTGGCTGAGGCATGCAACATGTGGGATTGTAGTTCCCTGACTAGGGATTGAACCTGCGGCCCCTGCACTGGGAGTGTGGTGTCTCACCACTGAACACCAGGGAAGTCCCTGGTGAGAATACTTTAGGTGTCACACACAGAGTGCTCAGAACTGTGCCTGGCACATGGCACTCAACTACTTTATTTCTTACTACTTTTCTTTGCATAGTTTCTCAATTTTCTTCTTCTTTTTGTAATTTAAAGCAAAGTTGAGTAGAATGGCGTAAAGTTAGTTATTGAAGGAGAAAAAAAAACCAGCACATAAACTGGGAGAATGATACCTCTGGAGAATGCCAATGATACCTCTGACAAGGATCTAACATCAGGATCATCAAGGGAATACTTACAACTCACCAATCAAAAGACAGACATGACTGAAAAATAAACGACAGATCTGAACAGATATTCCTCAAGAAGACATGTGCAAATGACCTATAAGCATGTGAAAAGATGCTCAAAGTCATTAGAGAAATGCAGACCAAGACCACTGTGAGATACCACCTTGTACTTTCATTTTCATGAAGTGGAAAACAGCAAGCGTTGGTGAGACGTGGAGAAATTAGAACCTTCACACACTGCTGGTGGGAATATAAAATGGGGTGCCTGCTGTGGAAACAGTCTGGCATGTTCCTCAAAATGTCAGAATCACCACATAACTGTGAGATTCTACTCCCTAGGTATTTACCCAAGAGACGTGGAAACGGACATTCAAATACTTGTACACGAGTGTTCACAGCAGCACTATTCACAAGGGCCAAAATGTGGATGCAATCTAAGTGTCTATCAGCTGATGAACAGGCATGGGAAATGTGGTCCATCCCACGTGCAACACAATGTGGTTCTGCCATTAAAAGTAACGAAGCACTGACCGACTATCATGTGGGATGAACCCTGAAAACATGACGTGGGGTGAAAGAAGTCACATACAAAAGGTGACATACCGTCTGATTTCCTGTATAGAAAATGTCCAGAATGATCAGATCCATACAGACAGGAAACAGATAGTGGTTGCCAGATTCTGGGGGGTGGGGATGGTAGGGAGGTGTGGAGAGAAACTAATTACTGGGTATTGGGTTTCTTTTGCAGTGATGAGAATATTTGAAAATGAACAGTAGTGGGCCAGGGCCTAAGATTCCACACTCCCAATGCAGGGGGGCCCAGGTTCATTCCCTGGTCAGGGAACTAGATCTGACACACCACAACTAAGATCCGGAACAGCAAAATAAATAAATAAAAATAATTAAAAAAAAAAAAAGAAAATTAATAGTGGTGATGGTTGTACAACTCTGAATATATTGAAATCCACAGAATTGCACATTTCAAAATGGTGAGCTTTATGCTATGGGAATCTTATGTCAATAAAGCTATTAATAAGACAAAAACAAAGGTGCTAATAAACACAGGGTCTGATATCAGCAGCAGAATAATGAATAATGCAAGTGCCTGAAAGCCACAGGAAAGGGTGTATGGACCCCAAGGACACATTCTCCAGTGGGACATGGGGTCCCCTTTCCCTAGACGAGGGTGGGTAACCACTGCACAGTAGCTCTGAGGACACTGGGGGGACCCCAGGGAGCCCCACCTGTAGCAGTGGCCGGGTTCCGTCCGGCCCGCGCGGCCCGCCCGCTGATCGGCTGAGGCCTGGGAGACCCAGGTGATGCGGAAGGAGGATACGCCGGTGACACGGTCGTAGTGCCGCTTCTTGACCTTCCCACAGTCCACCACGTACTTGATGCCTGGGATGGTCAGGGACGTCTCGGCCACATTGGTGGCCACGACACAGAGCCGTGTCCCCTCTGGGGGAGGTTGGAACACCTAGGATGGGGTGGGGGGTGGCAGCAAGAAAATTGACCACTGTCTCGCCAGAGTCAGGGAAGAAATCATGGGGCTGAGGTCAGAGGAAGTCAGCAGGCAGGGCAGGGCCTGGAGGTGATCAGGTCAGCGGGTTCTTTCCTTGCCTCTAGCCACTGCTCCCAAACTGAACGTGGGAATGCTCTCCAAGTAGGAGACCCCAAGGTCTTCTCAAAAGCCTGGAGTGCTGATCTAACAGCTGATGGGGAGGTGACCCAGGGCCTGACCCACCCCCATCTCAACGTCCTGGGAACCCCTGCTGGGCATCCATCCCAGGCCCCACACGGTTACCTGCGCCTGCTTCTCCGGGGCCAGCAGTGAGTACAGAGGGAGCACGTGGAGGGGGAGCGAGGCATCGGGCTGCTCACCTGCAGGGGTGGCAGAGGTAGGCTGTGTCCTGTGCCCTCAGCTGCTGGCACCCCTGCCTGCTCTGCCAGAGAGGCTCCCCTGCAGCTCCAGAGCCAGGGCTCAAGCCCGGGCACCAGCAAAGAGGGTGGGCACACTGCAGTCTCTCCCCGGGAGAGCCCCCAGTCCTGCATAGGGACCCCCAAGGGCTTGCTCTCAGCTCCTCTAATCCCCCACTGCCTGCAAAGCCGAGTCTGGGAGCGTCACCCCGTGACAATCAGCACAAGAGATATTTGAAGGCTTCCTCTGTGCTTGGTGGTTGCAGGAGCTCAGGAGACAGCAAAGGGTGGAGCAGGCAGAAACCCCAGCTCCCCTGGGGGTCATCCCCTGGGAGGATTCCTTGCTCGACTCCAGCCCATGTAGCAGGAACCAGCAGCCTGGGGCTCAACAGGCAGGTGAACCGAGTCCCTGCCAGGTCCCACCTCCATCCACCCCGTCGTCCCCTAAGTCCAGATCCAGGTCAGAGCCCAGGGCCTCCTCCTCCTCGTCGTCATCCATTTCTGCCTCCCTGTCCTCATCGCCTTCGCCCGCTGGCAGCACTGAGTAATTGTCCAAGCTGATCTGGGGCAGCATCTATGGTAAACAAGACATCAGCATGGAGGGCTGCAGGTGGCCCTATGTGGAGATTGGTGTCGCGAGCAGAGTCCAAGGCCACACGACCCCTGGCCGGTCACATGATAGCCCTGCCTCAGTGTTCTCATCTGGGAGTCCGAGATGGTCACAGGACCGCTCATAGGGCTGCCCTGAGGATGCAGAACTAACACAATGTGAAGGCCTGAGATAGCTGCCTAGCATGGTATAGAAACAATAGTGAAGTCGTGCAAATGCCCTGGGGTGAAAGCCCCCAACAACAAGCCTGCCCACCCCCAGCTCTCCAGCAAACCCCAAGGGCTGCTTTCTCTGTCCCATCCCACCTGGGCGTGTCTGCAGGCCCTGCTCAAGGCCTCAGGGTTGGGCCTTCCAGAAGCTTCCTCCCAGCCCCCAGCACAGGGAGCCTGGAATGTCTGAAATCCCAGCCCACCCTCCAAGCCCTGAAGCAGTACCAGCCAACCACTCCCTTCTCGGCAGGAAGGTTCTAGATCCCTGCTGCCCAACAAGGTCACCAGCAGTCCCTGGGGCTCACTGGGCACCCGAAAAAGTATCTAAAATGACCAAGGAATTGAATCTTAATTTTATTTGGGTTTTTTTCTGGCCATGCTGTGTGGCTTGCAGGATCTTAGCTTCCTGACCAGGGATTGAACCCAGACTCTCAGTAGTTAAAATACTGAGGCCTAACCACTGAATCGCCAGGGAACTCCCTCATGTGGTTCTAATTAACTTTACATCTGTGCAGGTGCACAGCGCTGGTGCCCACCACGCGGACAAGGCCGCTTCAGAGCCTGGGCTGCCTTTTCTGGTCTCTACGTACCATGGCCTGGGCCTTCCTTGCCCGTGCCCGCGACTTCTTAAACCTCCTCGTTTCTTCTACTGAATCTTTCTGATCGTCCTTTTCTGGGAAAAGATGAACCAATCAGGAAGAAAGACATCTCCGGGCTCATGCCAGGTCAGCAGGATCCGTCATTCACTGTCCAGGGTCATTGATCACCATTCACGGGGAAGGGAGGACAAGCAAGGGACCGGCTACTTTAGGGAGGCTCCGAAGGTCAGGCCGCCCGCCCCCAGCCTCTTGGGTGACGGGCTTCCGCTTGCAGTTACCTTGGGGCCTGTGTCTGGTGAGGGGGAAAGCTCTTCTCAGCCTGCGGCATAGCGCGTGCACCTCCGCCTGCCCCGTGAGGAACACCAGGATGCCGCCTGTGGGGAGAACCAGACCCACCGTGACCCGCTCATTCACGCGGCAGATGCGGCCTTGGCCACGACCGTATGCCAGGCCCTGACCTGAGAGCTGGGGCGCGAGGAAGCGCCGGTCAAATCAAGGCTGCGGAGGCCCAGGCGAGCAACGGGACAAGCTGGGACTAGGCGCTAAACCGTTACCATGGAAACAGGCCCTGACTCCCCAAGCTGGGGCGCGAGGAAGCGCCGGTCAAATCAAGGCTGTGGAGGCCCGGGCGAGCAACGGGACAAGCTGGGACTAGGCGCTAAACCGTTACCATGGAAACAGGCACTGACTCCCCGGACATGAGCACTGGGAAAGCAGGTCTACTCCCAGGAAGTGGGAGCAGCCCAAGTGTCCATCACCTGGTAAATGGATAAGTGGAACTACCAGAGCATGTGCCATGGGGACATGGGGAGAACTGTGAGGGGGGCGTCAGGAGGGACACTCAAGTGAAACAGCCCTGTCCATTTGCTCTGTGTCTGTGGGGACAAAAGGCACCCACAGCCCCACTGTCTGGTTAGTCCCTGAAGCCTCGCAATCCTTGGGGCAGAACGGGGCAGGGCAGGTGTGGTGAGCACCCCAGGACCATTGCAGACACTGAGATACAGACAGGTCAAGTGCTACCCTGAGCCACCACTGCCTGCACCCCCGGGTCTGGAAGGGAAGGACCCCCCGGCCCACCTGGCCAGCGTCTCACCTGCGGGCAGCATGCGATGGATCTTGCAGACCTTCCGGAAGCACTCCCCGCTGTAGTCTTCCAGTGGTGTCCGCTTGTTGAAGTGCACTGTCACCGGGAACTGCCGGGACTCGACCTACCGGGAGGCACGGGGTCGGGGGTGGGGGATGACCTGAGCCCAGGCCCGAGCCCTCCCCCTTCTCTGAAATCTGACCATAAAGGTCTCTGGTTGCTACCATCCCAACCCTCAGGCAACTCCAAGCTCTGCTGTGGCTGACAGAGGGGCCCTCCTCCCCCCAGCAGCCCTGAGACCCTGGCCTGGATGGTACCTTAATGACCGGGGGTGGCTGGGTGAAGAGCCGCTGGTTCTGGGTGAAGTCCTCCACTCGCAGCGTGGCCGACATGATGAGCAGCTTCAGTGGCAAGTGCCTCTGGGGAATGAGAGCCCCGGGGACCCACAGCCACCCGGGGCCGGGAACACTGATGGCAGGGTTGGGGCAGACTTCTGCCCTCCTGGTCTCATCTCCAGCCCCACAACCTGCTCCTCAGCCCCTCTTCTGGGTGCCAAAGATCCAAGAAAAAGTAGAAGTGGATGGTAGTGGCCTGTTAAAGGATCTCCCTTAAGATCCCCCCAAGGGACTTCCCTGGTGGTCCAGTGGTTAGGACTCAGCACTTCTAATGCTGGGGACCAGGGTTCAATCCCTGGTTGGGGAACTAAGATCCTGCAAGCAGTGTGTCATGGCAAAAAACAAACAAAGGCTTAAAAAAAAAAGATTCCTGAGTCAAGCTCTGATGACGCTAGGCGAGACAGGAGGGCTGAGCTTGGGGTCCACCTCACACACAGAACAGCGGGTATGGCTGCTGTCAGCCCCCGCCCAACATCATGACTATCTGTCCCCAGAATGGACAAGGAGGTGCAGCCTGACTCAGGAATGGGTGCAGTGGGTGTGCCTGGTTTTCAGTCTCCTCAGCAGCACCTGCTATGCCCCCCATGGTGGGCTCTGCTCTTGAGCCCGTGGAAGCTGTCTTCTGAAGCTTGTAAACTGCAAACCCCAGAAGTTCAGTGTCTTTGGAGAACAAAAGCCACGGTGAGAGGCACAGTGCAGACCAAAGGTTCCGCCTCCTCCCCAACACAACCTCCCCTGTCTGGCCCCACCCCGTGCACCTCCATGACCCCATGCATCTCCTGAAGTTCCGTGTCTTTGGAGAACAAAAGCCACGGTGAGAGGCACAGTGCAGACCAAAGGTTCCGCCTCCTCCCCAACACAACCTCCCCTGTCTGGCCCCACCCCGTGTACCTCCATGACCCCATGCATCTCCTCCTCCTCCCACCTTACTCGCTCTGCTCCGCCACCCTCAGCACACAAATCAAGACCACAGTGAGATGCTGCTAGAATGGTTGAGGACAAAACACGGAAAATGTCAAGTGTGGGTGAGGATGTGGAAGGCAGCCTGTATACTGTGGGTGGGAACATGGGAGGCAGGACCACTGCGGAAGCCAGCGGGAGCGGCTCAGATGATAACACGAGGAGCCCCTGTGGGACCCTGCAACCCTGCCCCTGGCACAGGCCCAAGAGAAAGGAAGCACGGCCACCTGGACATGGACATTCACGAGAGATGGAAAGTGGGAAGAGCCCAAGTCTCCAACAGTAGATGAATGGGTATATGAAATGTGGTCCAGTCACACAATGGATGATGATTCAGCCATAAAAAGGAATGAAGCACTGACACACGTGACAATGGGGATGAACTCTGAAAATGTGCTAAGTGAAAGAAACCAATCACAAAAGGCCACATGCTGGGACCTCCCTGGTGGTCCAGTGGCCAAGACCCTGTGCTCCCAATGCAGGGGGTCTGGGTTTGGTCCCTGGTCAGGGAACTGGATCCTGCCTGCTGCAACAAAGATCAAGGATCTTGCATGCCACAACTATGACCTGGTGCAGCCAAATAAATAAATTAAAAAAAAACCACACATATTGTGTGATTTCATTTATGTGAAATATATGGAATAGATAAATCCACAGAGACAGGAAATAGACTGGATACCTTGAGATGGGAGAGTGAGGGAGGACTATGGAGATAGCTAAATGGTTTCTTTTCAGGGTGATGAAAATATTTTAAAGTTGACTGTAGTGATGGCATATAACTCTGAATATGCTAAAACCCACTGAATTGCACACTTTAAATGCATCAATTACATAAAGGTAACAAAAAAACCCCAAAATAAAACCTGCCACAAGCCCTGCACCTGCCCCAGGGCCTTTGCACCTACTTTTCTTGACATTCAGAATCTCCTCCTCTTAGCAGCTGCTTCTCACTCCTTCCCTTCCTCCAACCCCCCACTCAAAGGCCACCCTCTCTGAGTCTCATCATGCTACCAACCCTCTACCTTCTGCCTGATTTTGCTCCCTCTTTCTGGTTTTGTCCACCGGGAATTCACAGGCTTCTGAGTTGCTTACTGCCAGTTGTCTTCACTAAAACGGAAACCCCATGAGGGCAGGAACCTCTGTCTTGTTCACTGAGATCTGATCGATGCCTGGCACACAGCCCACACAGAACTGATGTCTGATGACAAAGATTCTGCACTTCTAAGAACTGGGTGTGGTGAAGCATCAACCTCTCAGCGGGACTGGCGGGAACTGTTCCACGGCACCCCATCCTAGCACAGCATCCCTTTGACGACCATCCCTGCCCGATCGAGGGAGGGGGGAGATGGAGGAAAATGTTGACCCCAGGCTGGGCATAGGGTGTCTCATAGCACATGGAACATAAAGGCTTGGTGGGCGGCCCCACCAGTTCTGTGGATTCCAAAGACCTG
The DNA here is from genome assembly GCF_023699985.2 of Odocoileus virginianus. Lineage (NCBI taxonomy): Eukaryota > Metazoa > Chordata > Mammalia > Artiodactyla > Cervidae > Odocoileus > Odocoileus virginianus. Next base: position 47,406,091 of record NC_069685.1, on the reverse strand, counting down.
CCTGGTGTCTTAAAGCCAGATGCAGTGGGGTCTGGCTAAGTGCATGCGTGCTCAATCATGTCCAGCTCTTTGTAGCCTCATGGACTACAGCCCGCCAGGCTCTTCTGCCCATTGAATACTGGAGTGGGTTGCCATTTCCTTCTCCAAAGGATTGTCCTGACCCAGGGATCAAACCTGAATCTCCTGCACTGGCAAGTGGGTTCTTTACCACTCAGCCACCTGGGAAGCCCACAGTGCAGCCTGGCCCACCATGAACTCCTTGCTTCAGCCTCTGGCTCTGACAGAGGAAAAGGTAACAGATGATGAGGAGGCTGAACCTAGGATTGGAATCTGTTTACACCAAGACCCAGAGCCCTGGCTCCTGGCCTGGAGGATGCTATTCTAGGAGACCCTCTCACAGCAGCAGCAGTCCCGGTGTGGATGGGCGTGGGCTGAGTGGGCCTCGGGGTTCCCCGGCACCTCCTGCCTACCTTCTCTCGGAGACACACGATGCGGGACAGGAGGCCGATGAGGATGTCCGTGTACACGCTCCTCTCGTGGGCCTCGTCGATGATCACCACCTTGTACTTCAGCAGCAGGAAGTCCTAGGGAGGAGGTCGGGGGATGAGGATGGCCACCTGGGCCGGAGCACCCCAGGACGAGTGTGCACCCCAAAGCACCCATTTAATGAACCCCTTTGGTAGCTGGCACGGATCCAAGAGCACTTGGCCTGCAGGGAGTTGTGGCCTACGACCCCAGGCCTATTTCTTCATCTGTAAAATGGGACAAGAGGACCCATCTCAAGAGGTCATGGAGAAGTTTCGATGACAATTACTGTTTGTAAAGCAGACAGCACAGAGCCTGGGGCCTGGCAGAGAAACTGCTAGAGAAAAGGCAGCTGTGATCTATTAGAGCTGAGCTACCAATGCGGATGGTGGGGAGGCAGGCAGGAAACAGGGACCAGCGGATGTTGGCGGGGACCAGGGGAAACAGGGCAGCACGGGCCATACAGACAGGGGCCATCAGACCCCAAACCACACAGCCGCCTTCACAGTGATCTTGGCTGGCCTCGAGGCAGAGGCAGGAAGTCACCTCTGTCCTCCCCAGAGACCCCTGCCCAGGGGGACATCATACAGCCAGTGGGTAGCAGTGCTTTTGGCTAATGCATAAAGTCTGTGAACCAAACTGCAATAAACATACAAGCTCACATGTAATGAACACCTATTAGGTGTTCTGCTAAAGTGCTTTCATGCTTCATATGATTTAAAGCAATTAGGAGGAAGGTATCAGCTTGCAGATCAAGAAACCAAGGCCCAGAGAGGTTAAGCAACTTATTCAAGGTCACACAGCAACACCACAGTGCTTTGCCAAAATTTGCCACACTGGCTGCTCACACCCTGGGTGACATCCTAGCTTCCCACCCTTACGCTCACCAGCCTTGCTCTGTGACATGAGAAAAGCAACCAACCTTCTGGATTTCCTTGAGCAAGACACCATCAGTCATGAACTTGATTCTGGTCTCTTCGGTCACGTTTCCTTCATATCGGATCTGGTAGGAGACGACCCTGCAGGCACAAGCTACAGATCAGTCCCCTAGAGCTGCAGCTGCTTGGGGTTGTAGCCACTCCAAAGAGACCAGCAGAGCAGGCCTGGTCCCGCTAGGCAGGCGGCTAAAGGCAGGGCCCACCAGCTCCCCTACCAAGGCCCAAACACTGGGCCACTCTGCCTCCCTCTCTAGAACCCTGGCCTCTAGGGTGAGGGGAGGGGAGCTCACAGACAAGTGCAGGGCATGTTAATCAAACATGCACACAGACCTTGGCTGGAGTCCAGTGTAAACAATCAACCCTAAAAACTTCTTAGGCAATCCAGGAAATGGGAACATGGAAGGAACACACTCAAGAGTTAGGACCCACTTTTTAGTGATGGTGACGGTACTGCAATTATGTTTACAGTTGTCTGTAAAAAAAAAAGTTACAGGGAATTCCCTGGTGTTCCGAGGGCTTCCCTGTGTGGCTCAGATGGTAAAGAATCCACCTGCAATGCAGGAGACCCGGGTTCAGTCCCTGGGTTGGGAAGATCCCCTGGAGGAGTGCATGGCAACCCACTCCAGTATTCTTTCCTGGAGAATCCCCATGGACAGAGGAGACTGGCAGGCTACAGTCCATGGGGTTGCAAAAAGTCAGACATGACTGAGCAACTAGGTACCCTGGTGGGCCAGTGTTTAGGACTCCTAGTTTCCACTCCAGGGGCCCAGGTTCAGTCCTCAGCTGGGAAACTAAGATCCCCAAGCTGAGGGGCAGCCAAAAACAAACAAACAAAAATCCCCCAAACAGAGTCTTGATCTTTCAGACCTACACGATGAAATACTGAGGCTGAGATGATGAGACATCTGAAACTTGCTCCCCAAGGACTGAGGGAGAGTATGGGGCACATGAAACAGAGCTGGTCATGAGGTGACGATTCCCGAAACCGGGTCTCAGGTGCGTGGGGGCTCGTTATACTGGTCTTTCCACTTTCGCATGTGGTTGGAAATTTAACACTAACAAGTTAAATAGAGAGGATGAGAGAAAGTGGGGGCAGCTTTGTGTATACTATAAATTTCAAGATATGCAATGAAATGGCATAGGAAAGATACGGCAATCTGTGAACAGCCTCCAGGGTAAACGAGGGCGTGTGTCACGGCTCAGCTCGGTGGGTCTGGACGGCCACCCTCAACCCTCCCCCATGAAGCAGGGCACTCACCGTGGCGACAGATTCATCTCCTTGGCTACTCGCTGGGACATGGCCACGGCGGCCACTCGGCGGGGCTCCGTGACGCCGATGATGCTGTTGTCACTGTGAGAGGGAGAACACAGGGCTGACTTGCAGGCAGGAAGGAACGGGCCCAGCAGGCCCAAGGCTGCTGTCCCTACAAACGCCCCTGGCTGGTGTCTGGGACCCTGGGTTTCAGGGGGGCTCCCACCTCTCCCTGAGGGACAAGAGGGGCTCCCTGGGCCTGGACTGTCTATACAAACTACACGATTCATGCTGACAACTGCTTTCCTTCAAGGAGTCTAGAATTTGGCAGGTGTCAGGCAGAGAGTGACCAACCCCCAAAGAAGAACCCTGGGCACCGTGTCTCTATGGGCATCCTGGTAGAGGACACTCATACGTGTTGTCACAACTCATCACTGGGGGAATGAAGCATGTCCTGTGTGATCCCCCAGGAGAGGACTCGGGAAGCCTATGCCTGGTTCCCCCAGGCTTCACCCCATGTGCCTTCCCCCTTTGCTGATGGGAACTTTGTGTCCTTCACTGCAGGACCTGGGGGTCTTCCAAGAAAACTGGTGAACTTGGGGGAAATCTTGGGGACCTCGACATACACGGGTCAAAAGGGCTAACAGGAGATGACACACCACCGCTCCCACTAGGAACTGACCTAAGTGTTTTACACAGATCCATTCATTTCATCTACATAACAACCCCATGAAGTAGGTGGCAATGCTGAGCCCCCATCACACAGCTGAGGCCCAGAGAGGTTAAGGAAACTGCCCCAAGTCACATAGCGTGTCAACCACAGGACTGGAATCAGATCTCCAGGAGCCCGTGCTCCTAACAACTTCGGGGAACCACATCTCACTGTCGCCTGAGAGACCTGCGGCGGACCCTGTGGCCAGCCCCCACCTGCTGTAGCCTGCTTCGTAGAGAAACTGCGGCACCTGGGTGGTCTTCCCGCTGCCGGTCTCGCCACATACGATGACGATAGGGTGCTCAGCCACTGCCTCCATGATTACTTGTTCTTCAGAGAGAATCGGGAGCTTCAGCCGCTCTTCCTGGTGAGAAAGAGGAAGTCAGAACTCGGGGAATGGAGGGTAGAGGGGGGTTGCAGCCGCTGCAAAAGGGCAGATGGGATGAGGGGGTCTTTGCTCAAAGCAAGACTATACAGGTGATGTGGTTCCTACAAAGGCAGCGGCTGGCACCCAGTCAAGGGGGAACAAGTGGGCCCCCCTGGAGGATGGAAGCCTTGACGGCTGGGAGGGGGCCAGAGACATGGGTTGGGTCCTTTGGAATGTCACATCCAGCATCCAAAGGGTCAGCTTGGTGCAGAGAAGCCCCTGGGTGGCACAAGAATCCTCCGCTGTTGCTGGGGGGAGTTCACACTTATGGAAGAGTCAATTCAGCAAACAACTGGGTGCTAATTTTACCAAAGTTCAGGATGTGAGACACAGCATCACATCCTAGGTGTGATCCTGCTAGGTACTCACACATGAGTGTATGCACATGCACACACACATTCATCCACACACAAGTATTACGTAGTGAGGGAGGAGTTTTGTGAACCCCTGCTTGCTCGGATTATGTGCGAAGCATGTCTAATTTTAAAAATTCTGTTCTCTACTTATATTCTATTGGTTAAAGAAAGAAGCGCTGGCTATCTCATGACCCCATGATGGCTGTGACCTCCAGTTTGCAAACCCTGTCCCCCAAAGTTTTGCACCTGTGATGACAAGAAAAGGACAAGAAAATGTAAACCAGCAGAGAAGATGGGAGCAAAAAGCTAGAACATCTCAAATGTCCAGCCAGAGATGACGACTTAAACCATGCTCTATTCAAGCAGAGGAATACTCTACAGCAGTTTCAAAACCAAAACCAAACCAAATGGACCTCAGTGACATACATCTTCACAGATAAGTAAATCCAAGGAACATAATGCTGATGAACAGAAAAGCAAAGTGCAGGAAAACATATGTGACACAAGGCCACTTATAAAAACAGACAAACCTAGACTCAGGAATATGCTTATGGAAAAACCACAGAGAAAGGCCAAGGGAGGAAGCCGGGGGGCACCAGGGATGCTGGATGGTGGGGAGCCTGTGTCGCTGAATCAGTGTGTGGAGCAGAATCCCACACCCCTCACTTGCCAGTGGATAGCATCAGGCTCTGACATCACCTACAAGGAAACCTTTGTGGCGTGAAGCCAGTGGCACTTCAAGGTCTGTTAGAGCAGTGAGCTCACCCTAATTCTTTATATGTGTCGAGGGAATTTGTAATTTCCTCGGTTCTGTTTCATCACAACAAAAATTTGAAGCCCTTGGATGGACCAGGGTCAAAAGCCCTCGGATGGACCAGTGTTATAGCTCGATTTTATTCAGAAAGTAAAGAAAAATACATCCTCGAGGCGTGAGGGCAGGCCGACCTAAAAGATGAGAAAAGAGAGGCCCCCGGACCAATTTTGGTTCTTCTTTTTATATGTTTTTTTTCTCCTCCCCCTAGGCCTGCCCTATGTAAACTGGGCTAGCCACGAGTGCTGTTTGTTTCACCTGAGGTCTTCACTCCTGTTCTTGGACCTTCTTTTGTTCTATTTTCATGGGCTTTCCCCCTCCTGTCTTTCTGCCACCGCCATTCTGGACTCCTTTTTCCTATTCTAACTACCTAACATATATAAGCACACAAATGTACCTGTGACCAGAATCGCAATCTCATTAAACGTGTATGTTAAGTTGCTTCAGTTGTGTCTGACTCTTTGCGACCCTATGGACTGTAGCCCACCAGGCTCCTCTGTCCAGGGATTCTCCTGGCAAGAATACTGGAGTGGGTTGCTGTGCCCTCCTCCAGGGGATCTCTCCTATCCAGGGATCGAACCTGCATCTTTTACGTCTCCTGCATTGGCAGGTGGGTTCTTTACCACTAGTGCCACCTGGGAAGCCCTCTCAGTAAACTACTACTTTTCATAAGGAACAGTGACTAATATTTTCTATTATTTTCCATTAAAAAAAAAAAAAGCTGGTGGCATCCCACATGTTTCCACAATCCAATCTGTGGTTTGAAATTGCTGCTCTGAGACCCATGAACCCTCTGCCTCAGAGCCTTTGCTCACGCAGTTCTCAGTATGGGACGGCCCCCCTGTTCTCAGCTGGTCACTGAGCTCTTACCCCAGAAGACACTTTCCCTAATGAGCCTATGTACTCCCGCACTGGCCCCTCATGGTACCCGATCTTCCCTTGTGTGACACTGTTTTGTCCATCTTGGTCTTGTCTGCTGGACTGAAAGCTCCAGAGGCTGTAGACTGCTCTACTTCCTGGGCTGGCAGGTAGATGGAGTAACCACCATCTACAACGGGTCAAACCCTGAGGCATCACCAACCTCAAAGCAGTCTCATTAAACGACTTATTCTTAATTGGAGCAATGCACTAATATTTTCTATTCTATACTTCCATGGGCCTCGAGCTTCATGTCCCTTAATCTTGTTGTCGTGACAACCCAATAAGACACTCACTTTACCAGACAAGGAAACCAAGTGCAGAGAGGTGGAACCCCTGTGAGTAGACAGGTACCGCCATTCCACAGATCAAGAAAGTGGGGCCCGGGAATGAGCTGGGAGGTGGAGGGATCAGCACTCCATTCCAGGTCAACTGACTCCATAGCCTAAGCTTGTGTCCCGAGGAGCGGACACGGGCCAGGACCCATGGTCAGAGGCTGCAGGTGACAGCGACCAGATAAGAAAGGCAGCTGACACCCATCTCAAGAGCCCCACCACGTGCCAGGCACTCGTTCACTAGCCTGACAAGGCAGGTACAGCTATCCCCCTTTTCCAGATGATGAAACCTAGACACAGAAGGAGACGCAACCTGCTCAGATCCCGGGATGCCCTCCTGTTGCACCCTCAGCCCCTCACCATATTGACCTGATCCCCTAAGCTCTCCATCAAACACTGGAGCGACCAACCTGCATTTCAGGGGAGCGGTTCACAGGGATGAAGACGGCGGGCTTCGAAGGGGGCCTGGCTAGGGCAGAGACTGCTGCGGGAGTAGCTGCCGGAGGGGCAGGAGTCTCGGCTGGGCTGCTGGGCACTGGGCTCTGGCCTGTGGCCCCAGATGGAGCTGGTGGCAGGTGCACTGGGGCTGACCCTGCACTGGCCTCTGACCGATTGTCTGTTGGGGCCTCCTCGGGTTCAGAGTCCACTGAGGATTCAGACTCCTCTTCTGCCTCCTGGCGGCGGCGCTTCCGGTGGGCCCCACTGAGGCTGCTGATCTTCTCCGGACCCTGGGCTGTCATATCATCTGGTTTCCTGTCGGGAAGGCCAGAAATCAGACTCTAGGCTGGGCCCGCTGACCTGAGGCAGCTCTGGGTTGCTGAAGGCTCATTAGAGGCAGGACTCAGAGGCCACACCCCTTCCTGCTTCAGGGCCTTTGCACCCGCTGTCCAAGGTCCCTTCAGGTAACTTCTCCCTCACTTGACTCAAAGGTCGCCTCTCAGGAAGACTTCCCCTGACTCTGCAGCCTTCATCACCTCTCCCACCCCATCCTCGTCACCCTGCTCTTTTCTCCTGAGCAATTACAGCACTAGATGTGTATGTATTTGTCTAACTACTGCCCATCTCCCCATCACCAGGACGTTAAGTTCCTTATGGGAAGAAACTTTATTTTTGTGCACTGCTCTATTCCTAGGGCCCAAAGGAGAGCCTGAGATGCACTTTGCATTCAATAAGCAGTCGTTAAATGTGCCCCAAGTCTTACGGGATGGTACTGGAAATGAACACGGGCCAAATGTGAGAGAGCAGCAAGCAGGGGCCTGAGCTGAGGGTTACACATGGGCCCCACCTCAGGCCAGCTGCCCTGCGGGAATGCCAGCTGGTGTGGCCACATCATCTAACAGGTCAATACTGGGGCATGAGGGGGAACCTGGGATTTTAATATGAAATCTCCTAATTTTTAAATATTGATTGTAGAAGTGACTGTCTTCCCCAAATACACAGCCACCCAGATATCAAAATATGATCTTATATGGAAACAGGGTTTTTGTAGATGTCATTAAGATGAGGTCAAACTGGATTGTGGTGGGCCCTAAATCCAGTGCCTGGTGTCCTAAGAAAACAGAGACCCAGACCCAGACAGGAGAAGGCCATGGAAGACTCAGAGACACATGGAGGACACTACAATGACCCAGAGACTGGGGTGACGTAGACTGCAGAGCACCCAGGATTGCTGGCACCACCAGAAGCTTGAGAACAGAATGGAACAGGCTCTCCTGTCTCTGGCAGGAACCAACCCACTGACACCCTGACTTTGGACTTCCGGCCATCAGAGCCACGAGAATAAATTCCTCTTGTGTTAAGGTGCCTAGTTTGTGGCGCCTTGTTACCGAAGTTCTAGAAGACTCATACATGGACAAAAGATCCAAATGCCTACTGATGCTACATGAACCAGACAAAACCTGCTAATGGGCTAAATAGAATTCTTGACCACCTGATGGTAATTTCTAACCTACTCGTCCCGGCACCAGCTGGAGGGACCTGAAACGCAAGACTTGGTGCTTCAGGGAAACACCAGCATCCCTGGAGTAAGGAACTCTGCTGTCTTACGCAGTGTAGGATATTTAGCAGCATGTGAGGTCTCTACCCATTGTGCGGGGAGCCAGCCTGACTGCTCAGGCTCCTTCTTGGCTCTGAGAGAGATCAAGAGGTCCCTCTCTGTCCCGCCACCCCTGATTTATTAAAGCACAGGTTGGCCTTTCTCACCTCCCTCAAGGAAATTGCTGTAGCGATCTTTCACCTGTTTTCCTGGTGCTGATAAACTCGTCATGATTGAAGCCTGTTTTCTATCTAGTTAATGTTCTATTAGATCTTAATCATGTTGGGCGCTAGGGTGATGCTTTACTGATCTTAAGTGGAGGAATTTAAAACATCTGTGCCTGTAGCTCTGCACATATGCAAACCTTTGATCTATTAGTAACTCCTGTTAGCATATATATAGGTGTGGTATTCTTCAATAAAGTTGGCAGAGTCGGACGCAAGCTGACTCTGTCCCTCTCAACCCCATCTTTCTAAGTCTTTCTAAGTCTTATTTTTCTCAGGTACTCTGGTAATTGCGTTCTCGACCAGTTCGTTTGCCGGCAGGCTCCGGCACCATTGGACGTATTTTAGCACATGGGTCATTGCAAATGTATTTTCTCATAACCCCAGAAGACCCCAAAACTTCCAAGACATTTCCCTGCCCTGGGAATCCTGGCGGGAGGAATGGGCTTCAGAGAGGAACTTGGTGACTTACTCTTTGGTGTGGTACATGCGTTCGCCAGTGCCCAGCTTGGACGTGGTGTAGAAGAGTCTCATTTCAGCTTCTGAAACCTGGACTTCACTCAATTTCTGTAGCATCTCAGCTCGCTGGGGAAGGAAACGAGTGTGTTATACATTTGGCATCATGAGCCTCTCTTTAGAAGGGAAGTTGAGACTCTAAATAAATTTACAGCATCCCTAACACCCACAGTCTTTTTTAAACCAAAGGCTGAACTTCAATAGCTTGGTTTCACAGTGTTCTTAACGTCGACAGACATGTGAGCTTGGGGTGGCTTCTCGTCCCCTTACAGACTCTGTGGTTGGATAAACAAGGTTCTCTTTGCCCCATGGTGTGTCATAAGAGATTATCGACTAGCCAGATGCCCATCAAAGGGAGATGGAATAAATAAAGTAGGGCCCATCTGTATAATGCAAGACTCCTTGGCAGTTAGTACAGGGGAGGAACAGTTCTTTGTGTGATGGGAAGTAGTCCCCACACTATTTGGAATAAAGCAGTGAGGGGGCTGGGCCCAGTTGGTTCCCTTCCTCTGTGTGAGCGAGTCACGAGTGTTTGTTTCACTATTCTTGAAATTATACAGATACTTTATATGTGCTCACATATGTATATATATGTACATACACATGTATATGTGCGTGCACAAATTTCATAACCGAGAAAAGAAAAAACAACGTACAAAACAGCAAGCAAAGATGCTTGCAGGATTAAAAAACAGCACACACTCACAGGACAGTGAGTGGAAATGGTCTTTATTTTAGAGATGCAAACTGAAATATTCAGAGATACAATGCTACATAATGGGTTGAATGGTGGCCCTCCAAAGATACATCCATGTCCCAGTGCATGCTAAGTTGCTTCATTTGTGTCCTACCCTTTGCGATCCTATGGACTGAAGTCTGCTAGGCTCTTCTGTCCATGGAGATTCTCCAGGCAAGAATATTGGAGTGGGTTGCCATGCCCTGCTCCAGGGGATCTTCTGGACTCAGAGATCACACCCAAGTCTCTTAAGTTTCCTGCACTTGGCAGGCAGGTTCTTTACCACTAGTGCCACCTGGGAAGCCTATGTCCCAGGGCAGGATCTTATTCAAGTTAAGGGTAATTAAGGATCGCAAGAGGAGATACTGGATTAACCAGGTGAGTCCTAAATTCAAAGACAAATGTCCTTATCAGAGATACACAGAGGAGAGACACAGGGAAGCAGCCCATGTGAAGATGTGGGCAGAGAATGGAGTGATGTGGCCACAGTCAAGGAAACCTAGAGCCACCAGGATTTGGAAGAGGCCAGGTACTGCCCTCCCCTGGAACCTTCAGAAGAAGCACAGCCCTGCCTACCCTTTGATTTCAGACTTCTGGCTTCCAGATCATCAAGAGAACACATTTCCACTGTTTAAGACACCCAGTTGGTGGTCATTTGTCAGGACAGACACACAAACAGTACAGATTGAGGCTGCCTGGGCTCTGATCTACAGGGAAGGAAAGTGGCCGGCTGTGGAGATAATCGAGGTTGACAAAGGGCCTGACAATTGTTGGAGCTGATGACAGGTACACGGGACTTTGCAACACTAACATCTACTTTTATATATGTTAGAATTTCTCAATATAAAATTTTCTCCTTAGAAAACATTAAGCAAAAAAGGCCAAAACTCTCTAGGATAAAGTTTAAAAAATAAACAAAATGAATACGGGGTGGAGAATAAACAGTGAGCATGTTGATCGACCTGACTCCTGGTTCAACAAACCTGGCCTCTATAAATCTGAACCGATTCCAGACTGACAGACACACCAGAAGCATGTCCTCCTTCGAGGGCTGGAAGGTTCTGATTTTGCATGTCCCACATGGGGCACTAGTTATATGTGGCTATTTGCATTTAAATTAATTAAAACCAAATCACATTAAAAATTCAATTCCTCTGGAACTTCCCTGGTGGTCCAGTGGCTGGACATGCTCCCAATGCAGGGGGCCTGGGTTTGATCCCTCCCTGGTCAGAGAACTAGATCCCACATGCTGCAACTAAAGATCACGCAACCTGCAACTAAGACCAGGTACAGTCAAATAAATATATTTAAAAAAAAAAATCAATTTCTCAATCTGACTGGCCACATCTCATGTGCTCAACAGTCACACATGGCTGGTGACCACTGTACTATATGCTGCAGACAAAGAATTTGTCCTTCATTCCAGAAAGTTCCATCTGACGGTCCTATTGCAGAGATCATGTCAGGGGACACAGACCCCTTCCCTCCCCATCCCTCGCCAGTCTGGAGGGCTGAGTGCAGACAGAGCATGAATACCTGGCTCTTCTTCTCCTTCTGGTCTAAGATTCTCTGCAGCATCTTCCGTTCTTTCTTGGTCAGAGGCTTCTTCTCCTTCTTGGACAGGGGAGGGGCTTTGGTCTTTTTCTTCTTCTTCCCGGGAAGGACAAGAGCATTGCTTGCATCGACTCCTTTCAACGTGTCCTTATCTGAAAAGATACACTCGCCTGACCCACAGCCCTGGAGGCTGGAGAGCGAGGATGCCTAGGGTCTCAAGATGCTATCTTAATGCTGTTTTCCTCTGGGGTGGCCCTCCTGCCCTCTGCGAGCCATCCAAGCACCTGTGCAGGAATGGGGATGTAGGCCCGCCGCACCTCTACTACACTCTCCATCCAGCACCTGCTGCAGGTCAGCCTCGGCCATGAGTCGGGGTACCCCCATCCTTGTGTTTTGAGGAGACAGAAGGAGGTACAGCAAGGAGGGAATAAACTACACCAGTGTCTTCCTCCCAGCAGGGTCCTGCTTTCGGAGAGTCTGTGAGGTCAAAACCACTTTTATAAGAACTCTAAAGGATACTCTCTTCCGGGTGTACAGTGGACTAAGTTCTGAGCTCGTGTTATATCTATTTTTAAATGTTGGCATTTTTGGGAATTCCCTGGTGGCCCAGTGGTTAAGACACCATGCTTTCACTGCAAGCGGTGCAAATCCATTCCTGGTTGAGGAGCTAAAATCCCACGTCACAACTAAGCTCGTGTGCTGCAGCTGCTGAGCCCACGTGCCACAGCAAGAGAAGCCCGTGCGCTACAGTAGAGATCCACTGAAGGCAAAAATCAATCAAAAACAAAAAAAAAACTCCAAGCCCCCAAATCCCTGTTTTAATTTCTAATATGATAAATTTCCATACACAGAACTCACACTAACAAAAGCACTTTGGGGTCTTCAATGTTTAAGAACATTAACAATGTCCTTAGAGGAAAAAATTTGGGAACCAATGTGCCATAGGAAGAAAAAAGGGTGGGGGGATATGCTAAAAATAAGAAAGAGGGTAACAATATTGGATCAGTGATCAGAGAAGGCTCTTTGCAGAAGGCAAGCTGCTTTATAATCTTATAAGGTCCCTCTGGCCCCTAAAAGTCTCAAGGATAAATGGAGATGTCTTGTTCGAAGGTGAGAAACTCTCCCCAAATCTTTGGGTCTAAAAGACCTCGGGCTCCTCTGTGCTCACTTCACTGTCAGTCCATCTCACTTCCTGAGCTGTCACTGCTGCTACAACGAACAATGCCCATCACAGTTCAGGTCAGTAAAGACACAGCCTGTCTTTACTTTTCAAAGCATTCTCAGTTACAAATATATTCTCCCAAAATACCACCCCCATGAACAGGTATGTAACTGCTGGACCCATGTGACAGCTGAGAAAACTGAGGCACAGAGATGTCAGGTGAGTTACTTCAACTCCCAGCCAATCCCTGCAACTTCTGAGGAGGGAATTCAGACTCCAGATTCCCCCCTTGACAATCTTTCCCATAACTTCACTGCCTTCAGGGTCCAAGAGGAGAGTGTGGAAGAGGAGGCTGGTTAGTGGGTGAAGAAAAGTAGGCTTCCCCATTGGGCCCAGTTCTCCCTCCCTCCACCTCCAGAATCTAGGCCCACTCTTCCCTAATGCCTGAATCAGCCTGAGCTTCAGGGATCCTATACAAACAGCCGATGAGTTTAACTGTGGAGTGTGTTCGGTTTCAAGGTCCAGCAAGACAACTGAACTCATTCAATAACTTCATCCTCAACTCTCCTGTGAAACTGGACGCATCAAGGTCACTGATGGGCTCCCTGGTGTTACATCCAGGGGTCCTTCTCTCCCTCCCTGACCCCACAGCAACATGACACAAATGGTGGGTCTTCTTCATGGTCCCTGGACAACCACACTCCCAAGGGTCTCCCCCTACCTCACTGGGCTAAACTCACTGCTCAATGAGAGCTGGTCCAGTCTTCAAACTTAAATAAATATCATCTATACACAGTGATGACTCCAAACTGCTATCTCCCCTGGACTTGCCTCTTCTAAGCATCTGAGTCAACAGCTGCCTGACTATCCCTCTACTTGGATATCTAACAGGGCCCCCAAAACACTCATATCCAAAACCAAGCTCTTGGCCTCTTCCCAAGCTGGCCCCTCCCTGCCTTCTCCAGCTTCCAGCCACTGGACCCCACACCTGGGATTCATTCTTGACATCTCCTTTGTTCTTGTGCACAGTCAGCCAGCAAATCCTATTAGCTCCATCTTCCAAATATATCTTGAATTCAACTACCTCACACATCCTTGGCTGCTGCCTCCCCAGACCAAGCATCAACTCCTGCTCTACTGACTGTACTCAGCAGCCTCCTTTCCAATCACCCTGATTCTTTGCCCTCTACTGCTTTTCCTCAACACAGCACCACAGTGATGCTGTTAAAACCTAAGCCCATGCCTTGTTCCTCCTCTGCTCTAAACTCTGCAGGTCCACTGTTCTCACCATGATCCGCCAGGTCCTACCCATCCTGCCCCCACTTAATATTTCATCTCCACTCAGCCATTCTGATGGCCCTCAGGTCTTAAGGATTCAATGCTTTCTCAATGGGGCCTTCCCCATCTACCTTATGAAACTCTGCAACCCACCAAATACCTCTTGTACTTTATCTGTTTAGTATGAATGTATGCAAAATATTCTATATATTCTGTGTTTTTCTTTACTTGTCTCTTCCCAAAAACATAAAACTGCACAGAAGGGATTTTTCTCCCACCTTAATCTCATCTTCTGTTACTCTCCTAGAATAGTGCCTGGCGCATCATAAGTCTTCCCTAACAAAACAGAGGAGTCTTAGCAGAAATGTCAAGCAGCCTGGAGCTAGAGACAGACAGACCTGGGCTGAAAAATACAAACTTAAAAGTCGCTGGTAGGGAGGTTATAATTGATGCCATCAAAATGAATGTAATTACCTTATTTTCTTGTCCAAATTCCCCACATTGCTATACTACGACCACACTAAAAAGAAACTCCAGGTATTGTTCCAAACTCAGTTAAAACGAAAACTGTCACTATTCCCCGTTTCTTTGGATCATCTGAGGTGGGTGGCCTCTCTCCGGGAGCCTTCCGGAGTCGCAGAAGCAGAACATAGTCCCGGCGTCCTTCAGCCCCACTGGCCAGCCCTGGCCCCAAGGCCCTGGTTGGTCTTTCACCCGAAACCCAGCCCCTGTCCAGGGCCTTCTTACCCTCCAGTTCCAGCCGCACGGGGGGCGGCTCGGGAGGGCCTTTCGAGGTGCCGGGGGCCGCCTGCTGGCGCCCCTTGATGTTGTACCTCCGGCGTAGCTTCCCCATGGCGCCCGAACTCCTGCTCCTGCAGGTAGGGTAGCAAGACCCGCGCACTTCTAAGCCCAACCCACGTGGGCCCCCACCAAGATTCAGGACGGGAAACTTCCGGGCTACGCTATCGCGAGAGCTGGTACTAACGGACCTCCTGGGGGCGGGGCTAGAGGCGGGGTCACCTTAAAAATCAAGGCCGGTGGGGTCGGAGTGAGGCGGGGCCAAGTTGGGGAGGGGCGGGGCCTGAAGTGCCATAGAGTCTTCTGTTTAAGTCCAGGGCTGTTCGCCGGAGAGTGGTTTGAGCCTCGAAATCTGAATTATCTACTAATATTAATTTGGGAATGAGAGTGTTTTGTCGGCTTTAAAAATATAATCTACTCCTAACACAGTCTTCTTCCCTCTTTTTTTGGCTTATCTGTACTTTCTGATGTTCTTCAAGCAACATTATTTGTGTAGTAAAAAAGGCAAGCTCAAGCTCCAATACTTTGGCCACCTGATGCGAAGAACTGACTCATTGAAAAAGACCCTGATGCTGGGAAAGATTGAAGTTGAAGACAGGAGGAGAAGCGGACACCAGAGGATGAGATGGTTGGATGGAATCACTGACTCAATGGACATGAGTTTGAGGAAGCTTCAGGAGCTGGTGATGGACAGAGAGGCCTGGCGTGGTGCAGTCCATGGGGTGGTGAAGAGTTGGACACGACTGAGTGAACTGAATTGACTGTGTCTCCATTTTTTCCTATTAAAAGCGTAAATGGTTAAGGGTAAGTAAATTATATCATCAAAAAAAAGTGAAGGTGCTAGAAGTTATTTTAGAATTTTAGAGAGGATAAAGTTATATTCCAGAGTTAAAGTCATTGCCCCAGGAAAAGCATTTGAATAACCCAGAACAAGAGCTGGCTGCCAAGTAGGTAAGTAACAGTTGTCGAACGTAAGAATGAAGGATAACTGTGATTAATCTGGACAAGCTCCCCTCTTCTTCAGAAAAGCAAAAACAAATCCCTACAAACACACAGGTGGAGCATGAGAGGATTTTGATAGCATACATATGAACATTCTTTTAATTAATTAAAAAGGATTTGGGGGAAAAGTTATAATAAGCAAATCACACTTGTGTTTTCATGGGTTTTATTGCTTAGGATAATAGCAGTCTATAGTTCTTTAAATATGCTTATTTAAGTAAATAAAAAGTTATTATTAGGTTGGTAATAGTACATTCTATTTTCTTCTAAAATATTATATACCAAAGATTATCTCCAAAAGATATAAAGAACATTCTATAAAGTAAAAGGAAAATACACAACAGCATGGATCTCATAAATATAATGAACAAAAGAAGCCAACCACAGAAGATCATATTTTATGATCCAATTCACATAAGTTCAAAAACAGGCAAAATGAATCCCCTAAATTTTGGAGGGGGCATAGTGAACAGGAGAGGGCAAAGGAAGCCTTTTAGCAAAACTGATAATGTCCCTTTTCTTGACCTGGGTGCTGGTCACCTTGTGTGTCGTTTAAATTCATAGAGAAGCACCTATGACTGAATATTTTTCTGCTTGTATACCACTTAGTTGTGTATGACTCTTCGCGACCCCATGGACTATAGCCCACCGGGTTCCTCTGTCCATGGGATTCTCCAGGCAAGAGTGCTGGAGTGGGTAGCCATTCCTTTCTCCAGGGGATCTTCCCAACCCAGGGATTGAACCCTAGTTCTGAATTGCGGGCAGATTCTTTACCACCTGAAACACTAGGGTGTCTTGTATACTGTACTTCAGTTTTCAAAAGTTTACTTTAAATATTTTTTTAAAAAGATGATGATGAAATATACACCAGTGAATATATGAAAACCTCACCAGAAATCTAGAAAAATGTAAGTTCAAAATAAGATTCAGGGACTTCCCTGCTGGTCCAGTGGCTAAGACTTCATACTTCCAGTGCAAAGGGACCTGGGTTTGATTCCTGGTCAGAGAACTAGATCTCACAGGCTGCAACTGAAAGCTCCTGCCTGCCACAATGAAGACCTGGTA
This sequence comes from Odocoileus virginianus, assembly GCF_023699985.2. Classification (NCBI taxonomy): domain Eukaryota; kingdom Metazoa; phylum Chordata; class Mammalia; order Artiodactyla; family Cervidae; genus Odocoileus; species Odocoileus virginianus. Next base: position 47,389,447 of record NC_069685.1, on the reverse strand, counting down.
CAGCCAAATAAATGAATAAAGTAAATGTTTAAAAAGATAACTTTTAAAAAAACCAAAAAAATAATAAAAATAAAAAAATAAAAATAAAAAGATAACTTTTCACTCTGGGTTGACAAAAATTAAATTTTATCTTTATATCATTTACTTATTGAAGAAACTAAGGTCATTTATCCTGTTCAGTGTTCCACATTCTGACTTTAGGTTCTGCTGTTTCTAATTTTTTTTTGCTTCCATTCCCTATGTTTCCTGTAAACCATAAGTTAGATGTGGAGGTCACATCAAGTTAGGGTCCAAAGTGTTTTGGGAGAATCCATCACACAGGTGGCTTTGGAATCTTACTACCAAGATTGGTAGGTCCAGACCCCTCCATTTTCAAGTTCTCCACCAACATGTCACCTTTTGGTTTCAGTCTGTTGATGATCATGGCCTGGATCCATCATTTCATTAAGGGGTGCAAACTTATTTTCTAATCTCTCTCACTCCCTTTTCATTTACTACCTGGATTTCCTAAAAAGAACTTCCCGTTCTCAACTATTTGCTGACTCTGAGTTCGTTCAAGAAGGGCAGGAGGGAGTGCTTAATGCTTTTCTTTTAAACATTTCAGAATGAATGAGTAAGCTGGTGCCCCTGCCACCGGCAAAAGTGGCCAATTATTGGGTGTTATAAATTCAACGATATGCAAAATATATATAATTCATATTTCTCGATCAATGGTAGTCATCGTTCCTGTTGGCGCTGCTTCACCTTTACAATCTTGGGTTGCTTTTCATAGAAAAGTTTAAGATAAAGTTTTGTTTTTTTTTAAAGGAAAGATTTAAAGCCCCACCAGGTCCCAGAGGGCTTGGGGAGAGGAGGGGGGCGGGGAGAACTGTAACCTCACAGCTGTCCGGCGCTCCCGCCAGGTCTTCGGCAGGTCCCGCGTCCGGGGGCGGGGCAAGGCGTGGGCAGGGCCGTCGCGCCTTTGCGCGCGGGGCGGGGCTGCTGGCGCGGTGGCGGCGGCGGCGGCGGCGCGCGGGCAAAGGTACGGCGCGCGGCCCCCTAGCGCGATCCCCGCCGGAGCCGCGGCGTCCCACCGTGCGGCCCTCATCCTTCCTCTTGACCCGACATCCCGCCGGCTCCAGGATGGGCGCGCGCCCTTCGGGAGGACCCCGTGCCCGGACTGGATTCCTGCTGCTGCTGCTGCTGCTCGGGCTGGTGGCCCGGGGCGCGCAGGGGGCGCGGAGCCGCGGCGGCACCGAGAAGAACAGCTACCGCCGCACCGTCAACACCTTCTCGCAGAGCGTCAGCAGCCTGTTCGGCGAGGACAACGTGCGCGCCGCTCAAAAGGTGGGCGCTGGGCCCGCGCCCGCGGTCACCTTGCCTCGGCCGCCGCGCACCTGGCGCCCAGGGCCCTCCAGGGCCGTGCGCGGCCTCTGGGACTGCAGGCCGGCCGGGGCTCAGAAAGAGGGAGGCCCGGGTCTGGGGCGGGGGGTCCGGGCCTGCCGCCTGTGGCCCGAGCCGACCTGGGCCAGCGTCGTGTCTGGGGGCGAGTTCCGGCGCAGGTCTAGTGCGCAGGGCCTCGGCGCGCCCTGTGTTCCTTGCGGTACTTCTCCTTGAACCTTGCTCCCGGGGACACTCCGTCCGGGCCTCCCCTCGGCAGCTCTGACGCCGCCGCGCCTCTCATTCATTCATTCAACACGTTTGAATGAGCGCCTACTGTGAGCCAGGCACCGTGGCGGCTGCCCAGGGGGCGCCCTGCTCGCCGGCGCCCTCTCCCCACGCTGCTGCGCTCTCCCCAGCAACCCCGAATTTCCTGTAGCCTTACCGCCGACCCGCTTCCCCTGAACACCTTAGGCCCTCCTCCTTCTGCTTTGAAGATATTTAGGCTTTTTATTATTTTACTGTTATTTTTTGTTGTTTTTTTTTAAGAATGAGAGTAATGCAATCTTCTCCGTTGCTTTGGCAACCTGGCACAGTAACCCGTTTAAACACCTACTGTGTGCCGGGCCTCTCACTTGGAGCGTTTTATTTACTTTGGAGCTGTTGAGGAGCCCCTGGCCCCTGGGGATGGTGTTGGGCGCTCCGGAGAAGCCCTTTCTCTCCCCGCTCTGCCCTCGGCAGCTGGGTGAATCACTGGGGGTAGAAGTCCACTGAGCAAGGGGAAGTGAACTAGGGGGACGGTTGCATGTGGTCAGGCAGTTCCTGGGGTACAGCCCATACTGTTCCGTCTCTTAAGCTCTTTGCTCTGCACCAGCCCTGGGCTTTTGGAGTGGAGAAAAGTTCCAGTTCTGACTGGATGGCTTCAGGCAACTGGCTTCACTCTTTTGAGGCTCGGTCTCTTTATTCCTTCAATGGGGATAGTAATCATCTCCTCTTGTAATTATGAATCGTTGGTCCCTTCTTGGCCCAGAGTCATGGCTGAATCAGTATCAGATACTGTCATTAGTTATATCCTGGCCAAGGCTCAAATCTCGGTTGCTTAGCCCTGCTGGCAGCGCTTTCAGGTTTTAAAAAAATGTTTTCTGCTGCCTGAGATGAAGGGGAAAGAAAACATTAAATCTCAAATCAGACTGGCTGAATATTCTAATCGGATGAGATGAAATATAGGTTAATTTGTTAGGAAAGCTGTTAACTTCTGACCATCCTCTCCTATGGGTGTTCTGAGAAGCTATAAAGGTTGTGGGTAATGGGGCAGGTGGTGGGGTGGGGGGAATATCTCTTTGTAGCTGGCTACGGAGGGAGAGCACAGAACACTTGAGTGCAGAGAAGTGGCCATTCAGACTGCCTGAGTATGCAGGGTGAATCTGCACCTCTCTCCTACTGTGTGCCTTATTCATCTGAAGGCAGAAATCATTTGTTTTACAGCAAAAAGACCTTCCCTTGTGACTCAGCTGGTAAAGAATCCACCTGCAATACGGGAGACCGGGGTTCAATCCCTGGGTTGGGGAGATCCCTTGGAGAAGGGAAAGGCTACCTATTCCAGTATTCTGGCCTAGAGATCCCATGGCCTGTAAAGTCCATGGGGTCACAAAGAGTCAGACATGGCTGAGCTACTTTGACTCACAGCAAAAAGAAGTCTGGCCTTTTTGGGGGAGGGTTTAGCACAAGCCACCATGTCTAGGCTGATTATTCTATCTAGGAATCTGAGATTCACAGACTCATATGAAATACAAAGTAGATATTTAGGGGTTCGGATGTGGATTGGTATCAATAATACAGCTGTGTCCTGGCAAAGTATCTGAGAATCTTGAAATCAGCATTCCTTTTTAAGTAAACCAAGGTTTGTGCTTTCAATAGAGATGACTGTAATACTAACTAATATTTGTTAATAATTTAGACAGATATTTGAAGGGCTCCTCAGATAGTACTAGTGGTAAAGAACCTCCTGCCATGAGAGACGTGGGTTCGATTCCTGGGTCAGGATGATCTCCTGGAGAAGGGAATGGCAACCCACTCTAGTATTCTTGCCTGGAGAATTCCATGGACAGAGGAGCCTGGTGGGCTACAGTCCATGGGGTGGCATAGAGTCAGAGACGACTGACACAACCTAGCACGCACATTTGTTTAAAATACACCTCCTTTTTTCTGGCCAAGCAGCATGAGGGATCTTAGTTCTCCAACCAGAGATCAAAGCCATGCCCCCTGCAGTGGAAGTGCAGAGTTTTAACCACCGGGGAAATCCATGCCTTTTTTTTTTTAAGATCTAATTGGCTTTATTATTATTATTATTATTTTTTTTTATCTAATTGGCTTTAATCAGCAATTTGTGAATTGGGCGACATCCCTTCTAGCAAATAAATGCTCCCTGTTCTGAGTCCTTTTATAAATAGAATAACTCACTTCATCCTTAGAACAGGCCTATAAGGTTGGTACTGTTAATACTTCCATTTTACAGACAGGGAAACTGAGGCACAGAATGGTAAAGTGATTGGCTTCAGGTCAGCCTGGGTGGCAGAGCCAGGATTTGAACCCAGGCACAGTGGGGCTTCCCAGGTGGTGCAGTGGTAAAGAATCCACCTGTCAATGGAGGAGATGCAGGTTCGATCCCTGGGTCAGGAAGATCTCCTGGAGTAGGAAATGACAGCCCACTCCAGTATTCTGCCTGGAGAATCCCATGGACAGAGGAACCTGGAAGGCTCCAAAGAGTCGGACACGACGGAGTATGCACACACATGTACACAGTGAGTCTGGAGTCTGCGCTGGTACCTTCACTGGTCTTTTGGTGTACAACCCTCCCTGTGCCCTTCCATCAGTGGAGCATCCAAAATGAGGCTCCCTGACATTTCCTGTGGAGTATAGCCTAGACCAGCAAGACTTGGGGAAATTGCTCTGTTAATTATAATTAAAGGAAAACAATCTACTAGCAGCTATACTTTTCAACAAGCCAGACCTTCTTAGTGGGTTGTAAAGTTTGAGGGTATTTAATGAAACACTCTATGTTCTATCTAGGAATTGTCTAAAATTAACCCCAGCCCTTCTGGTTCAGAACCTAGGCCTTGCTCTCCCACAGACTTGGGTTCGAATCCCAGCTCTGCTTCTTACTAGCTCTGTGACCTTGGGCCAGTTGCTTGACCTCTGTGTGTCTCCTTTGCGCAAAGGAGAAAATTGGCAGGTTGAATGTGACTAGTCATGGTGTACAATACCAGGCACTGAATAAGTGTTTATAAAATGATAGAAGATATAAGAAGGATTCATCTGGTGTGTTTAGTATAAAGATGTACCCTCATTTAACCAACTCCTCCTGATGGTCCATGTTTTGTTAGTTTCCAACTGGACTGGATTGGCCACTCCAATCCTGGCGGCAGTAAAGGTTTTTCTATCTAAATTTTTTGGAGTGTGCATATACAAGTTCATCTGTAAATTGTTAGAAATTCAATTGCTGAGCCAAAGGGTCTGTGCATTTTAAAATTTTTAATTGAAATATAATTAGTGCACTTTTCTGTGTTAAGTATACAGTGAAATGAATTGTCATATACCAAACATGCCCATGTGACCCACATGTTGCACTGGAAATATAGAGGTCAAATCCCCTAGTCCCAAGATTACCTCTCTCCTAACTCTGACAACATCAACTAGCTTTGTCTGCCCTGTCCTTTATACACAGTTCCAGTTCATATGCATTTTGAGTACTGAGAGACATTACTGAAATGTTTCCCAGTTACACCAGTTTCCATTCCTATCATACATGTGAGGGCTGCTTTCCGATACCTCTCCAAAGAGGTGTCAGTAAGCTACTTGGTTTAATTATTTTATTGTGAGATAGGCGATCTTTTCACTTTTTCGGAATCCAGTGGCATCTTTACTGGGAACTGATTTTTGTTTTCCTTTGCCATTACTGAAACTGTTAGTCTTTTTCTTTTCAAGAGGCTGGCATTTTTTTTGCTTTGTAAGAAAATATTTTGAGCAGAATAACTTTGACACTTTCCAGTCTTTTTTATTCCCCCACCAACATTTTAACAGCTTTATTGAGGTGTCATCGACATAGACTGCACACATTTAAAGTGGGACAAAAGTGTACGAGTTGGTAAATTTTGACATATGGATACACCCCTGAAAACATCACCATCATCAAAATAATGTTGTCTGACTTTTTCTTTGAAAAGCTGGAAGAATCGAATAAGTTAACAGTGAGACACTCCACCTAGGATCACCATATTCTTCCCAGACTGTTTCTTTTTCTCTACAAACACACACACACACTTTTTTTTTTTTTTTTTTGAAAGTAAATTGTGGACATGATATTTTCTCCTACAGGACCATAATACCATGGCCCCTTTGCCCCAAAACTTAAATTTAGTTCAATAACATTTTGTAATATACAGCCCATATTCACATTTCCTTTATAACTTAAAAAAAAAATACAGCACCCAAGCAACAGCTCATTGCATTTGGTTTTAATGCCTCTTTAGTGCCTTTTAATCTATCAAAGTCCCTCTTACCCTTTTGGGAATGGGAGTAGGGAGTGCTTTTATGACCTTGATGTTTATGTCTTCTTTTTCTGAACAGCTTTATTGAGCTATAATTCAGATACTATACAGTTCATTCACTGAAAGTTCAGTGGCTTTTATTATACTCAGTGGGGTTGTACATCACCACATTTTGTACATTTAACCACATTTCTGTACATCACCAAAATCAGTTTCAAACATTTGCATCACTCCTCCCCGCTTTAAAGAAACCCTAAATCTCTTAGCTGTCACCCCATCTCCCCCAACCCCTGGCAGCCCATAATCTTCTTTGTTCTTATGGATTGCGTATGTATTCTAGACATTTCCTATAAATGGAGTCAGACAGTAGGTGGTCTTTTGCATCTTGCTTCTTTCACCCAGCATCATGTTTTGAAGGTTCATCCATTTTGAAGCTTTTGTCAGTATTTCATTCCTTCTTAGGGTTTTCCTTTGATCCATTTATCAGTTATTGGTCATTTGGGTTTCCACTTTTTGGCTACTATGAACAGTGCTGCTCTGAACATTCATGTACAAGTTTTTCCATGAATATATATTTATTTTGGAGTATGTACCTAGGCATGGAATTTCTGGGCTTCTCTGGTGGCTCAGACGGTGAAGAATCTGCCTGCAATGCGGGAGACCTGGGTTCCATCCCTGGGTTGGGAAGATCCCCTGGAGGAGGGGGTAACCCCCTCCAACATTCTTGCCTGGAGAATTCCATGGACAATCTGTGGGGTCACAAAGAGTTGGACAACTGAGTGACTAAGCACACAGCACAGCACATGGCAGCTCTGACACGTCAAGGAGTTTCTGTGCAGCGCTACCATTTGACGTTCCCATCAGCAGTATGTAAGGATGCCAGTTTCTCCCCATCCCCGCCAACATATGTTCTTGTCTTCCCCTTCCCCACCACCCCTCGGATATATTTAATTCAATTTAATTTTAATTGAAGTATAGTTGATTTGCAATATTATACTAGATTCAGTTGTACAACCCAATGATTCAATATCTTTGGACTATATCCCATGTATAGCTATTATGATAGGATATCAGCTATGTGCTATGCAATATATCCTTGTGACTTATTGTACACATAGTAGTTGTATCTCTTAGACCTCTACCCCTGTCTTGTCCATCCCCCTTCTTCCCTTTCTCTGCTGGTAACCGCTAGTTCTCTGTATCTGTGAGTCTGCCTCATTTTTGTTATATTCATTACTTTGTTATATTTTTTAGATTCCCCCTAAAGTGTTATCATACAGTATTTGTCTTTCTTTTTGGCGTTGCCTCACAGCACGTCGGATCCTAGTTCCCCAACCAGGACCTGCACCCCGTGCACTGGAAGCACAGAGTTGTAACCACTGAACCACCAGGGACGTCTCATCATTTGTCTTTCTCTGTCTGACTCACTTCACTAAGCAGAGTACCCTCCAGGTCCATCCAAGTTGTTGCAAATGGCAAAATTTCATTCTTTTTTATGACTGATTAGTATTCTGGTTTGTGTGTGAGTTTATATAGATCACATCTTTCTCCATTCATCTGTTGATGGTTGTCTGTCTTTTTGAGTGTAACCATTCTAGTGGGACTGACATGGTTTCTCCCTGTGGTTTATCTTACTTTTTGGCCTCACCACATATCACATGGTACCTTAGTTACCCAGCCAGGGATCAAACCCTTGCCTCCCGCATTGGAAGCATGGAGTCTTAACCACTGGACCACCAGAAAAGTCCTTCTCCCTGTGGTTTTGACACCCAGTTGGTTTTTCAGTTGTCCCATGATGCATCTAATCTGTTTCCTCAGGGTTAGATTGAGGACCTACCATTCCAATAAGAATTCTACGTGAGGGCCTTGTGTCTTTAAGAGGGCAGCATGTCAGGACACTTGGTGTCATCTTGTCCCATGGCTTTGAGCCACCCTCCCAGAGGTGGCTTTTCCCCTTTGTAACTCACTCCTGATCCTCATGTGTGTTCCAGCACCTCAGTTCCCGTTAACTTTGTCTTACTTCCTATTCCTCAGATCCTTAGGCAGCCTCTAAACTGCTCCTCTGCTGCTTTTCTTATGGAGACGCTTGGGGGGTAATGGGGGTGAGGAGAGTTTAGGACACCCTCCAGATTTATTTTTATTTATTTTTTTTCCCATTTATTTTCATTAGTTGGAGGCTAATCACCTTACAACATTGCAGTGGTTTTTGTCACACATTGAAATGAATTAGCCATGGATTTACATATATTCCCCATCCCGGTCCCCCCTCCCACCCCCCTCTCCACCCGATCCCTCTGGGTCTTCCCAGTGCACCAGGCCCGAGCACTTGTCTCATGCATCCAACCTGGGCTGGTGCACCCTCCAGATTTAGGACGGGGTGATGAAAAGCTGAGCTGGCGTAATTGTGTCTTCTGCCTTGGACTGGCTGCAGCCGTGGGCCTCCTGAGTTGGCTCACTTACATCTTTTCAATTTTAACTTTTCATCCTGAATATTGCCCAAGAGACACAAAGGGAGAAAGAATCGTATGATGAACCCCTGTACCCTTCACCCAGTTTTGACATTCCTGTTGTATCTCTTCCCCCATCAAAAAAACGTTTGAAACCTGGCATAGTATTTTAAAACTAATCCAAGACATATTGGTTCACTTTTGAATATTTCAGTCTCCGTCTTTAACAGATAAACATTTTGCAAAAATGTTTTGCACAATACCGTCATCACAGCTCCTGACAATTTTTTAATAACCATCCCAAGTCCATTTTTCTATTTCCCTGACCAACTCAAAACATCTTTATGCAAAAGTGCTTCATTTGAATTGGGATCCAGTTTCCTGACCAGGGATTGAACCTGGGCCACTGCGGTGAAAGTCCAAATCCTAACCACTAGACCACCAAGGAATGCCCAAGTTTTGTTTGGTTTGATTTGTTTTGTTTAATTCTATTATTAAATTTTTGAATTGAGGTATAGTTGATGTACAGTAGCATATGATTCGGAGAAGGCAATGGCAACCCACTCCAGTGCTCTTGCCTGGAAAATCCCATGGCTCGAGGAGCCTGGTGGGCTGCAGTCCATGGGGTCACTAGGAGTCAGACACGACTGAGCAATTTCCCTTTCACTTTTCACTTTCATGCATTGGAGCAGGAAATGGCAACCCACTCCCAACACCCAACCCAGTGTTCTTGCCTGGAGAATTCCAGGGACGGGGGAGCCTGGTGGGCTGCCGTCTATGGGGTCGCACAGAGTCAGACACGACTGAAGTGACTTAGCAGCAGCAGCACTATATGATTGTACAATGTACAGTCTTGAGTTCCTGGTGTTCAACATTCACACTTTTTACAGGTTATACTTCATTTATAGTTATTATAAAATATTGGCTATATTTATAGGTTGTAGAAAAAACATACAACTGTGCCGTTGGTTTGGCTTTTCACCTATTTCTGTGAACTGCTTCAGGCTCTGGGCTTCGCTGAACCCCACCTTAATCTGCAGGGCTGCCGTGAGGAAGGGCCACAGTCTGGCTGACTCACCCAGAAATATCATCTGAAAGTTCTAGAAGCTGGAAACCTGAGATCAAGGTGTAAACCAGGCTGCTTCTTTCTGAGGCCTCTCTCTCCATGGCTCACAGATGGCTGTCTTCTCCCTGTGTCCTCAAGTGGTCTTTTCTCTGTGCATGTCTGTGTCCCCATTTTCTTTTTCTCTTTTTCCTTTCAAAAATTTTTTTATTGGAGTATGGTAGATTTACAATGTTGGGTTAGTTTCAGATGTATAGCAGAGATTCAGTTAAACATGGGCATGGTGGTGCCTGGCTCTTTGCAACCCCTTGGACTGTAGCTCACCAGACTCCTTTGTCCATGGGATTTCCCAGGCAAGAATACTGGGGTGGGTTCATTTTCTTTCTTTTTTTTTTTTTCCCCATCAAATGCAGTGTTTACTTTTTTTTTTTTTGCCATGCTGCGAAGCATGTGGGATATTAGTTTCCTGACCAGGAACGGAACCTGTGCCTGTAGCATTGACCACACAGAGTCCTCACCACTGGAGGACCTGTGGGGAGGCCCCCCATCTCTTCTTGTAGGGCCCCAGTCCTGTTGGATCCAGGTTCTCCACATTGACCTCATTTCACCTTCATTGAGATTTGGAGGAACACAGTGCTGCCCACAGCACCCCCTCAGGGCTCCTGTGTCTTCACACAGACAGGGAGCCAAGGACTAACTTCCCGGAGCAGAAGCCGCAGTGAGCAGTGCCAGCCCACAGCCCCAGAGCGTTCCCACCCACCCAGTCCAAAAGGCCCACGGTGAGCCTTTCCATGTATCACCCTCTCCTGCCCCGGCTGGTCCCCAAGGTCGGCCTGAGCCTCCCTCTGAGCACAGCCAGGTCCTGTCTGGGCCTGTGGGTTTCCCAACGCCTGCCCAAAGACAGTTGTTTGGTGGGAAGGAGATGACTCCGTTTGGAGAGAGGACTGGACCTCCAACCTTGCTGGGCACGCTGGGTTGCTGCCCAGCCATCCTCCGATTAGACATAGGCAACCTAAGGAGTCCCCACATCTTTTTTTTTTAATTTAATATTTATTTACTTGGCTGCACTGGGTCTTAGTTGCGGCACATGGGATCTTTAATTGCAGCATTTGAACTCTTAGTTACGGCATCTAGGATCTAGTTCTCTGACCAGGGAATGAATTCGCGCCACCTTGCATTGGGAGCATGGACTCTTACCCACTGGTGGACCACCAGGGAAGTTCCCTAATGTCCATTCTTCCCTAGTCCCATTTTACAGCTGAGAAAACTGAGGCACAGAGAGGGTCAGCGGCAGCGGAAGCTGTAATATCTCTTCCTCCCCAAATAGCTACTTTCCCACACCCTTTCCAGGGGAGCTGGTGCCCTTGAAAGGCCTGCTCATCTTTTTCCCAGGTGCCCCAGGGAGTCCTTTCCCTTTTCCTCCACTTGAACAAAATGTAGAAATTGCTGCCTATGGACAAACGGGCACAAATTGTGATGCTTTTAAAGAATAACAAGAGGAGGAACAAAGAGTGGAGAACCCTGGAAGGGAATGCTCTTTGGCAAGAAAGAGGAATTAAGTACTGATTCACATGGGTGCCACATGGGTGAAGCCTGACATTATTATTTTGAGTGCAAGGAGCCAGACACAAAAGGGCACGGATTGCCTGATTCCATTTGTACAGAAAGTCCAGGAAAGGCAAGACCGTGGAGACTGGAAGATCAGTGGTTGCCTAGGCTGAGGGGAGGAGGGAATGAGGAGCGACTGCAGGTGGGGACAAGACTCCTTTTGGGGTGATGAAGATGTTCTAAAATTCAATTATGGGGGATTTAAAAAAAAACACAACATTGAATCGTGTGTTTTAAAGCCGAGAACTTTATGGTATGTAAATGATATGTCAGTGAAACTCTTTAACAAAAAAAGAATTATAACTAAACGGACACCGGTGTGTCTTCTCTCCAGGGGATGGTACATTCTCCAAAATGCCCCCACCCACCTACCCCTATCCAAGAGAGGTCCAGGGACTCTCTTTTCCCTGACATAGGTACTTCCTTCTGTCTTCCTACTTCCTCCCTACTTCCTACATGATTTTTTTCTTAATGTCAACTGTTCCATTATTATTATTATTTCTTACTCTTTCAGTTTAAAAAGCATTTTTTTGAAAAATAGAAGTACAGTTGAGGACTTCCCTGGTGCTCCAATGGTTTAAGAATCCACCTGCCTATGCAGAGGACATGGGTTCCACCCCTGGTCCAACAAGATTCCATATGCCACAGGGCGACTAAGCTTGAGTGCCACAACAAAGATTCAATGCAGCCAATAAATAAATGAAGTACAGTTGATTTGCAGTGTTATGCTAGTATCCTTCTGGTTTTCAAATAGCAACTTATGGAGGAATAATTCATATATTAATACTATACAGTCTCCATTTAAAGTGTATAATTTAGTAGGTGTGTTGGGGGGTCATTTCCTTTTTATCTTTTGGTCACACTGCAGGGCATGTGGGATCTTAGTTCCCTAACCAGGAATCAAACCCCAGGCCCCCTGCATTAGCAGCTCAGAGTCATCTGCTGGACCACCAGGGAAGTCCCTGTCTGTGCCATTCTTCACCTGGGCATATAAGGGAAGATCTACAAGCGAGTGGTAACAGTGTTGTCTCTGGAAGGGGATTCAGGTTGTAGGAAGTGAGACTATACCATGTGTATAGCATATCACTTATTTTAAAAAAATAAAGTGAAATGAAGCTGCACCTTGTATTCATACTGGGAGAGCTACTGCAGCCCTCCAAGGCCCCTGGGTCCTTAAAACTGGGATGGAGGTGCGTCTCCATCGTTTGCATTCGCCCGAGAGGTGATGGTGGGACTCAACTGTGAAAACCGCCGTTCTCGCCCCTTAGAGTTGCTCCCATGCAGCAGCGCCCAGCCTCCAGGTGAAATAGGTTGGTTGCAACACCTCCCACCATTTAGAAATGAGAATTCAGGCAGCGACTTTGACAAGAGTTAGCAGAGGGCTCTGGGAGTAATCAAAGTGAAGTGAGCAGCTTTGCGGAGGGCTCCTGGCTTCTCCGATGGATCCCTCCACCTGTAGAAAGGAGACTTTTTAAAAAAATATATTTTCCTTATTTATTTATTATTTTTGGCTATGCTGGGTCTTTGTTGCTGCAGGCAGCTTTTCTGTAGTTGCAGAGAGCTGGGGCTACCCTCTAGTTGCAGTGTGCAGGCTTCTCATTGCCGTGGCTTCTCTTTTTGCTGAGTACGGGCTCTAGGGCTCACGGGCTTCAGTAGCTGTGGCACACCAGCTTTGTTGCCCCATGGCATGTGGGGTCTTCCCAGACCAGGGATCGAACCCATGTCCCCTGCATTAGCAGGTGGGTTCTCAACCACTGGACCACCAGGGAAGTCCAGGAGGGAGATTTGACCATATTCACTCGGTTCTTGGCACCCTGAGCTAGTCCCAAGTTCCATCAATTTCGTGGGTGATTTGGCCAAGCCCTGGGGTGGCCTTTGTCATCGGCTGGCTGCGTTTTCTCATTCAAGTGTACACTTGGCTGGGCTAGGAAGGAGGAAGCTGTGGCCGAGTCGGTAATGACTTTTCTCATTTCTGCAGTTCCTGACAAGGCTGACTGAGAGGTTCGTGCTGGGAGTGGACATGTTTGTGGAAACCGTGTGGAAAGTTTGGGCAGAGCTCTTGGAAGTTCTTGGACTCGACGGTAGGTGTTGGGCATTCATTTGAAGGCTGCGTTTCATTCTGGTGCTTCTCAAATTATGGGAATGGTATCCAGGGCAGGTGGTGCAGGAGAAGACAGGGGTGGAGGGGATACAAGAGAACCTATTTTATTATCGTAGTTGTGTATGTAAGTAACTGAGATTCCCAGATGCTACTTAGAAGGTGTAGGTGGGTAGTGCCAACTTGTCTGTCCCTAGGCTTCCCTGTTGGCTCAGATGGTAAAGAATCCGCCTGCAATGCAGGAGACCTGGCTTCAATGCCTGGGTCAGGAAGATCTCCTGGAGAAAGGGATGATAACCCACTCCAGTAATCTTGCCTGGAGAATCCCATGGACTGAGGAACCTGATGGGCTACAGTCCATGGGATCTCCAAGAGTCAGACAGGACTGTCACTTAGGCAAACCTCGGGGACTGGAGGTGGAGTCTCTGGGTGGTCGGGGTCCATAACAAACTACTCCAGTTACTCAGACGGGAAGTGATTTAATACAGAGAATGAGGTGCTCACAGACTCATCGGAAGGAGCAGTGTGTGATCCCCAGAAAGTCAATGTGCTGGTCCAGGAATCAGGAGGCAGCTGCTGGAACCCTTTGAGTTCAGGCTGCTGCCTCTCTCCAAGAAGCCTGCAGCTGCCTGTGTCAGGATCGCCAAGACCACCCCTGCCCCCAGGTCCCGTGCATCTCTAGAAGGACTCCCAGGACCCAGCGTTTGTTGGTACCCTCAGCTGTGATGTGTTACAGGGAAGGACAGAGCACAGTCAGCAAAGGGAAAGACACGTGGGGTGAAGTCTGGGGAACCAGGCACAGGCTCCCAGAGCTCTCTCCAAGATGGGGGTGGGGGTGTCACACAGGACATGCTTTGTTCCCCATGTGAAGTGTCCTGAACCAGGGACATCCAATCGAGACTCAGCACCCAGGGTGTTTATTGGGGGGCTGGTCATGTAGGCACCCTCTGCCTTGTACCTTCTAAATTCCAGACTCCTGGAACGAAAGCAGGTATCAGCATGAACCACGTTGTTTGTGCAGAACCTCCAGGCCCAAATTGAACTCAGTTCTGACCCTGCCTCCCTGGAGGTAACATCTGATCCTACAGTCAGAGGCTTAGTCCCACAGTTGCCCCCACTTCAGACACTCGTCTAGGTTGTCCCCGATGCTTCTGACTGGCTGGTATAGATCAAGGGTACCAATGACCCGTCCCCTCCTTGGGTTCAAGTAACTTGCTAAAGCTGCTTGTGGAACTCAGGAAACCTGTTTACTCAGTAGATAGTTGTTTTTTTATGAAAGGTGATAGGAGCCAGGTGAAGGAGGGGCATGGGGCAGGGTTTGTGGGCAGGATGCAGAGCTTTTACGTTCCGAGTTCTATTGACTCATTGGCCACTGGTGATGGATTCAACCTTCACCTCCTCCCAAGAGGTCAGGAGGGTCAATCGAAAGGCTCAACCCTCTAAAAACCAAGTTGGTTCCCTTGGCAACCAGCCTACCTCTTTAGAGACTTTTCAGAATTACCTGATTAACAAACACAGGTATGTGAGAAAGGGGCTGTGAATTATCAAGACACCTTTATTGCTCTTACCACTTAGGAAATTGCAGGGGTTTTAGGAGCCTGTGCCAGAAATGGGGATGGAGGCCACTTATTTCTTAGGCATCCCAATCTCACAATCCAGAAATCCACGTTCCCAGATGCTGGCCAAGGGCCCAACTTGCAAACCTTTCTGGAAAGTGGCCTTAGGCCTTCTGGGTGAGCGCTTTGCTGCTTATCTCCTAACCAGGGTCCCTTCTCAACAAATCAGCTAGAGTGATTTTTTTTTTTTTAATTACTACTTTTTTGGTTAGTGATTTTAAAAAAACAAAACATGAAAGATTAAGTCACTCTCGTTAAAACTATCCAGTGATTTCCTGATGCACTCTCAATTGACAAAGTTCACACCAAGGACACTGCCTAGCCCTTGGACACACCCGAGTCCTTGACGCCTTCCGGTTGCTCTATGTGTTCCCTGCTGGGGACGATCTTCCCAGCCCTTTGCCTGCTCCCGTCTTTCCCATGCTCGGGTCTCTGGTAAATGACACCTCCTCCAAGAAGCCCATCCTGACCACGTTGTGTGAGGACCCTCATGCTGAGTTCTCACACTCGCATTCTCCCACCTCCTGTCTTCCTCCCACATGTTTGTATTTGTTATCAGTTCCCCTCTGAGATCCATGAGCAAGGTCTTGCATGCCTTCTCCAGGCTGCAACCTCGGCCCCAGCTCTGCCCCTGGTACAAAAAGGCCCATTGTCAGTAAGGGTTGGAGGCCTGTCAGCCCCACTGCTTCACTGCTTTGGCGAATTGAGGTGTCCCTCTCCAAAAGTGCCCCCTCAAAACCCCCACACCTGTGAATGTGACCTTATTGGGGAATGACGTCTCTGCAGATGTAATCAAGCTGAGATGAGGTCATCCTAGGTTAGTGTGGGTCTTCAATCCAACATCTGGTGTCCTTACAAGAAGACGAAGGGACATCCTTGGTGGTCCAATGGATGAGACTTGAGCTCCCAATGCAGGGGGCCCTGGTTTGATCCCTGGTTAAGGAACTGGATCCCACATGCCGAATCCAAAGATCACGCATGCCCCCATGAAGATCGAAGATCCTGCATGCTGCAACTGAGACCTGACACAGCCAAATAATAAATAAAAATAAATATTTTTTAAAAAGAGGGAAATTTGGACGGAGACACAGACACACGGAGACGATGGCCGTGTGAATGTGAAAACGGAGATGGAGAAGGAGGGGTGCAGTCAACGAGCCAGGGACCGGAAGGGGCCGGGAGAGAGCCTCCCCTGGAGCTTTAGCTGGTGTGCAGCCCCGCCCACAGCTTGACTGCAGAATTCTGGCCCCCAGAGCAGTGAGGCTCCATTCCTGTTGCTTGAAGCCACCACGTCTGCGTCTGTTACAAAAGCCTGAGGAGACCAGTACACTGTCTGAGTTCCATGCACCATCTCTTTGAATCCACTCACCACCTCCGACCCTCTCCATCGGCCCTGACACTCCCACCTTACAGATAGAGACCAAGGCCTTGGAGCTGAGCTGGCTGCTGGCCCAAACCCATACCCTGGTTCGCACCCGCTGTCATCCCCTCCATCCTTGGGAACCCACCCTCCGGCTTTGAGCCGCTGAATTCAGTCTCTGAGAGGCAGAATCAGAGGCAGCAGCATCACCATTTGAGAGGCTGCCGTGCAGCTCCAAGCCCCCTGGGGCTGCGGAGGGCCCCTCCTGGGACTCCGGCTGAGTCAACACGGAACCTGGCTCCCGCAATTGAGTGCAATCCCGCTTGGAATCCATTTTCACCACCTGCCCAGATCATTAAACTCTCGGTATTTCTATCCCTGACCAATGAGCCCTGGACAAACAAACCTGACTGCAAGAAATTGCACTCGGCTTGAAAGGAAAGACTAGAGTCAAGTCAGCCTCCTGGTTGGAGAGCTATATCCCACGTGCCGAAACTAAAGATCCTGCATGCCGCAGTGAAGATCAAAGAGTTCTACAGCTAAGAGGCCCTGAATACTCATGTTATGAGAAGGGTGGCTGGCACATTCAGAGGTGAAAGAACTCACTTCTGTGTTGTGGTTTTTTTCCCCTTGATGCATTAAGTTTCAAATCATCTGAAGACCTCTAGAGTGTGTGTCTTACACTGAGACTTTTGAAGGTGCAAAATGTTTTGCAGGAAACTGGACTCCAGAGTTGGATATTCTGGTACAGAATGCATCTGTGAGCACAATGCTTTAATTGCCTGCTTCAGAATGTTTCAAGGTACTGGTTAAAATGGAGAGTCCTTAGCCTGGAGTGGTTCCATAGAAATAGAATGCCAGCCACATATGTGACATTAAATGTTCTAATTGCCATGTTAAAAAAGTAAAAAGAAACCAGTGAAATGAATAAGGTATTTTAGTTAATCCAATATATTAAAAATATTGCCATCTTGGTACTTCCCTTGAACCTGGGTTTGATACAGGGGTTTGATACAAGCTGCCAGCACAACCACAAGGAAAAAAAAATGTCATTTCATCTTGGAATCAATAGAAAATTATTAACGAGGTGTTTTACATCTTGGGGCATACTAATGTCTTGGAAATCTAGCCTGTATTTGGCCCAGCACATCTCAACTCACACTTGCCATGTTTCCTGGGCTCGGTGTCCACTATAATGACAGTACAGTTAGCTCCACCCTCGCTCTCCTGGC
Organism: Odocoileus virginianus; assembly: GCF_023699985.2. Classification (NCBI taxonomy): domain Eukaryota; kingdom Metazoa; phylum Chordata; class Mammalia; order Artiodactyla; family Cervidae; genus Odocoileus; species Odocoileus virginianus. Next base: position 47,372,117 of record NC_069685.1, on the reverse strand, counting down.
TGAAGACACTTTTCTGGGAAATAGCATCCAGAGTCAGAAGGAAGGATTTCAGTCTCCCATCTTCAAATTGTTGACTTTCTCTGAAGCCTTGGAGGCCTTGTGACACTTGTGACAAAATGGGGGAAGTAGGGATTCCTCCTGAAGGCTGCCTGAGGACAGGGCAGGGACTGGGTGGCTCTGTCAGCCAGACTCTGCCTTGAAATACCAGCTCCACTCTGCCCTAGGTGTGTGACTGAAAAAGGTTCCTGGACCCAATTCCAAAGTGTGTGTGTGTATGTAGGCTTCCCACTACCAGCTAGCAATGTGCAGATACCATGGGGTGACAGAGAATTCAACTCAGTTCTGACATTATCTACCTAGAGGCAGAATCAGACCCCACAGGCAAAGGATTCAGTCCCACAAGACCACCCTCCACTTTGGATGCCGATCATGAGTCCAGGTCATCACCTGTGCTTCTGAGCAACTGGCTGCAAACTAGAAGTTCCCATGACCTCCTTCTGCTAGAAGGAGGGACTAATTTACTAGAGCAGGGACTTCCTTGGTGGTCCAGTGGCTAAAAGTCTGCACTTTCTCTGCAGGGGGCAAGGGTTCGATCCCTGGTCAGGGAACTAGATCCCACATGCTGCAACTAAGAGTTTGCCTGCCACAACTAAAGATTTTGCATGCCTCAACGAAGATCGGCAATTCCCTGTGCCACAGCTAAGACCTGGTGCAACCAAATAAGTAAATAAAAATATTTTTTTAAAAAACATGGAGCTTTAAAACAAGACACAATAGTATTGGCATAAAAACAGACACATGGACTAATAGAGCCGAGAAATAAAGCCATGCACATATGGTTAGCTAGTATTTGACGAGAAAGCCAAGCATGCTTAACGGAGGAAAGACAATCTCTTCAGTAAGTGGTGCTGGGAAAACATTCACATGTAAGAGAATGGAATCAGATCTCTATTTCACACCACTCACAAAAATTAACTCGAAACGGATTAAAGACTTAAATGTGAGACCAGAAACCGTAAAATTCCTGGGAGAAAACAGGCAGTCAGCTCTTTGACCTTGTCCTTGGCAGTGACTTTCTGGATTTGACACCAAAAGCAAAAAATAAACAAGCAGGGCTGCATCAGGCTAGAGAGTTTCTGCACAACCAAAGAAACGATCAACAAAATGAACTTACAGAATGGAAAAATATTTGCAAACGTATCTGTTAAGGAGTTTATATCCAAAATAGATAAAGAATTCATACAACTCAATAGCAGAAAAAAAAAAATTAAGACATGGACAAAAGGGAATTCCTAGACGGTCTAGTAGTTAGGACTCAGCTTTCACTGCGGAGGGTGCGGGTTCAATCCTTGATCAGGGAGCTGAGATCTCACGTGCTACATGCTGCAGCCAGGAAAAAAAAAAGGGCGGGGGGATGACAAAGGACCTGGATAAGCATTTTTTCCCAAAAAGGAAACACATGAATATAAATGTTTTCATATTTATGAAAAAAAGGAAACATATTCCTTCTATATGAATGGTCAACAGGTACACGAAAAGGTACTGTATTAGCAGTAATTCAGCATGCTAGTCATTAGGGAAATGCATATCAAAACCACAGTGAAATATTAATTTGGTTATTAGAATGACTGTTACCAAAAAGATAAGAGAGAACAAATGTTGCTGAGGATGTGGAGAAGTTGGAACCCTTGGGCACTGTTGGTGGGAATGTAAAATTAGTTCACCACTATGGAAAACAGCATGGAGTTCTTCTTTAAAGTAGAGAACTTCCCTGGTGGTGCAGTGGCTAAGAATCTGCCTGCCAGGGCAAGGGACACAGGTTCCATCCCTTGTCTGAGAAGATTCCACATGCCTTGGAGCAACTAAGCCAGTGGGCCACAGCTACTAAAGCCCACATGCCCTGTAGCCTGTGCTGTGCTACAAGAGAAGGCCCCACGATGAAAAGCCCACACACTGCAACCCAAGAGTCGTCCCCACTCGCCACAACTAAAGAAAGCCTGCATGCAGCTTCCAAGATACAGCACAGCCAAAAATAAATCAGTAAAGTTTTAAAAAAAAGATTTCATTTTATCCATACAATCCAGCAATTCTACTTCTGGGAATATATCTGAAGGAAACAAAAACACTACGTCAAAGAAATAACTACACCATCACTGCCAACCCCTGCCCCCGCCCTGTCCCCAGCCATGTACATTGCAGCGTTACTCAGAATAGCTAAGACATGGAGTCAACCTAAGTGTTCACAGGCAGGTAAATGGATAAAGAAATGTTGGTGTGTCTATATATGATGGAATATTCTTCAGCCATGAAACAGGAAATCCTACCATTTGCAATCACATAGATGGACCTTGAGGGCATTAAGCTAAGTGAAATAAGTCAGAGAAAAGCAGATACTGTATAATCTCACTTATATATAGAATCTTTAAAAAAAAAAAAAAACGAACTCATAAATTGAGAGGTCAGATTTGTGGTTGCCAGAGACAGTGAATGGAAAGTAGGGGAATTGGAGGAAGATGGCTAAGAGGTACAAACCTCAGTTAGAGGATAAATGAATCCTGGGAGTGTAGTGTGCAACATGATGACTGTGTTTAGCCCTGCTGTGCAGTATAGTTGAAAGTTATTAGAGTTAGGAGATACTCAAAGTTCTCGGGAAAAGGAAAACTTTTTTTTTTAATCTATGAAATGGACATTTTTTTGTTTTGCTTATGTATTTTTAATTGCAATACATTTGCTTTACACTATTGTGGAGATGATGGATATTAACAAAACTTACTTTGATCATCTCACAATATAAGTCAAGTCATTCTGTATACCTTGAACTTCAATAGTGCTGTATGTCAGTTATGTCTCAATAAACGTAGGAGAGAAAGTTGCATGCTGAAGTATGATGTGTGCTTCTTTCGAATGGTTTGGTTAAAAAAAAGGGAGGGATATGTGACTAGAGATGGAGCAAAATGTTAACCATTGTTAAACCTAGATGATTTCGATAGTATTTATATTACCATCCTTTTAACTTTTCTGTTTGGAAATTTTCTTAAGTCGGGCACACAGAAGATGCACGTCCTCCATTTCACTCCATTCTTAAGATGGAACTTCATGTGGGTACCAGTTACGATTAGGTTTGGCTGTGAGTAACAGAGACCCCAAATTACAGCAGCTTATACAAGATGGAAGCTTATATTTCTCTTATGTGAAAAGTTCACAGGTAGGTGGCTAGGCAGGTAGGTGGCTTTGCAGCACATTCTCCTCAGGTCCGAGGCCCCTTCCATCTTATTGCTCCCCAATAGGTGACTTCCCTTCCCTCATGACCCAAGACAGCTGCTCCTATACCAGCCATCGCATCCACATTCCAGCAGGCAGAAGAAGAAGAGGTAAAGGGCCTATTCCCACTACTTTTAGGAAGCCATCCCAGAACATTTCTGCCCACCTCTCCTTGACCAAAACTTAGTTATGTAGCTAGCTTCAAGGGAGGCTGGGAAACACCCTTCTCCTAGGCAGCCATGCGCTCAGCCTAATGCTGGGTTTGGAAGACAGGAAGGAGGGCAGCTGAAGGCCAGTATACAGGCTCTGCCCTACCTGAAAGGTGTTTTAAACCCATGATAGAGCAATGTTGCCCTGTCTTCTCCCAGGGTTCTATACCCAGGCATCCAGCTTTAGTTTCTCAGGGTGTGGAAGAGGCCCAGCCAGTGAGCTGAGCCACCCACCCCAGCTCGCAGAGAACCCCCATGACTCCCTGTAACCGGCCGCTGTCCCTCTGTTCTGTCCTGCAGTCTCGAACCTGTCCCAGTACTTCAACCCCAGCTCGGTGGCCAGTAGCCCTGCCCGAGCCCTCCTGCTGGTAGGCGTCGTCCTCCTGGCCTACTGGTTCCTGTCTCTGACCCTGGGCTTCACCTTCAGTGCCCTGCACATGGTGTTCGGCCGCTTCTTCTGGGTGGTGCGCGTCATTCTGTTCTCCATGTCCTGCGTGTACATCCTGCACAAATACGAGGGCGAGCCTGAGAATGCCGTGCTGCCCTTGTGTTTCGTGGTGGCCATCTACTTCATGACCGGGCCCATGGGCTTCTACTGGCGAGGCAGCCCCAGTGGCCCCAGCGTGGAGGAGAAGCTGGAACAGCTGGAGACCCAGGTCAGACTGCTCAACATCCGCCTCAGCCGTGTGCTGGAGAGTCTTGACCGCCCCAACAGCAAGTGACAACCAGCCAGCCGGCCGGCTCCCCCCCCACCAGCGCCCTCTCTCCGGAAACAAAAAAGAAGAAGAAAAAAAAGAACGCCAAACCCCAAACAATCTTAATAAACATGCCTGAGCAAGAGAGGGGCGCTTTGTGAGGGTGTTTCCGGCCACGTGTCAACTCTTAGGACATCTTCCGGGAGGAATTGACAAGATCATTGATATAGGACTACCCACCAAGTGTCATTAGTGGAAAAAAATATTTTTTAAACAAAGGATATAACCATATTAGCTGTACAGTAAGAGAAGTTTATCTGTGCATAGAGCATAAAGTTAATTTTTTCAAGCATTTAAATACATCTTTTGTAAGGTTTTTTAATAAAGGCAGATCGAGTTGAGCTTATTAAAACTACACAGAGGGGAAGAAATTGCTAATTCGACCTTTTGGAAAAGTTTCAAGGCAAGTGTTTGCTTTTGCAGCACGGGGATTGGTGGTTGAGGTCTGTGTGCGTTCTTTTCATGTTCCAAAGCTGTGACCTTCATTTCATGTTGTTTTTGGTTGATGTTGATTTGATGAATTGTGTCGCTTCTGAATGTGGACTCTTGGGTTTCAAGGTTGAAACTCAATGTCTTTGAGATCCTAGATGATCCAACCAAGCCCCCATCAATCAGATTTCTAAATGAAGAAATCATCATTTTTAGAAAACCTAAGATTCCCTCCCCTTTCTGTACTTTGATGTATTTTAACCTTCACATTTTCTAAAGGAAAATTCAAGAACCAGGCAAAGGAATATCATTGGAGTTTGATACCAAGAACTGCCTGAGCAAGCATCGAAGCTCATCAGGTATCTAATTTGAGTCCTAATTTTACCACTGGCCAGCTAGGGGAATATAGGAAAGCTACACTCTCCAGGGTTTTTTGTATACTTATTTCATTTTGGTTGACTCAGGACTAAAGGAAAGGAAAACCAACCATAGCAGCTAATAACCTTTCAAGTCTGTTGCTGCTTGTAAAGCAGTCTCAGGAACAATAAGCCAGACTTGGAGAAGATCTGATTTATTTTATCTGGAATTTTTACAATATATGTGTTAGGTGCTTTTGGTTTGGAATCTGTGGCGGCTTCATTTTAGGTGGTCTCTAGGGGTGAAGAGAGGTACATGCCGGACAGACATGGGGGTCCTGAACAAAGGGGGCTTTGCAAGGCTTGGATCAGGGGCTAGTGGAGACGCCCCTTTCTGGGTACCAAACGGGCACAGGAAATCAAGGAAATGATGCCCCAGGTTTTGCTACTAGGCTTCGTGACTGTCTCCATTGGCCTTCCTTGCCCACCTGCGTGTCCTGGCAGCCCCGTCACAGGCCCCTGTACACAGGTTTGCAGAGACCCCTGCCAGGTCAGGTAGAACCAAGACTTTCTGGTCCAGGAATCCTTTCAGAGAAAACTCAACTGCCTGCCAACTCTTCTGTGCTTTGTTTCTGTGCTGCTTTACTTGAGGTTGCGAGTACCGGAAAAAGAGAAGCAGATGTTTTCCAAGAATGTTTATGAAACTTCTGTTTTTAAGGTGCACATTAACGGGGCCCAAACTCTCTTGCATTTGCGGCTCACTTCTTGAAATTATATACATGTCCTCTAGAATTTGCTTGAGCAAATCTTTATCCATGGGCATTGGAAACCCCTTGGTTTCCGCATTGAAGCCGTTCCAGTTTTGTCATTTAGATACTTAGAGACAAATCTGTTTTCACACAGGGTATAGAGAACTCCAGGGAGGTCATGTTTGCCTTCTTTCCCCTTGTGCATTTGGCTTCTATGTCTCTAGCATGTTTGGGTGTTTGCTTTGCTCATGTTAGGCAGTGGGGTAATTGACATTCTCTGCACAGAGATTTTAAGTTTTAAATTACCGTCTGGGTACAACAACCACCCTTCTCTTGCCCACCCTCACACCTGGAAACCTTTTGGAACTGTGCTGTCTTGAGACCCTAGCAGAAAAATCATTTTAACTTCTAGTAAATTGAGGAAGGCTCACATATCTGGGTGCTGGTGGACTGAGGCCTCATCATCAAGTGGAAGTTATTGTTAAGAATATATACACCTCGGGATTTCCCTCTGGCCCAGGGGTTAAGAATCTGCTTGGCAATGCAAGGACATGGGTTCAATCCCTGGTGCAGGAAGATTCCACATGCCGTGAGGCGACTAAGCCCATGTGCTGCAACTAAGACCCAATGCAACCAAATACGTGAATAAATACATATTTTTAAAAATATGCACCTTGTTTTCTGGATTGGCTAAGTGTAGGCTATGAAGCCAGTTGAACAATCTGATACACCCAAATGAAAGATGTCTTTATTTTTAACAAAAGTTAATTAGTTCCTTAAGAGTATCACTTCAGGGTGGAATAGTCCTTGAAATTCTGATGGAAGTCACAGAGGTTCAATATGTGTAACTCCTCCTTTTTAACGCGTAAATTTGACTTTTGCTTGGGCGTCATCTTATCCTCAAATAGTTTGGATTTTTTTTTTTCTTCTTTCCATGGAAGCTTGTAGGATAATTGACCTCCGCCAGTACCCCTCATCTCCTTTTTTCTCTCTTTTGTACATGAGAAATGTATTTTTGTATCATATCTCATACCTTGAAGAGAAGTTTTTTATATCTTCAGGGCTGTAGAATATATTAGTGTAACATATCATTCAGTGTGATATGAAAACATCCTGACGAAAACTACTGTGAATCTCTCTTATAGTTAAAACTCAGTTTTTTAGATATTTTCAAGTTTATCAGTGTTAATTTCCCAATGCTTCAATATCACAGTAAATACTAAGAGCAGAAAAGAGCCCAGAAAAGAAAAAGGATTTGTTATCTCCAACTTGCTGGATTTCTGTGGATGTTTGGGGATCAATGTTTGGAGCAATCTCTTCCTTGACATCCTGGCAAAGATGCTTTTGTGGCACATCAGCCTTTCATATTTTCCATTTTTGAATTTTCCAATACCAATCAGCATTACTTGCCTTCTGGGTTTTTTTTTTATTTGTTCGCCTTTTTTTTTTTTAAACCCCATATCATTCCTTGTAGCAAAATGCAACGGCAGAATTTCCTGAAATCTGGTCTTGTGAATTGTGCCAGGGTCTTTAATTTATGAAGGGGACCGAGTGACATCATGGAGAGAGGTTACTGCCTTTGAAGGAGATTTTAAATACCTATAGTTGCCCGGAGACGACAGGCACGACCCCAGGAAGCCTGTCCCCTGCTGACTGTGGCGGGGAGTAGCTAGTTGGAGACATTTCCTGTTGGCACTAAGGGTGAATATGCAGGATGGGGTCAGTACTTGGGAGGGTTGTAAAAGGACTTTTGTACACCCACCCACCGGGGCTGGCTTGTGAGGAAGATGTAAACCACTTTGGTGGCATTTCAGTAACCTAGAGAGGTTAGGAATACCATGTCAGATGTCCAGTGCAGAATCTAAAACATGGCTGAGACACCTTCTCACTATCGGGAATCCTGCTTTACTTCATCCCCTTGCTTCCTGCTACTTTTTGTTTTGTTTTTCCTTTTTCTTTTTTTTTTTTTTTTTTCCGGCTGCACCGCATAGCTCATGGGACCTTAGTTTCCCAACAAGGGATGGAACTTGGGTCCTCTGCAGTGAAAGCGAGGCATCCTAACCACTGGACTGCCAAAGAATTCCCTCTGCTACTTCTTAAGATGCTTTTAAGGAAGGATATTGGCCTTACAGGTTGATACCCGGTCACTTCTCCCGATGGGTTTTGAATTGACGGACTGAACCAAAAAGCCAGCTCTTGCCATCACCTCTCGGCCTTTTGGCTAAGATCAAGTGTAGTATGGGGACTTCCCAAGTGTTTCAGTGGTAAAGAATCCTCTTGCCAGTGCTGGAGATGCAAGAGTTGCAGGTTCGATCCCTGGTTCAGCAAGGTCCCCTGGAGTAGGAAATGCAACCCATTCCAGTATTCTTGCCTGGAAAATCCTGTGGACAGAGAAGCCTGGTAGGCTACAGTCCATGGGGTCACAAAGGGGATGCAAATGAGCGCACACACTCATCCCTCTAGCTCACTTTAACAGAAATTTCTGGGGACTTCCCTGGCAGTCCCGTGGTTGAGACTCCATGCTTCCAATGCAGGGGACATGGATTTAATCCCTGATGGGGGAAATAGCATGGCCAAAAAAAATAGAAGGAATTTCCAAGACCTAAAGGTGTCACCCATCTCCCCCAACTTTTTGTGGATAATACATCACCATTCTGCAAAATTTTTGTTTATGGCCATTTGAATACTTCAACCTTTGCTCCTTATTGTGAATAATAGAAGCATATACTTTTGCAGGATCTAATACAGTAGCCTTCAAATTAAGACTTGGACAACCATCAGTGTGATAAATAGGATCTGGAATAAACAAAGCTTGTCCAGCCTACTGAAATCTGCACTCTGCTCTTCACTGATTCCTTGATATGTAGGAGATACACCAGGACCAGTGTTTCCCTGGTGGTGGTATAAAAACCTGATTGCCCTTTGCACCATCTACTGAAAATCTGTGGCAGCTAGTGGTGTTATCAACCATATGTTCTAATGTCTTTTTGCAGATTTAAAGATTTTATTGTAGTGTCAATTTAATATCCGCATGTGTGTTAACTCTTTGAATACTGTAACTAAATTGATTTCTTTGTGATGGTGGTGGTGATTAGCACTCACTTAAAATCCAGCCTAGCACTTACTTCCCTCTTCTCAACTGGAAATCATATTTGTGAGGTATGGTACCCATGATCCACTGTATTCATGAGTCAACTTCACATTTCGTGTATCTCGTTATAAATTTTACATGGCATTTAATTTGATACTCTGAATTCATTTGATTTTAATATAGTGGTGTGTGTGTGTGCCTATGTGGCGTGTGCTCACTTTAGTTTCATGAGCCTTGGGAAACTGATTCTACAAATATCATAAATCGGCATAAATGTATAAGGCTTATTTTTTTGGCAAAGCAATCCGTACATTTCTCTTATTTATTAAATCACTGGCTTTGGTGTTACATAGAGATATTTGTAGACCAATTTCAGAACAGAATTAAAATATTGTGAAAATTACATCTTAATAAATGTTTATTGTAATTTTGGTGTACGGACTTCTTAAATGTATTTCATTACATCCAGCCAAGCCTGTGTGCAGTTTTCCCAACCCTGACATGTCATGCTGATTCCATGATCCTGTTCTCCAGTCTGAAGAGTGGTCATACCATCTTGAGTTTAATTGTTTAACTGGAGATAGGGTTGCCAGATAAAATACAAGATACCTGTCTATTTGTCAGATAGACAACAAATATGTTTTTTAGTATGTGTGTGCCCTGCAATATTTAGGACACACAACAAAGGGGGGAAAAAGAGTTGTTTTTCTTATCTGAAATTCAAATTCAGTGGGGTGTCCTTTATTTTTATTTGCTAATCCAGGCAATCCTAGCAGGGTATAGCAACTGATATATGCCTCTCCACCCTACCCTGAACTGAGATGCTTTCATGGGTACTAAAAATTATTTCTTTAGCATTAGCCAACATTCAGGAACAAATGTTCCCACAGTTAAGACCCGCAGTTCCCCAGAGGCGACAGGCATACCATGCCACGCGAGACCACAGGTGACATTAAATACACTTATGATTGGAGAGTATTGCTCCTGGGAATATTTATATTGCAACGAAAATCTCACAGTGATCTCCAGAAGACAGTTTGAGGCTAGTCATTGTGACGTTATCTGGAGGCCCGCTGGCTGGCCTAGCAGAACAAGTCAAAAGCTGGGACTCCACATCGTGAAAGACAAGGTAGCAATGAGCCACAGTATCAGTGCTGGGCAAGAAAGTAGGGACCTGAAGGAGAAATGATAATATCATTCATTTGAGTGAGTTAATATGTGTGGTTGATCATTTTGCAAGAGCACACATCTTTTTAAAAAAAAAAAATCCATGCACCCCGATATTCATAGTAACACTGGTCACAATAGCCAGGACATGGAAGCAACCTGAGTGTCCATCGACAGATGAATATTAAAGAAGATACGGTACGTATATACAATGGAATATTACTCAGCCATAAAAAGAATGAAAGCATGCTAATTGTAGCAATATGGATAGAACTAGAGATTATCACACTTACTGAAGTAAGAGAAAGACAGATATATGGTATCACATATATGTGGAATCTAATATTAAAAATTACATAAATGAAGTTGTTTACAAAATAGAAACAGACTCACAGATTTCAAAATCAAATTTATGGTTACCAAAGGGAAAGTATAGGGGGGAGTGATATATCAGAAGACTGAGACTAACATATACTCACTATTATATATAAAATAGATAGGGAGTTAGTTCTCTGGTGGTCTAGTGGTTAGTTTTCAGTGTTTTTACTGCTGTGGCCAAGGTTCAACCCCTGGTTAGGGAACAGCTCCCACAAGCTGTGAGGTGCAGCAAAAAATAAAATAGATAACTAGTAAGGACCTACTGTAGGGCACAGGGTCCCTACTCAATATTCTGTAATAACCTATATGGGAAAAGAATCTGAAAAAGGATGTATGTGAGTATTTGTACAGCTGATTCACTTTGCTGTGCCCCTGAAACTAACATGACATTGTGAAGCAACTATATTCCAATAAAAATTTTTTAAATAATAAAATTTTTTAACTGTAGCTACTAAAATATTTTATTTATATAGGCTGCATGGCGTGTCGAATCTTAGGTCCCCTGACCAGGAAGCCTGCAGAAGCCTGCAGTGGAAGTGTGTAGAGTCTTAACCACTGGACCACCAGGGAAGTCCCTACCTGGAAATTTTAAATTGCACATGTGGCTTACATTTGTGGCTTTCATTATATTGAATTATATTAATATAAATAGTGCTAGAACATGGCCAGCATGAATCACTCAGGTTCTTGTGCTCATGACATTGAAGCATCTTGGTAGTAATGCCTGGCTCTGTGAGCTTATGTGGTCCCCAGGGAGGGAAGAAGTGTGAGCTTAGGGACCTTTATGCAAAACACGGGCTTCTCCCGTGGCTCAGACCCTGAAGAATCTGCCTACAAAGCAGGAGACCTGGGTTTGATCCCTGGGTCAGGAAGAGTCCCTGGAGAAGGAAATGACAACTCACTCCAGTATTCTTGCCTGGAGAATTCCATGGACAGAGGACCCTGACTAGAAGGACCTTTATTGGCAAAGTAGTATCTCTGTTTTTTAATATGCTGCCTAGATTTGTCATAGCTTTTCTTCCAAGGAGCAAGTGTCTTTTAATTTCATGGCTACAGTCACCATCTGCAGAACTGTATGCAGCCTGTCAGGCTCCTCTGTCCAAGGGATTCTCCAGGCAAGATACTGGAGTGGGTTGCCATTCCCTTCTCCAGGGTATATTCCCAACCCAAGGACTGAACCCAGGTTTCCCGAATTGCAGGTGGGTTCCTTACCGTCTGAGCCGCCAGGGGAGCCCAGTGTGATAGTACAATAAATACGTATTTGGTCTTCATGCCTGGCACAGAGTTCCTAAAATCTTTGAAATTTCTTTAGTGATAATGGTGAAGGGAGTGTCTCTTGTTATTCATATCTTTTCAACCTTACAGGAAAAGAAAGTGAAAGTGAAAATAGTTCTGTCGTGTCCGACTCTTTGTGACCCCATGGACTATAGAGTCCATGAAATTCTCTAGGCCAGAATACTGGAGTGTGTAGCCTTTCCCTTCTCCAGGGGATCTTCCCAACCCAGAGGTTTATACTAATAAAGCGCCCATCCTTCGAAGGAACCAATGGTGTCATTAGAGGCTTGGAATTTCCACTGCATCACCCAGGTTTATTTTCTTGGGCTCCAAAATCACTGCAGACGGTGATTGCAGCCATGAAATTAAAAGATGCTTGCTTCTTGGAAGAAAAACTGTGACCAACCTAGATAGCATATTACAAAACAGAGACATTACTTTGCCAACAAAGGTTCACATAGTTAAAGCTGTGGCTTTTCCAGTAGTCATGTATGGATGTGAGAGTTGGACCATAAAGAAGGCTGAGCATCAAAGAATTGATCCTTTTGAACTGTGGTGTTGAAGAAGACTTTTGAGAGTCCCTTGGACTGCAAGGAGATCAAACCAGTCAATCCTAAAGGAAATCAATCCTGAATACTCATTGGAAGGACTGATGCTGAAGCTCAAGGTCAAGTTCCAATACTTTGACCACCTGATGCAACGAGCTGACTCATTAGAAAAGACCCTGATGCTGGGAAAGACGGAAGGTAGGAGAAGAAGGGCATGACAGGATAAGATGGTTGGATGGCATCACCAACTCGATGGACATGAGTTTGCGCAAGCTCCAGGAGATGGTGAACAACACGATGCCTGGCATGCTACAGTTCATGGGGTCACAAAGAGTAGGACACGACTGAGCGACTGAACAACAACAGCAACGCCCAAGTTGGGGGAGGCGTCCTTGTACCAGGAGGATGTTGTCCATCTCTGCAGGGACAGAGCCTCCTATATTTAGGACCCTTGCAGACCCCACCCTACCCTAGGTACTGCTATGACTGGCTGTTCATCTATATCCTTTATCACATCCTCCATAATAAACTAGTAATAGTAAATAAAAGTGTTTCCCTGAGTACTATAGGCCAAACTAGTGAACCCGAGGAGGGGAACATGGAAACTGATCTGTAGCCAGGTTGGACAGAAGTGTGGGTAACCTGGGGGCCCTATTGCTTTAGTTTAATTTTTTTTTTCAAGTATTATTTTTAAAAAAAATTTATGGGAGTATAGTTGATTTACAATGTTGTGTTAGTTTCAGGTGCAGAGCAAAATGAGTCAGTAATACATACACATATCCACTCTTTTCTGGATTCTTTTCCCATATAGGCCTTTACAGAGTATTGAGCAGAGTTCTTTATGTAATACAGTAGGTCCTTATTAGCTATTTCATATATAGTAGCGTATATTTAGGCCTTCCTTGGTGGTGCAGACAGTAAAGAATCTGCCTGCAATGTAGGAGACCCAGGTTTGATCTCTGGGTCAGGAAGATTCCCTAGAGAAGGGAATGGCTCCCCGCTCCAGTATTCTTGCCTGGAGAATTCTATGGCCAGAGGAACCTGGCAGACTACAGTCCATGGGGTTGCAAAGTTGAACAAGACTGAGCGACTAACACTTTCACTTTTACTTCTCAGTGTATAAGTTAATCACAATCTCCTAAACTGTCCCTCTTCCCACCTCACAACTTTTAAAAACAGTTTTATGGGAATATAGTTGATTTAAAATGTTGTGTTAGTTTCAGGTGTACAACAAAGTGAGTCAGTAATACATACACATATATCCACTCTTTTTGGACAGAGGAACCTGGCGGGCTACAGTCCATGGGGTCGCAAAGAATCAGACACGACTAAGTGACAAACACTTTCACTTTCACCTCACAACTATTTTTTAATGATAAGATCTTAACATGTCACCTTGTTGATTGCTTTATTATTATTGGGGACCCACTACTTTTGTTTGGCATCTGAAGTGGGGGTGGGGGACAGTCTAGTGGATTGAGCCTGGAAACTATGTGGTCTGCACCAACCTCAAGTAGGTACTGTTGCAAATACCTAATGTTGAGGGGAAACTCCACCCGTTTGGAGGTCAGAAGGTTGTAAGTCGAGAAGTAGTTTTCCCTTCAGATCAGTTCGGTTCAGTCACTTAGTCGTGTCCAACTCTTTGTGACCCCATGGACTGCAGCACGCCAGGCCTCCCTGTCCATCACCAACTCCCAGAGTTTACTCAAACTGATGTCCATTGAGTTAGTGATGCCATCCAACCATCTTATCCTCTGTCATCCCCTTCTCCTGCTTTCTATCTCTCCTAGCATCAGGGTCTTTTCCAGTGAGTCAGTTCTTCGCATCAGGTGGCCAAAATATTGGAGCTTCAGCTTCAGCATCAGTCCTTCCAATGAACATTCAGGACTAATCTCTTTTAGGATGGACTGGTTGGATCTCCTTGAAGTCCAAGGGACTCTCAAGAGTCTTCTTCAACACCACAGTTCAAAAGCATCAATTCTTTGCTGCTCAGCTTTCTTAATAGTCCAACTCTCACATCCATACATGACTATTGGAAAAACCATAGCCTTGACTAGACAGACCTTTGTTGGCAAAGTAATGTCTCTGCTTTGTAACATGCTGTCTAGGTTGGTCATAACTTTTCTTCTAAGGAGTAAGCGTCTTTTAATTTCATGGCTACAATCACCATCTGCAGTGATTTTGGAGCCCCTCAAAATAAAGTCTGACACTGTTTCCACTGTCTCCCCATCTATTTCCCATGAAGTGATGGAACTGGATGCCATGATCTTAGTTTTCTGAATGTTGAGTTTTAAGCCAACTTTTTCACTCTCCTCTTTCACTCTCACCAAGGCTCTTTAGTTCTTCACTTTCTGCCATAAGGGTGGTGTCATCTGCATATCTGAGGTTATTGATATTTCTCCTGGCAATCTTGATTCCAGCCTGTGCTTCATCCAGCCCAGCATTTTTCATGATGTACTCTGCCTATAAGTTAAATAAGCAGGGTGACAATATACAGCCTTGACGTACTCCTTTTCCTATTTGGAACCAGTCTATTGTTCCATGTCCAGTTCTAACTGTTGCTTCCTGACCTGCATACAGGTTTCTCAAGAGACAGGTCAGATGGTTTGGTATTCCCATCTCTTTAAGAATTTTACACAGTTTATTGTGATACACACAGTCAAAGGCTTTGGCATAGTCAATAAAGCAGAAATAGATGTTTTTCTGGAACTCTCTTGCTTTTTCGATGATCCAGCGGATGTTGGCAATTTGATCTCTGGTTCCTCTGCCTTTTCTAAAACCAGCTTGAACATCTGGAAGTTCACGGTTCACGTATTGTTGAAGCCTGGCTTGGAGAATTTTAAGCATTACTTTACTAGCGTGTGAGATGAGTGCAATTGTGCGGTAGTTTGAGCATTCTTTGGCATTGCCTTTCTTTGGGATTGGAATGAAAACTGATCTTTTCCAGTCCTGTGGCCACTGCTGAGTTTTCCAGATTTGCTGGCATATTGAGTGCAGCACCTTCAGAGCATCATCTTTCAGGATCTGAAATAGCTCAACTGGAATTCCATCACCTCCACTAGCTTTGTTCGTAGTGATGCTTCCTAAGGCCCACTTGACTTCACATTCCAGGATGTCTGGCTCTAGGTGAGTGATCACAGCATCGTGATTATCTGGGTCGTGAAGATCTTTTTTATACAGTTCTTCTGGTATTCTTGCCACCCCTTCTTAATATCTTCTGCTTCTGTTAGGTCCACACCATTTCTGTCCTTTATCAAGCCCGCCTTTGCATGAAATGTTTCCTTGGTATCTCTAGTTTTCTTGAAGAGATCTCTAGTCTTTCCCATTCTGTTGTTTCCCTCTATTTCTTTGCATTGGTTGCTGAGGAAGGCTTTTTTAATCTCTCCTTGCTATTCTTTGGAACTCTGCATTCTAAAGAGAATATCTTTCATTTTCTCCTTTGCTTTTCGCTTCTCTTCCTTTCACAGCTATTTGTAAGGCCTTCTCAGATAGCCATTCTGCTTTTTTGCATTTCTTTTCCATGGGGATGGTCTTAATCCTTGTCTCCTGTACAATGTCATGAACCTCCGTCCATAGTTCATCATGTACTCTATCGTATCTAGTCCCTTAAATCTATTTCTCACTTCCACTGTACAATCATAAGGGATTTGATTTAGGTCATACCTGAATGATCTAGTGGTTTTCCCTACTTTCTTCAATTTAAGTCTGAATTTGACAATAAGGAGTTCATGATCTGAGCCACAGTCAGCTCCCAGTCTTGTTTCTGCTGACTGTATAGAGCTTCTCCATCTTTGGCTGCAAAGGCTATAATCAATCTGATTTCGGTGTTGACCATCTGGTGATGTCCATGTGTAGAGTCTTCTCTTGTGTTGTTGGAAGAGGGTGTTTGCTATGACCAGTGCATTCTCTTGGCAAAACTCTTAGCCTTTGCTCTGCTTCATTCTGTACTCCAAGGCCAAATTTGCCTGTTACTCCAGCCATCTCATCCTCTGTCAGTCAATCCTAAAGGAAATTAACACTGAATATTCATTGGAAGGACTGATGCTGAAGCTGAACCTCCAATACTTTGGCCACCGGATGCAAACAGCCGACTCATAGGAAAAGACCCTGTTGCTGGGAAACATCGAAGGCAAAGTGAAACATTCGAGATTTGCAAGAATGGAAAACAATGCCACTCTTCTAATTTTCTTTTTGTTTAGCAAAGTGTAATTATTTTTCCAAAAATACATTGTTTACAGTACTATGTAATGAACTTATCATTAATTTTTTAAAGTTTTTTTTAATGTGGACCATTTTCAAAATTTTTATTGAATTTGTTACAGTTGCTTCTGTTTTATGTTTTGATTTTTTTTCTTTTTTTCCTTTGGCTGGGAAACTTATAGGATCTTAATTCCCTGACCGGTATTGAACTGCATGCCCTGCACTGAAAGGTGAAGTCTTAACCACTGGACTGCCAGGGAAGCCCCTATTATATTTAAATAAATATATTGGATTAGCCGTAAAGTTTGTTCAGGTTTTTCTATATGATTTTCTACACAGAAAAACCCAAAAGAAATTTGGTCAACGCTGTGTGTGTGTGTGTGTGTGTGTGTGTGCGTGTAGGTTCTCAGTTTTTATTCTAATTTGGTCATTATTTCTAATTTGATTGTCAATTCTGATAGATTCTAATTCTAATTAACAAACCACAAAAACAAAAGCTTTCAGGGTCTTCAGTAAGTCAAAGTTTATACACACACACACACACACACACACACATATATATATAAAGCTCCTCGCCTTAATCTGTTTGGGCTTCTATAACAAAAATACCATCAATTGGGTGGTTTGAACATTTATTTCTCACACTGGAAACTGAGAAGTCTGAGATAAAGGCACCCACAGATGTGGTGTCTGGTGAGGACCTGCTTCCTGGATCAGAGAAGGCTGTATTCTCTCTGTGTCCTCACATGGTAGAAAAAAATTGAGCCAGCTCTTCTTATAAAGGCACTAATCCCATTCATGAGGGTTCCACCCACATGACCTA
Organism: Odocoileus virginianus; assembly: GCF_023699985.2. NCBI lineage: Eukaryota > Metazoa > Chordata > Mammalia > Artiodactyla > Cervidae > Odocoileus > Odocoileus virginianus. Next base: position 47,354,876 of record NC_069685.1, on the reverse strand, counting down.
CTCACCTCCCAAAACCCATCACATTGGGGGTTGGGTTTCAATATATGAATTTGGAGGAACACAGACATTCCATTTCTAGCAGTCCCGAAACCAAAAAGTTTGAGACTTGCTGGCAAAGGTAAGTAATCAGGGACTTCCCTGGTGATGCAGTGGCTAACTCTTCTTGCTCCCAAAGCAGGGGACCTGGGTTCCATCTCTGGTTGGGGAACTAGATCCCACGTGCTACAACTAAAGATCCCAAATGCCGAAACTAAGACCTGGTGTGCCCAAATAAATAAATAAAAATTTTAAATAATAATAATAAAAAATTTTTAAAAGATAAGTAATCACATAGTACACAGTTCAGAGGAGCAAAAGGAGGTTGGGTGAACAGTATCTAGTGGTCTTGCTCCCATGACCATCACATTCTCCTCCCCAAGGCAAACCCCTTCATCAGTTTCTGGTGACTCATGCAAGGGATAGCCAAGGACTACAGTAGCACGTATGTATGTACCATTATCTAACTAATAATAGCATTTATATATACTTTCTGAACCTTGTTTTGTTTGTACATATATCTCAGAGTTCTGTACCATTCTTTGGCATATGGTATCCCATTTTTATGGATATACCACAGTGTATTTAACTATTCCTTTATTGATGACATGAAGAATGTCAGTAAATTTGTTCTGATCAACAGAAGCTGCACTTGTTCAATTTGATTTATTGACCTTAAGTCCCCATACTAGGGACGTCCCTGGTGGTCCAGTGGCTAAGACTCCAAGATCCCAGTGCAGGGGCCCTGGGTTCAATCCCTGATCAGGGAACTAGATCCCACATGCTATATCTAAAAGATCATGCATGCTGCAATTGACTTGATGCAGCTGAATAAATATTTTTAAAAAGTCCCCCCTGTGTTTCTATGACTTTTATGCAAGTGGTTGCACTTAGTGCAACTATACCACTTTGTAACATTAATATATAACACAACATAATATTATTATATAATATAATAGAATAGAACATCATTAAGTATTTAGTTTTGCCTATAGTCTTCTAGGAACAAGGCTGTTAATTTCATTTTACCCATCTTTCCCTTGCTGCAGAAAATTTGAAACCAATCTATGGAGACTGAATGAAAAGGTGCATTTACATCATTAGTCTAATGGATAAACTTGCTTCCCATTCCCCCTGTTCCCCCACACTTTATTTGTCCCACCTATGCCCATTATAATGCAACGAGGATAGCATTATTAGCCAGAGTGAAATAAGAGCAGTAGTGTTTAATCCCAGGGCTCCCTAAGGTGGGCCAAGTTCATCTGAGGCCCAGGTTACTCTTCAGTGGTGTAGGTGGAGTAGGATGTTATTTGTTCTGTGGCAAAGGTATGCATGCCCATGTCCTGTCTCTGGTTGAGTGTCTGAACTGGATGTTGATTAAATCATAAAACATCAGCATTGGGAAAATGTAAATCATAGACCATGGAATAAAAAATGAACAGAATTAGCAAAAGAAACTGCTGCAAGAAGGTATCTCATAAGAGAGTATGAAATCGGCATTGTGTCAACCAATTGGAGTAAGAAAAGGAATCTAAAGAAAGGATGAAATGATCAAACTTGTTCAGGCCTAGATAAGGCCCCAGTCCTTTAGAAGACTGGCCCGAATCTTCAGAAAGGACCCAGTCAGTTAGAAAAAGACTGTCCCCAACTCTATTTTGTGTTCAATAAGATTTCTGGGTAAAAATGCATCTGTGAATAAATAAATTTTGAGTGTCTACAATTTGCCTGCATTATGACAAAGGATTCTCTCCTCTCTTAGCTTCTCACAACCAAGTCTTCAGGAGGGGTAATGAGTCTGGTGGGACCAACTGAGGCAGTTGTTGTTCAGTCGCTCAACTGTGTCTGACTCTTTGTGACCCCATGGACTGCAGCATGCCAGGCTTCCCTGTCCTTCATCATCTCCCAGAGCTTGCTCACACTCATGTCCATTGAGTTGGTGATGCCATCCAACCATCTCATCCTCTGTCGTCCCCTTCTCCTTCTGCCCTCAATCTTTCCCAGCATCAGGATCTTTTCTAATGAGTCAGCTCTTCACATCAGGTGGCCAGAGTATTGAAGCTTGAGCTTGAACTTCAGCATCAGTCCTTCCAACGAATATGCAGGATTGATTTCCTTTAGGATTGACTGGTTTGATCTCCTTGCAGTCCAAGGAACTCTCAAGAGTCTTCTTCAACACCATAGTTCAAAAGGGTCAATTCTTTGGCACTCAGCCTTCTTTATGGTCCAACTCTCACATCCATACATGACTATTGGAAAAACCATAGCCTTGACTAGATGGACCTTTGTTGGCAAAGTAATGTCTCTGCTTTTTAATAAGCTGAGGCAAGGAGAACGTGAAACCTCCTTGTAGGCACTTGTGTTTGTGGAATCCAGCCTTCAGGTCCCACGCCTGTACGTGCCCCATAGCCAAGTAAGAGGGGATGGTTGAAAAGGTGCCTCCTGGTAAAGATCACAAAGCTCCAATACTTTGGCCACCTGATGCCAAGAACCGACTCTTTGGAAAAAACCCGATACTGGGAAAGATTGATGGCAGGAGAAGGAGACGACAGAGGATGAGATGGTTGGATGGCATCACTGACTCAACGGACATGAATTTAAGCAAGCTCCGGGAGATAGCGAAGGACAAGGAAGCCTGGTGAGCCGCAGTCCATGGGGTCGCAGAGTCGGACAAGACTGAGCAATTGAACAAGGATCACAACTGTAATTCTAAAGAATTCATATGTTAACTCAGGCCATGTCCACATCAAAAGTAGCCCCCTCCTCACCTCTGCCCCCAGCCACTCTCTGTTCTGTGACTTTATTATATTTGGACATTTCTCACTAACTTGAGTTATCTGATGAATTTGTTCACTTTCTTCCCACCGAACTTGGTCGGGTTCCCTCTGATTCCCCAAGTGCATTGAATCTCGTAAACATCAGGAGCCCTCTATAAGCATCTGCACGTCTACATGAAAGAACAAGCGTGTCCCAGACAGTTCAGAAGCAAACCCTTCCTTTAGCCCCACAGGTGTCGAGCTCGAGGCTGTGACTCAGTGAGGTCAACGGTGAATATTTCGGGACTGGGGGAGACAAACAGTTGGTGCAGGGTGACCCGCCTGAGACAGGTTGTCAAGGTGACAGCACTCCGCCTTAGCGGTCAAGGATGACCCTGCCCCCCTGCCCAGCGCCAATTGGGCACGCCTTTTTCTGAATCCCGTTTACGATTGGCTGGAAGGCGTGGCTTCGCCTCAACGGAACGCCTTGCGATTGGTTGGAGCTCAAGGCCCGCCTTTCTCAGTGAGACGGCCTGAGCTGATGTGAGGCCAGCTCCCAAACAGCCAATCAGTGTGGGAGCTAAGTGTGGTTCGTACTTGCAGCCTGGATCCTTCCGCCGCCGCCGCCGCCCTGGGCGCGGGCTCCTGGAAGGGCGGGTCCTGTTGGCCCAGGGTTAGTGGAGGGTCACGGGGCGTGGAGGAGGGTCTGGTGAGGTTGTTCTGGAAGAAGCCTACACGAACGCAGTCGTGCCAAACGGAAAAAAAAGAGCAGAGCCTGACAGCTTTATCCAGTGTCCTTTCCCTCCTTCTAAGGACCTCCTCCATCAAACTCTTTCCTGGCATCCTAAAAATTTTTAAATCAAAAAACCAAAAGAATCTTGACTACATAAGTAAAAGAACGCTAATAAAAATAAGTGAAAGATTTAAGTTGTCTGATATTGCCAAAAGAAATGCCCAATAGAGACATAATATAGACAGACAAATTCTGAACCCTCAATTCTGAATCTCTCCGTAAGTGTTTATTGAGCTGCTTCTTCCCAGAACTGATGGGCAAGAACCAAGTGCTACTCTGGAGCTTGCTGAAGGCACACCAAGGACTTCTTTTCACAATGTGATTAGCGCTGTGGGTGGGAAAAAAAAAAAAACGGCCGTGGGGTGGAGAATCTGGGCAGTATTTTGAATTGTAACCACCAACAAGGAAATGGGGTAACGAGATGGGGGAAGGTTTCCCAGCAAAGGGTAGCCTCCTGGAGGCCTTTTACTTTGCTCACAGGAGACTGTATAAAAAAGGGAAGGGAAATCGGTGTGTGTGAAAATAAGATTGCTCTGCAAAAATAAAATTTTTTTTAATTTAAAAATAAATTTTAGAAGATTTCTCTCCATCTTTCACACCATCTAGCCCACTCCTTCAACATTTGCGTTGTTGAATACACTAGAGACTGTTTTTCATGAAATTTGGTCCTTTTCCTTGGAAGCCGGGTTTCTGAAGAATGAACTTTGCAAATACATAAGGAGCCAAATCAAGCCAGAGGGTGGAAAGTCACCTCATCTGGTCACCATTTCTTGCCCTGTTAAAAACAAGTCTAGAAAGGAAATCATAGGAAGTCTTGGATGACATGTAGGGCTGGTTAACCTCGGGTTAAATGAGGCTTCTTGTCAGAATACCTCTTTCACCAGAAGCATTCAGCTAACAAGGATTAAGACTGTCTTAAAACCCTGTAGACAGTCAATCTCCCGGTTGTGGATGGTGTTGAGTGACTCAATGTTGTACAGAAAGCACAAGAAAGTGGCCTGGGTCCTCTGTTTGCCGTGAGCCTACAGTGGTAGAGATCAGTGAGCTGTAAGGGGCATTTGTGTTCATGTGTCACATTTCTGCGTGCCTGCCATGTGCCAACACAAGGAGAAAGTTCCCTGCTTTCAAGGAACCTCGTGGCAGTGGGGGAAGACAGAAGATAAAAAAGTAAAACAATTAATAATTAGAATAAGGAACTTCCCTAGTGGTCCAGTGGTTAAGAATCCACCTTGCTATGCAAGGGACGCAGTTTTATTCCTGATCAGGGAACTAAGGTCCCACATGCCTCAGATCAACTAAACCCCTGGGCCGCAACTAGAGAGTCCATGTGTCTGCAAAAAAAGATCCCTTGTGATGCAATGAAGACCCCATGTGCCACAACTGAGACCCAACACAGCCAAATAAATAAAGAAATACTTAAAAAAAAAATCAGAATGGTTTTGTCTTAGACTATGAAGGAAGCAGAATAAAATCATCTGTAGCTGGGCGAAGAGTGGGAGGAAGGTTTACTGAATTGTTGGCTGCCTGGGGAAGGCCTTTTGCAGGGAATGACATGTGAACTAATAACAAATGTCTGTGTCAAGTGATCCCAGAAGTGGTCCAAATTATCCAAAACCAATTTGCCAAAAACCAGTGTGCCAAATAAGCAGTTTACTGGATTTGCAGAAATGGCTAGATGCACCAATTTATCAGAAAACAGACTTTATGAAAAAGTCACTGATAAAATTTCATCCCATTCTCCTGTTCACACTTTTTCTAAAAAAATAAGCCTTGCATCTCCCTAGGCTTCAATGCATGCCTCTTGGAAATTCCCTAGTGGTCCAGTGGTTGTGACTCCATGCTTCCAGTGCAGAGGGCATGGGTTTGATCCCTCGTCAGGGGAACTAGGATCCCACATGTTGCATGTCATGGCATGGCAAAAAATAAAACTTATCATCTTTGTTTACCCGTCCATGATCTGGCTCCCCTTGAAAATGTCAGCTCCACAAGGTCACACCACAACAAATATCCACCCACCTTTCATTTCTTTTATATGTTTGCCCTCCTTCGAGTCAGCTCAGTTCAGTCGCTCAGTCGTGTCTGACTCTTTGCGACCCCATGGACTGCAGCACGCCAGGCCTCCCTGTCCTTTACCAGCTCCCGGAGCTTGCTCAAACTCCTGTCCATCGAGTCGGTGATGCCATCCAACCGTCTCATCCTCTGTTGTCCCCTTCTTCTCCTGCCTTCAATCTTTCCTAGCATCAGGGTCTTCTCCATTGAGTCAGTTCTTTGCATAAGATGGCCAAAGTATTGGAGTTTCAGCTTCAGCATCAGTCCTTCCAATGAATATTCAGGACTGATTTCCTTTAAGATGGACTGGTTGGATCTCCTTGCAGTCCAAGGGACTCTCAAGAGTCTTCACCAACACCAGAGTTCAAAAGCATCAATTCTTCGGCACTCAGCTTTCTTCACTGTCCAACTCTTACATCCATACATGACTACAGGAAAAACCATAGCCTTGACTAGATGGACCTTTGTTGGCAAAGTAATGTCTCTGTTTGTAACATGCTGTCTAGGTTAGTCATAACTTTTCTTCCAAGGAGCAAGCATCTTTTTATTTCATGCCTGCAGTCACCATCTGCAGTGATTTTGGAGACCCCCAAAATAAAGTCTGTCACTGTTTCCACTGTTTCCCCATTTATTTGCCATGAAGTGATGGGACCGGATGCCATGATCTTAGTGTTCTTAATATTGAGTTTTAAGCCAACTTTTTCACTCTTCTCTTTCACTTTCATCAAGCAGCTCTTTACTTCTTCATTTTCTGCCATAAGGGTGGAGTCATCTGCGTATATAAGGTTATTGATATTTCTCCTGGCAATCTTGTTTCCAGCTTGTGCTTCATCCAGCCCGACATTTCACATGATGTACTCTGCATATAAGTTAAATAAGTAGGGTGACAATATACAGCCTTGACGTACTCCTTTCCCAATTCTGAACCACTCTGTTGTTCCTTGTTCAGTTCTAACTGTTGCTTCCTGAACTGCATACAGATTTCTCAGGAGGCAGGCAAGGTGGTCTGGTATTTCCATCTCTTTCAGAATTTTCCACAGTTTGCTGTGATCCACACAGTAAAGGCTTTGGCGTAGTCAAAGCAGAAGTAGATGTTTTTCTGGAACTCTCTTGCTTTCTTGACGATCCAGCAGATGTTGGCAATTTGATCTCTCGTTCCTCTGCTTTTTATAAATCCAGCTTGAACATCTGAAAGTTCATGGTTCACGTACTGTTGAAGCCTGGCTTGGAGAATTTGGGGCATTATTTTGCTAGTGTATGAGATGAGTGCAATTGTGCAGTAGTTTCAGCATTCTTTGGCATTGCTTTTCTTTGGGATTGGAATGAAAACTGACCTTTTCCAGTCCTGTGGCCACTGCTGAGTTTTCCAGATTTGCTGGCATATTGAGTGCAGCACTTTCATAGCATCATCTTTTAGGATTTGAAATAGCTCAACTGGAATTCCATCACCTCCAACAGCGCTGCTCATAGTGATGCTTTCTAATGCCCACTTGCCTTTGCATTCCAGGACGTCTAGCTATAGATGGGTGATCACACCATCATGGTTATTTGGGTCATGAAGATCATTTTTTGTGTAAGTCCTTCTGTGTATTCTTGCCACCCCTTCTTAATATCTTCTGCTTCTGTTAGGTCCATAACATTTCTGTCTTTTATTGTGCCCATCTTTGCATGAAATGTTCTTTTATTATCTCAAATGTTCTTGAAGAGATCTCTAGTCTTTCCCATTCTATTGTTTTCTTCTATTTCTTCTTCAAAATGTATGTCAAATTCAACGTCTCCATGAAAGCTTTCGGTTCTGAAGGAAATTATGAAAAAAGTGTTTACCTGGCACTTTTATATGAGGAAAATACTGCGAAATAATATTATCAATTTCTTAAAAATGTGTCCTTCATCTGATATTAGTCACAGTTTCTGTGGTCACTGTCAGAATAGTGATCTAATCCAACTACAATGCAGTTTAATAAAAATATTTAGGAAAAAGAAATTTTTTAAAAAAATTTAGGAATAGTTATGGAAGTTCCTAATAAATAGCAATGTATTATTTTTAAAATCAGTAATCATAGCAAATAATAATTCTTTGCATGTAGATTTAATTTTCTGGGAACGGAAAATTGTCATGAAAATTTGTAACTAATAAAAAGTAATCAAGATCCTTAAAAAAAAATCAAACAGATTTTATGGTTTCATCTTCCTTTCCTAAAAAATACTTATTTATTTGGCTGCACTGGGTCCTAGTTGCAGCATGCAGGATCTTTAGTTGTGGCACATGGGATCTAGTTCCCTGAACAGGGATCGAACCTGGACCTCCAGCACTGGGTGTGAGGAGTCTTAGCCACTGGACCACCAGGGAAGTCCCAGTCTTCATCTTCTTGAATTAGCTTCAGTGAGTAAGAATATAGTCTTCTGATTTTTCCTTGAATATAGAAAATATGCTTCATTAATAGATTTTCATTCAGTCTATTGAGGAACATCCAGCCAGAGAACCTCGAGTGTTAGCCTTGAGGTTCCTCATCTCATCCTAGCCCCTGCCTCTTGTGTGTGGGGGGCAAGGGTATGCTGTGACTGCCCTGTTCCGTCTCTTAGCTCCTGGCCCATCCAGCTCCTAGGCTTTTGTGTGGATCAAAACCAGTTTGTGGAAGACTGAATTCCATGTCCAAATTATGCCGGTGGAAATCTTCCTTTCTAGACTGCAGGAAAGAGAAGGCTTGAAGGGTAGGGTTCTGCACATGGATGGACCTTTACATACACTATGATCCCTCATATATTTATTCTGTGTATCTTTATGGAGCATCCTCAGGGTGCCAGGTTATGATATTGAACAAATCTGACAAAGCCTTGTGGAGCGAAGATTCTCAAGAGGAGCCAGATCATGGACGGGTAAACAAAGATGTAAGGCTTTGTTTTTTTTTTTTTTTTTTTGCCACACCACGCAGCATGTGGAATCCTAGTTCCCTGACCAGGGATCAAACCCATGCCTCCTGCACTGGAAGTGTGGAGTCTCAATCACTGGACTGCCAGGGACTTTCCAAAGATGATATATTTTAACACTGCAAGCAATAACTGAATACACTCTCCGTATAAACAAGAGGAACACAGAAGAAAAGATTACAGCGTCTTTCAACATCTCTTCTGTGGATCCCATCAGATGACTTTCTCACCATTTACTTACTCCTTTTCCTGGGGAGGATCTTGGACTGTGGCCACATCTTCTTCTCTCCTTTCCCCTGGGTGCTGGAGAGGAGGTGGAGAGGTTGAACTTTGGGCGACCACTTAAGGCACGTCTGGGTACCATTCACCTGATTTCCACAGTCACATGAGTGGGCGTGGATGGTTGAGGCAATCATGCCATGGAGGCCTGAACAAGAACTCCCTTGGCCTGGTAAACTCAGCAAACTTGGCTGAGTCCCCATTTGGAATCACGCTTTCACCTCTTTGCTGGACCAGCCTGGAAGGACCTGCTTTGCATTAGCCGCTGGAAATGGAAATATACCAGCTTCTCAGGCCAGGTCTTCTTTCTTCTTCTTCTTTTCTTTTTCTTTTTTCTTCTTTGAGTCTTACTTCATGACTCCTTTGGTTAGGACTTGGGAAAAATCAGTTTCCTGTTACAGCTTGTTTTCATCTTCTCTGGGCTCCAAGGACTGCCTTAATTTTTTTTTTAAATCAGAATTAAAGCTCTTAATGAGATGTATGGGTCATCTTCTTTTATTTATTCACGGCTACTCCACACAGCATGTGGGATCTTAGTTCCCCAGCCAGGGATTGAACGTGCACCCCCTTGCATTGGAAGCACAGACTCTTAACCACTGGACCTTCAGGGAAGTTCCCAAGGACTGCTTTTCTAATGCAGCAACACATCCCCCTGGTTCTTCCAAAACATCTCTATGCATATATAGACATTTCAGCCCAGTTCAGTCACAGTTGTGCTGACTCTTTGCGACCCCATGGACTGCAGCATGCCAGGCCTCCCTGTACATCATCAACTCCCAGAGTTTACTCAAACTCATGTCCTTTGAGTTGGTGATGTCGTCCAACCATCTCATCCTCTGTCGTCCCCTTCTCCTCCGGCCTTCAATCTTTCCCAGCATCAGGGTCTTTTTAAATGAGTCAGTTCTTTGCATCAGGTGGCCAAAGTATTGGAGTTTCAGCTTCAGCCTCAGTCTTTCCAATGAATATTCAGGACTGATTTTCTTTAGGATAGACTGGTTTGATCTCCTTGCTGTCCAAGAGACTCTCAAGAGTCTTCTCCAACACCACAGTTCAAAAGCATCAATTCCTTGGTGCTCAGCTTCCTTTATAGTCCAACTGTCACATCCATACATGACTGCTGGAAAAACCATAGATTTGACTAGTCGGACCTTTGTTGGCAAAGTAATGTCTCTGCTTTTTAATATGCTGTCTAGGTTAGTCATAACTTTTCTTCCAAGGAGCAAGCATCTTTTAATTTCATGCCTGTAGTCACCATCTGCAGTGATTTTGGAGCCCCCCAAAATAAAGTCTGTCACTGTTTCCACTGTTTCCCCAACTATTTGCCATGAAGTGATGGGACTGGATGCCATGATCTTAGTGTTCTGAATGTTGAGTTTTAAGCCAACTTTTTCACTCTCTTTCACTTCCATCAAGAGGCTCTTCTTCATTTTCTGCCATAAAGTTGGTGTCATCTGCATATCTGAGATTATTGATATTTCTCCTGGCCATCTTGATTCCAGCTTGTGCTTCATCCAACCCAGTGTTTCTCATGATGTACTCTGCATAGAAGTTAAATAAGTAGAGTGACAATACAGCCTTGATATACTCCTTTCCCTATTTGGAACCAGTCTGTTGTTCCTTGTCCAGTTCTAACTGTTGCTTCCTGACCAGCATACAGATTTCTCAAGAGGCAGGTCAGGTGGTCTGGTATTCCCATCTCTTTAAGAATATAGACATTTAGAGATGTATAACTACAGATACCTATATTTATATAGAAGTATATAGACCTACGGGACTTCCCTGGTGGCTCAGATGGTAAAGAATCTGCCTGCAATGCAGCAGACTTGGGTTTAATTCCTGAGTCGGGAAGAGTCCCTGGAGAAGGGAAAGGCATCCCACTCCATACACACACACACACACACACACACACACACACACACACACATACACGGGCTTCCCAAGTGGTACTAGTGGTAAAGAACCCATCTGCCAATGTAGAATGCATAAGAGATCCAGGTTGGGTGTTCGATCCCTGGGTCAGGAAAATCCCCTGGAGGAGGGCATGGCAACCCCCTCCAGTATTCTTGCCTGGAGAATCCCATGGACAGAGGAACCTGGTAGGCCACAGTCCATGGGGTAACACAGAGTTGGACATGACTGAAGTGAGTTATCAGGCACGCAGCACACACACACATGTATATGAATAGAGATAAGTAAATGACCAGACAGTCATCCAGTGGAATCCATGGAGATGTCGAAAGATGCTGTGATCTTGGGTGCTGTGTTCCTATCCATGATATGTATATACAGTCCCCTCTTTTTTCAGCAGCTCCACGTTTCTGCCAATATCTGCCTAACAGGTCTCTCTGCTTGCACTCCATCCTGCCCCCCAAACCCACCCCTATTCACTCTGTGACCACAGAACAGACAGAAAAATCCTTTGGAACTGTAGATCCCTCTCCTACTCAGCACTTTCCAAGTGGCTTCTGATTGCACTTTGAATAAAATCTGAAGTCCTTACCCTAGAGCCTCCCAAGGCCCTATATGGTCACTACCTTTTGACTGTGCCAAGCATGCCTCAGGGCCTTTGCATTTGTTATGCCCTCTGTCTGGGAGATTCTTCCCGAAGATCGGCAGATGAAGAATCTTCAGTTCTCATCCTCTTTGTCCTTGTGGAATCCTGAGACACAGGAGCTGTGACAGAGGGGGTCCTGACTTGGGGATCTGACTTTCCTTAGTTATTACTGATGGCTTCATATGATCTAGACTAGGGGGTCCCCCAACTTCTGGTGATCTGAGGTAGAACTGATGCAATAATAGAAATAAAGTACATAATAAATGCAATGCGCTTGAATCATCCTGTAGCCACTCCCCTGACACTTCACCATCCATGGAAAAATGGTCTTCCATGAAACTGGTCCCTGGTGCCAAAAAGGTTGGGGTCCCCTGGTCTAGACTATCGCACATGGAAGTACCAAAATGAACAGAAACCTCTCAGAGTGAAAAGTGAAAGTGATACGAGAAACATGAAATTCAAGAGAAACATGAAATTCATATTTCAGAAACATGCGCTTTCCTCTGATAATCTTGGCTCGTATGTCAAGTTGGATGCCACTTCTCTTCCAGATCATCGGAGTTTTTTGCAAATACTCATGCCTTTCACATGAAACTGCTTTCAACATATTCCAGAGGACTCAATATTGTCACATAACTTATTCTATTGGTTAAAGGTCAAGTGTATAATAGTGAGAACTTTGAAACATGGAAAATCTACTTGAACACATTCCACAGTCGGAAAAATAAAAATGAACACAGGTGAACTTAAGGGGAAACAGGGGAAATTCCAAAGCAGTGACTGGAAGGTCAGCCCTCTGAGAATAAGATAAGTGCATTTCGTCTGGCAAATGTCTATATTCTTTCTTTCTTTTTTTTGAAGCAGCTAGAATAGCCTGGAGAAGCACAGGTCAGGAGTGTGGTGTATAAATAGTATCCATCTGAATCCTTAAATCAAACACAAGCAACTGATGGGACTTCCCTGGTGGTCCAGTGGTTAAGAACCCACCTGGCAATGCAGAGGACATGGGTTGGATTCCTGGCCCAGGGAACTGAGATTCTACATGACACTGGGCAACTAAACCCATGTGCCACAACTACTGAGCCTGAGACCTAGAGTCTGGGTTCTGCAACAAGAGAAGCCATCGCAATGTGAAGTCCTCGCATCACAACTAGAGAGTCGGCCCTGCTCACCCGAACTAGAGAAAGTCCGCACATAGCAACTATGAGCCAGTGCAGCCAAAAAAGAGAAAAGAAAGCAACTGGTAAGATGGGGAAGATGGGAATTTCAGAGACCCAAGAGGGGTTACCCACAGATAGTTTAAGATTCTTGGTAAAGGAAAGCCCTTCCAGCTCTCTTCCCATTTTATTTATTTTTTAACTTAATTTTTATTTTACATTGACGTATAGCTGATTTACGATGTTGTATTTCAGCTAGTGGTTCAGTTATACATATACATATATTCCTTCTTTCTCAGATTCTTTTCCCATATAGGTTGTTACCAAATATTGAGCAGAGTTCCCTAGGCTCTACAGTAGGTCCTTGTTGATTTTCTATTTTCTATATAGTAGTGTGTATACAGTAATCCCAAATACCTAATTTATCCCTTTCCTCTTTGTTCCCATTTTAGATGGGAAGAACTTTCTTGAATCTCTTCATTTCCCCCACTCCCTTCTAAGCTTGTTAAGAAGCTTCCCTGGTGGTTCAGTGGTTAAGACCCGTGCTTCCAATGTAGGGGGAGCAGGGTCGATCCCTGGTAGGTGAACTAATCCCACATACCACACAGTGTGGCCAAAAAATAAAAATATAAATAAATTTTAAAAATTCAAAAAAAATAGTATGAGGCAGCAAGGAGGGGCCTGAAAAGGCACAACCAAGGTGTGTCTGGGAGACAGTCAAGGTGAGGACAAATAGCCAGTTACTTTGACTGTAGTTTACTTCTCACTTGGCTTCCCCTACAGGTCCTGTGCCTCTAAGGGGTGGGGGTGGGGGTGGGGGTGGGGGGGTGGCTCTGAGCTGAAAGAAATAAGAATGAACCAAGTAGCTGTCAGGTATATCAATCCAGCCCCCCTCTGGCTTCATGACAAATGGTGAACCTACATGTGAAGCTCTGGAATTCCACTCCCCAAGAGGGCTGTGTGCATGCTAGATGGCTTCAGTGTTGTCTGATGCATTGTGATTCTATGGACTGTAGCCCACAAGGCTCCTCTGTCCATGGGATTCTCCAGCAAGAATACTGGAGTGGGTAACCATCTCCTACTCTAGGGAATCTTCCCAACCCAGGGATTGAACCTGCATCTCTTATGTCTCCTTCATTGGCAGGCAGGTTCTTTACCACTAGTGCCATCTGGGAAACCCCCATAAGGTCTGCTGCTGCTGCTGCTAGGTTGCATCAGTCATGTCCGACTCTGTACGACCCCACAGACGGCAGCCCACCAGGCTCCTCCGTCCCGGGGATTCTCCAGGCAAGAATACTGGAGTGGGTTGCCATTGCCTTCTCTGCCCATAAAGGCTAGGTCTATGCTTTACACATAGTGTAAAGTGTCACATAGTGACCCCCAACCCTTGCCCTTGCTAGCCAACACCAGTTACTTGCTGGACATTTCTGAATGAATGAATGAACATTTCTTAAGCTCCTACTATGGATCAGACTCTGGGGACCCTGTGGAGACCAGTTAGACAGGGAGTTTGCTCCCGTGGGATCTGCAGTCTAGTGTTAAAGGGATGAACATGTAAACAAGAGTCCCTCCAAGATGAGCTTTCTGAGTTGAGATGGACTCCCACCCTTCTCTGGGCTCCCCTGGTGGATCAGACGGTAAAGAATCCACCTGCAATGCGGGAGACCTGGGTTCGATCCCTGGGTTGGGAAGATCCCCTGGAGGAGGGAATGGCAACCCACTCCAGTATTCTCGCCTGGGAAATCCTACGGACAGCAGAGCCTGGTGGGCTACAGTCTGTAGGGTCACAAAGAGTTGGACATGACTCAAGTGACTTAGCACAGATGCAGCTGCCTTCACAAAGGAGGTGACTTGCAGACAGAGCTAGAATTGGCCCCAGAACTTGGAGGTCAGGGGAAGGGGACATTCTGGAAGTTGTGTTAACATAGTAAATACTCTGTTCTAAGCTAGCACCTATGTTTATGTCGTGATTGGGAGATGGGAGCTATTTAAGATTAAGTGGTGGAGGGAGGGGGTTGCTTCCTAAAATGCCAGCACTGCAAAAAACTGTTACTTGGGAGAAGCTGACTGGGTTGTTGTCAGAATAAATAATGAGGAATATGGGAATGTCCCCAGAACAGTGCCAAGGTGCAGTAAGAGTACAGCAAATGAAACTTCAAAATAACTCCCACCACAGGTTTCCCTGGTAGTCCAGTGGTTGAGGGCCTGCCTTGCAATTCAGGGGACATGAGTTCCAAAGCAGGTGGTGGTGGGAGGGCAGGATCCCCTTGCTGGGCAACTAGGCCGGTGCACCACAACTACTGAAGCCCACACACCCTGGGGCCTGTGCTCCACAAGAGAAACCACTGAAGTGAAAAGATTACATGCTAGAAAGGGCCCACGGGCAGCAACGAAGGCCCAGCGCAGTAAAAAAAAAAAAAAAAAGATCCTATGGCAGTTTCCTCTCCATCTCCATAGCAATCATCATCTCTTGAAACATCACCTTAATCAGTCCTCCTGCTTATACCCTTGCTTCCTGAAGACTATTCTCAATGCTGCAGCCAGACTCCTATGACAGTCAGAGTATGTCCTTCTGCTCACAACCTTTCAATGGTCTCGTGTCACCCCAGGTAAAAGCCAAAATCGTCATTGGTCTCCAGGAACCCACCTGAGCTTCTGCTCTTCCTTCATTGACCTTGTCTTCTACTCTAGGTCTCAAGTGAAAAGACACTGGCCTCTCAGCTAGTTCACGAACCACATCCAACCCTCTCCTGCCTCAGGACCTTAGCACCTGCTGTTCCCTCGGCCTGGAAACTTTCCTCCAGGTTACTAAGTAGCTCACTCCTACCTCAAGTTATTGATATAATAACCTGTTTAATGGGACCTTTCCTGACAACCTTTTTCAAATAGAAACACTCCTCCCATGTTTTCTACCCTTCCCTGATTTTTCATAGCACTTATTACCTTTTATTACGTGATTAATATTATATTACTATTTTTTATGTATGATACTCATTGGTAAACTGTTTTTTATTGTACGTATTATACTATATATGACATTTATATAATGTATTTGTTGATTGACCCCGCTCCTCCCCACACCTGTCCCCCACCCCCTTATCTCTTGTTGACTGAGGGCAGGAATTACGCTTCCCTCGGTGATGTGTCTGCAAAGCCTGCACAGTGCCCGGTACCCGGCAGGCGCTCGGTAAATACGGGTAGGACCAAAAAAAAAAAAAAAAAAAAATCAATCGTGAACGAAAGAACACATGAACCAGCCTGCGGTCTCTACCTCCACTTCGGGCCCTGGTTTAACCCCCTCGCGCTCCAGGTGAGGCTGGGGAGCCCAGCCCAACGCGCCTGCGCAGCACCACCTGGTGGGCGCGCGCGGGTTGTAGTCCCGGAGCGGCGGCGGCACTCCTTTTCGAGGCGCGGCGCCCGCGGAAGGTTACATTCGGGAGAGGCGGTACCTTCGAAGCGCGGGGGCTTTGGGGGGCGGGGGCTTCGGGGGGCGGGGCTCGCTGGGAGTCCGGGCGGGGCGGCTGCTCCGCGTGCAGTTGCTCCACTTCTGCCTCGCCGCTCACCGGAGGTCCAGCTCCCCGGCCTCTGCTGCCGCCGCCGGCTCGGTCCCCAGCCCAGTCCCGGTCCCCCGCACAGCCCCGGCCTTCCCCGCCGCAGCCATGTCCAAGGCACCGCGGACCGGGCGGGAGGAGATCCTGGAGTGCCAGGTGATGTGGGAGCCTGACAGCAAGAGGAACACGCAGATGGACCGCTTCCGGGCGGCCGTGGGCGCCGCCTGCGGCCTGGCACTGGGTGAGTGCGGGGCGCGCGTCCCGGGGGGCTCCCCGGCCGCCTCTTGGCTGGACCAGGGGCTTCCAGAAATCGGGCTCCTCCCTTGGCCGTCCGAGGGACCACTTGGCAGAGAGACACTCCTCCTGGAGTCCCGGGAGCCCCCTTTTCCTGGACTTTGGGGTCAGGGCCCCTCTTAGTTGTTAGAATGGTCTCCTGATTTTCATCTTCCCGCCTTTGGGGGTTGGAGGAGCCACTGGACAGGGGCGCCCCCTCCCTAGAGGGTGGGACATCTTCTGACTGTGGGGTTTTGCCCGCGTGTCTGTGCGGGGTGTCACTTCCTCTCTTTTCAGGGGACCAGTCTCCTCTTCTCTGCAGTATCCATCTCCCTGGTAGGGTAGCCCCTCTGGTCTTGGAACCCCAGTGGACCGAGTGATCCCTTGTTAGGCATTCCTGCCTGTGAGGAGTGCTCCCTGGAGTCTTACCCTCCCATCCCCAGTCTCATCTGTCTCTCTGACCCAGGTCTTCTTTGACCCTTAGCTCTTCCCTTCTGTTGAAGGGTGGGTCACTTGCCAGCCACATTACCTGCTGCTGACCTATCACGGTGCCCCCTCCCCCCACCCCTCCAGGCTGACACTGCTAGAGGCCAGCCTGGATTCTGGGCATCGAGGAGATGGATGATGCTCAGGCAGGAGGCTGTCTCTGGGATTGGGGTGGAATTCCTTTCCCTTTCGTGTTAACACTCCCAGCCCCAAACCAAACCTAGCCCAGGACCCCCCTTCCAGCTCCCTCCCTGTTCTCAGGACCCACCTGGGTGAGATGGCCCTTTTCTGAATCAGAAGCTTCTCCCCAGCTCTCTACCTGTCTGTCCACCTACTTCCTGCATCCTCCCTTCAGCGATTTTCATCTCATTGTGACCCTTTCCCCCTCTTCTCGCCCCTCTGCTGGCTACAGGGACTCCTGTTTCTGTTGGTGGCATCACTGTCCTCAGGGAGCCCCCGCAGGAATGGAGACTTGGGTTGTCTGCCTTCCAGCCTGGTCCCCTTCCCACGCCAGTGCCCGCATCTCCCTGGGGGCCCTGGTTTCCTCTTCCGTGAACACTGGCTGGTTTTCCTCCTTCCTGCTTCTCTGCTCTTCTGTACCTGCTGCCTGCGGGCTTTGTCTGAGCAGCCTTGACAGGAAGGTCTGGTTGGTCACACCTGGGCCCTGAGGCTCACAATGGCTCCTTGTTGGCCGTGGATTTGCACATCCTGCCGCCTGGCAGCTTCCGTGTCCTCCACAGCGCGGTGGGCATCAGAGCATCCACAGGTAGCCCCTTCCCTTGCTCACCCAGCTCCCTCCCTCTCCCGGCTGCCTGCTCCCTAGAGACAGGTGTGGCTTATTACTCTCCAGGCCTTCTTTCCAGGTAACAGTTGGTAAGTTAATGTGTGTTGGACTGGGGGGCAGAGTTGTTTCTTTTTGGTTATACCGCATGGCTTCTGGGATCTTAGTTCCCCCACCAGGGGTTGAACCTGGGCCCTCGGCAGTGAGAGCACGGAGTCCCAACCACTGGACCGCCAGGAAACTCCCTGGGGCACAGACCTGATTCCCACCAAGAGCCAGGAGTGGAACCACATCCTCCTTTTGTGTTTCCTTGCCTTGATTCCATGTCTTTTTTCTTCTGCCAGCTGTTCTCCCTGACACTTTACAAAATGATTTCACAGAAGGGCAGTCTTGTGAGATGCGTGAGGCTGAGCTGTCATCCGACTGTCGGGATTCTGAACTAGCTCTGCCACTTACTGGTTGTGTGGTCAGAGAGAAGTCACCGGATCTCCTGAGCCTTGGTTTCCTCATCTGTAAAATGGGCATAATGAGAGGACCAACATCATTGGGTGGGCGTGAGGGCGATCAGGCTGAGCGCTCTGCCACACCTGGCCAGTGGGGGTGGCTGAGCAGACACTGGCAGGCACCAGTTGCCCCTGGACTGCCTGCCCAACTCCTGTCTGCCCTTCAAGGCTGGGACTGGTGGCCTGCTGGCGAGGGTGAACCTGCAGACTTAGTTTGAGCTTCTCACACTGAGTTGCAGTCTCCTTGAGAGACTGCATAGGAAAAGCAAGAGTTCCAGCTTCTTTGATAAACCCACCAGCCCGTGATGATGGGTTCGTGTCCCCACAGGTGGCATCAGCTGAGCTGAGTGGGGCTCCTCTCTTGGTCTGGGAGTGCTTTAGACCTTTTTTTTTTTTTCTCTTCCTCCTCTTCTACTCTTGATGGTCAACCCACCCTGCCTTCTCTCCTTTCCACAGGCCTGGCCCTGGACATTTTGGGCTTTGCTTTAGGAGCCAACTCAAATGCTGTCTTCTCTGATTATTCTCTTTGACCACTTTCTTTTCCTCTGTCTCCAATTGCATATAATTTGGACTTTTAACCTGTCTTGCTTTTTCGTTTACTTGTGAGCATGTTTTTTTTTTGGTCTGTGAGGCATGCGGGATCTTCGTTCCCTGACCAGGGATTGAACCTGTGCCCCCTGCAGTGGAAGTATGGAGTCCTACCCACTGGACCACTAGGGAATCCCCTATTTGTGAGCCTTTTTATTTGCTTAAAGACAGCACCCCTTGAACTTGTGTTGTCTGTGCCATCAGCAGTGGCTGGTGTGTGGCTGGTAGGCAGCACCGAGCAATGCTCTTGTCTGGATGCAGGGAGAGAGCAAGGTATGTGTCCTCACGGGCTGGCTCAGCCCTACTGCAACCCTGAGATGGGATGAATGGGGGGGCATTCCCCAGCTCCCCCAAGACCACTGTCAGCGGGAGGATTCTATCCTTGTGTTTTGGAGGGGCAGGGCCTCCCTGGAACTATGCAGTCTCTTCCAGGACCAGAACCGTAGGTTGGTTGGCCCTTGTCATGGCTTCCAGCAGAGTTCATCTGGGAATCCACAGCATGCCCACCTAGACCTTGGGGGTGGCCTGCAGCCCCGGCCTATGACACTTGGCCTTGTTTGCAAGGCCCCAGGGGGCATACTACATGTACCAGCTCTCAGTCATTAGGGGAGTGCCACCAGCTTTATGGTACACATTACTTTTTGCTTTTTATACACAGCCATTAAAAAATATATATGTTTATTTGACTGTGCTAGGTCTTTTAGCTGCAGCACATGGGGTCTTTGATCTGTGTTGCAGCAGGTGGGATCTAGTTCCTTGACCAGCAGTCAGACTCTGCCCCCTTGCATTGGGAGCCCGGAGCCTTTAGCCACTGGACCACCAGGAAAGTCCCAGTACACGCTGTTCTGGAGTACTGGGCCAAGCGTCTTTACATCACAAACTGCAACTCGTCTCTGCATGCCAGCATCTGGGGGAAAACTGGCCAACACAAAGAAGGCTTGGTCTCCATTCTCAAACAGCTCAAGTGTCCTAGTGGGGAGAAGGCTCTCACAAAGGTAGCAGTGCTGAGCAGCGGGTATAGGGGCATGTGCCGCCCACCTTCTGAGCTCTGGGGCTATTAGGATGCTGCTAAAGGGGGCTGACAGGACCTTGAGCTGAGATGTGAAAGGTGTAGGCGGGTCAGCATTCTCACAGGTGGGGAGGTGAAGCTGCAGGCGGGGCTTACAAACTCAGATGTCTGCAGGGACCAGGCAGGTGATATTAATAAACAGTGAATGTTTAGTGAGCCCTTCCTACATGCCAGGCCTCATTTGGGAACTTTACATGGATTAACGAACTTAATCCTCAGTAACCTGGCCAGATAGATGGGGCTTTCATCAAGTTTCCCAGCTGAGAAACTGGAGGGTCAGAGTCTTGGCTGAGGTCTCACAGCTGTGAGCAGTAGGGCTGGAGTCAGTGCCCTGAACTGCAGTATCAGGTTGCCTCTCGCAAGTGTGTGAAGGGCTGGGTGGCCAGCTGTTACCTGCTTTAGCTGTTTGTCACCATGTTGTGTGACTGCTACCTGTTGCTTCTCTGCGAATCACCCCAGGACTTAGTGATGTAAAATGACAGTAGTTATTTAGTATCTCTCAGTTTCCATGGGCCAGGCTTCTGGGAGGGGCTTAGTTGGACAGTTCTAGCTCTGGGTCTCCTGAGGCTGCATCTATCTGTTCTCATCTGAAGGCTGGACCGAGACTAGCAGCCACACTATTCAGGGGCTGGCTCGTGTGGCAGTGAGTCATTGCTTGTTGTGGGCAGGGGGCCTCCTTTACTTGCCACCTAGGACTGCTTGAGTGTCCTGCCAACGTGGCCACTGGCTTCTTGCAGAGCAGATGATCATGACAGCAAGAACTGCAGTGTCCTATGACCTTCTGACCCAGCCTCACAAGGCACTCGGTCATTTCTGTAACAGCTGGTTGGTTCTTCAGATCAGCCCAGCTCAGCCGGGGGCAGGGAGGGGACACCTGTTGGCCGGCTCCCACAATCAAGATACCCTCTCTTCTCGGGAGAAGTCAGAAATTCTGACTTTCATTCGGAAACCCAAATTTAGTATCAGCTGGTTCTGTTTCTTTCTGAGCATCGTGCAGACTGAATGAGACGTGCCTGTGATTGGTCACCCATGTGTCTGGATTGCAGCCTCTGAGCCCAGGTTGGGGTGTATGTGTGCGAACAGAAACCCCAGAGTCCCTGCTTTTCTGGAGAGTTGTGGGCAGTGGGAGAATTTGGGCACACACTCCACCCACTTCTCCATGGGTCCTCGTGAAGTTGAGATACCTTGTAACTTCTAGCTCCTGGGTTGGCAGGCTGGTTACATTTCTCCACCCTGCTAGATACTGTTGAGGATGCAGTTTGTTATGGGCTCTCAAGGTCTTCAGGGGAGGCCTGTGTTTCAAGCTCCTGCTCCATCTCTTTTGTCAGCCTGGGGCAGGTTTTGGTGCCAGAGCTCTTTGCAATTTCTGAGGACCAAGGTGATTTAAAAAAAAAAAAGCCTGGGAGAGGGAGGACCTGCAGGTCCTGTTTGTCTAGTGCAGTTTCCTCCAGGCCTTCCAGAGGCTTTGCTGCCAGAGAAGTGCCCTGGGCCTGGCACTGCTTCCCTTGGCGGGGAGCATGGCAGTAGGCTCCTGCGAACACATGCTTGTTTACCCCTGTCTCCTTGTCTGAGCCCATGCGGTGCGGTCAGGAGGCCACGAGTGATGTGTCACGAGTGATGCTCAGGGTCACATGTTTGGGCCCTCCTCTCTGACAAGCACTGTTCTTAGTGCATTCTCTGCTTTGACTCACGCGGTCCTTGCAGTGACCCCATGATAAGTACCATTATCTTAAGGTAGAGACGGAGGCCCAGAGAAGATTAATGACTTGGATGACATCAGCCAGTTTAGAGAGTGACAGGACTTGCACACGGGTGGTCGGCCCTGAAGCCAGTGTCTGAGCAGCGTGCTCTCTGCCATTGTCCCCGTGTCACAGGTGAGGATGCTGAGGCTCAGAGAGGTGAAGCAGCCAGCCCAGGGTTGCTGTCTAGTAAGTGACAAGAGCTGGGGTTCGAAGCCAGTCATCCAGCCCGGCCCCAGGGGGGGCAGGTTAACCCTGCGCTGTCATGGGAGGACCCGGGGCCGTCTCCAGCCAGTTTCCAGATGACACTCGAGAGAAACAGTCCCAGAGAGACAGCATGGGCCACCTGAGGTCCCCAGGCACCATGTTGAGAGTCAGGGCTGGCTCCAGGCTTCCAGATGCACCATTCCTGGTGTCTTTCCCTGTCAGCGTGGTCGACCTGGCCTGTAGCTCCTGGCTTGAGTAGATATAGGGCAGGGCTTGGGGGAGGTTCTCTTGTAGGGTTTGGAAGAAGGGCAGGCATCACTGTTGGGAAACCAGCTTCTCTTTCTTCAACTCAGAGCTCTAAGACCCCCCTCTCCCCTCATCACGGCTGTGCTGACTCTTCCCACTTTGTCCCAATCTCTGCTGCCAGAGATGCCCCGTGGTTTGGGCTCTTGGCTTCCTCCCTGGTCCTAGCCCCCAGCCCCTGCCGCCCTGGCTCTCAGCGATTGCTGTCTTCCTCTGGCTCCCATGTCCAGCATGACTGAGAACAAATACTGGATGCTGGGACTTCCCTGGTGGTCCAGTGGCTAGGACTGAGCTTCCAATGCAGGGGGCTCAGGTTTGATCCCTGGTCAGGGTACTAGATCCCACAGGCCGTAACTAAGATGCGGTGCAGCAAAAAAAAAAAAAAAAACTCTTAAAAAAAAAAATTCCTGGATGCCACATGGAGGAGGGACACTGCTAAGGGCAGGGATCACTATGTCTCATCCTCTGGATGACCCCCCAGTGAGGATGATGAAAACTGTAGTTGAGTGATGGAATGAGAGAACTTGACATGTTAGTCAGCTTCCTGCTGAACTGTTATCATCCCTGGGAGCACCAGTGGATCAATTTTAAGTCCTGTTGAAAACATACTGAGATTAAAAAAGCCCAAAGAGGGGACAGGACTTTCCTGTGGTCCCAGGATTAGAACCTGCTGAGAAGAATGTGCCTCCATTTGTGTAAAAGTGGGAGGCAGAGGGATGTATTTGCTGATGCATAAAATCTGCAAAGTCACACCCAAAAAAATCTCTTTCACTGGTTACCTGTGGACCAGAAAAGTTAGAGGGTTGTGGGGGTTAGAGAGAGGGAGGCTTTTTTTTTTTTTTTTAAACCATGTAATCTTTTATTTACTTTGTAATTTTGAATCCTGTGAATGTAGCGCTTACTCAGAAATCAAAATAAATAAATAATACAAAAAAATCCCCATAGCGTTGTCTTGGTGTAAAGAGTCATTGGCAGGCTTCCAGTTTTGGACTGAACTTTCAAATCTATTGAACATAGGTTTTCTGAGTTTGTATAGTATAATAATGTGCTAGGTCATTTTAGTCATGTCCGATTCTTTATGACTCTATGGACTATAGGTTGCCAGCTTCCTCTGTCCATGGGATTCTCCAGGCAGCAGTACTGGAGTGAGTTGCCATGCCCTCCTCCAGGGAATCTTCCCGACCCAGGGACCGAATGTGCATCTCCAGCATTGGCAGGTGGACTCTTTACCACTAGCACCATGTGGGAAGCCCCTAAGCATTTTATACCTGGGCTCATTGAAATCCTCATATTTGCCCTGTGAAGCAGGTTATTATTAATCATTTCCATTTTACAGATGGGGAAACAGAGACATAGCACTTTCAGAGCTTGCCTGAAGCCTCACAGCTAACAAATGGCCAAGTCGGGGTTTGAACCTAGGCCTTCTGGGTCCAGAGTCCATGGTCTCAGGCATGCTGGCTAAGACAAAAACTCAGCTGCCTCATTGCTTTGGTTCCTTTTGGGGACTAGCAGTGGTGGGTTTGCTTCAATAAAGACTAAGGTCCCCTGCTCTCCCAAGATCCTTTCTCATCAGATGCCTTTGAAGCCTTCAGACACATGTAACTCCCATCTTATCATTGAACTGAGTTTCCTCCCAGGATTTATCTGAGCTGTATGTCTTTATTTTCCAGAAAATTATGATGACCTGTATCATTGGTCAGTTGAGTCGTATTCAGACTTCTGGGCGGAATTCTGGAAATTCAGTGGAATTGTCTTCTCACGCATGTATGATGAGGTAAGTAGAGATTTCGCTTACACATTCTTTTTGTGGTTATGTTGCAAAATCATTAATTTGGGGGGCTTGTGGTTATGATTCAAAATGAAATGTTAATCTGGGGGAAGACTAAATCCTGTCTTATTTTAAATCCTCACAACAGTGGGAAAAAGTCATTGCTTCAGAGAATTGTTGAGGGATTGTTTTGGGGTCGAGGACCTCATGGGTACTCTGTGGACTTGGAGCCCCCCCAGTGAGCATGGATCCCAGGCCCTGTCTTGGCACTCTGAGTGATCCTAAGAGTAGGGCATTGCTTTGTTTTTATTTTATTAACAATTGTTAGAGTTGTGGTAAAATACACATAACACAAAATTTACCATTTTATCCATTTAAAAGTATACATTCAGTGATGCTACACGCATTCACACAATTGTTTTTTAAAACTATCATTTTTGTTGTTAAACTGGATTTTATTTTATTTTTGGCGGTGCAGCGTGTGGGATCTTAGTTCCCTGACCAGGGATTGAACCTGTGCCCCCTGCAGAGGAAGCTCAGGGTCTTAACCACTGCACCACCAGGGAAGTCCCTAACCTGGATTTTAAAGGTTCCTTTTTCCCAGATCTTTATCCTCAATAAATATCGAGAGACTAGGAGTTCTGTTATTCAAAGTATCATTTGTTGTGTTGTTTGTTTGATTGTGAGGTGAGCCATTCTGAAAGGTTCATCTGTAGGCACTTGGGGAAGAAAACCAAGGTTCCAGCCCCTGAGGATGGAGGCAGGCATCCTGCTTTCTGAAAAGTGTGGTGGGAGGGTCAGGTAGGCCCTGCACTTTGACCCCCTGGTTTCTTTGCTCCCAGTTGTACCTGGAACATTGAGCAGCTGCTATGTCTGTCTTATTTACTTTCTCTCATCAAGTAGGGGCTTAATAATTGTTGAAAGAGTAAATTAGTGGGGATGGTGTTTTCCCTTGGTGTTAATTTTTTTTAACGTTAGTGAGGAATAATTGCTCTATATAATTATGTATTTCAAGTGTACATGTGATGAGTTTATATATATATATATATATATATACACACACACACATACATACATACACACGCACCTTGTGGAATGATTTCCAAGATAATTGACACAGCCAGCGCCTCGCAGTTACTTTTTTTTTTTTCCTGGTGAGAACGCTCTTAAGCGTTATCTCTCAGCAACTGTTAGGTACACAGTACTGCGTTCATTTCTGTTTTCAGTTTCCAGCCTTTGGGCCAGGTCAGCATTCAGTCTGTAAAACGATCTAGCGTCGCTTTGGGCCAGTTGGTTAGCTGGCTTCCTGGGACACAGAGTCACTTGTATGCATCCTTGATGTTACCCTCTCGTGCATGTGTGTCTTGGTTTGCTGTTGGCCCTGTAGGTCGTGGACACATCCAAAGGGATCGCCGACGTGCCTGAGTGGTTCAAAGGCAGTCGCCTCAACTATGCAGAAAACCTCCTGCAGCACAAAGAGAACGACAGAGTGGCCCTTTACGTCGCACGTGAGTCCCAGCAGCTGCTTGGTTTTCCTCTCTTATTGTGTATTTTTTGTTTTGTTTTAATTTTTTGGCTACACCAGAGATCTTAGTTCCTGGACCAGGGATCAAACCCTGGCCCTCTGCACTGGAAGCATGGAGTTCTAACCATTGGGCCGCCAGGAAAGTGCCGTCTCTGAAGCATTTAGAATCTGATATTTGATATTTCCAAACAGTATCTTGGCACCTTTGGATTTTGTGTGTGTGTGTGTGTGTGTGTGTGTGTATACACATGTGTGATGAGAACACAAAATAGTAACTTTACCACCTTAACCATTTTTTGAGGGTCCAATTCAATGGTGTTAAGTATATTCACACTGCCATGCAGTAGATCTCTGGAACTTTTTCACTGAGACTCTGTACCCACTAAACATTGATTTCCCCTTTTCCTCCCCCAGCCCTTGGAAAGTTATATAATTTTATCTAAAAAATCACAACCAAATCAAAGAATTCTTCACTTTATAAAAGCATTGCTAATAGAAATTTTTTAATGGCAGATTCTGAGTGTGTGTCTCAGAGGTGCCCTTTCCCACAGCCTTTCTTTTCCGTAACGTTTGGTAAATCTGTATCTTGTTTGCATTCCCTGCATCTGTGTAACGTCTCCCAGGCATGTTTTCTAACCTGTATTTGTATAGGTGTGAGTTTCATCTATGTCTGTGACTCAGAATCTCTCTCTTTTTTGAAAAATTTATTTTGTTTTTTGGTTGTGTGGAGTGTGGGATCTTAGTTCCCTAACCAGGGATCAGACCCAAGCCCCCTTCAGTGGAATCATGGAGCCCTAACCACTGGACCACCAGGGAATTCCCTAGAACCTTTTTTTGTTTTTTTAAATTAATTTTTTTTTTTTTTACCATATCGTGTTGGTTTCTGCAATACGATAACACAAATCAGCCATGATTCTACATACATCCCCTTCCTTCCCGCCTCCCTCCCCTCACCCCAGCCCACCCCTCCAGGTGATCACAGTGCCGGACTGGCCTCCCTGTGCCACACAGCAGACTTCTCACCAGCTGTCCATCTCACACCTGAAAGTGTATGTATGTTGATGCTACCTTTTCCACTTGCCTCACTCTCTTGCTTCCCCACTGTGTCCACAAGTCCATTCTCTACATCTGCATCTCCTTTCCTTCCCTGCCAATAGGTTCATCAATATCATTTTTTTAGATTCCACATATATGTATTAATATAGTATATTTGTTTTTCTGACTTATTTCACAATGTATAACAGGCTTTAGGTTCATCCACCTCACTGGAACTGACTCAAATTTTTTCTTTTTTATGGCAGAGTACTATTTCATTGTGTATATGTACCACATCTTCTTTATACATTCATGAGTCGATGGACATCCAGTTTGCATCCATGTCCTGGCTATTGTAAACGGAGCTGCTATGCACATTGGGGTACATGTGTCTTTTTTGAAGATCAGAGCCTCTCTTTTTAGGACAGTCCATGGATGACCTGTCCCTTTGCTCTTCCCAGGGGAAGGCAAGGAGGAGATCGTGAAGGTGACTTTTGAAGAGTTGCGGCAACAGGTGGCTTTGTTTGCAGCAGCGATGAGGAAGATGGGCGTGAGAAGAGGAGACCGGGTCGTTGGTGGGTATTTCTGGCTCCTGTCACCATGGGAACAGGGGAGTGGCTGGGAAGAAATGCAGTGGAGTTGGGTCAGGTTGTTCATGGCCTTATATATACGTGTGCTGCACAAACTAGACCAGGAAGGACCATCAGTGAAAGTATGGCCTGGCGGGAGTGAGCTGGGCTGTGAGGGTCCTCAGCTCCCAGCCCTAGCGTGAGTGTGTCTTCATGCTGAGTGGGAGCCAGTGTTTACAGCTGTGTATTTTTTTTTAATGAAACATGGTCCTTAAAAAAAAAAAAAGTTTTATTTATTTATGTGACTATGCCCACTCTTAGTTGCGACGCACAGGCTCTTCAATTGTGGCATATAAACTCTTAGTTGTGGCACATGGAATCTAGTTCCCTAACCAGGGATTGAACCTGGGCCCCCTGCTTTGGGAGCACTGAGTCTTAGCCACTGGACTGCCAGGGAGGTTCCAAAACGTAGTCCTTAAATGAAATACAAGCCAGAGAGTTCATCAGCTGCATGCATGCTCAGTCATGTCTGACTCTCTGCGACCCCATGGGCTGTAGCCCACCAGGCTCCTCTGTCCATGGGATTTTCCAGGCAAGAATACTGGAGTGGGTTGCCCTTTCCTTCTCGAAGGGATCTTCCTGACCCAGGGATCGAACCTGAGTCTCCTGTGTCTCCTGCACTGGCATTTGGGTTCTTTACCACTGACTCTTCCAAGGCCGGGAAAAGCTGGCTGCTGCATTTTCTGGATCTGCCCACCTCCAACGCGATGCTTTCCAGAGGAATGTTGGAGGGTAGTTTCCATTCTGTGATTTCCGCTGCTTATGCTGACATGACTGTAGACTGATCCCGAAAACCCAGCAGAGGGAGTTTTATCAGTGGAGACTTACTTGACTGATTTCCTCCGCCGCACAGATGTCAGGGATGGTGCTGCCAACCTGCTCGTTTCCCAGATGAAAAACCGAGGTCCAGGGGAGAAAATTCACTAATTCGTTTTTTTTAAATGTGGAAGGAATGTCATTATAAAAAACTGGGTGTTGATTTAAATGAGAGGGCTTCCCAGGTGGTGCTAGCAGTAAAGGACTCGTCTGCCATTGTAGGAGATGCAAGAGACTCGGGTTTAATCCCTGGGAGAAGGAAATGGCAACCCACTCCACTATTCTTGACTGGAGAATCCCATGTACAGAGGCGCCTGGAGGGCTC
The DNA here is from genome assembly GCF_023699985.2 of Odocoileus virginianus. Taxonomy (NCBI): domain Eukaryota; kingdom Metazoa; phylum Chordata; class Mammalia; order Artiodactyla; family Cervidae; genus Odocoileus; species Odocoileus virginianus. The sequence continues at coordinate 47,326,729 of NC_069685.1, read as the reverse complement.
TAGTCCATTAGGGTTGCAAAGAGTCAGACACAACTGAAGCGACTTAGCATGCATGCATGCAGACAGCTTCAGTTCACAAGGTTGTTAACATAAAGTATGTGAAAATACTTGGCCTCTGGAGATTATTTTAAACAGGGAGTTACTTTCATTTATTTATTTTTTTTGGGCCATGCTGCTTGTGGATTCTTAGATCCCTGACCAGGTCTTGAACTTGGACCCTCAGCAGCGAAAGAGTGGAGTCCTAACCACTAGACCGCCATGGAATTCCCTGAGTTACTTAATACTGAGGCATGAAATTTCATGGCCGGGACACCTCATCACAGATCTGTTAAACAATTGACTGTAACTGTTTGGCGCTACAGCATAGGAGCAGGCCCCTGGGTCCCAGCTTCCCCATGCCAGGCTGGTGGCCACCCTGTCCCTGGGGATCCCCACCAGGGTTTCCTCACTCAGCGTGGCTTCTCCCACGTAGTCCTTCCTGGTGGGAATTTGTTTAGCAGTTTCGAGGGTACCAGGCTCCCTGGAGTCAGGTGGCCTGCTTTCTGTATTTGGTGCTGCCTTTGGGCCTGTGGGTTTGAACGAGAAATTTCTCCTCCCCTGGACCTCGAGTTTCTTCATCTTTAAACAGGGCGGCAGAGAGCCTGACCTGGCTGGTTGTACAGGGTGTCTCGTGGGTGGAGAAGTCAGGAGTGCCTTCTCAGTCCTGCCCATCCTCCAGCATCCCGGGTGCGGCCAGTAACGAGGAGGCGTCCAGGGACAACTTCCGGTCCACAGGCAGCTGGGGCTCTGTGCTTTTTGCTGTGATGCTGGGGATCATCATTTAAGTTGTTCCTTCCAGGATCAGACATCAGGTCTCATTCTTAAACCAAAAGAGAGAGCTTCTCTGTCCTCTGGCCACACGACTTTGCTCAAGGCGCCAACCCCGTGGCACCGAGGGTGTCGGCCCCCTGCTCAGAAGCTGACTAGCTCCTGCTGCCCTCCAGGGGCAGGTCTGCACAGGCCTTGCATTCTTGCTTCCTTCCCTGCCTCCTCACACCCTCGCCTTTCCTCAGTCCCTCCCTGACTGCTGTCCTCCTAAGTGTCCAGCAGATCCTTTGTGGGGCGCCAGCCTCCTCCCGCTGGCCTGTAACTACCCGCGAATAGTGTCTCTCAGGGAAGTCCCTGGGTTGCCCCCATTGGACCCTCTGTCGGCATCTCATCCTCTGTCTTCGGAGAATGTGTCATTGGTATTTGATTGGCCAAGCAGCTTGCAGAAAAACCCAAGTGAACTTTTTGGCCAACCCAAGTAATTTTCTGTTTGGTTTTTGTGATTATTTGATCACTGATCTCCTCTGGCTCTAAAGTCCACGAGGCCTGGGGGTCCAGCTGTGAGGCTGCTCTCCCCGCCCCCAGGGGTCATGGGGCCAGGACCACAGGCCAGGGCATCAGCAGGAGAAGCCGCCGGGCATGTTGGTATAACCATTACCCATCCCCCCTCTCCCGGGGCCTCACTGAAAGTTGGCGCTCAGGTGTGTGTTTGTGGAGAGAGTGGCGTTACCCTGGGGTAAGCCATGTGAAAGGGCTGGACCCTGAGACTTCTTCTTGGATGATGGAGCCAGGTGTGGAGCAAGTGCTCACTAAGTGTTAGCTCACTGGAAAGGAATCTATAGGAAGGGCCATGACTCCCACGTTGCTGCCTGTCTCAGCTCTGGATGGAGTGTTTCCCTGTAGATCCAAGGATTCGCCCTGGTTCACTGAGGTCTCTGCTCAGGCGCCGGCCCTGCCGTCCTGTGCAGAAATCCACTGCCACTCTCTTCACCTCACTTTATTTACATCTGTCGCCTTACTGGCTCCCTGAAGTCACAGGAGTACTTGTGTGTGTGTGTGCGCACACACATGTCTGTCTGTCCTCCAGGACTAGAGGACGAGGCTCTGTCTTCTGTTCATGCCCCACCTCAGTCCGTGGGGGGCCTGGCACACAGTAGGTGTAGAATGAGTATTTATTGAGTGATGGCTGCGTGAGAGTACTGGGTCAGAGCAGGCATTTTTGTGGTTGAAACCACAATATCTTAGGTTTTCCCTGGTCCAATTTAATCTGCCTAGAAAAGGAACTCAAGAGGTTCTTCTACCCTCCAGTAATTCTTCTCCCCTCCAATTTTTATTTAAAAAAATTTCCCTTTGAAGTAAATACTTCTGAGAAGGAGAAACAGAAAACAGGGTATACGGGGGCATCTCTTGGCCATGCTTTTTTGGGGGACGCCTGCTCCCGTGCTCTTGGCTCCTCAGCGTCAGGCTGGTGCTGGGTAACCGACTCCCACTTCTTAGTGTCACAGCTCGAGCACTGATTTGACCTGATGACAGTTACTAGGACTGAGGACTGTGCTTCCTGGAAGTGAGTGTGAGGAACCCAGTGCAGAGGGGCTCGAATGGAGAGATGCTTGGAGAGCTTTGAGGATGTAGTTAGAGCTGCTCACGACTCTTCCTCATCTGTGAATTGGGCATCTCCTGGCTGTGTGTCAAAGCCAGCAGGGTCACACAGCCTCCCTGGGTGGTGAGTCTCGCCCTTCCCCAGGCAGTGGCACGGTGGAGACACTTCAGTTACATTCACAGCCAACTCTTCCTCAGCAGCAGATGGCTGTCAACGGGCCTGACATGTGCCAGGGCTGGGTGGAGCCTGGCTGCTGAGTGAGTGATGTAGGACCTGTGTCCCCGGGACACCCAGCCTGGGAGATGCGGTGAACCCATAGAAACGAAGTACCCACGACCGTTGTCAAATAGGCAGTTCAGAGCTGTGGGAGGAGAAGCAGGAGGAGAGCTGTCCAGGGCGCCTGGGGTGCTGAAGCAGAGAGGGATTTTGTGTAACCAGGGAGCCGTGCTTGGGGGAGGCCATGGCCCTTGTGTCCCTGGGTGCCCTGTGCCCAGATCCTTTCCTCGAGCATTTAAGGCAATCTGTCTAATCGATCATAGTCTCTTTGGCTGTAAAGGTTCTCTGCCTCTATTACTGTAGAAGCCCAGCCTTCTGCTTGAAGACTGGCCTGAGCCCCTTTCAGGCTTGTATACGTCTCTGCTCTGTATTCATTCCCCTACAGCCTCTCCTCTCCTCCCTCCATACAAACATCCACCCACTGGCCTACCAGAGGGCTTTGATCTGCAGGGTGTGACAGAAGGCATTTGGTAAAGCAGAGCAAGACAGTCAAAGTCCCAGCCCTCACAAGAGAACCAGTTATAAGTTGCCAGTTATGATTTTCCTTAGGTGATTATTATGGTAAATCTGGTGAGGGAGAAATATGGCATGCTTTGTGAGTGACTGGCCAGGGCACCTGAGTTCATGGAGTGCCCTTAGAGAAGGCTTCCCTGTGGGAGTTTCATTTGCATTCAGTGCTGAAGGATGAGTGTGAGCCCAGTAGGGAAGGCTGGTGTGGGTGGGAGTGTCTAGACAGCTCATGCAGCCTGTGCAAAGGCCCTGAGGCAGCAGGAGCTTCAAACAACTGAAGAACTGAAGGCAGGCTATTGTGACTGAGCCCAGAGTGAGTGCCAGAGCGGAGGGAGAAGAGGCCAGACTGTATCTTGTGGGGGTCACTGATTGGAGTGGGTTGGCGGGGTGATGACAGGAAGCGGTCAGGCTGGCAGCAAGTGATTGCGGCATCTGAGCAGGAGCTGTCCAGGTGGGTGGAGTGGGCCTGACCCTACTCTGTGAGCTGTTCACAGCCAGCCCCTCTCCACTCTCACCCTGGCTCTAGGAGGTGCTTTTGGAAGTCTTCTGCATCTTCGCACCCTGACCAAATGTTCTCCCTGTGTCCTCTCCACAGGCTACTTGCCCAACAGTGCGCACGCCATAGAGGCCATGCTGGCGGCTGCGAGCATTGGGGCCATCTGGAGTTCCACGTCCCCAGACTTTGGCGTGAATGTGAGTCGGGGTCCCCTCAAGTGCCCTGGGTGTGCTGCCCCTGCAGGGGATCGTTCCCTGTGATTTCTGCCTGATATCTTGGGTCAGGATGTGGGCAGCTGCAGGGTGAGACCAGCAAGATGGGGAGGAAAACGGCTTCACTATGACCTCCCGTCTCCCCAGCCAGTGACTTGTGATTCATGGGAGAGAAGGAGCTGAATATTTTTTTTAATTAATTAATTAACTTACTTTTGGCCACGCTGGGTCTTCATTGCTGCTCTTGAGCTTTCTCTAGTTGTTGCGAGCAGGGGCTGCTACTCTATTGGCAGTGCACAGGTTTCTCATTGCAATAGCTTCTTTTGCTGCAGAGTAGGGGCTCTAGACTATGTGGGCTCAGTAGCTGAGGTGCATGAGCTAAGTTGCTCCACAGCATGAGGGATATTCCTGGACCAGGGATCGAACCTGTGACCCATGCATTAGCAGGTGGAGTCTTAACCACTGCGCCATCGGTAGAGTCCAGAGCCAAATCTTCTCTTAAGTCTATAAGTAAATGATTCTTCCTTCCTTCCTTTACTGTTCCTCACGTCCAGCCGTGTGTATTGGCTACATTGGTGTGCGTTACATATGATGGGCAGTCTTCTGAGCATCCAGTAAGAAGTGCCCGATGGCTGCTCTGGTGACCTCATGCCCACATGAAGTTTATCCTTTGCAGGATATTTATTCTCTGCAGAGTGTTTTCCAGATTTGCTCACCGAAGTTCCTCCAAGGCCTCCAACATTGCCACTTCTGATCTCTTACTTTTTAAAAAGTGTTTTTAAAATTATTTATTTGTGTTTGACTGCGCTGGGTCTTCGTTGCCACGTGAGGGCTTTCTCTAGTTGCAGTGAGTGGGGGCTACTCTTGGTTGCTGTGAGCAGGCTTCTCATTTCGGTGGCTCCTCTTGTTGTGGAGCACGGGCTGTAGGTGCGCAGGTGCAATAGTTGCAGCGCACGGGCTTTGTTGGTCTGTGGCGTGGGGGATTTTCGCAGACCAGGGAGCAAATCGGTGTCCCCTGCATTACCAGGTGGATTCTTAACCACTGGACCACCAGGGAAGCCCTCATCTCTTACTTTGGGCCTGAGCTTTGCACCCTATGTGGGAGCGGGTTGAGCCTTTTTATTCCTTTAAACCTGGAGGGTACCCCGGAGCAAGGTGGGCACCAGCTGTAGAGTGACCCAGGCAGGGGCAGGAAGCTGAGCCCCACACGGGGAAGGAAGGAAGTCGAGCAAGACTTCCTGGGACTCCCCACTTCCCGATCAGGGACCTCTCCTGGTTGCAGAGCCACGAGGACAGTGCCCTGTTAGAGGACATGGTGGGCATCTTCGCAGACTGCTCTTCTTTCGCCCTAGGCATGGCCCCAGCTCTGGGCATCTGTCAGAGCAGCCCAGGGGCTAAGGGCTGGCCTGGCTTGGCGGACTGTACATCCCTAGGCGAGTTGTTTATCCTCATGTGTGAGGCAGGGGCAGTGGAAAGAGAGAGTCTCATGAAACAACTGTAGACCGTGTGGGGCCATGATTGGTGTGGGAGGGTTGATACACTTGGACAATAGATGCAGTGATGGCGCTTTTCCAGCCTTGCTCTGTGACCCATGTGCCTGGTCCATGGGCCAGGCATTTTGGGTGTGAGCTTGACACCGATGTCTGTCCTGAGGCTTGCTCTTCTGGAAAAGATTTCACGGTACTTCTTATTTTCCCCTGCACCACGCAGAGGAGGGACAGATGTGCCTCTGTAACATGGAAGCCTGGAGCAGTGAAGTGACTGGTCGAGGCCAGTCCTTGCCCCATGGGGTGAGGACCGAACCCTGCTGAGTTCAGGGAGAGGGTGGTCATCCCGGCCCTCATCACTGGTAGCCGTGATTGTGCCTCCTGGGGCTTTGCTGGGCCTCTGCGAGATCACCTTCCTCCAAGACCAACTTGAGATTGAAGCTCCGGGGTGACTTCTTGATCCCCAAGGCCCTCTGTGGGGCCATGTGAGCTTGGGACCGGGCCATCTTTGTGGGAGCCAGTCCCTGGGCACTGTTGTCCTTGAATCCCTTAGCAGCCCTTGAGCTGTGTTGCCCGGAAGTGGTGAAGGTGCCTCAGGGTTGGAAAAGGCGTGTGGCATGGAGGTTACCAGCAGGCAGGCCCCTGCCCGGGTTTGAATCGGGCTGTGCTGCTTCCAGGCTCCCATTCCTGGGGACACACCGCAGGGGGCTTGTGAGGACAGCAGCAGTGACGCCCATCTAGGGTTGGGACAGCCCTTGACCCACCCCCGAGCATTCCTGATGTGGGATCTGGTTCCCTGACCAGGGATTGGGAGCGCAGGGTCCTAGGCACCGGACCTCCGGGGAAGTCCGGAGGGGCGAGTGTTTCTGAGTGAACTGGAACTTGTAAGCAGTTGTAGAGATGTTGGCAGAGCTCTGTGGCAGGAGGATGCGGCTGTGACTGTCTGGAGCCTGACTGAAGCTTATGCCTGAGGGCATCACAAGCTTCGGAGAGTAGAGGTCCTGAGCTGGCCCCTGGTGGCAGGTCTGAGCCGCCAGGTGCAGGGCGGGTGGCCTTAGGGGACAGGGTACCTCCCACTTGCTTGTAGCATCAGCAGCTGGCCCTGACCCCGTGCCTGTTCTCACGAGCCTGTCCTGTGCGGAATGTCACCACCACCGGCCACTCCGGCTGACTCTGGCCTGAAGTCCTGTAGTGTAGAGGACGCAGCCCATGGGTACCACTGGAGGGCGTCCCAGGCATTCCTTCCCTGGGTTGAGGCTGGTTTGGGTTTTCTGATGTGGCGGCTGTTGTCCGCCGCGCGTGCGCACTAGATGGCAGCGTGGCTCTGCTCTGACCTCAACCTCAGCACATTTGATTCAGGGAAATCTTTTGCCACGCGACAGCCTGAGTCTGGGGAGAGCCCTCTGTTCCATTAGAAAATGATAGGGCCAAACATCTTTCTACTAAGATGCTTCACTTTGCCCTGAGTTCTGAGAGGTGGTCCTCATTTTGCTGAGCCCCTTGTGTAGAGCCAGAGGCAGACAGTCATGCGCACAGTCTTCGGGAGTGAGTGTTGAGCAGCTGACAGTTCATGTATCAGCTTGGTGACTTCAGGGCCCCCCCCGGCTGCTGGTACCACCTGTCAGCTCCCAAGGGTGAGCCCTGTGTCCAGGAAGCCCTGGTCCAAGTAACCTGGACCACAGCACTTGCTCATGTGGGCATCGATACCCGTAGGCTCCCCTGGTAGCTCAGATGGTAAAGAATCCACCTGTAATGTGGGAGACCTGGGTTCGATCCCTGGCTGGGTTGGGACGATCCCCTGGAGGAGGACGTGGAGACCCACTCCAGTACTCTTGCCTGGAGAGTCCCCATGGACAGAGGAGCCTTGTGGGCTACAGTCCATGGGGTTGCAAAGAGTTAGACATGACTGAGCAACTAAACACAGCAAGGACCTGGTAGAAAGCAGGACCCCAGAGCCTCAGGTATCTTCTCTGTTTTCTTCCAGTAGCTAAAACCTGCAGGAAAGCACTGCGAGTTAATGATGAGATGGGGCCTGGGGTGGGAAAGGGGAGTCCTGTGGGCCTGCGACGGTGGGTCCTCTTCAGCGGTGTGCAAATCTACTTAAAAAAGAGGCTCCTGGGGACTTCCCTGGTGGTCCAGTGGCTAAGACTGTGCTCCCAGTGCAGAGGGCCCGGGTTTGATCTCTGGGCAGGGAACTAGACCCCACATGCTGCAACTAAAGGTCCTGCATGCCTTAACTAAGACCTGGTGCAGCCAAATAAATAAACAAAAAAGAGGCTACTGTTCTCAATTTCTGGCATCACCATTTTTAGATGGTCCTCCAGTTTCCGTAAAGGGTCAGTTTCTGAAATTTGCAGTGAAGTACAAATGTTTTTCCTACTTTGACTCATTTTCTGTTGCAGATCACTGAAAATTCCCATAATAAAGGGAAAATTGCTACTCTCTTGCAAATCCTGATTTTAACTTTTTTTATGTGACGGGGTTACATCATTAGTGACTATGAAGTAGGTTCTAGTCCTGTGGCACACGCAGGGGGGATAGTTACTGGGCAGTTTACAGGTATGGGGGTAGGGTCTCCATACATGTGGACTCACCTGCCCACGGATGAATCCTCCTCGCCTAGCCGGGCTGGTGATGACAGGACCCCCTCTGTTGCCAGGCCATGTGCCTGTCTGCATGGGATGTTCTGGGGCAGGGTGGGGATGCAGCTTTTGCTCAAGGATGCTGGGGGCCATTTCTCACTTCCCTTGACACCCCTTGGGTCTGGTCTGCCCTACCCCTGCCCGTCGCCTCACCCTTCCTCCCATCCGTTCCACTTCTCCCACCCTCTCTGCTTGAATACCCACCCCCCCCAGTGGGCTCAGGGACATCTCCAGGTGGGTGGGGTGCTTGTTCTTCAGGTCCCCAACCTTCCAGCCTCACCAAGACCTCCAGGTCCTGTGTGTGTTGACATTTGGTTTTTCCTTTGTGTCACTGTTTACCTTTGAATGGGTGGCTTTTTCAGAGATGCTAGGGTAGTTCAGCCTTTGATATCCATACATCCAAGAGCCAGGCCAGTGGCTTGTAGCCCTTCCTCTTACAGAATGCGTTCAGGTTGCTATGTGTGTGTATGTGTACCTGTGCACACATGTACCCAGGTGAACATCAGTAGAGCTGTTCTCACTCTGGGTGGCTGTCATGTGATCCAGCACTGGCCTGGCTGTTGGTTACAGTGCTGGGTTGGTTGCTAAGCGCCGTATCAGGTCAGCTGCATGATCACAGGTGTGTTCGTTTCATTGTAACATGAGAGCAGTCAGGAATGAACAGTCCTCTCCTGGATCGGAATAGACCAACAGCTGGTTTCTGATGCTCAGAGATCCCAGCTTGACCCACCAGGAACCCACCACCGTGTCGTGGGGTCTCTGAGTCTTTCCACGGTGCCCAGTTCTGATCTCTGGTTCTGAAACACTTGTTGTCTTTGCTCTCTGCTTTTTCTCCCTGTGATGTCTGGGCCCCAAGTCACTGCTCTCTGGTCCTTCTACCTGTGTGGGCTAGTCCACCAGAAGGATGCTAGGTGTCATGTAGAAATTCCTGCCGCCTTCCAGGGCTCCTGTCTGACCCCATCCTGCTCCTCCCTGGCCCCAGACTTTCTAGAACTTCTTTCCCTTCCCTGGGCTGGTCCCCCCTGCCCTGGGCTCTTATTGTGGCACCCACAGCTCAGAACTGCCGCTCCCCTTCCACCTGACTGTGAAGCCTGCTCCCCTGATGCCCCTGAGCGGAGGTGCTCTCTGGAGGCTTCCTGGGATGCTCTGGCCGTGGTTCTTGCTTCCTCCTCCTGATTCAGTCTGTGGGGACCCCAGCCCTGGCTCTTTTCTGCTGCCCGGTCGCTTTCCTGTCCTGAGGGTCAGTCTTTCCTTGGTAGAGGCAGTGCTGTGGTTAAGAGCACCAGCCCCCGTGGCAGATGGAGCAGCCTGCAACCCCAGCTCTGCCGCTGGCAGGTTGTGAAGCTTTGGGCAGATGATGCTGGTCCTGCCTCAGCAAGAGTGTGGAGCTGACCATAGCCCCAGCCTGCTGCTGGGGACATGAAGTCAGATGCGTGAGTGCCTGCCACCAGCTGGAAAGGTGGATGCTGAACGCTCAGTACATGTAAATGTTTTCATAGGCAAAAATTTTCTTCCCAGCTTAAGTGAGGACTGTCCGCCCCTCTTACCCTGGGGTCCAGGAATACTGTTTATTTTGCTGTGTGGAGCTTGCTGTTGTTTTCTCTCTCTCTCCCTCTTTTTTTTTTTTCCATGCCCTGCTTGGCATGTGGGATCTTAGTTTCCAACCAGGGATTGAATCCCCGGCAGTAGAAGTGTAGGGTCTTAACCACTGGACCACCAGGGAAGTGCCGCTCTGTGGAGTTTGTAAGTGGCCACCTTGCCTAACCCAGTTCTCCTGGTTCTCCTGGTGGTTCTCAAGGGCTTTTTTCAACATAGCCATTTCTATTGTCTGCTGCGTGGCTCCTTTCTGCCAGCTCCCGGCTCCTGGCTTGGCTGGAACTCCAGGACACCGTGGCAGTCTGGGCACAGAAGCTGGTTTCTGCTTTTTGCCAGGATGCTTTTTTTTTGGCCATGCTGCGGCATTCTGGATCTTAGTTCCAAACCAGGGATCGACCCTGGGCCCCCTGCAGTGGAAGTTCAGAGTCCTAACCACTGGACCGCCTGGGATGTCCTACCAGGACTCTCTTCTATCAAGAGCGACGTATTTGCCATAGACTTCTGTGAGACACCGTTTGTCAGTGAGGAAGTGTCCAGCTTAGTAAAGCTTTGTGTGAGGAAAGCGAGAGCTTTTAAGATAATCACAAGTTTTCCCCCCCTTTAATCTGTTAGTGTAGTAAATTACATTGGTTGGCAATCTCTTTTTCTGTTTGCTTGTTCTCTGTCATTTTCTGTCTTTTGAAATGGTTTATATAAAAGGAACGTTCTAGTGCTGGAGGATGTGGCGGCACTTGCGTGCAGTTCTGTCCTTCCCTGGTGTCTGTGTTAAGAGGTAGACCTTTGACTGCTTTTTCTCTCATGGTTATTGTCTCTTCAGGTGTTCTACTGCTTCTTAGATCATTTTTGATAAATTTATGTCTTCTTGGGGAATCATCCTCTTCATCTGGCTTTTGGCATTTTAACAACACTGAACATAGTGCCTTGTCATTAATTAATCTTTCTGTAGAAAAGTGTGATTTCTGACTTTGGATGATTGTAGGCCTCGGTCTATCCATCTGTAATATGGGGATAATAATGCTGTGTCAGAGCACTGAATGAGTGAATATTAGTAAAGTGCCCAGGACAGTGTCTGATACGTAATAAGTACCGTGTAAGTGTTGGCTAGAAATATTATCTGTCTTCTCGATCACATTTGTCAAGAGGCTTATTTTATTGATCTTCTTGGAAAATAGATTTTGGTTTTATTGATCAAATCCATCACTAATTTTTCCTTATGACTTTATTCCTTCCTTCTATCTTTTTGTTTTCCTGGCTACCTAAACCATGAGTGTAGTTCACTGAAACCAATTGGAAATTAGAAACAGTAACATTTAACTGCTTTGCTACTTTTCCCCCAGATAGATTGTATGTTCCAAGGACAAGGAACTCTGGTTGCCTGGCACCGTGTCTTGAAAATGGATGACATTGAAAGTAGAATCTCAGTTCTTCACTCTTTAGCCCAGAGAGTCACAAATTTTATCATGCGTTAGAATCACCTGAGGGGCTTGTGAAAGCCCAGATTGCCAGGCCACCTCAACACTGTTGTCACCAAGACCATTCCTAGGGGCTCTGGCTTCCCCTTGTCTTAAGCATGTGCTTTGCCGACTCCTGGGGAACTCTGAGAAGCAGCGCCTGGGCCACTCCAGGCCAGTTAATTAGTTACCCGGTGAGTTTAGTCGTCCTGCCACAGGTGGCCTGTATCCTGCAGCCAGGGTGGAGACCCTATCCATCAGACCCTCACACAGGGGTTCTGACATCCCTGACACCCCTGGAGTAGCCCCAGGCATTGACCTTGAGCTGCTACATTGGGCTTACATGCAAGGGACCAGGCGTGCTGGTCCAGGAGTCTGGAGTCCGGTGATGCCTTCCCAGATGCTGTTTTTGTGATGAAGATGGCTGTGCCATAGTCTGAATTTGGCAGGCTGGAAGGGGAACTGGAGGGGAGACTGTGAGAGCCTGTGCCTGTCACCCTCAGGGCTGCGTGCAGGTTGTATTGGTGTGTCTCAAGGCTACACCTGTCAGTTTTGTGTGTGCATGAGAGGTGTGCCTTCTCTCAGTGAGAAAGATGTGCTTGAGGGGGATGGTGATTCCGTGTGTGGTGTAAACGGACTTGCTGGGGGTGGAGAGCCTGCTTTTTCAAATGGGCTGGTTTATGAGTGTACATGTTTATGGTTTTATCCATTTGCTTGGCAAAAAGTGTCATTTGGAGGATTCAGGTACCTCTGTCATTGAAGATCAAAGGAGAACCAAACTGTCGGACCACTTTGCATACAGAGCTTCCTTTTGGGGAGGTGAGCCTTCCCTTACAAACGCCAGAGGAGCCGTGTTGGAAGGTTCTTTCTGTAAAGTGGGGAACCATTGTGGTGGTGCAAACACCATGTTGTTTTCCCATTTGATAGACTCAGTGTGTGTCTGTGAGTCCATCTGGTGTTCTTTGCATTGATGCTTTCTGTGAAGTAATGATCCTGTCTCGGGTGCGTGTCTGGTTTGTTTGGCTGTCTTTCTTGGCCTCCAGGTGATGGGAATGCAGGGACATGGCTGGCATGGTGGTCATGCTCCTTTTTCTTTCCCTGAAGATACAGTGGTCCCATGGGCTGCTGGGAGATTTTGCCTTTTGGATGAGCAGTGATGTTTCCTTGAGCATTAATGGTGTTTCTTTTTGCATGGGTGGGGTGGGGTAGGGGTTATATTCTGCAGACTCAGTAGTTTGCAGTGGGTGGTCTTAGCTGCCCCGCGGCAAGTGGGATCTTAGGTCATCAGTTCGGTTCAGTTCAGTCGCTGAGTCATGTCTGACTCTTTGCGACCCCATGGACTGCAGCACGCCAGGCCTCCCTGTCCTTCACCAACTCCTGGAGTATATTCAAGCTCATGTCCATTGAGTCGGTGTTGCCATCCAACCATCTCATCCTCTGTCATCCCCTTCTCATAACCAGGGATCATATTCGTGTCTTCTGCATCAGAGGGCAGATTCTTAACCCTGGGACCTCCAGGGAAGTTGTACAACAATGGCTCTCTCCTTCCACCCCAGGGCGTTCTGGACCGGTTTTCTCAGATCCAGCCGAAGCTCATCTTCTCCGTGGAGGCCGTAGTGTACAATGGCAAAGAGCACAACCACATGGACAAGCTGCAGCGGGTCGTTAAGGGTGCGTGGGCTGGTGTGGGGTGCGGGGTGCAGGGGCAAGAGTCCCTGGGAGCTGTGAGCTACAAAAATGGAGCAGTCCCAGCCCTAGGTTGTTTACATTTCATCAAAAAAGAGAAAGATCAGTGACTAAGTTTGTCAGGGTCTATAAGCTTGTGTATTCTTCTCCTCCTGCTTTTAGGACTACCAGACCTGAAAAAAGTGGTACTGATTCCTTACATCTCCTCCAGAGAGAAGATAGACATCTCCAAGATTCCAAATAGGTGAGCCAGCCACATGCTGATCACTAATTCCACATGCTGATCACTAATTCCACATGGAACATAGTCACGGCCCCACCGGGCAGCAGGTTCTGTAACTCTTTCCAGTTGGAGTGGGAGCATCTTGGAGATGCAGGGTCTTTGTTAAAAATTGTCATTCCATAGGGACTTCTCTGGTGGAGTTAAGAATCCATCCCGCAGTGCTGGGGACTCGGGTTCAAGCCCTGATCTGGGAACTAAGACCCCATATGCTGCAAAGCAACTAAGCCCGCGAGCCAGAACTAGAGAGTCCGTGCACCACAAGGAAAGATCTCGAGTGCTGCAACTGCGACCTGTTGCTGGTGCAGCCAAAAAAAAAATCATCATTCTGTAGATGGGCACCGGAGGCCAGAGGGAGTCCCTCGGGGCCACATGGTGACGTAGTGGCAGAACAGCCTGTCCCAGGCATCCTCACTCTTCCTGTCTCTTGTCCCTCGGAAGTGGTGGTGGGCTTGGATGGGTCCAGGCCATTTGGCCACAGCAGTTCTGAATACTGTCTAAAGTGTATCCACACGTGCATATGTGTGTGGATGTGTGTGTGTTTACAGATACGTGTGCACTTTTGTGTGTATGTATATGGTGTCTATGTATGTATATGTGCATGCATGTGTGTGTATGTATATGCATATGTACAAAGGAATGCTGGTGTTGGTGTTAGTCACTCAGTTGTGTCTGACTCTTTGGAACCCCATGGACCCCGCCAGGCTCCTCTGTGCATGGGATTCTCAGGCATGAATACTGGAGTGGGTTGCCATTCACATGCTTAATACATATTTTTTCATTTTAGAACCTGTTTTTTGTCCCCCTTGTTAATGGCATCTTCCTTTCCTCTTCTGACATGCATAAGCTAAGAGACTTCAGGCCTTGAGCACTGAATAGAGTGGTGAGCACCTTAATTCTGAATAGGCATCAATAAAATGGATTATGATTTGCTCCAAGTAGAGGTTCTTCCTGAAGGTCTTATTGTCCACCTTTCATCTTTCTTAAAGAGATCACTGAAGAGAGGTAGGTTTTTTTGGGACACACTTCTTGGCTTGTGGGATCTTAGTGCCGGGTCAGGGATCTAACCCGTGCCCCCTGCAGTAAAAGTGCAGAGTCTTAACCTCTGGACTGCCAGGAAGGTCCCAAGGAGAGACTTCTGAGATCAGATGTGTTTACCTGCGCAGGTAAACCTATCCGTTTAGCCTTGTGTCTGGACCGTGGGCAAGAGTCTCTGAGCAGCCTCAGAGCCACAGGTGGGATTCCTGTGTGTGCTGTGTGCAGCGAGCGAGGGGGTGTGGAGGCCTTGCTCTTGGGTGGACATGGCTGAGCGGGTCTATCCAGGCACCTCCTGGGGCACTGAGCAGGATAAAGTTCATGTGCTGTCCCCAAGTTTACAGTCAAGCTCGGGGGTAAGGCACATCTGCAGGAAGGGTGAGCTGTGACCACTGATCCCAGTAGACACAGCCATGCTCGCTGAGTCAGGGGACAGGCAGTGCCCAGGAAGTGAGACATGAGCACAGTTGCTTCTTTGTGGAAACTGGGGGAGGCGACACCTGAAGTGACCTTGAGAGGTGGCGCAGATCGGGGGATAGCTGCAGGTACCAGGATTCCAGAGGCTGAAAGGAGCTGCAGCAAAGTCTCCCTGAAGGCTGTGGCCTCCAGCCAGACTGCTCTGGGTCATATGTCAGCTGTGCGGCCCTGGACCAGCGATCAACCTTGCTGTGTCTGGGTTCCCCCATCTGTAAAGTAGGGATAATAGAACTTTCCTCTCAGGCTGAGCAGTGTGCACGAAGTTAGCTATCAGTAATGTTGTCTGTCATTATGAGCAGGTGACAGCCCAGACTGGAGTGAGCTGTGTCCTCTGGAGCACCCAGGTCAGGACATGTAGGTCCCTAACAGGCCAGCCCGGGGGTGTGGGCTTGTCCCTGAGACTGTGGGAACTCAGCCGACCTTGATAAATTACACCCAACCTTAGTTCCCTTTTAAAGAATTTATTTATTTTTAACTGAAGGATAACTGCTTTACAATATTGTGTTGGTTTCTGTTATACATCGGTATGAATCAGCCATAGGTATGTCCCCTCCTTCTTAAACCTCCCTCCCACCTCCCTCCCCCTCCTTGGTTTTATCGATGGAGCCATAATGCACAGAGGCCAGGAGGAACACATGATGGTTTGCTGGCCCTACAATGGCCTGGCTTTTATTTTTCTGTATGTGTTTATCGGTGATTGGTGTACAATGAGAGCATCCGGGAGAATTAACATCCACCACTTCATTTAGCTCCAGACAATGTGGAGAGCCCTCCCTCCCCACCGGTCCACCCTGGGAATCAGGCCCCATTGCTTTCCAGCTTTCAATTGCTGGGTGCCATAGATAAACTGAAAGCATGTCTGTGCCTGTGTGCAGAGACCTGTAATGGGACCGCCCTTTTGGCTTTTCATTTTTAGAAGAAACAACAAAAGTCATCACTATTTACTGTGATTTATAGACTAGTGGAAAGAAGAGGTTTTTCTCTGTGTGAAGCATCTGATTAGATCGGGCCCTTTATATAAATGGGATTCGGATGGGAGGTGGGGGCTTTCATTGGCTTGAGGGTTCCACAGTGAATAATTTTCCTGATACTCTGGAGAGGAGGACTCTGCTTATTTACTGCTCAGAATTGAATTATTTGGGGTCCCCTTTTCAAATGGCCCTGCCTCCCCTAGGAGGCAGGCTCATCTTTAAGGATGCCTTCCCATGCAATCCAGCACAGTTCTTCACTCGAGTGTGCATGCGTTTGAAAATATTTCAGAGTAATCATCGTTGGCAGTTTGTTGCCAGCCAAGTTGAACTGAGTTCTCCCCTTTCCTTGAAAGCAAGTTCCATTTGTCAAAACGGTAGCTTTGTTTGTTTTCTTCTCTCTCCCCTCTCTCCCTTCTAAACCAGTGGAGCAACAGAGCTGGGGTTCAGGGATTGATTTTTTTTCCTGCTGATCTCAAAAGAGAGAAACCACCTGTCTCCCAACGTGGCTTTGTGGCTTCTGCTGTCCTGTTTCTGCTCAGAAAACAGCCCCTTCGGTGGCCATTGATCACACGCAGTGAGGCTTTGCGTCAGCTTTGGGGGCACAGTTGAGGGCAGGCTGTTTAGGCCAGGGCCGACAGCTGGGCTGAATCTTACTTGTTCCTGGACAGATGTTTGCATCTGGCCATTGTAAACCTCAGGATATAGGGATTCAGTGAGAATAGGATCATTGTCTGGCAGGATTTCTGTCATAGAAACTCTCGTGTGGGACCTTGATCCCACCTTCTTGCTGTGACCTTTACATTGTCAGAAGAGACCTCTAAACCTGTCACCTCCTTCTCTCCCTTCTCCTAGGGGCTGGGGAGATGGGGGTGGGGGGAAGGAAGGATTCAGGCCCACTTGGCTCTCACTTCCCCTTGGGGGACCTGGGGAACAAGGCACTTGCTAGTCAGATGGTAAGTAGCGAATGGGAGGCGCCTGAGTTCTAAGGACTCCAGCATCAGTTCAGAGCCCCCCTCTGCAGAATTTGCACATAAACAGCCAGCGTGTTAATTGCAAGCAGTCCCCCTCTGCTGTGTTTAACATTAAAGCACTTAGACTCTCGGGAGAAAAGCCCTTGGTCCCTGTCAGTGGCACTAATAAAGCAAAAATTTCACTCCATTTTCCTTCAGTTAGCGTAGTCCGTGAGCCCTGACTCTCCCTTCCCTCACAAAAGCTTTCAGACAGGTGGGTCCCAGCGTCCAGGCTCTCATCCAGGTAGACCTGGAGGGGAACGAATGGGAGGACTCGGCAGAGTGCCCCCCGCCCTGCAACGTTCTAGAACCTTCGCCGTTGTTCTCCTGTGCCTTTCTGCCCACAGTGTGTTCCTGGAGGATTTCCTGGCCACCGGGCAAGGCGACCAAGCCCCGCAGCTGGAGTTCGAGCAGCTGGCCTTCAGCCACCCGCTCTTCATCATGTTTTCGTCGGGCACAACGGGAGCACCCAAGTGCATGGTGCACTCGGCCGGGGTAGGTCTGCTCGGGGACTCCCTGCTGGTGAAGGTGGCACCCGTCCCCGCTTTCCTGGTGGGATGCCACACAGAGATCCATCCTCAAGCGAGACGAGGGAGGCATGCTGGCCTTGCTGCTGTGACCCCATCACCACGGGGTCAGGGGTTCTGCAGCGCCACCCTGGTCCCTCTGCACACAGTGATCCCTGAGGGGATCGTGAGCCCAGTGGATGGGTCTTGCCACATTTTAGACAGAAGGAAACAGGATAGATGAGAACGGGAAATATCAGCACATAATACGTCTTGGGGGAGTTGGTGTGGTTTCTCCAAACTGTCATGTAAGTGCAGGTATGGACAGGCAGGTGCAGGGCAGCATTGCAAAACTTCTGTCTGACGGTGGATTGGAGTCAAAAACTTTGAAAGACACTGGGTTGTTATCAAATCCAAGCTCAATCTGCTAACTGCATAACAGTCCAGTAATCAGGAGATGAGACGGTGAAGCATGGAATAGCAACTTCATTTAGAGAGCCAGGCATCCGAGCGGGCTAGGGCCGTAGAGCACCATGTTATCAGGGTCTGGAGGGCAGTTTCTTTGACAGAACAGAAGGGGGAGGAGATGAGGAAGTAAAGTAAAAATTTGCTGAAAATCTTGCAAAATGTCTCCTGGCTTAGCCAGTTTTGGGAAAGGGATGTGTTAATTTCTTCTTTCCTGCAGCCATTCCCAGGTAGACTGGGTCTGAATGTCATCCTGTGAGCTGAGCAAAGGCTCTTTAGTTTAACAGGCAGGCAGAGGGGGCAGGTTCCCCAAGGCAAGCCATTATGTATGCTCACAGTTATAGATAGCATCTTTTTAGTGATTATAGTAACAAAAGCAATGGAGAGCAGACTTTAAGAGAAATCGTGGAATCAGATTTTGTTCTTCCTGTTAGTAGGTTACATTACAAAGTACAACTAATTGAAGGATTTCCCAAGCTGCATTAGTCAAAAGTCCGTGCTAGCAAAATAGCATGGACCAGAGGGGCATGAATGACAAAAACTTACTTCCTCGGTGTTCTGGAGGCTAGAACGTCCAAGACCAGGGTGTGGGCAGGGTGGCTTCCTTCTGAGCCGCTCTCCTTGTGTCCTCACACTGTCTTTCCTCTGTGCATATACATCCCTGATGGGGCTCTTTAAAAAATATTTACTGTTTATTTATATGGCTGCAACAGGCCTTGGTGGGATTGAACCCAGGTCCCCTGCACTGGGGGCACATCATAGCAACTGGATCACGGGGAGAGTTGTTCCCCCTGCCATCCCCAGTGTCTCTTTGGTGTCTGAATTTCCTCTTTTTGTGAGAACATCAGTCACAGTGGATGATGGCCCACCCTAACAGTCTCACTTCCTCCCCTCCTGGAGGCCCGAGGATTATCTGAGTGGAGAGACCTCACGTTCTCAAACAGCTTTCTAGTTTTGCTTGGTCAGATGGTTGAATTTGAAGATGAAGTATAAAATTTCTTTTATCCTAGCTCATTTAGCTTTTACAGATGTTCTTTGCACCTAGAAGCTGTTTGAATCCCTGCCTTAGGAAGGAAACATTTAGACTGGAATCACATTAACTCCTTATACAGCTCTTTACACAGTGTCTTCATCAGAATGTGGAAAGGAGTTAATACATAACACAGCTTTGTCATTACCTAGATTTGGATCCACGGACGGTCTGATGGAAGGTTATGAATTATAACCACCAGATGCACACAGCCTGTTCATATACAGCGGGCAACTTCCCAGAAGCCCTGGGGTGGGAGGGAGGGGATATCAGGGGCCAAAGCCTTGATTTCTGGAAGCAACACTGGCCAAGCCGAGTGGCCTCTAGGAGCTAGTTCTTCCTGTTGCTCAAACCATCCTGTTGCATCGCACTGAATCTGGAATGCCCACTCTAAGGTGTGGCTGCTGGCATCATGCTTCCCCTGGAGGGGGCACCCCAGTCCACCTGGTCAGAAGCCTAATACCCAGCCAAAGAGATGAGGGTTTTTAGAAACCTTGCAGGCGAGGGTGGGGTGTATGTGGCAAAACAACACATTTTAGGAAAAACTGAAATGCCCAACTGTACTCTTATTTTTAGTGCTACTTGCCTACTGAATGTCACTTTTTTAGGAGTGGAACATAAAAATATATTAGATCTAATGTAGTTGGCTCATAAAATCATCGTGCCTGGTATATTTAGAGTGTGGAAAAGTCAGGAAAAGTTCTTAATTCTGGCTTCACTGGGCTCTTGCACTTCCAGAGAAGTGACTAAGCGTCTTGCCTGTTTTCAAGAGTGATCTGGAGAGGAAACTTGAAAACAGCAAGATGGGACTGCCCGCACCGACTGTGCCTCCAGGGCTGTTAGGGGGTGTGGCCCTGGTTTGCTGGTTTGTGTTTTCTAAGCCCATGAAAGAGCCAGAAAACAGCTTCCTTCTCTTCCTTTTTTAAAATGAGTCTTCTTGCCTGAGTTCCAGGAAACTATGTTGCTTGTATTTCCTGACCCTCAGGGAAAGTGTTCAGACTTGCCATAAATATTTAAAAATTAAGAGAAGAACTATTAATTTGACTCATTAAGATTCATACTTTGGCCACCTAAGGCAAGGAGCCGACTCATTGGAAAAGACCCTGATGCTGGGAAAGATTGAAGGCAGGAGAAGGGGATGAGATGGTTGGGTGGCATCACTGACTCAATGGACATGAGTTTGAGCAAACTCTGGGAGATAGTGAAGGACAAGAAAACTGGCGTGCTGCAGTCCATGGGGTTGCAAAGAGTCAGACACGACTTAGTGACTGAACGACAACAACAACAAAAGGTTCATACAGAGAGAAGCAAAGGACGGTTTGGTGCTGTCCACATGGTGAGGGTATGGGACTTCCCTGGAGAGCCAGTGGTTAAGACTCTGAACTTCCATTGAAGGGGGCACAGGTTCAATTCCTGGTCAGGAAACTAAGATACTACAAGCTGCGTGGCACGGTCAAAAACAAACAAACAAAAAATGGGGGTACTGAGGAAATGAACAACGTGTGATGGGTTATGAATAGGCTGGGCTTGTAAAGGCATACCTTTCAGGCAGAGATAAAGCTTAGGTGCCGACTTAAGTACAAAGGGAAATGGGAAGGGGATTGGCCTCAGGTTTGTCTGACCCGGGAGCTCCCAGTCCTTTCTGAGAATTTGCCATGTGAACAGTTGGTGTTCATCAGAAGAATTCCCAAAATGTGTGCTGTCTCCACACGATCATTCACCCACTGTGAGTGAGAACAATGTGGATTGTGGGATTTTCCAAAGTCTGTGACTGTCCTGGGTTGGGGCCCCTGAGCCCACAATGCATGTGCGGTAAAGCTGAGGGATCTCAGCTCTTGGAGACTGAGGGTGGCCTTGGAGAACCTCCCAGCAACCTTTCTACCACCATCTACCCAACCCCTGTGTGGCCCATCCCTAGGCAGGTTGCCCCCACTGCAGGCCTGGTTACAGCGTGCTGTCCAGGACGGACTCTGGAATAGGGGCTCTGGCATTGAGTTAGAGAATTTGCTGAGCAGGATTGCCTCTTTCTTTTTTTTTTTACTAAAGTTAATTAATTTGTCTCCTTCGGGTCTTAGTTGTCACTTGCAGGATCTTCGTGCTTCATGTGGAAGCTTTTCGATGAGGTGCATGGTCTCTAGTTGTGGCATGCAGGTTCAGGAGTTGCGGCACGTGGGCTAGTTGCTCCAAGGCATGTGTGATCTTAGATCCCTGACCAGGGATTGAACCCATGTCCCCTGCATTGCAAAGCAGATGCTTTACCACTGGATCACGAGGGAAGTCCCTGGTGGGTAGGATTGTTTCTGTTGTGCCTTCAAAGGGGTCATCTCCTAATGGCTGTTTTTTTATTTCTCTTGGGTACAAGGGTTGCAAAGCTTATTTTAATATGTGAGTCCCAAAGGTTCCTAAACATCCAGGACTATCATTGTTGTCGGCCAGCGGATGCTGTCTGTGGCCAGACTGAGTGCAGTGGTCCAGCCTTTTCAGGTTTTTGGAGGGGCTGTGTCCCCAGATCCTGCATCTGGCTTCAGGATCTTGTGTGAGAACCCCTGGGTGCCTAATCACCTGGCGCTCAGAGCCTGCAGGTCGGCAGGAGAGGGTCAGGGTTTCCTCTTGTGTCCTCCGGGAGTCTCAGGGGTCAGGTGACAGAGGGATGGGAGATTGCTCGTCATGGCAAGGCTGTCAGAACTCTGCCTCTTCCTTGACCTCTCCTGCTCCGGGGCCGGGCGTCTGTTCTGTGCGTGCCTTTGTGCCCCGGAGGAAGCTGCTTGGCTCACTCACTTCTCCCCAGGGGACTCTCATCCAACACCTGAAGGAGCACATTCTTCACGGCAACCTGACCAGCAGTGACATCATCTTGTATTATACCACGGTGAGTGCCCTCTCAGGGCGGGCTCTGGTTCACTCAGGTAGGGAGGCGTTTATCATTACTCTTCTTTTCGCTTCTCCCCCATCGCATGTGTCAATAGTCAGAAGTACAGCTCAAGCTTCAGGCTGCGTGCCCCAAACCCCAGACTGCATGCATGAGACCCCAGGCTGTGTGCAGCTGACCCCAGGCTGTGTGCATGGGCCCCAGGCTGTGTGCACGGGACCCCAGGCTGTGTGCATGGACCCCAGGCTGTGTGCATGGACCCCAGGCTGTGTGCACGGGACCCCAGGCTGTGTGCACGGGACCCCAGGCTGTGTGCACGGGACCCCAGGCTGTGTGCATGGACCCCAGGCTGTGTGCATGGACCCCAGGCTGTGTGCACAAGACCCCAGGCTGTGTGCACGGGACCCCAGGCTGTGTGCACGGAACCCCGGCTGCATGCACAAGTGGCCTCTGCTGTGGGATCCTTCCCTGTCGATCTCCGTCTCTCCCTCTGCCAGTGCCTTCTCCCCGCAGGTGGCTGCCTCCTTGAATTGGCACCAAGGTCCCTCCTTACCTTGGCCCGTCCTCCTGTGTTGACCTTGGTTGTCGCTGGGAGACCTGGTGCCCTGGGGAATTCCAGAGAAACAAAGGAGACTGACTGTTAGTTCAATTTCTTTGAGCCTGTAGAGGTGGGAAGGAGAGTCATGTGACTGAAATCTGTGGCTCAGCCGGGGGCAGGGGGGCCGGAACTTACCAGAGACGCCGTGAGGCTGGTCGGTCCTCAGCCTTGTGGAGCAGTAAAGGGACTCTGCCTCATTCAAACTGAAAGGGATTTATTGGAGGCTGAAGGGTGCTGCAGGTGCCAGGCACTGTCCCCCATGTCCCACGTGGATGGGCCACTCCAGCACCCAGTTCTCGGCTTGTGTGCGTCACGTGACCACTCTCAGCTCTGTGACCTTCCCCTCTTGTCAGCAGCGAGGCTGCAGGAGATGCTCTCCGACATGTCTTAGTGTACACGTGTGTGTTGATCCATGCCGTCAACTCCTGATGGGCAATTGCCGGCTCAGGGCATCTCATATTTGGACAGGCAGTTCTTGGCACCTTTGGCTCAGCATCGGCTGGTTTCTAGGGATCTGAGAGGCTGAGTGACAGGGCCGAGAGGAGCCCGCCCGGTGCTCGGTTGACACGTGTTCCTTTCTGTCCACCCAAGGTTGGCTGGATGATGTGGAACTGGGTGGTGTCTGCTCTTGCCACGGGAGCTGCTGTGGTCCTGTATGATGGCTCCCCTCTGGTTCCAACACCCAACGTGCTCTGGGATCTGGTCGACAGGATCGGGTAAGTAGCCGGGATGCTCAGATGCAGAGTGGCCGCTGTGAGGTTCTGCTGCTGTCTCTGGAATGCTTCACAACCCCCCTCCCCGCACCTGCCCCCATCTGTCCACGTCCCCCTCTTGGTGGGGGGCTGTGTGAGGACCTGTAGGTGCTGAGGGCAGGTGAAGTTGTCAAGGAGGGTGGGAAAGGGTGGGTGCCCCAACAGGTACTGACCAGTCAGATCTGTGTAGTGAGGAGGAGGCTGCCCCCTTCCACCCCTGGCCCAGGGGTGAGCTCTGAAACCTCGGACACCAGGAGAGGGAACATGGTCTTCTTTCTGGAACTCTGGATTCTAAGAACTTGCAGAGCAGCTCAGAAGAGAGGCAGAAGAAGGGTTTATTAGAGCTGTGTTTCATACGGGGGTGAGACAGAGAGTGATCTAGCCTGAACGTACTAACCTGGTCAGGGGATGGTGTGGATCCTGTCATCTCAGGAAGGACAGGTCAGTTCCTGGAGAGTTCCCAGTGTCTGGCCTTCCCAGCAGCCTTGCTGCGAGCCCTCAGGGCTGGCCGGAGCCTCGAGGGTGTCCTGGACTCAGCAGTGTGCCCAGTGCCCTGCTGCCAGTGCTGCGGGCGGGCATCTCCGCCTCCCTGCAGTCCTGTTAACAGGGTGACAGGTGGGCATCCTGGTGACAGGGGCAGAGCCAGCTAAAGTGGAACATCAGGGGAAGGGCAAAGTGGCCCCATTTATCCTCCAGCCCCCTCCCCAACGTCATGGCTAGAAACTGTCAGAAGACCCTGGTTCATTAGCACTTTGTTGGCTGATGAATTAATCATCACCGGCTGATGCATTCTCGCCACTGTGGTTGGTGGTCACTGTTGGCCTAATGGTCGTGTTTCCAGGAATGAGAACACGGCAGCTGGCAGGGCTCCTGGGGCCCGGAAGTCAGCCACACTTTGAAATGGTCTAATTACTTTACATTTGAATCTGCTCGCACTGGGGAAACAGAATGAGCCACAAATGTTCTTAAATCCTTGGCCATTAATATTTTAAATATAACTTTGGCCTAGGTAATATTTAAATTCTGACATTTGGCTCACGATATGAGCAAGGAAGGTTATTTTCTAATGAGATTGTTTCTAGCAAAAGGTTAATCAAATCCCTGGGAACTTAGGCGACTTGAAGATCTTCGCCCTTAATACCTGTAAGCCGGGCGCAGGTGGAGGCATTTCTGATGTGTGTGTGTGGGTTACAGGAAGGGATTGGAGGGACAAATGTACCTCCCCAGGGCTTAGAGCTGATGAAGTTGAAGGCTGAAGGATGCAGGGAGACCCAGCTTTGAGTGTGAGTAAGTGTACGTTTGTGGGCACATGTGGATGAGGGAATGTGTATATGTGCAAAAGTGTGAGCATATATATGTTTAAGTATATACAAGTGTGTGTATATCTGTACAAGTGTAGCATATATGCACTTGAGTGTAAAAGTATGTGTATGTGCACAAGTGTGAGTCTCATGCACTTGAGTGTGAAAGTGTGTGTATATGTGCACAAATGTGTGCCTGTATATGCTTGCGTGTGAACGTGTGTATATGTGCAGAAGTGTGAACATTTATGCACTTGAGTGTGAAAGTGTGAATGTGAGCATGCATGTCCGTGAATGAGTGTATGTGTGCATTTGATTGTGTGCAGGGGTGCATGTATGTGCCTGTGTATATGCATGTCTGTGTACACATGTGCCTAGGTGAGTGGGAGTGGGAGAGCACACGTGTCTGTGGGCGAGTGTGTATGAGCTGGCATGTGATCATGTGCAGGTGTGCACAGGCGAGTTTGCATGTGTTCGCAGCCCTGTGGACTGTTAGTAAGCACGTGCTGGGCCTCTGCCTTCCATCCGGGTTTGATCTGTGCCCTGGACCCTGGCTGAGCTGTGGCCTCGGTGGTCCTCCGGGCCCCTCTGACCTGCCCTTTCTCCTGGCTGGGAGGGCTGACTTGCTGGGCTCAGCGAGGCAGGTGCCACCTGGCAACCTGTGAGGGGTGCATGAAGTACACCCCAGTGCTCCGGCTGCCTACATGGGTGAGAGGGGAGGAAATAATGTCCATACATTTAGAGACAAAATCTTTGTTGATTATCATTGTGTCAGCTCACAGGCTTACTAACACGTTTCATAACTGGGCGATCATGTTGTAGATATGAACAAGACTCTCTTAAAGGATGGATTGTCCTCTTTGGGATGTTTCTAGGCTCCCTGAATCTAGCCCAGGGAACATTCTGATTGGGGTTAGGGTAGAATTCTGAAGTCTTTTTCCAGGTTTTTAACTGAGCAGGCAGTTCATGTTTAAGACTGGGAGACCCATGTTCCAGGCCGAGGGAACAGCAAGTGCCCAGACCCTGAGGACAGAAAGAAGGGACCAAGATGGGGGTGTTGGGGAGGCTGGAAGGAGGCCCTTGTGGTCTGGATATGGGAGGCAGGGCAGGAGGTGATGCTTCGTGATGAGGGGTGATGAGAGGTGTTTGAGAGGTGAGTGTGGGATTCTGAGCCCCCAGGGTTTTCCGGGCTGTACCTGCAGGGTGGTTTTTTTTCTGAGTGAAACGAGACACCACTGGGTCACTTGAGTTGAGGGAGCTCATGATCCCCCAAAAACCATGGAGTTGAGGGCACCTGAGAGGAGACAGGGCTCAGGCTGGTGGCGCCTTGTCTGCGTCTGGCTCCTTGCGGGGCTCTGGGGCTTGGATCCTGACCCTGCTTCTGAGAGCGGCCTCGTTTCTCGTGGGGTGACTCCCAGCTTCACTAGCTAAAAATACAGTGTTGAGCACCACGTGAGGGCGCCTGCGCGTTGTGAACTCTGTTTTTTAAGCCGTCTTATGCAAGCCCTGGGGACAGATGGGGAGGCCTCGCCGCTTCTTCAGACAAGCAGGCCTGTGGGCTGGCCCCGGGGATGCTGTCTCAGTCTCTACACATAACCAGGGTCACAGTTTGCAGGGACTTCTGTGAATTAAACACCCTTCAGGACCACAGAGGGCCCTCGGTTTCTGGGCAGGGGGCGGATGGGGGATGAGCTGAAATCTATGTGTGGCTGGAGATCTCTGTACGTGTGACTGGAGATGGTCCCTGGTCTTCTCTTAAAATACAGATATTCCTGAAGTGGCTGAGACCTTAATCCTCAGAGGTGATCTGGAATTAAACACACTATCTGAGTTTATGAAATTAGCTGGGGTGGGGGGCTGGGGAGGGGCTTGAGTATGTTTTCTGCTCCCCACAACCTCACAGCTTCCAAATTAGCCATCATTAGGGTGCAGTGACCCAGGAGGCATCTGAGGTTTTGGTGGTGACAGTGTGTCCCCGAGAAATGAAGAGAATAAGGGGCAGGAGGCATGAAAGACAGTGGCTTTGAGACCCCCTCGCCTCCTCCCGCCCCCATGGATTCTGCACCTCCCAGCCCAGTGAGCCCTGAGTCACCCAGTGTTCTGTGTGTCTCAACTTCTGAACATGAAGCAGAGCATGGCTGTCTCCTTGGAATGAATCTTGCCAGCCAGGTGTAAAGGGATAGTTTTACTGCCCAGAGAGGAGAGGCAAGACCTGGATTTTTTTTTTTTTGGCCACAC
The DNA here is from genome assembly GCF_023699985.2 of Odocoileus virginianus. Taxonomy (NCBI): domain Eukaryota; kingdom Metazoa; phylum Chordata; class Mammalia; order Artiodactyla; family Cervidae; genus Odocoileus; species Odocoileus virginianus. Next base: position 47,300,434 of record NC_069685.1, on the reverse strand, counting down.
CGCATGGCACGTAGGATCTTAGTTCCCCTACCAGGGATCGAACCCTTGCCCCTGTACTGGAAGCATGGAGTCTTAACCATTGGACTGTCAGGGAAGTCCTGGGACCTGGATTCTATGGCCTCCTTTGGCCTCCAGGAGAAAACATCCTTTACCTAGGAAGCTAGAGCTTTCGTGTTGAGAGCTGCCTTGCTGGAAGGAAGCAGAACATTAAATAACAGCCTCTCCTTGAAAATGCAATATTTATACGCACAATGTATCATTCTCAGCAAAGAATAAAGGACTGTAGAATTGAAACGTTCAAAAAGAAGGGGGCAGTTTTGTGTTTCATACAAACACAAGCTGATTTAAGGGAAGAAGATGGGTCAGCAATTCCAAGCATGGCACCTCTTCTAACAAAAGCTCCAGCAGCCCTCTCCACTTCCCTGGAAAATTATCTTGTGAGCTCAGAATTTGAGGGGTTTTGATTCTGTGACCTCCTTTGATCTCTGAAAGGGATCATCCTACAGTTGGGAAGACAGGGATTTTTTTTTTTTTCAGGGTCTTGCCGCACATAGGCTTCTCTAGTTGTGGCGTGCAGGCTTAGTTGCCATGCAGCATGTGAAGTCTTAGTTCCCTGACCGGGGATTGAACTGTTGTCCCCTGCACTGGAAGGCAGATTCTTAACCACTGGACCACCAGGGAAGTGTCCCCAAAGATGGTGGGTTTATGTACAAACGGTTGTTTTAAGTAGAGCCAAAGGTTAATGAGAGCCTGAGTGCTCTGCAGACCTGTCACTGCTGGCCTCAGAGTAACAGGTATTGTAACTTGCTTTCAGCTAAATATTAAGTATCAGTTTAGCCCAGAAAAATGATGTGTCTTGGATTTTGCAGCCTTGTTCTAAATGGGTCACTAATAGGAGAAAACTATGGTTACCTGCAATATGGAAGAGCCTTGACGGGTTTCTGGTGTTTTCTTTGTGTCAGCATCACCATCCTTGGAACGGGTGCTAAGTGGCTGGCTGTGCTCGAAGAGAAAGACATGAGGCCAGGTAAGCTTGCCTCCCTGCGCATCCATCCCTGGAAATGAAATCAGATCCGCTGTGTTACCCATTTCCTGCAAGCCAGCAGAGGTTGTCCGATTTGGCTCTAATCTCTCGGTGCTTCTGGCTGTAGTGGAAACCCACAGTCTCCAGACACTGCACACGATCCTGTCCACTGGCTCCCCACTGAAAGCCCAGAGCTACGACTACGTCTACAGGTGCATCAAGAGCAGCGTCCTGCTGGGCTCCATCTCAGGTACGACCCCATTGTGCGCCTGTGCCATAGGGAGGGTTCTGGAAGGATCAGAGGACTTGGGGGCCAGGCTTGGCCACTCAGGGTGCTTACCCTCTGACCCAGCAAGCCACCCAGCTTGAATCTATTGGGATAAACAGTCAGCAGAGTGTGCTTGGGTGATGTTGCTGATTCTTGGTAGTTATGTTCCAGGGAGAAGCTGCAGACGTGGAGTTAGCAGTTCCTGATCCTTTGCCAGGGTGAGGAATATACACACGCACCTCACATCGGTTGTAATCTTAGACCCTAAATGACTGATTCTGGTAGAGCCTATTTTCTTTACAAAAGAGAAAATGAAGTTTGGGCGTGCTAAGTGACTGACCCAAGACCACCTGCTAGCAAGAGTACAGAGTGGGATTTTAAAAAAAGCAAAAATTTATTAATTTGGCTGTGCCAGGTGTTAGTTGTAGCATATGCAGGATCTAGTTCCCTGGCCTGGGATCGAACCTGGGGCCCCTGCACTGGAAGCGCAGACTCTTAGCCACTGAACCACCAGGGAAGTCCCAGTGTGGGATTCAGACCTGGTTCTGTTGTCCCAGAGCCAGAGTTTCCCCACCATCCCCATCCCATCCCCTGGTCCTCCCCAGATCCCGCCTGGTGGGCAGGGGTGCGGTGGTCATGTGGGCACAGGGTCGTCTTCCCAGGCCAGCCCAGCCCGTCTCGGGGCAGGACGCCTGTTCGGATCTCAGTCGGTCCTCCCGCCCCTGTCTGGTGAACCCAGCTCTCATCCTGAAGCAGAGGAAGCAACACTTCTGCTCACGCCCTTGTGCCTCCTTGGGGCCCTGGGGGCTGGTCCAACCTTGCTGGTCACTACAGTGAACACAATTCCCCGTTTTTGTGAAAAGCATCAGCCAGTGACTCGAGGTGTCAGGAGGATGCAGGAAGGACCTCACACTTTGATTCTCTACCTGAGTTAATTCTGCTGAATTAATTCAGCAAATCATTTTATGTTGGTTTTGAAACCCCCTGTCCTACCCCATCCATATACATAGAGCATTGATTAAGGAAAAAATACTTTTTAAATCATAAGGCTATCTTTTTAGGGGTACAAACAGACATAAAGGGGAGAGTGGACACTGGTGTCTGGATCGTTGAGTCTAGGAAGGGACAGAGTCGGGGGCTCCTTGGGTGACCCCCGCTCACACCCTCCCCACTTTCCTCCCTGGGCTGCCATCTGCCTCCACCGTGCACCTGGGTGGGCCCCTTGTGTGTCTCTGCCTTCAGGACATCCTGCCCTGCAATCACGTGGGGCCCTGTCCTTCCCGGGTGCCGCTCTAGGGGACAGTTGTCAAGGGGAGGGTTGTCCAGGTCTGGGGGTTAATGCCATTCCCTCCTGATGGCACCCAGAGTGCCTCTTAGGCACTCTGATGGCACCCTCCCTTTCAAGCTCCTTCCTGAAATCAGAGTGTTTCCCATCTAGCACAGTGTCTCTCACATGAGACTCACCCTCCTGGGACCACAGGCTTTCTGCTTCTCGGGTGATTAAGTGAATGTGAACCGTAGCAAAGAGCCTTTGCACATGACCCATCTCCCGCGGCAGTGCCTGCGGGCGGATCTAACAGGCCACACTTCGATCTTCCATGAACCTCAGTCTTGGATTTCAGTGTGACCACGGGAGGTCATTCATTGGTTTCTCCTCCAGCAGGAAGTCCTGGTCAAAAAAAAAAGTAAACCACCCAGACCTGAGAGGTTTGTGCCAGTTTCTGAATAACCTCCCTGTTCTTCCCTGAAAAGAGGCTCAACTGTCTGGAGACAGAATCAGAGAGGTTGTCCTGCAGGGCCTTTTCTCCTGGAGGGTTCACCAATGAAAAACAAGCAGTTGTCTCGGTCTTATAAGTCCTGGATCTCCTTTTGCTGGCAGGTGGCACTGACATCGTCTCCTGCTTCATGGGCCAGAATCCATCCATTCCTGTGTACAAAGGGGAGATTCAGGCTCGGAACCTGGGCATGGCTGTGGAGGCATGGAATGAGCAAGGTGACAGTCCCAAATCCTTTCTATCTTTGTGACGAGGCGTGAGTGGTCACCCGGGTGTGCTTGGATGTGTAGCTTTGCTGGGGGACAGTTCTCCGAAACTGCCCCCTCTGAGGGGCTGCCCCTCCCCACCAACACTTGCAGACTGTTGGCCTCTGAGCCTGGTTTAACCCCCACTGGCTCCCCATCTGCCTTCAGCCTAAAGCAGAGGAATAGGTGTTGGTTTGGAGCATAGACGGAGGGCCATGTGCTTGGCACGCAAGGCGGGCATCTGAGTTTTGGAAACACTGCTGAGGCTGCCCCACCAATGGCCTCACGTCCTAACCTTGGTGAGGATCCAGGGTGAGATGCAGGCACAGGGGCAGTGTGCTGCCATCCATGCAGAGTTTAGAAACATGCAAAATGACATTATTCAGATGCACATGGATGTAGTAAAAGTATTAATACACACAAGGGAATAATACAGTGTTGCAGTCGAGAGAGAGATTTGGGAGAGTTGTGTGGGGAGGGATTAGCATGGCTTTTGGTGATGTTGGAGGGCTGGGCAGGGGGGTGGGACCAGCTCCGTAGCTTTGTGTGTGTCTGAAATACTGCATAATAGCTTGTGGTTTCAATAAAGGAGAGAAAGGGCACCGAGGTATGGCCGTGGTGTGTGCTCAGTGTACGTGTCGCCCCTCCCCGACCAGGAAAGGCCGTGTGGGGGGAGAGTGGTGAGTTGGTGTGCACCAAGCCGCTCCCCTGCCAGCCCACGCACTTCTGGAACGACGAGAATGGCAGCAAGTACCGGAAGGCGTATTTCTCCAAGTTCCCAGGTGGGTCGAGGATGCAGGCGGAGCCGCCCAGATTCCCGCCCGGACTGGGCCTTTGGGGTCTAATTCTGGATGCACCCTCCGCCTTCCAGTCCCTTCTCCCTGCTAAAACCTGGTGAGGCCACTCCTGGCTCCTTCCGCCAGAGGGGTGATGATGAATTTCTGATCAGTATCTTGTCACTTGCATCTTGAAGCCATCAAATGAAACTCTGATCTGGGTTTGGTGTACTCTTAGCATCCTCCATGCCCCCTGCTGCTTGGCCCTGAGCCTGGCACCTGGGAGCTGGCACGAGCCGCTTGTTTGCCTGTGTAGGGACAGGGCTGGGTTGGGGAGGGGGCAGGTTCGCTGCTCGCTTACCCAGACTGGTGTGCCTATTCAGGGAGAGATGCCTGTGCAATAGGTGTCTGGCTGGGGTCTCCTCTGCCTCACACCCTGTCATCCAGTCCTCGTGGAGGTGATGGGAGAAGAGAGATTTTGAGTGGGATAATTAATTTCAGGCCCGTCACTCACTCAGGCTGCCCTCTCCACTCATCTTTGGAGCGGCGCCCTGCGCCTGAGCTGGGAAGTCTCTTTATTTAAAGCTCTGATCCCTGCCTCCTCCTTATCTTATTTCATAAGCAACCTTGAGTTATTGCTGCTATATAATTCATAATTTAGCAAGCCTTCTGCTCCAGAGTTATTTATACCAACTACTTGCTCTCTTCAATCTCTAGAAAGGTGATTCGATTTTGCATAAACCACATGTGGAGAATCAGAAAGTGGCAGGTGACTGTCAGGGGTAGAATGTGCCACCGATCCCTCTTATTTCTCTGCTCAGCCTTGCATTCCCATGTAACATCCCATCTGAAAGCCATTGTACCCAGCATAGCACCTCCCATGTGAGTTAGCAGGAACATCCCCTGCCCATGTGGCCGGGTCCTTATTGGATGCCTGCTGCGTTTAAGCCCCACCTCAGATCCTGCCAGGGTGTAGCTGTTGTGACATACTAAGGCAGAATAGAGAGGGAAGGGGAGGGAGAGAGATGTTCCTCAAATGATCCTGATGAGTCAAAGGCTCCTGTCTAAGGAAAGGATTAGAACCTCAGCTTGAAGACTCATCTAAGAAATGACATCTCTTCATCTTCTCAGTACACTGCTCCTTGAAAACTGTCTTTGCTGTCACTTTTTGTTACGTATACAAGGGTTTACATAATAGATGTCTCTTCAGGATTAATTTCATAAAAAGCCTTTTTTTTTTTTCTTTTGGCCATGCCACGTGGCTTGTGGGATCTTAGTTCCCTGACTAGGGATGGAACCTGTTCTCCTTCCAGTGGAAGCACAGAGTTTTAACCACTGGGCAGCCAGGAAAGTCCCAGAAAAATCTTTATTTCTGAAGTGCTGATATTGAGAGTCCCTTGCACTGCAAGAAGATCCAACCAGTCCATCCTAAAGGAGATATGTCCTGGGTGTTCATTGGAAGGACTGATGTTGAAGCTGTAACTCCAGTACTTTGGCCACCTCATGCAAAGAGTTGACTCATTGGAAAAGACCCTAATGCTGGGAAGGATTGGGGGCAGGAGGAGAAGGGGACGACAGAGGATGAGATGGCTGGATGGCATCACCGACTCGATGGACATGGGTTTGGGTAGACTCTAGGAGTTGGTGATGGACAGGGAGGCCTGGCATGCTGCGATTCGTGGGGTCACAAAGAGTCGGACACGACTGAGTGACTGAACTGAACTGAACTGATATTCCTTCTTGGAGAAAATGAATACTCTGTGACTTGTGATATTTCCATTTTTGCCTTGGCTGCTAGGAAGCTCAGAGCTGCCATCATTGCTTTGTTGGAACTCTCACCCCTGTGCAGTTTCTGATTCTTTCAATCATCTCATCATACAGTTGGTTTGATAGGTAGCTTCCTCAGATACTTTCTGGATGTAGATGGGATATATGAATAAATATGAAGAAACACGGGCAGATGAGATAATGGGATCTGAAGCTACTGGTCATGGTCAGGATGGACATAGGTTGAACTTAAGTCATTTCATCCAGTCTCAGGCTGATTGGGTTAGCACTTAAGAGTCAAAAACTGTCCTAAGAATTGGGAAGGATGAGATGGTGTCCGTGAAGACCCTGAGCCAGTTTTATCTGCTATTTTCTCTTTGTGGATCACAGGAACTCTGGGGCTTATTTCAGGAGGCCAGGCTGCTGCTTGCAAGTTGTGCAGAGCCAGTGGGGCCATGCTCACAGATATTCACATCCGGAGCGCCTCCTCTATTTGTGGGGCTGATCCTGGGCTGGCTGTGTTAGCTCAAGGAGGGAGGCCTCTTCCTGGCAGTTCCCACGAGAGGCTTGGCTTCTCTTTGACCAGACCCCTTGGGTCTGTTTTTTGCTGCGCCCAGGACGAGGGCCTCTCCTTGAACATCACCAGCCCAGGGCCCAGGTGTACGCTGCAAGCCACACGGGGGCCGTCAGGGTGCACGCTGTCGGTGTCCCCTGATTCCTCTTCTTCCGCCCTCGGTGCATCCTGGGTTTTCCTGCTAGTTAAGTCTCTGTCCATGTGGCTGGTCCCTTAGTTCAGGCTTCCATTACTGGGTCTGGTATAGTAGCCTCCCACCTGGTCCTGCTGCTTCTCTTTATTCTGTTCAGAGATGGGCCTTGACTCCTCCAGACCTGCTCCGTCAGCCGCCCCAGGCTACCCTCTCTTCCTCCGCTGGGGCTTGTCCTTTGCCGCCCTTTTCTCGGAGGCCCCCCTCGAAGCTTCATTGACCTGCTCAGTCCCCGCTTCACATTCTCACTGCTGGCGTCACTCTCAGCCCATCAGTTCCTCGCTGGTGCTTGCAGGAGGGGTGTTTCTCACGTACTGCTGCATCTCAGAACTGGCTGTAGGGTGGACCCCACTAGAAGGCGTGCCTGTGGGGGTGAGAACTGTTAGTCCAGTTCTGCCCCCAGCCCCACATCACACCTGTTTCTGGGCCTCGGCTCTGTCTGTTGATAAGAGTTACATTTCTGACATACGTACCTCAGGCGTCTGTCCATGGCTCCCTCAGGGTGACCAACCCCTCTGCCTCCCCATAGGTGTCTGGGCGCACGGCGACTACTGCAGGATAAACCCCAAGACCGGGGGCATCGTCATGCTGGGCCGAAGGTGAGGGGTCCGCACACCTGGCTTCTCTCCCCTGCAGACCACCTGGAGTGTGGGGGGTGCTTCCTGCATCCTGGGCTCCTCCACTGGCCCAGTCTGGGGGTGGGCTGACTGTACCCCATCTGGGCCCTTCCTGTGTCAGCTTCCCGAGGGCGGGTCCGGCGTGATCCACATTTCAGAGCCCCAAAGTGGTGGATTGGGGGGCTTTACGGGGTGGGGGCGAGGCCTTTGGCAGATGTAAAGCCTGCATCTGTCTACAGTAGCTACGGTCCTTCCCAGAGTGGGAGTGTGGGGGTGCTGGGGTGTCCGCACCTGGGAGAGGGGTACTTGTACAGGTGGGAGGGGCAGGAGGTGGCAGATGCTCCCACACAAGGGGACCTCTTGATGGCTCACTTTGAGTTTAGAAGGAGAAAGGTTGGTCAGGATCAGAAGCTGGGGAGGCAGCCGGCAAGGACTGGTGGGCATGGTGTTGTTGTGGGAAGGGGGTGACTGTCCTCCAGCCCCCACAACTGGCCTCACACTGGAGCCACCGTGTGTTCACAACCTCTTCTTTCTATGCAGTGACGGCACGCTCAACCCCAACGGAGTGCGATTCGGCAGCTCGGAAATCTATAACATTGGTGAGCATTTTCCTTTCTCCTGGAATAGTTCTCAGGTCATCCAGGAGGGAAGGAAGGAGGGTCCTAGCAGGGAGCCTGCTCTCCAAAGATCCCACCTTTTGACATAACTGGCCCATTTGCCTCTGGTTGTGAGAGTAGACATGTATGAGCTTGTCCTTCTTCCTAGAACATGCCTCGGCCCACACTGCCTGTAGCTTGTAAAACCTCAAGACGGGCTTCTTAGGGTCCTGTGGCCCACCCCGCTTCCATTACGTCTCAGCCTTGAGCTCTGTGGGGTTGGTCATTCATGTCTACCCTTCATGACTGAAGAAAGATCCACAGAGAGGTTGTGTGATTGTTGAAGGTCACACAGCACTATTCAGCACCAGATAAAGACAGTGCACAATAGAGAAAACCACGGGCCTTCAAAATGCTCCCACTAAAGCCACAGAATCAGCCTCTCAGGGAGGTGGCCTCATAGGGATGTCAGAGCCCCAAGGTCACGTCAGGGCTGTGCAGCCAGGATGGAATCTTGATCCCTGTGATTCCAGCCTTTGTTCCAGTGCCGGAGTCCCCACCAAGGGGCTTGCTTCTTTTTTCTTTCTAAATTTGTAATTGAGGAAGTAAGTGTTCATGGCTCCCTGTAAGACGTCAACCCTTCCGGTGTGAGCTGCGGCTCTCTGCTGGTGATGGGTGTCCTTCCATCTGTTCCCCAGAAGCTCTTCCCCAGGGTTGGGGGCTGGAGGAAGTGATGGTCCCCATCAGGGTGGGCTGGTGTGAGAGCAAGGCCCTGGCCCTCGCCCTGTCTCCGCAGTGGAAGCCTTCGAGGAGGTGCTGGACAGCCTGTGTGTCCCGCAGTACAATAAGGATGGGGAGGAGAGGGTGATCCTCTTCCTGAAGATGGCTTCTGGCCACACCTTCCGGCCCGACCTGGTGAAGCGGATCCGTGAGGCCATCCGCCTCGGCCTGTCCGCCCGGCACGTGCCCAGCCTCATTCTGGAGACACAGGGCATCCCGGTAGGGCCCCCCAAGAGCCTGCCTGCTTCCGGAGCACTCGGCTAGACGCTTGCTCATGTTTTATATATAGTTGTTCCATGTTGCCTGGCAACCCCATCCCCATCCTTTTTTCTTTTCTGCCATCCCTCTCTCTCTCTCTTTTTTTTAACCCCTCGTAAATTGGATGTAAGGCAACTTCTGCTAAACACTGGTCTTCAGAGGGCAAGCAGGCCCAGCCCAGCCCGACCGACTGGTTTTTCCCATGTGGTTTTAGTGTGTTCTCAAATTATTAATGCGAAAATTAATTTTAACTTTTTAAAGAGCCGCTGGGATGCTGTTGCTCTTGCCTTTTAATTTTTAGTTCTGGCCTGCAGAAAGAAGATTTGAATCTATTTCGAGGCACATCTCTAGAAAGTGGGCCCCTCCCTTGCCTTGTACTCTGTTCAGGCTCTCAGTGGGGGAGGAGATCAGATCACAGCTTTAACTTGCCTTGCTTACAAAACCAATGCCTCTGTCAGCACAGAGAGGAGATGCCCTGTGTGTGCGCACACCTGTATGCATGGGTACACACACAGTACATCACGTGTACAGGTGAGCCAAGCTTGTACAATAGCTGTTCATGGGTGTGGGGGATGGGAGCAGGTTAACTGGGTCCCCAGAGGATGGAGAGTCTTCACGTTAGGAGTGGGGATGTGCTTGCTTGCTTGTGGGTGTGCAGTTGTGTCCAACCTTGTGAGACCACATGGATGGTAGCCCACCAGGCTCCTCTGTCTATGGGATTGTCCTGGCAAGAATACTGGAGTGGGTTGCAATTTCCTCCTCTGGGGGATCTTCCGAACCCTGGGACCTAACCCGCATCCCCTGCATTGTAGGTGAATGGTTTACCCACTGAGCTATCCAGTAGAGATGTGAGGTATTAGAACCAGGGCTTTTTATACCATCCACACATTTATTCTCCACTTTGGTTATGTGTAGGAAGGGCCCTGTGACCTGGAAGTTCTCTGTTTCTCTCAGTGGGTGATTCTTTTCTTTCCTTCATATTTATTTTTATTATTTATTTATTTGGCTGCACCAGGTTTTAGTTGCAGCGTGTAGGATCTTATTCCTTGAGCAGAGATCAAACCCAGGCCCCCTGCATTGGGAGCATGGAGCCTTAGCCACTGGGCCACCAGGGAAGTCCCTCAGTGGGTGACTCTTGGTGACACAGTGGGGACAGTGGTTCTCAGGGAGAGAAGGGACTTGTTTTTCTTTTTATGGTTGCAGTTTACAGCATGTGGGATCTTAGTTCTCTGACTAGGGATCAAATCCCCACCCACTGCAACTTTGCATTGGAAGCTCAGAGTCCTAACCACTGGACCGGCCAGGAAGTGAGAAGGGGCTTCTTGAGTCAGTGACACTTACTGACTTTCCCTGGTGAGGGTCTCAGGTGTCCCTTCAGTGGATCAGGTTCAGTCTGCACCTGAAACACTTCAAGGAACTAGAGTGTGATCGTCCCCTTGGCCTTTATTTTGTCGAGAACGAATCTATCTCCTTTGCCATCAGAATGGTGAATTCCCAGTCTGTATCTGCTCACGCAGCCTTTAACTGTATGGATCACAATAAACTGTGGAAAATTCTTGAAGAGATGGGAATACCAGAACACCTGACCTGCCTGCTGAGAAGTCTGTATGCAGGTCAAGAAGCAACAGTTAGAACTGGACGTGGAACAACAGACTGGTTCCAAATAGGGGAAGGAGTAGGTCAAGGCTGTATATTGTTACCCTGCTTTTTTAACTTATATGCAGAATACATCATGTGAAATGCCAGGCTGGATGAAGCACTAGCTGGAATCAAGATGGTAGGGAGAAATATTAATAACTTCAGATATGCAGATGACACCACCCTTATGGCAGAAAGTGAAGAAGAACTAAAGAGCCTCTTGATGAAAGAGGAGAGTAGAAAAGTTGGCTTAAAACTCAACATTCAGAAAACTAAGATCATGGCATCTGGCCCCATCACTTCATGGCAAATAGATGGGGAAACAATGAAAACAGTGAGAGACTTTATTTTTGGGGGGCTCCAAAATCACTGCAGATAGTGACTGCAGCTGTTAAATTAAAAGACACTTGCTTCTAGGAAGGAAAACTATGACCAACCTAGACAGCATATTAAAAAGCAGAGACATTATTACTTGGCCAACAAAGGTCCGTCTAGTCAAAGCTACTGTTTTTCCAGTAGTCATGTATGGATGTGAGAGCTGGACTATAAGGAAAGCTGAGCGCTGAAGAATTGATACTTTTGAACATTGGCGTTGGAGAAGACTCTTGAGAGTCCCTTGGACTGCAAGGAGACCCAACCAGTCCATCCTAAAGGAGATCAGTCCTGAATATTCATTGGAAGGAGTGATGCTGAAGCTGAAACTCCAATACTTGGGCCACCTGATGCTTAGAACTGACTCAATGGAGAAGACCCTGATGCTGGGAAAGATTGAAGGTGGGAGAAGGGGATGACAGAGGATGAGATGGTTGGATGGCATCACCGACTCAATGGACATGAGTTTGAGCAAGCTCCAGGAGTTGGTGAAGGACAGGGAGGCCTGGCGTGCTGCAGTCCATGGGGTCGCAAAGAGTCGGACACAACTGAACAATTGAACTGAACTCAACTGATCTCTCACGAGAATAGTGGAGCGATTTATTGGAAATGGAGAATGACCCCAGCCTGTCTTTCCATCCTCAGCCAGGCTCTTGTCTGCTTCCTCTCAGGCACCCAGCTCAGCTCTCTCCTCCTCTGTCTTCCTGTGGGGTCATGAGTCCTGGCCTGTGAGGTCCTGTCTAGGATCCCTGGAGATTTTACAGGCACCCTCATATTCTCAGATCCCCATGGTCCGAACTAATGAAGCACTTAGGAGAAGATTCACCCTGTGTCACCAGGCTGGCGTAGGGGGTCTGGCTGGGCCACGGTGCTTGGGACTGGCCATGGCCAAGGTCACAGCTGGGGATCTGGTCACACCTAGGGGAATGTAAGTGGGCCTCTGAAGCCCTGTGTGGCTGGAGGGCCCGGTGGCCACAACTGCCCTGGTCCTAGCAGGTCTTCGTCCCTGGTCACGGCTGACATACTGGCCCGTCCTGACTGGAGGCTCGGACTTACCTCCTGGGTGGGGGAGAGGAGGGATTCCAGCAAGAGCTGGGAGAACTGCTGCTTCCCCCTGCCCTTCTCACCAGGAAGCAGGAGCAGAATTTCTTCTAAAACAACACCTTGTTTATTTTGTCAGCCGATGGAAGATGTAAGTTGTTAGCTCTCACGAGCCGTTACTGGGGCTTTAGTGCTCAGGAGCACAGAAAGCACATGAGACACTTGCATTTCTGGGCAAGAGGGCCTGACGCCACCCCAGTGACAGGCGGGCCCTCATGAGCCTGCACTCAGATCTGAAATTAGTTCACACGTCAACAGAGGTTTTCAGTGAGCGAATTTTAATTACATCTCAGGTTAAAAAGGAGAAAAAGCGCCAGAGCAGGGAGCGATGAGAGCACTGGCAGCTTTATTAAAGAACTCTGTTTGTTCCAGAGTTTTCCTGGCCCCTAAACATGCCAGCATGGCTGCCAAATGCCCATTGGAGTTAAAGATGAAACACACATGCTATGAATTTCAGATGGAGCATTGGCCATTTGGAGAGAGTCTGATTATAGGAAAAGCAGTGTCGCATTCATTCAGATGACAGTTCTGGGGGAAGATGGGGTGGAAGTTTCGAGAGGCTCTTGGATGACACTCACTTTTTAGTGATTGGAGATGGAATCACATGAAGCCAGTCCACTCCTGGAATAAGCTAGCCTTTCTATTGTAATAGAGTGTAAGAAAGTAAATATAAATAATGAAAACGCAGTGTAATAGTGAGGCACACCCAAGAGCCGTGTGTGGGTTAACTCACAGACTTGGGCTGGGTGCTATGGCCCCATTTTACATTTGAGGAGATAGACTTGGGTTAAAGAACTTGCCCACAGTCACCCACTGACAAAGACTTGCTCTCAGAGTCCCAGATTGTGATCTTTTTGGCTTGGATGTACCCAAATATCAGAGCTAAGGAATTTTTTTTCCCTTTCGGGTTTTCTTTTCTTTTGCCTTTAAGATTTTTTTATGTGGAGCATTTTAAAAATCTTTATTGAATTTGTTACAATATTGCTTCTATTTCATGTTTTGCTCTTTTGGGACCCTGAGGCATGGGGGATCCTAACTTCCTGACTAGGGATTGAACCTACACACCTTGCCTTGGAAGGTGAAGTCTTAACCACTGGACCAAGGAAGTTCCTGGGATTTTTTTTTTTAATATTTATTTTTAATGATTGATTTATTCAGCTGTGTTGGGTGTTAGTTATGGTATGTGGGATTTAGTTCCCTGACCAGGGATTAAACCTGGGTCCCCTGCATTTGAAGTGCAGAGTCTTAGCCATTGGACTGCCAGGGAAGTCCCTCCCCTTTGGGTCTAAACAGTCTTTCTGTTTGCCCTCCTTGCCTCTCCCCCTCACCGGCAGTACACCCTCAACGGCAAGAAGGTGGAAGTGGCCGTGAAGCAGATCATTGCTGGGAAGACGGTGGAGCACCGAGGGGCCTTCTCGAATCCCGAGACCCTGGATTTGTACCGGGACATCCCTCAGCTGCAGGACTTTTGAGCCGAGCTGGCCAGCATGTCCCTCAGCCACATGCGCCTGTACTGTCATTTTTGTACATTCAAGAAATTACTTAGAAACCTACAGCTCTCTGGAAAGGGGTTCAAGCCAAGTCCGTAGGCCCAGGGAAGAACCGTTCTCCATCCTGCAGGTTCATTTGGTGGGTTCCCGAGTCTTCCACCCACCATTGTGGGATCCTGACCTTCAATGATCCTGGAGGGTGTGTGTTTTCGCATACTTGCAGGGAGGAGCCAGGCTCACCTGTGTGTGTGCCATTACGGCTGATGCCCAGTCCCGTCCAGGCCGGTGGGCATCCTGTGACAGCTCAGCTCTGGGGATGGACCAGCTTGCAGCCTTGTGCTGTGGTCCATTTTGACCTCTTTCTCCCCTTTATCTTCTCCCGGCTCTGGCTGCCGTCCTTCCGGGCCCACCTGGCTACTGTAGTGTGTTGCCCGTCATGGGACCCCTCCCAGGGTGACTTTACAGCATCTCACAGCAGATGGTCAGCACCTGGGCTGACCGCTGTCCCGTCTGTGTGTCACAGGTGGAATCCGGGCAGCTCCTGGGGCAGCCGTGTGTCACCCCAACTCTGGCGCCCCTCAGCAGACAGAGAGCTCCAGTTGCCTTTAGAGAACGACTGGGTTTCATGTTTTAATAGGATCTCTATTTCGTGGATTTTTGAGTGGTTTAAATTTTTTAATGTTAATTAAGTGTGTGGTATGTGGGCATTTGAAGGTGTGGGTAATGTCCACCCCATGAGGGGTATCGCTCAGGAATGTGGGCAAGCCCCAGGTGGTGGGTCACCCTGGTCCTGCCGAGGCAGAGCTGCTGGGCTTCGGGGGACGCGGCTTCACTGCACAGCCCTGCCCAAGGGCCCAGGAGCCGCACATCGGCAGCCGGGTGTACTTTTGAATGTACTTGTCAGTTCGGCCTCTTAACACTCTCCTGTCATCATAATGTTCACTTTTGTACTTTTTAAAACTGAGCACAGTGGAAAACTTTCTTGAACCCTTTTTCTCTAGTGGATTGTAAAAACAGAGCAGATTGCTATGAGGCATTTGATGCAATAAACATATATGTATATACACACAGAGAGGCATGCTCGCATGTTCTCTGCAGTGGGTGCTGGATCTGAGGGGGTCAAGCTGGTGTTGATGGGCCAGTGAGATGTTTGGTCCAGATGGTGAGAGCATGTCCTGGGCCCCTGGTATGTAGCGGACCTGCCTGGTGATCAAATGGCCCCAGAGCCCTTCGCAGCATGAGGTCACACCCCAGAGGGGGAGGACAGGCTCACCCTGGACTCCCCTGGAGCTCAGGGCCACCGGGGTTCTGGTTGGCACTCCTTCACCATCGCAAGACCACACGTGTGTCCCTTGGATGGTGTCTGGCACTATGTCATAACATCCAGGTCGGGCCCAGCAGGGCTTATTTTTCTCATGTCACGGGAGGTTGAAAGCAGGCTGTTCTTGGGGCTGAAGGGGCCCAGCCCCTCCATCTCCTGGGCTCCACCGTCCTACCATGGGGCTGCCCACCTTCAGCCTCTCATCTGTGTCCCAGGCAAGATGAGAACTGGGTGAGAGGCAAAAAGCCTGTCCCTCTTCAGCTTTTATCATCAAAAGAATGGTTTTTCTGGAAACCCCACCCAGTGCACACCTGCTTATGCCAGGGGCCAGAACTGGCCACAGGCCACCACTTGCTGTGGCGGGGGTGCGGTGGGATAGAGTCCGGAGAGCTGTTTTTAAACGAGGCCTATTACATTTGCGAACAGACCTCTTTTTTTTTTAAGGCATTTTTTCTTTCTTTTTTTTTTTTTATGGTGGACCATTTTTAAACTATTATTTTTTTACAATTTTGCTTCTGTTTTGTGTTTTGGTGTTTTTGGCCACAAGACATGTGGGATCTTAGCTCCCTGACCAGGGATTGAACCCACACCCCCTGCATGGGAGGCGAAGTCCCAACCATTGGACCACCAGGGAAATCCCTGCAGGAATTCCCTGCAGGGAAATCCCTTTTATTGTAGGCTGTTTTATTGTGCTTCAGAGATACTGTGTTTTTTTAAATTTTTTTACAGATTGAAGGTTTGTGACAACCCTGCATTGAGCAAATCTGTTGGTCCTATTTGCTCACTTCGTGTCTCTGTGTCACGTTTTGGTAATTCTCCCAGTACTTCAAACCTTCCACCAGCAAAAGAGATGACAACTTGCTGAAGGCTCAGACAGTTAGCATTTTTTAGCCATAAGTATTTTTTAGTTAAGGTACATGGATTATTTTTTAGACATAATGTTATCACACAGTTTAATAGACTACGGTATAGTGAAAACAACCTTTGTTTGAGGGCTTCCCTGATGGTTCAGCCAGTAAAGAATCTGCTTGCAATGCAGGAGACACAGGAGACATGGGTCTGATCCCTGGGTCAGGAAGATCCCCTGGAGGAGGAAATGGCAATCCATTCCAGTATTCTTGCCTGGAAAATTCCATGGACAGAGGAGCCTGGCGGGCTACAGTCCCTGGGATCACAAAGAGACACGACTGAGCATGAATCTTTATTCACGTTGGGGGGAAAATCAAAAGCTTCATGTGACTCACTTTATTGCAGTGGTCTGGACAGAACTGTCCATATCTCCCAAGAATGCCTGTTTTTAGTTTCCTGTCACTGTTGGAACAAATTACCAGACACTTAAAATAACACAAATTTATTACAGTTCTGGGGATCCGAAGGCAGGTCTCACTGGGCTGAAATCAGTGTCAGCAGGCACTGTTCCTTCTGGAGGCACTAGGAGGGGCCCTTGCCTTCCAGCTTCTGGAGATGCCTGCCTCCTGGGCCGGGGGCTCACTCTTCATCCTCAAAGCCTGCTGCATAGGACATCCCGGCCGCCCTCTTCCACTTCTGTGATGACACTGGGCTCACTTGAATAATCTGTGATACTCCCCCTATTTTAACATCTACTGATTGTTGTTTAGTCACTAAGTCATGTCTGACTCTTTCGACCCTATGGACTGTAGCCAGGCTCCTCTGTCCATGGGATTTCCCAGGCAAGAAAATTGGAGCTGGTTGTCATTTCCTTCCCCAGGGAATCTTTTCAACCCAGGGATTGAACATGCCTCTCTTGCCTTGGCAGGCGGGTTCTTTACTACTGAGCCACCTGGGAACCCCAGCATCTACTGATTAGCAAGCTTAATTCCATCTGAAGCCTTCAACTCCTGCTGGCCACATAACCTAACGTTTTTACAGGTTCTGGGGATTGGGATGTAGGCACCCTTTGCTGGGGGTGGTGGCCGGGGGAGGCAATTATTCTGCCTACCTGGCTTTGCAAACTCAGCGAGGATGCCGTGGGGGAGGAGGGGGGGCAAGTGGTCATCAGGAAGGCAAACTGTGAGCCCTGAGTTGGGAGAGTGAGCAGTCGGGACCCCTGGTTGCTGACCATCCCCATGTGACCGGTCTGCTGGCCTGCCAGCCTCCTTCCCAGGGCTCACGTTAGGCCTGGGACCCCTCAGCCCTCTCCTATGGCCCACTGCTTGGAACCCACTTCACACTGACTGTGCCTGAGGAGTCGTTAAAGCTTCATCGCCATGGCCTTTAGTTCTAGCAAGATGTCCCAGGCTGGCTGAGCCCACGCGTCCTTATTAATAAGCCGTGCCGGACAACTTCATTAACGAGAGACAGATGGTCTGAAACAACAGTCACTCCATCGCCTGCTGTGCGGGCTCTCCTGTGGAGTGCCTTGGCCTGAGCATCGCTCTTCAAAACCCCAGCTCGGGCCAGCCAGCTGCCCTGAGCCTTCCTCCTGGCTCCTGTCCTTCCAGCTCCCAGCACACGTGTCCCGGTAGCAGCTCCAAGGGAGCATTAAGACCTGCAATACCATATACTAACGCATATATATGGAATTTAGAAAGATGGTAATGATAACCTTGTATGCAAGACAGCAAGAGAGACGCAGAAGTACTGAACAGTCTTTTGGACTCTCTGGGAGAGGGCGAGGGTGAGATGATATGGGAGAATGGCACTGAAACATGTAAATTATCACATGTGAAATGAATCGCCAGTCCAGGTTCGATGCATGATACAGGGTGCTCAGGGCTGGTGCACTGGGATGACCCAGAGGGATGGGATGGGGAGGAATGTGGCAGGGGGGTTCAGGATGGGGAACACATGTACACCCATGGTGGAGTCAAGTCAATGTATGGCAAGACCAATACAATATTGTAAAGTATAAAAAAAAAAAAAGACCTGCAGTGCAGCCTGGCAGGGCTGCCATGATCTGTGCCCCTGGTCGCCTCCCACAGAAGAGAGGAGGGAAGGAGAAGACTGGCAAGCTGATTTCTGGAAAAGTCTTCCATCTACCCAGCAACCTATCCTTACCACCCCTGCCCGGCGAGCAAAAGGAACTGCCCTCCCTCCGCCCCCCGCACCACCCTGTCACCCCAAGCATCACTCGTGCACAGATCACAAGAACACTTTGGTTCATGAAGCAAATAGATGTTGAACACACAGCCCGGGTGATGAGCCTGTCGGATTCGGCTGGGAACCCTGAACTGCATTGACGAGCCGAGGTTCTTTCTGAGCCACGACTGCCATGAACATCAGCACAAACTCCATCTAAACGCCTGCTGCTGTCTTGTCCCCAGACCTTGAAGGCTGTCACAAACGGAAAAGCAAAGGCCCGTTTAGACGTTGTTTAAAACACATTATGAGCTAAGCACTGACTCCTTGTCACGGCTGATCATCTTGGAGCACGCTCTTGGCCATCACAGCGGTAAGTGGATGGTCTCATAATTTCATTAGATGACTTCCAGGGGAGAAGCAGTTGTTAGTCAATTCATTATGCCCTGGAACAATTTCCAGACTTCTTCATTTCAGAACACCCTCCCTGTGCTTCCTCCTACTCTCTCTTTCCTTAACTTGAACTGTAACTCAAGAGTCAAGCTGGGTTTGGAGAGAGGGAAAGGTACAGCTTGGACCCAGTTTTTCATTTTCTGGGTTTTGAGCTTGCTGGTCTCGTCATTCATACTCACCACTTACCTGCTTAGTGTGGTCTCATCTGCTTGCTTTTTTCAATCACAACTAAGGATTTTCCTGGCTACAAGTAACAGAAACTCCAGTCGAAACTGGGTGAAGTGCAAAAAGGGTATTACTGGCTCACAGTTTTGAAACCTCAAGTGCTGGGACTAGCTTCAGGTATGGCTGGATCCAGGGGCTCCGTGATGTCATCGGTGTCCTCTGCCCCCACACCAGCCCTGCCTTCCTCTGTGTTGACCACATTCTCAGATGGCTTCTCCTCTCATGGGGACAGATGAATACTTACAGCTCCAGGCTTATGTCCTCACAGGGCTGAGAGAGGAGAAACATTTCCTCCCCTGTAGTAGTTCCAACATGAATTCTCGTGTTGAAACTCATTGGACTATTTGGATCACATGCCCAAACCTGAGTCAATCACTGCGGCCAGGAGGAGAAAATATGCTGATTGGCTAAGCCTGGGTGGCATGACTAGCCAGCAGGTGTGGAACTAGCTGCTCCCAGTAGCTGGGACTGAGCGTGAGGGAGATGGTCCTGAAGGAGCATGTGGCTTTCCTTTAAGAAGCAGAGGCAGCAGCAACCAGCCCTTCGTTTCTTTTCATCTCTCCTCAGGTGCCAGCTCTTCCTCTTCTCTCCTTTCCTCCCTGCTTCCTTCTTTGTCCAGGAGAGTCTCTCTAACCTCCCGCGTCTCTCTCCCTGTTCGCGGGGTCCTCCTCTGCACCACAGAATTTCAGGTTGCTGGGAAAACAAGCTGGGTCCTGGGGACGTAGAACAGATTTCCAGATTAAGAAAATGGGGGTGGGGCGGGCAGACCATTTTCTCCGTTTTCCCATAACTTAAATTCTGCAAAGTAAAGCTCTGAAATCTAATGTCTGTCCGTAAAGTTGTGGGAGATGCTGGACTGACGTTTAGATGCCCCCCTCCACAGCCTGGGGGAGGCTGCGGCCGAGTGGGCTGATGGGCTCCGCCCCCCGGGGGGCTGGCAAACTGCCACTCTTCCTCCAGCCGTCACCTGGGGCCCCGGCTCCCCTCCCTCCCCTCCTGTCCCCCACTCTTTCCCATTCACCTCTTCCTCCTTCTCGCCTCACCCCCTCCGACCACTTGACGTCACACCAGGCGCTTCCCTTTTCTGTGCCTCAGTTTGCTCACCCAAGACACGGGATGAAGAGAAAACCGCCTGCCGTGGCTGGGGGAGGCAGGAGTGAGGCCGGAGGCAGAAATCATGAAAGCGCCAATGAACAGAGGCGCTGGAACTGCTCAGGTGTCAGCTCCCTGCAGTTCTCCACTCCCCAAGTGCCCACACCCCCTCTCCTTGGAAGCCTGTCCTACAGTGCCAATCTGGACCCCCGTCTGTAGTATACACACCCTACTGTGACCCTATAACTCAGCTGGGTCATGTGACCACCCCTGCAGCCGGAGTGTGGAGCCAGCCCAGCGGGGACCACCTGAGATGAGAGTGGGGAAGGCGAGGTCCCTCCTGGGAGAATCAGGGTGCTGATGGTAGAGGCGGCAGTGAGTATGTGTTCCTGAGGATGCCAACACCCCCTCTCAGAGCAGCTATGGGGCGTCTGTGAAATGGCAGGACTCAAGGTCAGTAGGAAGTGCTCTTGCTGGATTTCAAGCTTAGGGTCCTGCCTCATTCTCAGCTGAACTAGCCACGCCCGTGGCGATTATTCCACAGATGAAGGTGGGAGGACATGAAGGTGTTGTTGGAGGGCTAGAAAATTAAAGAATTACCTGGATCTTAGCTGGAAGAGTTCCCAAATAGACTTTCAATGAAAAAAAATTTGTTTCTCTGGTTCTGAATGTTCGTGTGTAATGAACACAAATGAGACTTATTTGCACAGACGGCAAACACCAGAATTGGGTTTTGAGCATCAGCCAGATTTAAAGCGAGTCAGGTCACCTTTTGGGAGAGGCAACTCTGTCTGGGATAAATCCATCTTAACAAAATTGCAATATTCTTGGAGCTAGCATTTCCTTTAAGAAGAGAGGGCTCTCAGGAGTTGTGGTAGTTCAAGAAAAATGGCAGAATATTTTTGGACACTTCTGCCACGCTGGTGGAGAAATCTGATGACCTCAAGGTCATCATGCCAGGGAAGCCACATGGAGGCGCTCTCAAAGTTCCGGCAGAGTCCAGTGTTACAGCCATCCCTGCCGAGGCGCCGGGCACATGAGTGGCACCAGCCTTGACCTCTGGACCAGCCCTCTGCCACATGAATGTCGGCAGGTGACCTCAGTTGACACCACATGGAACAGAAGAGTCACCCAGTGAAGCCCTGCCTGAATTCCTGACCAGTGGAATCCATGATACATAGCAAAGTTTGTTTTGTTCTATGCTACTAAGTGTTGGGTAATTATATAGCAGTAGTAATCAGAACTTGTTTATTTATTATTTTTTTAATTTCTATGTATTTATTTGGCCACTCCAGGTCTTAGCTGTGGCATGTGAGATCCAGTTCCCTGACCAGGATGGAACATGGGCCCCTGCATTGGGAGCACAGAGTCTCAGCCACTGGATCACCAGAGAAGTCCCCGGGGCTCCTCCGAAGTAGGGCCAAAGCTGGGGATGGGAATACAAGAAGAGGGTCGGGTGTAGCCCGAGGTAAGCTGGGGACAGCAGGAGCCTGCTCTGTCTCATGGTGACAGCCATTAGTAGGAAGCACAGGCATAAAATTACTGGCTCTGGAGCCAACGTCTGGGTTCAAGTCCTGGCTGGGCCAGCTGGGTCACACTGGGAAAGCTTCTCAACCATCCTGGGCCTCAGCTTTTCCATCTGTAACATGGGACTATCTTTCTAAACTTGGCCATAGGGAACAGACGTCTCCAGCCAATGGCCCAGGGCTCAGACCTGGGCTACAGATGTGTCTTGTTCGACTCCCATGTTTTGTTTTTTATTAAAAAAAAAATATTTGGCTGTGCTGGGTCTTCACTGCTGTGTGCAGGCTTCTCTAGTTGTGTCAAGGGGCCTTCTCCAGTGGCAGTGCATGAGTTTCTCACTGCAGTGCTTCCTCTTGTTACAGAGTGTGGGCTCTGGGGCGCATGGGCTCAGTAGTTCTGGCACACGGGCTTAGTCGCCCCACCGCATGTGGGATCTTCCTGGACCAGGGATCTAACCCAGGTCCGCTGCATTGGCAGGTATTCTTAACCACTGGATCACCAGGGAAGTCCCCATGTTTTATTATCTTTATCTAATTTAGAAATTGAGAGATTTCCCAGCTTCTCTGGAAATCAAGTGGTCATACTGCTCACACAGTTGGACCATCTAGCATGGATGGGCGGGACAACATTCTAAGGGTTTGACATCCATTCATTTGACCCCAAGCAGCCCTGCAAGAGTCTGTACCATCACCATCCCAGGCTCTGCCAGAGGTGATCCAGGGAGCAAGGAAGCCACTTCAGCGGGTACCATGGTGGCAAGAGATGCTGATGAGAAAATGTTCCCTTCTTCCCTCCCTGGGGCCAGACACACTCCTGCCCAGAGTTATGCATGACCCTGGAGAGAGAGGAGAACTCCCACATGTGACTGAGATTAACTTGATGTCCGTAGGGGTGTGGGGGGCTCATGAAAGCAATTCATTTAGTTTATTGAGAACTAAAGTAGATTTCTACAAAATCCAGCATGTAGGCTGAACACTAAAAGAAACACAAAAAAACAAACAAACCAAAAAATTACTCATACAACAAACCTTCTTAGTGTGATTGAATGATCAAAGTATAAGCTCCTTCAATCCTCACAACTACCCCGTAAAGAAGATGCTTTTATGACCCCTGTTTCCTCAGAATGGAGACTAAAGTACTAAGGTTAACTTGCCTGAGGTCATTAAGCTAATAGGGGATAGAACTGGGGTTTGACTCCAGGCAACTTGGCTATAGCCTCTCTAAACAGTGTGCATCCAGAGCCCCTTTCCTGGCAATATTTCCTAGGAGAGCTGGGATGATGCCCCCGTGACCCAGTCAGTGGTCCCCATGTAGGTCCTCAGCATGTAGTGATGCTTACGGACACTGGTGGTAATGGGGAACTGAGCAAAGGCATACAGGAGGAAGTGAATGGCATTCATTTCCCACTCAGGCTGGGCTGGAAGGAGCTGATGAATGTCACACCGCATCAAGCAGACGGTGCGCCTGCAGCTTTGATAATGACCGCCTGGGTCCCCTCTGTGTACTGACGGCCGAACCAGGTGCCAGTTGCCAAAGGCAATGAGCTTGTTTCTCATCAGTCTGGGCTGTCCTGGTGGCCAAGGGCTGTGACTCCTGCTGGGTGATCTGTCCCGCTGTCCTTCTACAATGGACAGGACTCAGGACCACGGCTTCAGGGGCTGGAGCCATTTGTCTGAGCTTTAGGCTGGCTGATGTTAATAACAGCCAACTTGACTATGGTTCTTAAAATGTGCCGGGCATTGTTCCAAGGGCATGATCCTGACTATGAGCCTGGAAGGTTGATAGCATCATTACCCCCATTTTGCAGGTGGGGAATAAGGCACCAAGTTCAAGGAACTTGCCCAAGGTCGCACAGGCAGACTGGCTTCTGATGCTGGTCCCTACCTTCCGCCTGAACCTTTTGGAAAGGACTCCCCAAAGAATAGGGAGAATCCCTCTTTTGATAATCAAAACCTCATTATGTGGTCCTTTTTTTGGGTAGTTCTTTTTTGGGGAGAGGTGGTTCCTGACTGTCTAGATTGATTAAAAAAAAATCACACTCCAATGAAAAAGATCAATTGCCATGTACAGTTCCAAGTCACTTTGACGCCATCACAAACCCTCTCATATGCTTGAGCCTCTAATTAGATTTGGAGGAGAATCAATTCATGTGTCATGAAATTTTAAAAGACAGTGTTCTGTGAATGGTCCTTCCCATTATTCCAGCTTGATTGAAATTGTGGGTTTTTCAGAGGATGCTATATTTATACTCTTAAGACAATGGAGCTTTCAAAAGGATTCCGACTCTTAGGTCTTCACATGTGATTTCTGGAGAAGTGGAAAATTTCAAATTTTCTTAATGAATGTGTTTTTGTGACTTTTTTCTGTTAGTTCTTTCTTTAAAACAAACAAACAAAACAAAAAATCCCTGACTCCACAGTGTCTCTCTCCCTCTGATGGGGACTTCAGGTTCTTGCCAAAGTATGTATCACATAATTGCTTTCATGTTCAGACCCGGCAAGAGCACGTTGTAAATGACTGCGACGCAGATGTGACAATTCTATTAGGTCTGGGTTCTTGCATGGTTGACCTTGCAAATTGAATTCGAGGAGGTCAGCCCTTACGCCTGGCTGCTAGATTTCACGTTTGCAGTTTGGGCAGAGAGGTCTGGGAAGGTGCGGGTGGCAATTTCCGTGCTGGGGTGTGGACAGCCGGACATCCATTCCATCATATCCTGAATCCGATCTGTATTCCCCTTTGCGTCCCAGAGTCTTCCTCAGCTCCTCAGCGGAAGGCAGCAGCCCATGATCGATGGGCTTCTGCCCGCTGTGGCGTTATTAGCCACTCTGTCAAGGTGACAATGTCATTTTTAATATTCCATCTTCAGACCTGAGGTTTATTTTTAGGTTGGGAATCAGCCAGTCTTCCCAGAGAGTGAGTTTCGAGGACTTGCGGGTATGGTTGTCAGCCCTGGCTACTGAGGAGCTTTTTACCAATATGCATGCCCACAAGGGTGGCCGCTGGGTTGCAGGAAATGTTCTGTGTCTTGATTTGTGTGGTTTTTACTTGAGTTTATCTACATGTGTACAAAAATTGAGCTTTGGTAAGGATGTGGAAAAATCAGAACCCCATGCGTTGCTGTGGGAATATAAAATGGCCCTTGGAAAACAGTTTGGCATTTCCTTAAAAAGTTAAATAAACAGTGCTGCGATGAACATTGGGGTGCATGGGTCTCTTTCAAATCTGGTTTCCTCGGTGTGTATGCCCAGAAGTGGGATTGCTGGGTCATATGGCAGTTCTAGTTCCAGTTTTTTAAGAAATCTCCACACTGTTCTCCATAGTGGCTGTACTCGTTTGCATTCCCACCAACAGTGTAAGAGGGTTCCCTTTTCTCCACACCCTCTCCAGCATTTATTGCTTGTAGACTTTTGGATAGCAGCCATCCTGACTGGCGTGTAATGGTACCTCATTGTGGTTTTGATTTGCATTTCTCTGATAATGAGTGATGTTGAGCATCTTTTCATGTGTTTGTTAGCCATCTATATGTCTTCTTTGGAGAAATGTCGTTTAGTATAGATGCCCATCAGCAGACGAATGGATAAGGAAACTGTGGTACATATACACCATGGAATATTACTCAGCCATTAAAAAGAATTCATTTGAATCAGTTCTAATGAGATGGATGAAACTGGAGCCCATTATACAGACTGAAGTAAGCCAGAAAGATAAAAACCAATACAGTATACTAACGCATATATATGGAATTTAGAAAGATGGTAACGATAACCCTATATGCCAACCAGAAAAAGAGACACAGATGTACAGAACAGACTTTCGGACTCTGTGGGAGAAGGCGAGGGTGGGATGTTTCGAGAGAACAGCATCAAAACATGTATATTATCTAGGGTGAAACAGATCACCAGCCCAGGCTGGATGCATGAGACAAGTGCTCGGGCCTGGTGCACTGGGAAGACCCAGAGGGATCGGGTGGAGAGGGAGGTGGGAGGGGGGATCGGGATGGGGAATATATGTAAATCCATGGCTGATTCATGTCAATGTATGACAAAAACCACTACAATAAAAAAAAAATAGTTAAATAGAGTTACCATGTGAAAGTAAAAATATCAGCCACTCAGTCATGTATGACTCTGCCACCCCATGGACTGTAGCCCACCAGGCTCCTCTGTCTATGGAATTCTCCAGGCAAGAATACTAGAGTGGGTTGCCATGCCCTTCTCCAAAGAATCTTCCTGACCCAGGGATCGAACCAGGGTCTCCTGCATGACAGGTAGATTCTTTACCATTTGAGCCACCTTGAAAGCCATAAAGTTACTGTATGACCCAGAAATTCTGCTCCTAGATATGTTCCCCAAAGAATTGAATGCAAAGACTCAAATGGGTATTTGTACACCAATGTTCATAGGAATATTTTTTTTTTAAGGAAGGATTTCTTTTTCCTTTTTAAAAAATTTATTTATTTTTGTTTATTTGGCTACGCTCAGTCTTAGTTATGGCATGCAGGATCTAGTTCCCTGACCAGGAATTGAACCCAGGCCCCCTCATTGGGAGCACAGAGTCTTAGCCACTGGACAACCAGGGAAGTCCTGTTCATAGCAACGTTACTCCCAACAGCCAAAAGGTGGAAATGATCCACATGTCCATCAACAGATGAATGCAGGGAGTCCCCTGGTGGCCTGGTGGTTAGAATTCCCAGCTTTTGCTACTGTGGCCCAGGTTCAACCCCTGATTAGGGAACTGAGATCCTGCAAGTGGAATGGTATAGCAAAAAAAAAAAAAAAAAAACCAAACACCCACAGATGAATGGATAAACAAAAATGTGGCCTATACACACAGTGGAATATTATTTAGCTATAAAAGGGAATACAATTCTGATACTTGCTACAACATGGATAAACAATGAAAATGTTATACAGAGTGATCCCTCAGCTGAAGTGGGGATCTGCCAGGGTTCTTCACTGTTGAGTTCCCTATGAGGCTCCATAAGACACAGACGGTGGGAAAAAGAAGAATGAAGTCACACCATTGGCAGTGACACAGATGGACCTAGAGATGATCACATGAAGCAGAGTAAGTCAGGCAGAGAACCGAAAATATCATATGATATCACTTAGGTGTGGAATCTAGAATTTGATACAAATGAACAAATTTACAAAACAGAAACAGACTTAGAAAACAAACATGTGATTACCAAAGGGGAAAGGTGTGGGGAGGAGGGATAAATTAGAAGGTTGGGATTGACGTATGCATACTACTGTCTATAAAATAATCAACAAAGACCTACTGTAAAGCCTAGGGTACTCTACTCAACATGCTGTCATAACCTATATGGGTAAAGAACCAGAGAAAGAATAGATATATGTCTATGTGCAACAGAATCACATTGCTGCACACCTATAACAAACAGAACATTATAAATCAACAATAATCCAGCTGTAGTCCAACTATAGTCCAGAATAAAATAAAAATTGGAAAAAAAAACCCCATAGACAGCAAGAGATGACATTGTTTACCCTTCACTGACCTTCCTGCTAGAAGGATAGAAGGAACTAATATTTCTTGTACACATACTATGTGTCATGCCTTGGGCTAGGCACTCATATCCACTCATTTAAATTAGCCTCTCAATGTCAGACAATGATTTGGGGGCACTTTCTTCATTGCAAACCAGAGAAAGCATCCATAGCTTTCTCCGATTTCTGAATCTGCCTCACCTCACTTGAGTACTGTTTTTTTTCTTAAGCATCTGAAATATTTTCCATATCAAGTGTTTCAAGGACCTAATTATGAACTTCATTATAATTGTTCATTAGTTATATTTTGTTCAATTACTTTAACAAGTTGCCAAATAGAACACAATGCCGGCAAATAGCATTATGTAATTGTAATGAGATGCTCAAATTGGGTTACAGAACTTCAATTTTGCTTGCATATTTTTTCCTCACAGGAAGATAAACAGAAGGTGGTGGCGGCCCCTTGGTCTGCTCACTGGCCCCCTCCAAGCTGTGGGGAGTGGGGACCAGCCTTTGTTTCTGTACCAAGGTCTAATCTGGGAAAACGGAAACATTTAAGGGTGATGTTAAAAACATTTTAGATGATGATGGTTATATGTAACACTCATTACATGGCAGTCACTATCCTAGGCACGTTTACAGGCAGTAACTCATTTAACTTCCTGCCAGGTCCCTGGGGTGGGTGTTATCATGTCCCCCATTTTACAGATGAAGAAATACAGGCACAAAGTCTAGGTGACTTGTCCAAGGTCATGCAGCAAGAAAGTGCTGGAGCTGAGCTCAAACCCAGGTGGGCGGTGCCTATGGCCCCTGCTCTTGGCCACTGCTTTCAACTGATTTATTGAATCTCAAAGAAAAATGTAAACATATATATATACATTTTAAAATCTACTGTTGGCTGTGCTGGGTTTTCGTTGCTGCGTGGGCTTTTCTCTAGTTGCGGAGAGCGCGGACTACTCTCTACATGAGCTGCGAGGTCTTCTCATTCAGTGGCTGCTCTTGTTGTAGAGCACGGGCTTTAGGGCCCATGTGCTTTCAGTAGTTGTGGCTGCAGGCTCTAGAGCACAGGCTCAGTGTGGTACACGGGTTTAGTTGCTCCACAGCGTGTGGGATCTTCCTGATTCAGTGACTGAACCCATGTCTCCTGCATTGGCAGCTGGATTCTTCACCACCGAGCCACTAGGGAAGTCCAAACTGTATACTTTGAAAAATGTTATTATCCACTTCCTAATAAGAGACCATCAGGGAGGAAAAAAAAACTGCATTGCATTTTAAGCACTTAATTGTTAATTTCTGAAAATGGTTTAGAGAGAGGAATGTGAATGCAATTTCCTAAAATTTGCAGAGCTAGATCTCAACAGCCTCATACAATCTCTAGGGCTGAGGGGATAGAACACGTTGACCCAACAGCTATGGTCTCCAGCTCAGAGAGTTTGATCTGTGAAGATGTTTCAATGGGATTCTGTTAACTAAGATATTCACTTGTTGAACTAAAAGAAGCTGACTTAACTAAGAATGTTAGTCTTGGAGTGCAAGTGACAGAAATCTGGCATACCTGAAAAGGGAAGACTTTATTGTTTAATGCAACTGAAAAGCCCAAGGTTGGATTTCAAGTATGGCTGGATCCAGGAACTCAAACAATGTCCTCAATGCTCTCCCTGCATCTCACCTAGGGTCTGCTGTCCTCTGCATTGGAGTCACTGTTGGGCAAAAAGTCTACCTGCAGTTTCATGTGTCCCCACCAGGAGGCGTGCTATAGCTCTCCTTTCAAGGAGGAGTCCGCCCTCAGCATCAGCAGTGCAATTATCTGACAGTCCCCAGATACGGCTCCCTCAAAGTCTGCCCGAATTTTTGAGACCAGGCTTTGCTGATCCCAGGTGGTCCCAGCCACTGGTAGTAAGGTTAGGGCTTAGTCATTTCTTCCCAGTGCTTATGCTGTTGCACTGTGTGGTCAGATCTCCATGATGGTCTGAAAGCTTCTTTCCACGCCTGCTTCCCATCACATCTGTCTTTCACAGGGGTCACTGCCAATAAATCTCTTTCTCTCCTAACCTCTTCTGAGCGTCTGCTTCCCAAACTATCCAACTAATACACCAGG
Organism: Odocoileus virginianus; assembly: GCF_023699985.2. Taxonomy (NCBI): domain Eukaryota; kingdom Metazoa; phylum Chordata; class Mammalia; order Artiodactyla; family Cervidae; genus Odocoileus; species Odocoileus virginianus. The sequence goes on along the minus strand of NC_069685.1, from coordinate 47,271,701 downwards.
GTTATTTTTTAACAGGTTGGACTTCCCAGGGGCAAGAAATACAATGTTCCCAAAGGTTCCAGCAAAATTCCCAAGTCTGACTCCCATTGGTTGAAACTGGGTTACTGCTTATCCTGGAACCCTCCCTGTGAATCTGATTGGCCAGACTTGAGTCATGTGGCCACTTGTGGGCAGGGTCATCCATGTCTAAATATCTTGACCCAAAGAAGAGAGCTGTAGTTCCCCAAAGGAAAAATCTGGGTTCTCCTCTCAGAAGAGAAAGGGAATCAATGCTGATCATGCATAAACAGCAGGTCTACCTCAGAAGGCTATGAAATCAGAAGGCCTGGCCTTAAGCCAGCTTGTCACATCGCCTCTTCTGGGACTCAGTGTCCACATCTATGAAATGGGCAAATGGCAAGTGGATCCCACTCTGCTTCTCTTCCTCACTCTCTGTCTCTGTCTGTCACTTTGCTTCTCTTTCTCACTCTGTCGTTCCCTCCCTCTCAGCTGATCTCTGCTCACAACTCTCTGAACAAATCCATCTGGGCCCCGTGCTGTTTGCAGAAGCCCCTTCCAGATGGTGGGATGGATTTGAGTCAATAGCTTGGTGTGCTAATGACAGAGCTAATTTTTAATAATGATGAAATGTGATAAGGAAAAAACCCTCATCTGGATCAGCTCAAGATACCGAGTCCAAACCGTACCATCCTCTGCAGTCCTGGCTGTCCCCAGAACAGGTGTGGTTATTCCATAGCCAGAGCTTGCCTTGCAGCCTCGGTCTCTTCCTGGAACGGCCTCAGAGTTTGGAAAGCCAGGGCCATCTGAATCTGCAATGGGTGAGTCGCAATGGGTGAAAGAAATCTCTTTCAAAGAAGCTCAAGTCTGGAGGGAGCTTACTGTTAAGTGCAGCAACCACAGAGCACATGCGTGCATCAAACAAAGCCGTACCAGTCAGCGTACCCGGATGTGAGCTGCAGAGACAGTCTAGCTGCTTCTAGTTGAAAAGGCATTTACTGAAATGATGCCAACGATGCTCACAGAGTTGTTGAGAAGCTGCAAAAATACACTCCCCAAATGAGTGAGGATGTCCAGACAGAGAGAAGCGTGCTGCAACATCAGCCTGATGAGGCCAGCATTGCTGGACTTTGATGCTCTGGACACTGGCTGCCGCTGCCACCACCAGGAAAGCTTCTTCCTGCCTCTGCTTCTTCAGGTCAGGAGTTCTCAACTCAAAGTCTAGTTGGTCAAGGGACTTCCCTGGCGGTCCAGTGGTTAAGACCTTGCCTTCCAATGCACGGATTGGGGGTTCAGTCCCTGGTTGGGGAGCTAAGATCCCACATGCCTTGCATGCTAAAAGCCAAAACATAAAACAAGCAATATTGTAACAAATTCAATAAAGACTTTTAAAATGGTCCACATTAAAAAACAAAACAAAAAATTTCACAAAACCTAGTTCGTCAAGTTCTGTCACACTCTCACACCCTTGCTGGAAGGTAGGGAAGGCATTAAGCACACAGGCTCTGGAGCCAGACTTGCTCAGTTGCTCAGTCGTGTCCAACTCTTTGCCACCCCATGGACTGCAGCATGCCAGGCTTCCCTGTCCTTCGCCATTTCCCAGAGCTTGCTTAAATTCACGTCCATTGAGTCAGTGATGCCATCCAACCATCTCGTCCTCTATCATCCCCTTCTCCTCCTGACTTCTATCTTTCCCCACATCAGGGTCTTTTCCAATGAGTCCACTCTTCACATCAGGTGGGCAATGCATTGGAGCTTCAGCTTCAGCATCAGTCTTTCCAATGAATATTCAGGGTTGATTTCTTTTAGGATTGATTGGTTTGATCTCCATGCTGTCCAAGGGACTCTCAAGAGTCTTCTCCAGCACCACATTTCAAAGGCATCAATTCTTTGGCTCCCAGTTTGGGTGGGTCCAAATCCAGGCTCTGTCACTTATGCTCTGTGCACCCCTGGGCACCATGTGTGCCTCAGTTTGCTCACCTGCAAAATGGGGATGATGATTGTGCCTGCTCCCCTAGAGGTGTATGACTTAAATGAAAGAATATGTTTGAAGTGTGTCAAAGAAATAGCTGAACAAGCATTCAGAGTTTTAGTTTTAATTCTTTAAAAATTATCAGTTGGCATTGACGAGGTGAGGTAGCTGCTCTCTCTTACAAAGACTCAGATTGTGGGAATTCCCCAAATGCAGAAAGGAAGATCCAGGTGACAGGCATCTCCCACAGTAATTCCCTTTCCTTTCTCTACTGCTCATATTTATTTCTATTTTAAGCCTTGATTCCCTTATGCTTTTCTGAAGTTTCAGTCAATCTGGGGACACACCTACCTGTTCCCCAGGATTGCTCCTTAACAATGAAATCTAGGGAGTTCCCTGGTAGTCCAATGGTTATGAATCCACCTGTCAATGCAGGGGACACAGGTTCAGTCCCTGGCCTGGGAAGATCCCACATGCTGCTGGACAACTAAGCTATTCTATGAAGAATAGCCCCTGCTTGCCACAACTAGAGAAAGCCTGTGTGCCGCAACAGGTAGTCGCAAAGAATCAGACACGAGTTAGTTACTGAACAACAAAATATGCAGCAACGAAGACCCAGCAAGCCAAAAATAAATAAATAATAAAATTTAAAAAAACAATGAAACCTGAATGCCATTAAGAAAATTGTGACTTCTCCAGTTTACCGCAGTCCCTACCACTCCCTGCACCTGCTCTGTTTAACTCATTTATTTTACTTAGCTTGGTTCATGTGGGCATTTGAGTTTATGGTCCTAGAACCAAAGAACTGGGAGTTTGGGAAGACAAAAAGATAAAACCTAAAAGCTTTTGTATTTACTTTCATGGGAGTCAAGTAGGGAGTCATCCCTACTTGAAATAATGTCTGGATCTGTGATCTGCTTGCGAGGGGGAAAGGATAAAACAAGTACACAGCCTTATATGTGTGTATGGGCTTCCCTGGAGGCTCTGTGGTAAGGAATCCACCTGCCAATTCAGGAGATGTGGGTTCAATCTCTGGGTCAGGAAGATCCCCTGGAGGAGGAAATGGCAACTCACTCCAGTATTCTTGCCTGGGAAATCCCAAGGACAGAGGAGCCTGGCAGGCTACAGTCCATGGGATCACAAAAGAGTTGGATTTGACTTAGAGACTAAATAACAATATGGATGTATATATTACACATTGCCAACATGTCCTGCACTGCCCTCAACCCCAAGGACATGACCAACATAATCTCAGGAACCCATCTTTCAGGGTCTGTGTCCTGGAATCATTCCCACAGCTAGTTCTGTATCGAAGTCCAACCAGGAAACAGAAATGTCATCAGTAATTTGAACTGGGAATGTTGACTACAAAGAATCATTAACCAGGAAGAGGAGATTAACGAACTAAAGGGATAAAAGAAGGGACTTCCCTGGCCGTCCAGTAGTTAGGACTCTGCTTTCACTGCTGGGGGTGTGAGTTCAATCCCTGGTTAGGGAACTAAGATCCTGAAAACTGCGTGGTGTGGCCAAATCGAAAAAAAAAAAGGGGAAGAGGAGGTGATAATAGAAGACTCTAGGGGGTCCAGAAGTAGCAAGTACAAAGGAACAGCTGAGGGAAAGGGGATAATGAAGGGATTACAGTTCTTGCCTCCTCCCCGGGACTGATATTCTTAAAAGAGGGTCTGGCGACCACAAGAACAGTCTGCTGGACTGAAGAGGCGACAGAAGGTGAAGGCTCTGGCTGGTCTGTGTGTACAATCCACCACTGCTGGAGGGTGTGAACTGCTCTCTGTAAATGACCCTCTGGGTGGGGAGAGTGTGGCCTGAGGGTGCGCACCCTTCAAGGCTGCCAGGCAAGGAGGACAGGACCCAGAGCGCTGCTGACATTGGTGTGAGAGCAGCTGGGCTCCTGCTCTGAATGAAAGAGCGGGACTGCCAACCTTCTGCCCTTTATGGACAGAGCCTAGCGTCCTACCAGCTGTCAGAGGAGGGACTTCACCAACGGTCTAATGGTTAAGACTCCACCTTCCAATGCAGGGGGTGCAGGTTCAATCCCTGGTGGGGGAACTAAGATCCCTCAGGCTTTGGGGTGCAGCCAAAAAGTAAAAAAAAAAAAAGGAAAGAAAAGAAATATTCCTGCGGCCAGCTCCAGTGTCTTGAAGCAGGGTAAAGAAGGATGGATTTGGGGCTGAGAGATAATAAAGTAGCAACTGGCTCAGGGAGAAAGACCTGGGAGTCTGGGAGAGGGTTCAGGAGAGTCTGAAGGGAGGAGAGGAGGTGTGAAGGGGGAGGAACATGGATCAGGAGGAAAAGAGAATTTTAAGAAATATTTTTGTGAACCATCCTTTATGGTAAAAGTAAATAAGGACCTTGGGACTTCCCTGATTAGTCCAGGGGTTATGATTCCCCCCTTCCACTGCAAGGGGCATGGGTTCAGTCTCTGGTTGGGGAACTAAGATCCTGCATGTTGCATGGCACAGCCCCCAACATGCCCCCCACCCCCACAAAAAAGAGAGAGAGAAAGACCAGGAGGTTGTTATTAAAAAGTAAATAAGGACCTTGAGTTATTTAGGAATTTCTTTATGATTGATGGACAGTGTTACTCTGACCACAATATAGCGTCTGAGGGAAATTGGTTCCTAGAGCTGCTGCAGATACCAAATCCTTGGATGCTCAAGTCTCATATATAAAATGACCTAGTACAGTGAGTGAATACAGTCTGCCCTCAAATTCATGGGTTTTGCCTCCATGGATTCATGATTGGTTGAATCTGGAGATTCAACCTGTGGATTCATCCACCTGTGGATGTGGAGGGCTGACTGTACTCTTCTGAGATTGGACCACTTGAGTCCTGGGTTTCTAATTGGCTTATGACAGTTTTCTGTTGGCCTAAAGCCATCAAACAGAGGTTTACAATGAATGTTTTCTTTTAAGGGATCCTATTTTATATTATAGGTTCTTGTCTTTCCATGTGTTGAGCTAGGAATTTGGAAGTCCAAGTTGTCGTTCTGAGTCTCAAGTTTCACCACATAGCTGTGTGATGCTTGGCAAATCACTTCACCCCTTTGAATCTCAGAGTTTTTTATCTACCAGATGGGGAAACTAGAGTCTGCTCATCCAAACTCTAAGGAGTGTTGTGATGATAAAGTCAGAGCCTGGATATGAAACTGCTCAGACAAAAGACACAATTTTGTTCACTCACATGGATCTGTCTGTAACCACACAGCTGGTGTAATGGTAGGAAATGATTTTTGCTTGGAGGTAACAGAAAACCTCACTATTGTGGCTTAATAAGGATTTACTTTTCTCATTTATCAAGAATTCTAGAGGTAGTCATCTCTGGATGATGATAAAGCTGCACACTAATGTAAGGGCTAATCTCTGATTCTCTGGGCCTTCTCCTCTTGGTCCACAAGACGGCTGCCACAACTCCAGCCATCATAGTGACATTTAAGGCAGGAAGAAGGGCTAGGGCCTGATCAGTAACCTCTGTTCCTATTTCTGGGAGGTGAAGGCATTCCCCAATTATCTTTAGATTTCTTCCGTTTCATCTCACTGGACAGAAGTAGGTCTTCAAGACAGTCTGGGAAAATGACAATTTGACTTTCCCATCTCTTAGAGAGTGAGGAGGTCAGGGAGAAAGAAGTTGGGGCTGGATGCTAGATTAGATAGCTAACAGTGTTTGGAATAGCTGGCAAGTTCTAGATGGCAAAAACTAAAATTGCTCTGTGATGGGGGGAGTAAGCTACAGAAGGATTTTGATTTCCATCCTTGTGATTCCTGTTTGTTTGACTCCTTTCATGGGGCCTGGCTTCATTTGAATAGCTAACATTTTACTTTGGAGGTGGAATTATATTAAAAATCAGATGCTTGTCATTATGCAAATGACTGTCTCGCTATAGCTTAGGATTTTCATTTTTCCATGAATTATTCCTTTTTCAGTGCTTTCCCCACACCTCTTGGAAGAAATAAAAACAACCACTGACTAGTCAGAGGAATTTTCCAATCATTCAGTCAACGGATATTTATTGAGTGTCTTCCATGCTCCAAGAGCTGTTCTAAACTCTTTGAGACAGAGGAAGACGTGGTTTCTGCAGTATTGGGGCTTATATTCCAGTGGAAAAGATAAGCAGCAAGTAAATGAATAAATCAAATAACGTATGAGGATAATACATGCTATGAAGAGATTTTTAAAAAGCCAGATAAATAGATTTGTGGGGGGAGAAGGCTTTTAAAATTTTTTCATTTGGTTGTACCTGGTCCTAGTTGCAGCATGCAGGATCTTTTGATCTTCATTGCAGCAAGTAGGATCTTTTTTTTAGCTGTGCCATGCGAGATCTTCTCAATGTGGCTTGGGCAATCTAGTTCCCTGCATAGGGATTGAACCCAGGCCCTCTGCATTGGGAGCTCAGAGTCCTAGCCACTGGACCACCAGGGAAGTCCCTGATGAGGGCTTTTTTAGATGGGGTGGTTGGCAAAGGTCTCTGAAAGGTGATATTTCAGGAGAAACTGGAAAGATGTGAAGAGACCAGGCATGTGATGATCTGGGCCAGAGGAAACAGCAAGTGCAAAGGCCCTGAGGTGAACAAGCTTGGTCTGTTTGAAGATGAAAAGGAAAACCAGGTGGCTACCACACAAAGAGAGAGGAAGAGAATGGCATGCGATGAGGTTGGAGACTTCAAAACCCATGGAGAATCATTCTCACTTCAAATATCTGCCTTCAGGAAGAACGCAGTTGCTTTTAAGGGGTCACCTGAGATAATCTCCTTTTTTTTTTTTTTTTTTTTGGCCTCACTGTTTGGCATGGGGGATCTTAATTCCCCAACCAGGGATTGAACCTAGGCCCCCTGCACTGGGAGTGAGGAGTCTTAACCACTGGATCACCAGGAAAGTCCCAAGTTCCCTTTCTTAAAATCAACTGTACTATATAATGTAACCTAATCACAGGAATACTCCAGGAGTCAAATCCATCATATTCACAGTCCTGGGGATTATACAGGGCTGGAATCTTAGAATTCTTACCCCCAAAATGCATGAATGAATCAACTTCCCCCACTCTCCATCTCTCATTCTTCCTCCACTTCAGAAGTCATTTCCTAGCCCCTGCCAACCCAACTACATTAGCTTTTGTTTTCTGGTTGCTGGGAGTTTGGTCCATTGTGTCTGCAATGCTCCCAGTCTGGACTTTGGGTCTCTGTTTGTGCCTTTTTAATAGTGACACCATTCAACCCCAGGGCTTTTGCACTTCCAGCTCCCACTGACTGACAGGCTCAGCCCTCATGTGGCTCAGTCTCTCACTCTTCTAAATATTTGCTCAAATGTCATCTTTGCAGGGAAGCTTTTTCTGACTCCCTTCCCTCCCACTCTAAAAATATTTTCTCTACTTGTTTTATTTCTCTTCTTTGTACTTATTTTCACCCGACCTGCTATATATTTTGCCAATCTATTTGGTTTATAGTCTCTCTCCCCACACTAGAATGTCAGCTTTCCCCACGCAGGGAATTTGGTCTGAATCTCTGTCATATCCCCAGGGCACACAACAGCACCTAGTGCAAAGTAGGGGCTCAATAAATATTTCCCCAAAGAATGAGTGAGTGAGGATTAAGGAGGACAGTTTTAACTTTCTTCATTTGTCTTTCCTTTTTCTTTCTTTTCTTTTTGTTGCAAAATCTGAACAGGCACCAGGCTTCCTTCCCCAGGCAGCCTCGTTATATAATCAGGACCTTCGTTCAGCAAGAAGCTGTCAGCACTGCTTCAAGCGGTTATACTTAGCGTTTCCAGCCTCTCATTTCAGCTGCATGAGCTCTCCCGAGGAGCTCTGGAAATTAGGCCTCGCTTCTACAGGGAGAGAGGACTGCTGGCACCAGGCAAGGTGGCCCTGGAGGCTGATGGGGCACTTGTGGGTGGTGGTGGACTAGCAGCCCTGACCTCAAGATCAGCCCATGGCTGATGTCACGCTCAGAGCACCCACCTCTAGGGGTGGAAGGCGAGTTCTGTCCTGTAAATCACAGAGATACGAGAAACTGAGGGTGGGAGGAGAAAAGAGATTGATGGAGGTCAGATCTAAGCTATGCCACTTGTTAGCTGTGTGTTCTTGAGTGCCCCCAAGTATCCCAAGGATTCTGTGGATTCAGGCAACAAACACAGCATCTTCAACTCAAAACTCACTTGTGTTTCTGAAACCTGCAGCAGACATCAGCAAAAGCCAGGACACCAAACAGTGCTCATGGTCCTGGCAGGAGCAGCCACACCCTGCCGGGGGACCTGCCCAATAACAATGGGAAAGCATCAGCCTCTCAGAGATCTCTCTCAGCCACTGGACCCGTCCTTAAATCCCGAGGAGTCTAGGATTTCCCTGGTGGTCCAGTGGCTAAGACTCCTTGCTCCCAAAGCAGGAGGCCTAGGTTTGATCCCTGGTCAGCGAACTAGTTCCCACATGCCGCAACTAAAGATCCTGTGTGCCACAATGAAGACCTAGTGCAGCCAAATAAATAGTATTAATTTAAAAAGATAAGAAAATAGGATTTCCTCAAAATTACAAACTTAAAATCTCAAGAAGTCCTGTGTACGAATGTTCCTTCCATGGCCAGTTTACTTGAGGGCTACAAACTCAACCTGGTTTGTTATAAGTATTCATTTTTAATATACACTGTTTTATGTGATTAATAAAAGATTTCCAATTCAGGTTAGCTCATTATGCATTATGAATTTGTAAATGTCAAGGAGATGATTGCCATGAGATTTAGATGGTGTGGTTCTAAAGATGTTGTACCCAGGGGGCCTTTCACTGTTGCATTTAATAAGCTCAATGGCATCCCCTGCCCCCAAACAGGTGCTGGTTCTGCCTGGGGGCCACCGTGGAGCTCAGCTCCTTGGTATCTCTAAGGCACGTGAATTTTCTTGCCAGGTCTCTGTTTTCCCAGCCAATCAATTTTTGTAAAGTTCCGTCATCAGTCCTAATAGCTCAGGTTGCTATTTCCTGTTCAAGTTCAACGTGGTGGGAAAGTTAAGCAGCTCTCAATAGTTAACTGTATGACCATCCTGTTGAGGCAGTTTTTTTTTTTTTTAATCATCTTGGCCCCACCATTAGGCATACAGGGATCTTAGTTCCCCTATCAGGGATGGAACCCGCACACATTGCAGAGTCTTCAATGTTTCTTCCAGGGAAGTCCCCAGCTCTACATCTTTTTTAAAAAAAATTGATTAACTTATTTACTGGGCTGCCTCTGGTCTTAGTTGCCACACGAGGGCATCTTCATTGTGTCACGAGGGACCTTTCATTATGGCCCACGGGTTCTCTAGTTGGGGTGCACAGGCTCAGGAGCCCCACAGCATGAACCTGTATCCCCTGCATTGCAAGGCGGACTTTTAACCTCTGGACCACCAGGGAAGTCCCCCCAGCTCTGCATCTTGATATTAAGAATAGATTTCTGAGGAGATGGAGTAAGAGTACTGTGGTGCCTAAGATAGGGCTTTGGGGACCGCTCTGCTTTTTGAATCACTTGGAGCAAATTGATTAAATTTCAGAGACCCAATTTCCTTATCTGTAAAGTGGGGGTAAAAACCCCTCTCCGACTTTACTGGGACAGTTAAACGATTTGTTACATTGGAAGGTCTCAATAAACAGCAAGACAAAAATGATGATATTCAGCTTCTCAGATATTAAGGGGCACCCATATCTGGGCACCTAAGCTAATAGGGCAGGTTTCCTCCTTTGGGGCAGGGGAGCCTAATGAAGGGAACCGAACATGCTGACTCACTAATGATGCTCTGACGAGCTTTTCTCTACTTGTATGTTTAACCGAGACCTCCTGCCTTACTGCTAGCAGGTGTTGCTGTGAAAAACTGAGGTTCTCCAGTTCTAGGGTTCAAAGTGCAGGACTTGCTCAACACAAATATTCTTAAGGAATTGCAGCTATATTTAAAATTCTTTTTTTTTTTTTTTAACACACTTAAAGCACGAGCATTGCCTTCACCTCTTTTGCCTGCTGAATGAACGGGTGTTTGGTAACCGTAAGAGTGAGACGGAAGCTCCCTCATCAACAGAGAAGTGTCCTTTTCACACAGTGGCTACTTACAGTGCACATCAGTCGTGTGATCTGCTATGTACCCGTCTTCTGAAAATAGCATCATGGATCTCCCAAGGAAAACACGCCTCTCCCCACCCACAGGGGGCGTGGCTTGGGCGGAGCTGATGTCCCTCCCAGCTCCTGGATTGGACTCAGATCTGGTCAATTAGCATATCCAATCTCCCTGGGCACAGTGATTCGTCCATCAATAAGCATGTGACCTCACTGTGGCAAATGATATTCCTTCTTGTCATTCTGCTGATACAGAATCCTGAGAACGTTGGGTCCCTGGAACCAGACAAGCTTGGAGTCACGGACACTTTGATTATGTGAGCCAATAAATAACTTTGACTTAAGTTTTCGTCTTTAGAAAATGTAACATTGCTCTGAATCCTATGGTACCAGACAAGAAGAAATCTCTTGGCCCTATGCAGCCTAAATGCAGTGATTTGACAAGCCAAGAAATTTTAACTGGAGTTCTCCAAGACAGGAAGGTGTAGGACTACATCCATCAAGCACGTGTCTCCTTTTTTCCATCAATGCTTCCACAGTTGCACCCATCCTATCCTGTGTTGAAGGACACGATCCTGTCCTGTGTTGAATCATTTCCTGTACCTCCGTGGAGCTTCCATGCTTTGAAAAATCCAGAGAAGGTAATTAGCATTAATCCTGGCGTGGTTAAAAGCTCTCTAATTTTTCCACAGGAAGCTTCCCTAAACAAAGACTAAAAGATAAATATAATTAATTTGTGAGAGGAACAAAAAGTATTTTAAAATGCACACGGGCATACGTGGTCAGTAGAAAGAACTTCACAGATGGGACAAACCCAGATATTTTCTGGACATGGCACTATATCATCCTTCACACTCAGATTTTATCACAGGGAGTGTTTTACATATTATGATAATGAGTGATGATAACATTACAGTTCAGTTCAGTTACTCAGTTGTGTCCAACTCTTTGCGACCCCATGGGCTGCAGCACGCCAGGTTTCCCTGTGCATCACCAACTCCTGGAGCTTACTCAAAATCATGTCCATAGAGTCGTTGATGCCATCCAACCATCTCATCTTCTGTTGTCCCCTTCTCCTCCTGCCTTCAATCTTTCCCTTCAATCTTCAGGGTCTTTTCCAATGGGTCAGATCTTTGCATCAGGTGGCCAAAGTTTTGGAGTTTCAGCTTCAGCATCAGTCCTGACAATGAATATTCAGAACTGATTTTCTTTAGGATGGACTGGTTGGATCTCCTTGCAGTCCAAGGGACTCTCAAGAGTCTTCTCCAACACCACAGTTCAAAAGCATCAATTCTTCGGCTTTCAGCTTTCTTTATAGTCCAACTTTCACATCCATATTGGACTACTGGAAAAACCATAGCTTTTACTAGATGGACTTTTGTCGGCAAAGTAATGTCTCTGCTTTTTAATATGCTGTCTAGGTTGCTCATAACTTTTCTTCCAAGGAGCAAGTGTCTTTTAATTTCATGGCTGCAGTCATCATCTGCAGTGATTTTGGAATCCCAAAAAATTAGTCTGTCACTGTTTCCATTGTTTTCCCATCTATTTGTCATGAAGTGATGGGGCCAGATTCCAGATTTTAGTTTTCTGAATGTGGAGTTTTAAGCCAGTTTTTTCACTCTCCTCTTTCACTTGCATCAAGAGGCTCTTTAGTTCTTCACTTTCTGCCATAAGGGTGGTGTCATCTGCATACCTGAGGTTATTAATATTTCTCCCGGCAATCTTGATTCCAGCTTGTGCTTCATCCAGCCCGACATTTTGCATGATGTATTCTCCATATAAGTTAAATAAGCAGGGTGACAATATGCAGCCTTGACGTACCCCTTTCCTGATTTGGAGTGATAATTTCACTAAATTTCTAAATTTCATAGTGACCATCTCCTGGATATTGACAAATTCATAATACACAAAAAATGAATCTGAAGGGAAAATCTGTCATTAATTGCATAAATCAGAGAATGTATATTAAAAAGAATTAAATAGGGACTTCCCTGAAGGCCCAGTGGTTAAGAATCTACCTTCCAATGCAGGAGACGTGAGTTCAATCCCTAGTTGGGGAACTAAGATCTCACTTATCATGGGGGCACCTAAGCCCTCATACCACAATGAGAGAGCCCTGTGCACCACAATGAAGACCCAGTGTGGCCAAAAAAAAAAAGAAAAGAAAAGAAAAAAAACAAACAAGTTTGAATTTGTAGACCTCAAATCCAGATTTGAGCAAAAGGACACTGCAATGCACTCAGAAATGTAAACAGGTGCAACTTTCCCCAGCGGCATTTGATGTGAAAATCCTCAACAGCACAGGTTTTCATTTGACAATTTGTTTTTTAGGATTACACCCTGTAGAGGTAATTAAGAGCATGTATAAAGGTGCAGGAATGAGACTGTTGCTTTTTTTTTTTCATTTATTTTTATTAGTTGGAGGCTAATTACTTTACATCATTGCAGTGGTTTTTGTCATACATTGAAATGAATTAGCCATGGATTTACATGTATTCCCCATCCCAGTCCCCCCTCCCACCTCCCTCTCCACCCGATCCCTCTGGGTCTTCCCAGTGCACCAGGCCCGAGCACTTGTCTCATGCACCCAACCTGGGCTGGTGATCTGTTTCACCCTAGATAATATACATGTTTCGATGCTGTTCTCTTGAAACATCCCACCCTCACCTTCTCCCAGAGTCCACAAGACTGTTGCTTTTGAACACTGAAAAATTGTAAATGACCTCAAATGTTCAGCCACATGAAAACTGGTTGAACAAAAGATGGCATTTCCAATGATAAGATGGCACACATTAAAACGATCATATAGAAAAATGCTTAGATGATGTGGAGAGATGTTCCTAATGTATAGTTAAGTGCAAAGAGCAAGTTAAAACAATACATGCCATGTGAGTCCATTTTAAATAAGTCAGTGGGAAAAGCATTAAGAGATTAGGAGTGGTTGTCTCTGGGGTATGGGAGTTATGTTCTTTCAATATTTGTATCTTTGAGTTTCTGCCAGGAATACATAATTTGAAAGATAATTTAATCCTCACAAATTCAGCATAAAGGAAGTACAATTTTCTGTATTTTTTCTACCATTTGACTTAAGTTATCTTGTGAGTAGTTTGAGCTTTTCTTGCCTGTATCAATTAGACTGCTTTTGGCTGCAAGTAATGGATATCCAAAAGGCAGTTCTTAAACAATTGTTTTTATCTCAGTGAACAGGAAGTTTGGAGGCACTACTTCTGGGGCTGACACCATAGCTCAAGGGTTGTCAGAAGCTCTCTGTCTTTCTGCTCTGCCACTGTAGCTGTGGGCATCGTGCTGCCTCAAGGTCAAAAGAGGCTGCCACAGTCCTTCTATCACACCTTCACTCTACAAAATGCCAAGAAGAAAGGGGGAAGAATAGAGCAAAAAGGGCCCTTTGCCTCTTTCATCTGATCAAGGAGAGCAGTCTCCCCACAACTTTCCTTTACATCTTATTGGTCAACACTGGGTCATACAGTTCAATAAGAACAGTCCCTGGTATGAGGTTTTATGGTTGGTTTGGATGTGTGAGGATTCATCCCCCTGCTCTCAGGGCAGGACACACTGCCACTCACATCAGTTGGGAATGTGTTGAGAAGATAGGGCTGCATCAGGTTTTGGGGGGGCCTGGGTTGTGCAGAGGCAACAGTAGATGGAGGAAGCAAAACCCATCCTTCTTGGCGGCTAATGGATCCTGGAATGAGACTGCCTGGGGTCAGATCTGATTCTGCCACTCTCTGCTGGCGGTGTGACCATAGGCAAATCATTTAATCCCACTGTGCCTTGGTTTCTTCAATCAGAAAACAGATGATTGTGAATTAAAACATTCAGCCCTAAAGAATGGACAATAGGTTGCAACAAAATCTTGGACACAAGTGTTTATAGCAGCACTATTCATAACTGCCAAAAGGTGGAAACAACCCAAGTATCTAATAACAACCGAATGGATAAACAAAGGTGTTATATCCATGCAACAGAATATTATTCAGCTAGAAAAATGAATGAAGTACTGATCTACACTACAGTGGGGATGGACCTTGAAAACTTTTAAGTGCCAGAAGCCAGGCACAAAAGATCACATATTGTATGATACCACTTATATGAAATGTCTAGAACAGGTGAATCCATAGAGACATAGAGTAAGTGGTTGCCCCTGATGCTGGGAAAGATTGAGGGCAGGAGGTGAAGCGGACAACAGAGAGTGAGATGGTTGGATGGCATCACTGACTTGATGGACATGAGTTTGAGCAAACTCTGGGAGATGGTGAAGGACAGGGAAGCTTGGCTTGCTGCAGTCCATAGGGTAGGAAAGAGTCGGACATGACTGAGTGAATAACAAGAGACTGGGGGTGCTGGGGAGAGTAGTTAGGTACAGGGTTTTTGTTTTGGGTGATGAAAAGTTCTGGAACTGGATATAAATGATGACTGCACAGCTTCGTGAATTGTACTAAATACCACTGAATTGGACACTTTAAAAATGGTTAAAACAGGGACTTCCTTGGTGGTCCAGTGGCTAAGACTCCGTGCTCCTAATCAAGGGGGCCCAGGCTCAATCCCTGGTCAGGGAACTAGATCCCACATGCTGCAGCTAAGAGTTCACATGCTTGCAACTGAAAGATCCCAAATACTGCAATTAAAAAAAAAGATCCCTCATGCTGTAACAAAGACCAGGCATAGCCAAATAAATAATTATTTAAAGAATCTTCTCAACTTTCCCATTAAAAAAGTGGTTAAAATGGTATGTCATGTGCATTCTACCATAATTAAAAAAATCAAACCACACAAAGCACTTGGAGCAGTGCCTGCCCAGCCTGTGTTAAATACCATGTCCTTGCTTCCAAAGATGAGTCGTTGTTCAGCTCTACACCTTGAAACTTGCTCCAAAATCCCACCCTTCTGGTGCCTTTCTTCTAGGCTGCTTTCTCACACCCCCTCCCACCACCTCTCCTGGGAATCCAGGGAACTTTCTATTGCTTCCAGGCCATGCTGGCAGTTTCAGGAGGGTTGTTTAGTGTGCTTTCTGCTTAAACACTCTAGGACGCCACGCTTCCCTGGGGTCTCCCCACCCTCTGGGGTGCTACCTGAAAGCGGCTCAAGTCCCCTCCTAGTCTCCATCTTCACAAGGTCATCAGGGCTTCTGCTGCCTTCCTAGTTATTGTTGTTGCTTAGTCCCTCAGTCATATCTAACTCTTTGTGAACCCATGGACTGTAGCCCGCCAGGCTCCTGGCTCAATCCTTAATCTATTGTCTTTTCATTCACTCATTCATGACCACTATTTATTAGAAATTTCCCTTGCCTTCAGCACTATTCTTGACACCAGCTATTTGGTGAACAAGACAGGTGCAGTGGAAGAGACCAGAAGTCAATAAGTTTCTTCCTTGAAGAAACATATGATGCTGGCAGTAACTGTTGTACAGAAAAATGAAGTGGAGAAAGAGGACACAGAGAGAGAGAGACACGGGGTACTTGAGGTCCTAGGTCCCCAGAAACATTGTCAGAAACGGGCCCCCTTCCTTCCATCACTGGTCCATATATCCAGGAACGGTATTCCTATATAAGGAACTTGTTTTCCTTGTATATTCCAGGAACTTGTTTTCCTATATAAGTGAGTTCCACCGCTTTTTTGAGAGACTCCCCTTCTCCACCATTAACTGGGTGGCGGAGACATGATTGAGTCGATTCTGTTCCCTGGAGAGAATGCCAGCGATGGTTCAGGTAACCTTGAGTATTTATTTGCATTGGAAAACGAAGACAATCCCTCTTGCAAAGAACATCTCAAAGAGTGATTCCGGTGGGGGTCGCCGCCAGAGTGTCGGAAGCGTTGTCTGTGCAGAGGACACAGCTGTCTCTTCAAGCCTCTGCGAGTTGGAGGAGGTGGGGAAATCTCTCTGCCTGGTGCTCCCCTTTCCCCCTCCCTCCGTCCTGTCCTCTCCGCGGTCTTTCTTCAGCTGCTCAGGCCAGGCCCGCAGCGCCAAGGACAGCCACGAGATGGCAGTGTCGCTCTACGCTTGTAGCCGGGCGGGCGCGTGGGTTGAGCTGGAGCAGAACTAGGGGCGGGGAAAGGTGCCAGGGGACCCGCGTAGGGGGTGGCTGCCAGGTGGGTGAGGGCTGGCGGGGCCTGGGGGAGCCTAACCCGAAGGATAGGGCTTCCGACTGGGGGGCCCCACATTTGCAGAACGTGGGGAAGGCTGCTCCTGGCCTCAGTTTCCCCATCTGCACACAGAGGGAGAGCCTGGACTGTGTCATTCTTTTGATCCTGCCCCAAGCTCTGAGGCCAGCAGGCTGGGCGTGAGATTCTGGGATTTGCTGGGTGGCGGGGGGATGCGGTGGGAGACCTGCGGTCTCCTAGATCATTGCTGCCAGTCCTTCCCGCCTTCCCCGAGGATCTTCAGAATTCAGGTAGACCTTTTTTTCCTGCTCAATTACCCTTGAAACCACCCCATTAGGTAGAGATTCAGGGGCCTGGTTAATATGCAGAAGATCTTAGCCAGCCGTGGATAGACTGAGGCAGGGCTGGCATCCTCATCTTTGCTTACGTAAGATCTCAGAGAGGGTTAGGTGCTGGTCCAAAATCACACAAAAGCCACCTTCAGAGTCAGAGCCTTCTTCACAGCCTCTGGTTCCACCAGCAGCAGCATCGGTCACGGCGGGGGAACCGCGGCTACTTTAGCTTCAGAAGAGCAGCACTCGGAACAATACGTGATGGGAGGGGGGCTACAGAGGGAGTGGGCTGTGTGGGGGTCTGTTTTAGATGGTGTGGTCTTGAAGGCCTCTCTGAGGAGGTGGCATTTGAACTGAAATCTTAAGAGAGAGATCTTCCCGCTGTGGGAAGATGGGGAAGGAAGTGCCCAGAGGAGGAGTTCGCTAAAGCAAAGGCTCGGAGGTGGGAACAAGGGCGTGCCCAGGGACACCAGGAGGCCGGCGCGGCTAGGATGGTCTGGGGGTGGGAGTGGGGGTAGGGGTGGGGCTGGGGTCGTAGAGCTGCAAAGGATGGTGTCTGTGCCCTCAGCCTACGCTCCGCCCTGGAGAAGCGGGATGGCTCTGTGGGGTCCGCAGGGATGGTCCAGAGCTGGGGGAGGCAGGCAAGCACTGTCTGCCATCACCTGATAGCATATAGAGCCTTGGCCTGGGGACTCGCTGGATCGGTTCACCCCCTTCCCCTGCACCCCTGCCAGAAAACGACCTCCTATCTTTGGTCACAGCCCTCCAGCTCTGCTGCCTGGTCAAGATACCTGGGGCATTTTAGCATAGACAACCTGGGTCACTCCTGCTTTGCTCCCTGCGGGGACTTCCCTCCGGGTCCCTTGAGTTTGGGTTGTCCCCTCTTCTGAGCTGGAGAGTTCCCCACCACCATCAGCCCACATGGGTCTGGCACACAGTAGGTGCTCAGCTCAGCAAATACTTCTGAATTTGCTGGGGAAAGAGAAGAGACAGCTGTGCATAGCCGGCACGGAGGATCCCAACAAAGCCCCGGCAGCTTCTCGGGGATAATCCTCCTGCTCTGGGGAGACAGTCACAGAGAGAGGACTGATGGGCCTGTGCAAGGCCATCCCAGACTCACAGTGACTGCCCACTGTCCAGCCTGTCATGTGGCTCTCCTTGCATCCCAGGCTTCCAGCCCAAAGAGATCTCAGCGGGGGCAGGAGTTTCCTGCAAAAGGAGTCCATTAGCTGCATCGGAAGATCCCTTTATGTCTTGCAGTCAACTTGGGCCTGGGACTGGCCACCTGCCCCTGGCTCTTTCCTTCTTTTATCCAGGAAGAGCTGAGTGCTGCGGCTGCTAATGAGCTTGTCTGTACTAATGAAGCAGGTGCCCTGTCCCCCGACATCCCTCCTCGCCAGCTGGGAGGGGCGGAGGATTGTTCTGCTGATGTGAGCTCTGGGCCCACAGAGGAAAATCAGATACATAATGATAATGACCATCATGATGAGAATGATAATGTGGATAGCGGATCCCTTTAAATGAGCTCTTACTTCACTGGTCGGGGGCTTTACATACGTTGTCTGGGACACCAGGCGGACGGGGCAGTGGCTTCCATTTCTCAGATGGGACAGACGGAGGCTGCTGAGGTTGAATGACTCCCTCCAGGGCCGCTCAGCTAGAGTGGCAGAGCCAGGATTCTCTGTCTGGTCTCCAGGCCTCTTAAGTCTTCCCCAAATTTGTCTTTGCATCACCCCACCGCTGCCTTATTGACTGTTTCCGAGGAGTTTGACCCACTTTTTCATGGAAGACCGAGATACTGGAGCCCGGGGATGGTATGATGGGGGTTGGGGCAAAGACTCCGAAGCAGGTGGACCACCGCCCCCCCCCCCCCGCCCCACCCTTTACACTTCCGGCTCTGGAGCAACTTTCAGGGCATCTGAGGACCGCGGGCGGTGCCCCCACGTGCACCCAGCATGATTCATCCATTTTGTTTCGCCCCCCCCCGCCCCCGCCAACCCTCACGTCCGGGCCTAGCCTGGTTGCGGCGCCCGGGGAGGGGGCGGAAATCTAGGACTTCCGGAAAAATGGGTACTGTGACCCCCGCGGAGGCCCTGCCCCGAGGCTGGAAGAATCCGACCACTCGGTCCTCATTCTTGCCGCCGCTACACCCCCGCGCGGTCGCTGTCTGACCCTGCGCAGGGAACTCTTTCCGGGGACCTCTCTTGCCCGCGCCCCCTACCTCCGCGCGCTCTAAGGGCCTGCGAGAAATGGGCAGGCGAGTCCTATAGCTCCGGTAAAGAAGGGTCCCCCAAGGCTACGCGTGGGTAGCCATCCCTAAGACGCCTTCGATCTCTCTCAGGACCCCTCACCGCGCCCAGCCAGCGCGTCCACGCCCCGATCCTAGTGCGCTAAAGAAACTCCTCAGGTAGCCCCCGACTCCCGGAGGCCTCCCCTGCCTTCCCCTCCCTCACAGGCACCCCCCAACCTGTGCCAGACCTATCCCAGGACCTCTGGTCTGCGCATAGTCCCACAGTCCCCGTCCCCCGCAGACACCTCCCTCCAGACTCGCTGCCCCGTTCCTAGGACCCTTCCCATCTCCCTCGTCCCGCGACCTTGGGAACTCTCGCCACTACGCCCCGAAAGCGCCCGGATCTGTCCGCACTTTGCCCAGTAGGTCATCCCTCCGGCGGTCCCGGTCCCCGCCAACGCCCTGACCACCCCCGCGGGGCTTCCCAGGCCTTCTGCGGCCAGGCGCCCTCCCCCGGGGACGCCGGGTAGTGGCACGTCCCGCCGCCTATCGCCTGGCGGCCGCCTAGTGCCCTGTCTCCCGGCGGCGGGCCCCTCCCCCGGCCTCCCCGGCCCCTCCCTCCTCCCGCCTCGCCTCCCTCCTCCCCGGCGCTCGCGCGCTCGCTCACTCTCTCGCTGGCTCGAGGGGCGGCCGGCAGCTGGCGCGGGCAGAGGCGGCGGTGGTGGCAGCGGCGGCGGCGCGACCGGAATGGGACGGGCGCCGGGGCGCGGGAGTCGCGGCGGCGGCGGGGGCTGCGCAACTCGGGCCAAGTGCGGGGCGGCGGGCCAGGGCGCCGGGCGCTGAGCCCCCGCGGCCCCCTGCTCCCCGGCCGCGCACAGCCGAGCCCGGGAGAGCGCACTGAGGCACAGCCAGGGAAGCGCCGCCAGCGTCCGCCGCCTGCGTCTGGGGAAGAGCGGCGCCCTGGGAGCTAGCCATGCCCGGCGCCCCAGCGTAGCCGCGGGGGCCGCTCTCGGGAGCCGCGGGCCGGGCCCACCGCGCACCGAGGACCATGCCGCCCCCGGGCCGGGCGCCGCCGCTCGGGCTCCTGCTGGCCTTGACGGCCCTCCGGTGCCCAGGTAACGCGTTCCCAGTCCCCATCCCCGACCCCGGCCGCAGCGCACAAAGTTGGCTCCCGCACGGGGCAGCCACCTCCTTCTCAAGTCCCCGGCAGCTTGCGTCTCCCGAACTTGGACAGATCTAAGGAGACTCTGGGAACCCGGGGGTCCCCAGCACGTACCCCTTTGCCCAGCGCGAGACCTTGCCCGCCTTCCTTCCCAAACCCCCAGCTTTCCTGCGTATCCTTTCAGCGCGCAAGAGGCAACAGACCGGGTGCGCTCAGCCTCACAAGGCGGGTGGGGGCGCGCCTCCAGGAATCGAATCGCCTCTTTGCCTTGCCTTGGGGCAACATCCCCTCCAGGACCCGGTTCCCGCGGCGGTTTTGCTGTGGCAGAGTCGATGGGCCCCTTCTCTCCCTTTCCTGATGCCCGCGGGCGCACCGCCGGCTTTCCCAGGACACCTGCGGGGCCCCACCTTGAGGTCGTCACTGTCGGAGCTGTCTGACTAGTGCGCAGCCCCTCCCCAAGCCCCGCGGCACCCTCCTGCTTTTTCATCCCCGCCGAAGGTGCCCCTTCACCAAGTGGCCTTCCCTTGGCTACGGCGCATCCCGCTCTTAGCCTCCTGGAAACCCAGCGCCCTGACCCCAAGGCGGACAGGCAGTTCCGGGCGCGCAGAGGCGCCTGGAACATGGTGATGCCTAGAGCCATTGCTTGGGTACCATGGAGCCGGGCTCCCCGCTGGCTTCGGCGTAGCTGTTGCCAAAATCTAGCGAGTGGGGAAAGGCAAGATAGTCAGGTATTTTGGGTCTCCGCTGGAGTTTGAAAAGCTTTCTACTACCTTGGTGTGGCTACACGTTGGTTCCCGAGGACGCTTATCCTAAAATGCCAGTTCCTCCCCTGCTCCCACCCCAGGCAGCGAAGACTATCGTAAAGGTTTAGAGGAACGGAGAACAGTCACCAGCAGCATTCATATACATTTGGAGAGCTCGGTTCTCCAAACCTTTTAACATTAGGATCCGTGATTTGGGAGCAGGTAGCTTTTGCTTGAGACAGTTTCTTCTCATCTTGTTGATAAACAAACCACACAGCCACCCAGAACGCGACAGAAAATACAACTGTAACTTTTCAGCTTCAACTGTCTTGGAGGGTTGCAGTCAGGAGCCAATGTTGTTTGCCAACTTAATGTGTGATGTATTTGCATGGAAAAAGTAAATATTGTTTTGCTTTGAGATGCCCTTAAGTGACCCAAAATATTAAATAAAACCTACTCGGAGAAAGCCTTCTGTCAGAGATATCCATAGGCATTCAGCTTTGGCTCGGTTTAGAGAGTGGTGTTGAGCTTAACTGTGGATGAATCTTCAATCTGCTTGGCTAACAAGCAGCTCTGATCGCTCTTCAGCTAGCTCTCTGCGTTTCTCTGGTACCAAAGAGGGGCTGTTTGCTGGGGCTGAGGCTGTTTCCTCTTAGCCGAAGCCCTGGAGTCTGTTCTCCAAAGTGCACAGTCCCCTTGGACTTGAAAATTGCAGTTTTTGTATTGGTTTTGTTTCTGAACTGGGTGGAGGGGTAGGGGTGGTCAGAGTTTGCCTGGATGTGCTGCTAAGTGAAGGTGAGACATCTCCCAGAGAGGCTGTCTGCCTAATGCTTTGGAAGGGAACATGGTGAACCCTGGCTCCCCCTCCGCTAGCAACAGAAGAGCTGGTGCCTGCTCTGGGGGGGCCCAGTCCTGGCTGGAAAGGTATACCATCCCTGAAACCTGGTGCTGGCCCGGGTTCTGAGTCTGCCCCCAGGTCTCAGCTGGGCAGTTCATTCTGACAGGTGCTGCTACGGCAGAACCCTCACTGCTGCCACCAGGTCCTTGCAAGCACATATAAGCCTTTCTCTGATCCCCACCAGGGACATAAAGAGACAACAGTTCATAACTCTATATTTAGCACCAGTTAGGAGAGCTGGGAGGAAAAAAAACAAGGCTGAAATTCCTGAAAGATACTTAGCTGCCTACTGTTGGTTGAAAGGTTTGGAGGAATTAGCTAGAGCATCCTTCAGAGCTGGTTGGCTTTTCTGGTTAATTTCTGGCATGATTTCCCTACTACATTTGACGGGAGTCTCCAGGAGAGGGGCTGGAAGAGTTCAGAGGCGAGGAAGGACACTCTCTTCCCCCATCACACACAGGGGCTGTCTGCTCTGCACCCCTCCCCCCTCCTGCGTGGGTCGCTGCCATGGTAAAGAGTGTGGTGGGTGTACTTCTTTGAGCCTTGCAAGCGCTTAAACATATGGAACTGTACTTGGTAAGAGTCAGCACAAATCCCCCGGCTTAGCGACTAGGGGGCCCCCATTATTCAAGCCACTTTTGTGCACGCTATGGCTTTGCAAATTAGCGGCGCTGTTCCAGTGCCTGCTGGGGAAAATGGACGTGCCTTGCTCCATTGACCCATTGTGTTCGGGGTCTAATAAAATCCGGGTGGGTGGGGAACCCCCGACAGAGGGTCCTTGTGAGTGGCAGAGCCTGCTAGTCTGATGGGAGGGTGGGTGGGGGAGACTTTGGCTTCAAGGCAGAGATGCTCTTAGCCGTGCCTGGCACCTTGGCGTGGCATGTGGTATATTTCTTTCTCATTACAATAGTGATTTTTGGGGGGGGGTTGCCTGTGTGTGGTGTTGCTCTTTAGAGAGGTGGCCTTGGGGATGACGGCGAGTGGTATGCCAGTGCTGTCGCCTCCCTGCACCCCCCTCCAGTGATTTAATGGCTGTACCGTGGAGGTTCCCAGAGTAAATCATTTCATTCTGCCTTCCTTACCCCCGCCTGCCACCGGATGCAGGGAACTTGGGAGGCATGAGGCTTCTGCATGAGCTGCGATGCTTGAAGCCAACAATGAGGGAAGTGGTTGCCATGGTCCAAAGGAGCACAAGAAACCCCTCGTTTGTTGACATGAAATCTGAGAGGGTGGTCTGGGCCAGCAAAGCTCTTGCAGGGCCCTAGTGCCTGGATGTATGCACACTGCCCCCCCCCCCCCCCCATTGTATGTGGCTGGGCACCTCCTTTTTTTTTTCTCCTGGCTCTAAAGTTGAATGGGGATGGAGAGAGTGCATTTCCCTTCAAAGCTATGGGATTCAGCAGATGAATCACCTGCCATCTCTATAGGGAGATGGAGGCACCCTGGCACCTGAGGCAGCAACATGGGGTGGTAGTGGTCCTACCAAGTCTGTCCAGAGGAAATGATTAGACTTGGAGAGCAAGAAGTGTTCTGGAGCATCTCCTCCAACAACCTTCTCTGCAAATGGCAAAGGAGACTCAGGCATGGAAAGTGACTTGCTCAGGGTCACACGGTGAATTGATGACAAATCAGGGCTCATGGCTCCTTTAATTTCTCGTTTTTTTTTTTTTTTTTTAAACTCCTCTCCCAGGACTTTTCCACCCTACACAGAGGAGCCTTTCTGGTCAAGGAGTTCTACTTTCTGGTCCTTCAGAGGATTGTGACTCCATTTAGGGAGCCCAAGGTCGTGAGAACGACAGCTGCTGGGGGTGGCCAAAATAGCAAATGTCAACTCAAAAGGCAGGTAGCAAATCATCACAATGACAATGATGATGATGGTGGTGGTGGTGGTGATGATGATGATGATGATGGTATGGTGGTGGGATGATGGTGATGATGGTGATGGGATGGATGATTATGATGGTGGTGATGGTGATTATGAAAGTGATGGTGATAATAGTGATGGGATGGTGATGATGGTGATGGAGATGATAATGATGGTAATGATGATGGTGATGATGTTGGTGATGATGGTGATGGTGATTGGTGATGATGGTGATGGTAATGATGGTGATGGTGATGGCAATGGTGATGATGGTAATGATGATGATGGTGATGGAATGATGGGGTGATGATGGATTCACATGCTTCTGAAGTTGCTCCCTGTGTTGGGCAGGGACCATCTCAGACTTTGCCTCATCTAAACAGGGTGAAATACTGTAATAAAGGGTAAATGAACACCTCATTATTCATAGTTTACAGATGAGGATATATTGAGGTCCAGAGATGCCAAGTAACTTGCCTGAGGTCACACAGGGTCAGGATTCCAGCCCAGGCACTGGTTTGTGCCTTATCCACCTCCTCACACAGCCAGATTTGCCTCCACAACCTTGCACAGAACTGTGTGGACAAGCCAGACTCACATTCCAAGGTGGTGGGTGGTTATTTCACTTTTTTTCTGCTCTCTGTCTGCAACAAATACACTTATTAATTCAAGCTAAGGTTTCCAGCCATAGAAATCAAACAGATTGGCATCAACTCTGCAGGCAACTAGAAATCCTTTGAGTTCTGTGCCCTCGAGGGATTAGACGGTTACATTAAAGGGTGAGACTTTGGCAGACAGACACCCCCCTACCTTTCCATTTTGTCTCCTGCCCTGGTTCTTCTAGTTCAGTGTAGCTGAGAATCAGAAACACTGCAACTAACCCCGATCTACACTTACTGTGCATCCTAAGCCCTCTTCTGATTTTACTTCATTGAGTCCTCAATGGCCCCCATGGGCTCAGGACTTGTGTTTGCCCCACTTTACAGATGAAGAAACTGGGGCCCAGAGAGGTGCCTTGACCTATCAAGGTCACCCAGCCACAAAAGGATGGGCCTTGGATATGAAAGCACAGTGTATCTGTCTCAGAGTCAGTGCTCTTAGCCACTACCGTCTCTGTGTTTGTAAACATTGAGTTTTGTGGGCAATATATTGGATTTTGAGACTAATTTGGGCCCAGGGGACTCAAGGATGTGTGTTGAGTTGGAAACAGAGCTCAGTCTTTTTTGAGAAACCCATTTTTGGGAATTCTGGTGCCTTTAAAGACAGCTCCCTTCTTTAGGAGCTGTGGGGGTACATTGGCAAGGCAGGGTGTGGCACTATTTTTAGTCCCAAATACTGTTTCGAAAATACTTGATATTTTCTAGCATTTCTAGAATGTTTATTTTTAAACTGTTGTTGTTCAGTTGCTCAGTTGTGTCCAGATCTTTGTGACCCCATGAACTGCAGCCTTGCAGTTTTCCCTGTCCTTCACCATCTCCCAGAACTTGCCCAAACTCATGTCCATTGAGTTGATGATGCCATCCAAACAGCTCATCTTCTGTCATTCCCTCCTCCTTTTAAACTCCTTTTTAAAGTAGTTTTGCATCTTATAATTTATCAGTATGTATTTTATTAAAATTAAAAAATTTTTATTAAAGCATAGGTGATTTACAATGTTGTGTTGGTTTTAGGTGTACAGCACAGTGATTTAGTTATGCATATATATTCTTTTTCAGATTCTTCCCCTTATACGTTATTAAAAACATAGAGCATTTTTCCCTGTGCTATACAAGAACCTGTAGGTCCTTGTTGGTTGTCTATTTTATATATAGTAGTATGCATATGTTAATTTCATACTCTTAATTTATCCTTCATCCCTTCCCCTTTGGTAACCATAAAGTTTGTTTTCTAAGTCTATAGGTCTATTTCTGTTTTGTAAATTAGTTCATTTCTGTCATCTTTTTAGACTGCACAAGTAAGCTATGTTGTGTGATTTCTGTGTTTCTCCATTTGGCTTACTCCACTTCGTATGATCATCTCTAGGTCCATCCAAGACTTGATGTTTGGATAAACTGAGCCTGTGTGGAAGGCTTCAGGCTGCCTGTGGGCCATGTCTGACCTGCGGGCATCTCTTCTTAGTTGCCAACATAAAAAGTGGGAGATGTCAGTATCTCCATCCAGGTTTCTGGCTTCTTTCAAGAAATTGGGAGATCTAAATCTAGCCCCTTCTAGCCCCCTGATCTCTCCAAGACTCAGTTTCCCCATCTGTAGAATAAACCCAGTCTTAGTCCATCCTGGCTGTGATAACAAAGTACCACTCCTTTGGTGGGTTATAAACAACAGACATTTATTCTTGACAGTTCTGGAGGTTTGGAAGTCCAGGGTCATGGTGCCAGCATAGTTACAGTCTGATGAGAACCCTCTTCCTGGTTCATAGATGCCCGTCTTCTCACTGTATCTTCACTTGGTAGAAGGGGTGAGGGAGCTCTCTGAGGTCTCTCTATTTTAAAAATATATGAATTTTTTTTTTTTTTTTTCTGCATTGGGTCTTAGTTGCAGTACACGGGCTCCTCGTTGCAGTGTGCAGGGTTTTTCTGTTATGGAGCATGGGCTCCACAGCCCACGAACTCAGTAGTCATGGCATGCGGGCTTTCTAATTGTGGTTCTCGGACTTGGTTGCCCCATGGCTTGTGGGATCCCCTACCAGGGATTGAACCCCCACCCCCTGCATTGGAAGGCAGATTCTTAACCCCTGGACCACTAGGGAAGTCCCTGGGGTCTCTTATAAAGGCTCTAATCCCATCATGGGACCCCATCTTCATGACCTCGTTCACCAAAGGCTCACCTCCTACCCTCATCACATTGGGGGTTACGTTTCCACATATGAAGTCTGGAGGGACACAACCGTTCAGACTACAGCAGGCCTTGAACTCTCCTGCTGATCTTGGCACAAGGTTGGGAGACACTAACAGGGAGACTGATGGAGGGGTGCCCTTCAGGGCTGGGGGAAGAGAGGCAGGAAGGGAGGGGTTGATGGGCTCTTTGCTGCAACAGTCAAACCTGTAAAGAGAAGGATAAGGCTGCCTACCAAGTGGTTTCTCACTCCAGGATTTTGCTGGATTCTTGGGCACCCCCCCACCCAGGGCTCAGATGTATTCCCAGACGGGGAAAGGGCACCGAGACTCAGAGGAACTCAGGGACTGAGGACCGCACAGCCCGTGAGTGGCAGGCTGGGGTCTCCTCCCCAAAGCGCTTGACTCCTGTCTCTCCTCTCCCTAAGGTACCTCCATGGCTTGGAGTTTTGCCTCAGTATCCCCACCCTCACGCTTAGGTGCCTGTGACCTCAGGGGCTTACATTCTAGGGCAGGTGTGGTTTGATTGAGCAAGGGACAAGAAGCCAACAAATCCATAACCAGGAATGTCTCAGACAGTAA
The DNA here is from genome assembly GCF_023699985.2 of Odocoileus virginianus. Taxonomy (NCBI): domain Eukaryota; kingdom Metazoa; phylum Chordata; class Mammalia; order Artiodactyla; family Cervidae; genus Odocoileus; species Odocoileus virginianus. The sequence goes on along the minus strand of NC_069685.1, from coordinate 47,244,890 downwards.
TCTATGCTGCTTGCATTCAGTACAAAGCAATGCCATGTGGAGAGTGTGGGTGGTCCAGGAAGACTTCTTGGAGAAGGTGGCATTTTCCTTATCTGAGACGTAACAGGTCAGAATGAGCCAACCTGGAGAACCATGTCAGAGGCAGGAGGAATTCAACTCTCTGAAAGGTTCTTTGTGCGGTGCCTGGCTGGCATCAAGTGATCAAGATGGTCATTGACCACTTGAGCTCAGTCATTCATTCAACAGACATATTAATTGGTGCTCAGCACTGGGGACACAGCAGGGAGCAGAAAAGACACCCGCCCCCATCATTCAGGCAGAGTAAGACAATAATAAAACAATGGACAGATACAAATCTAATGTCAGGTGGTGATAGCCCCACTGGGAGAAATAGCAGGGTCACTCGTCACTTTTATTCTCCATCCAGGTGTTTGTTTGGCATTTTCCCGGCAACTCAGGGCAGAAGGGACCCCTGATGCTCACTCTCTGCCAAGGGAAGGTGGGAAAGAAGCCCAGGTTCTTTGGAGTTGAATTCTGTCATCTTCTCTTGCTCAGCCTGCCTTGGGGCCACAGTTGGGATGCACAGAACTCCCCTCCCTGACACCTGACTCCTGAACTGATCAATACCCTCTCCTTATGTTTCAGCCCAAAAATAGTTACATTAAAAAAAAATCAATAGAGTCCAATTGGATTTGCTGTATTTTTATTACTGAAGGTGATGGAGACTCTAGAATTGCCTGGCACTTCTGAGCCCCAGCTGTTTTGCAGTGTTAACCTAAATTAATCCGTTGGGGGACCTCACTCATCATGGCTGCGCTTCGGAGCCCAGGATTCAGTACCTAGGAAGGGTGACTCAGAAAGTACCGCATCTCTAATGTCTGCTTGTGCTTGGAATGCCTCCCACCAGGGCTCTTAATGCACTGGAGCAAATGGACACATAAAAATACTGCTGTGGCTGCAGCCTGAAGCTCGCGGGGCTGACTCGATGCGCCTGGCGGAGGGTCCTGGCTTTCCTTCCAGAACTCTGGAGCGGTGGACGGGCCCTGCCTATTCTCCAGGCTCTCGGAAACCGTGGCTCCCTTTGTTTGCCTGAGTCTCTCTGTGCTGTGTGCTGCGGATGGATTTATATCCTTGGTTTGCTATGTTTCTCTCTGTAATTGTACCATCTGCTGCTGCAGGCTCTCCTGGGTAAGCGGAGGGGGCCAGGTGAGCGGGGACGGGGGCACCTGGGCAGAGTGGTGAGGATGCTTTGGCAAAGGGGTGGAAGGGGTGGCCAGGTGGGAGGGGACTCTGTTCTCTCTGAGTCTGTTCCAAAGACTGGACAGGAGGGAGTGGAAGGGGAGGGGCACGGTGTAGATGGAAAATGGTTTTCCCCAAAAGAGTTGTTTTTAGGGTGACATTGCAGTGGAACTTTTCCAGGCTAGTGGAGAGCCGCTGGCTGCCTCTGGGCCATATCTGGGTCTGCAGGCTTCCCTTGTTTGTTACTGGCATTTAAAAAGTGGAAGATGTCACTATTCAGGTTTTCCAGCTTCTCTCAAGAAATTGGAAGATCTGGGAGCACTGGTGTGGCTCCTTGACCTCTCTGAGTCTCAGTTTCCCCATCTGTAAAATGGACCTGCGTCCCCGGTGCTGATCGTCAAAACCTCTCCCCAGTTCTCTTCCTTCCTTCATTCTGCCTTTGCTTACTGACACATGTTTTCCTCTGTACCGGCACTGTGGCAGGCGCTATACTTGGAGCGGGAGATACGGCAGGTTCAAGGCAGGTGAAGGTCCCTATCCTTGTAGGGTTAGCATCAGGCACAGGGAAATAGACACTGAGATAGCTAAATAACTAAGATGTGCTGTTTATTAAATGGTTGTTAGTGGTTTTGGAGAAACATGAAGTGAGGGACTGGAGTGGGAGGGCTGGGGAGAGATGTTTTGCAATTTTAAATAGCAGGATCAGGAAGGTAACTTTGAGTAAAGACCTAAGGAGGTGAGGCAGCCAAGTGTTCCAGGCAGAGGGAACAGCCAGTGCAAAGGCCCTGAGGTGGGAAGGTGCCTGGCAGGTTCAAAGACGGAAAGGAGGCCACTGAGGCTGGGCTGAGTAGATGAGATTATAGGGACCGGAACCTGGTAAGGACTGTGGCTTTTGCCTCAAATGAGTGAGTCTGGAATTACTAGTAGGTTTGAGCAGAGGAGACAGTGCTTTGAGTCACAGGAACCAGAAGCAGGGAGAGCCCCGAGGGGCTATTGTAATAGTCCAGGGATGTTGGTGGCTTGGATCAAAGTGGTAGCCAGAGAGGAGATGAGAAGTGGTGAGATTTGGCATGTAGTTTGAAACTTGCCCTATGGGATATGCTGATTGATAGACTCAATAAATATTTATTGGGAGCCAATTATATACTTACCACTGTACTTAGAATAGGGGCCAAATCAATATATACATATATATATATATATATTTATTTATTTATGGCTGCGCTGGATCTTTGTTGCTGTGCATGGGCTTTCTCTAGTTGCGGTGTGCAGGCTTCTCCTTTTGGTGGCTTCTCTTGTGGAGCACAGGCTCCAGGGCATGATGACTTCTGTAGTTGTGGCATGCGGGCTTAGTTGCTCCACAGTGTGTGTTATCTTCCTGGACCAAGGATCGAACCGGTGCCCCCTGCATTGGCAGGTGGATTCTTAACCACTAGGCCACCAGAGAAGTCCCTCAAATCAATGTATGCTAATGGTGGACTTAACAAACTGAACTTAACATCTCTCTGTTGGGTTTTTGCCTTTTATGCGTTCTTCCCAATGGCCCTGGGGAGAAGGTTGGGATGGATGAGCCTATGTTTCTGCATCTGTCAGACAGACATAAAGACGCATCATTAACGAGGATAAAGTTAAGAAGATCCTATGAGACGATAGATGCAAATGCTTCTTAGCAAGTGCCCAGCACATGCTAAGCACTCAATCGCTGGGGGCACTTATTAATAATGTTGGTAAGACAGTTGAGGAAACCAGTGTTCAAATGTACTATTTGCCCCTGGAAATTGGAGGTGGAGGTCAGATTTGAGCTGTGAACCTATCAGCTTTAGTGTGGGGTTCATTTTTTTGCTGGAACCACTGATGTTCTAAGAAAAAAGTTTCTCCTGTGCTCATGATGTGATTGGCACAGTTTATTACTGTAGTGTGACACTGCAGGTGTACTTGCTTTATCTGGTAGGTGTGTAGCTGAAAAGCTGTGTGTCAATCAAATTTTATTTTCTTCATCCAATTTCACAACAGTTGAGAGATGTGTAAATTCCATCTGACCCTGTGCTGGCCTTGGTTCCTGTTCATTGCTTGTTATTTTCTGTACCCATCAAACTGGGCATCACCAGGCTAGAGTCCATAGACCAAATCTGGCCCTCGACCTGTTTATTGTGTAAATAAAGTTTTATTGCACCAAGCCTTTTTGTTTACTTATTATCTGTGGTTGCTTGCTCACAACAAGGGCAGGGTTGAGTAGTTGTGACAGACATCATATGGCTTGCAGAACCTAAATAAATTGCCTACTATCTTGCCCTTTCAAAGACAAAGTTTGCCTTAAATGTTCAAGCAGGGAATGCTCTGTAAATTTGTGTTTACCGCACGCTATGGTCAAAACAAGTATCCCCTTTTAATGTCTAAAAGATTATCCAGCTTGTTTGAATAAGAAGAATTGTGGGTTTGGTATCTCTTGGTTAAAAAAGAAAAACATATTGATCGAAAGTTGCCATCAGTTCAGTAATGCTTTTGAAGGACTAGGTTTTGGTAATTACAGTAGCATTTATGTAACATTTTAAAAATAGTAGCACATGTGTGTGGGAGATATTTTTTACTCTGCAGGCAAAGCTTGATGGCTCACGGCTCAGAAGACCCCTTGTAGGGATGCTGCTGGAGGGAGCTAGTTTAAAGGAACCTACTGGTTAGTTATTTTATACTCAGAATGACTCCGATCAATGGATCTCTTTTATGATCTTGTGTTTTTTCATATTTGATTGTTTTAAAGATTAACATAGCCTTTTCTCTTTTATCTGTGACACCGAGGTCTGTGACATTTTAAGTTTCCAAATTTAAGATTTTCGGTGCACTCATGGAGATGATGTGTCAAATGCAAGAGTATGCCAGTGTATTAAATCTGGATTATTATAGTTGCAAAGTATAAAGTTGGGAATTTTTATACTAGTCCCTGAAGGTGGGAAGCTTAAGGAGGAAACAGCTTCAGGCATGGCTAGATCCAGGGGCTTAACACTCTCCTAATGAAAGCTTATGCTCTCCCTCTGTCTCTTAGTTCCTTTTCCCCCCTGTGTTCATCTAATTCTTTGATGTCAAAGTTCGCTATCGGCTTTCCTCCAACCAGCAAAAATCAAATGTCTCTTTCTTAATTGTCCCAACAAGAATCTCAGGACTGACTTTTACTGAACTAACATGGGTTGTGTGCTGACCTCTCAACCAGGAACTGTGGCTGTGGGGATGGAATCCTTCATCTGATCAGCCACCCTTAAGTCAGAGGCTCATCTCGGGAGCCAGAATTGGAAGGAACTTGCCGGAGAGGTAGGCAGGGAATTGTTTCCCAAAAGAAAATCTGAGTGCTTCCACGAGAAGGAAGAAAATTCACTCTGACAGGCTACCAAGTGAGGTGGGGACATTCCCTCCACCCCCCACTCCAACCCCAGGTCGGGAGAGCTCTCATGTCTGGATTGATACCTCTGGTGCTCTTCCCTCAAGGAGCCAACACTTACCCCTCCTGCCCTTTGTGGGTTCTCTTCTGGCTGCTCCTGAATCTCCTGGGGCTTCTGTTTTGTGCATGTGACCTCTGAAGTCCCAGTCCAGTGATCTCACACATATCTTAGTTGCTTGGTTGAAATCACAGACTATTTGGAATGTAACCTGCTAATATATATGAAAAGAGAACTTGATCTTTGACCCAGCAATCTCATTGCTGGGAAACCTATGCTTTCTAGAAATAAAAGCACCACTGGTAAGATTGTATGCTCATGGATATTTATAGCAGCATTGTCTGTAATGGTGAAAAAGAGAAAAAAACCTTGATTGTTCATCAGTAAAGTAATTCTGGACTAAATGGTGGTATTTACATGCTTGGACCACTATGTAGCTATTAAAAAGAATGCATTGGACCTCCCTTGTCCTGGAGGGATGACCAGGGCTTATTGTCAAGGAGAAAAGTGAGCAGCAGGGTAACAGCCTGTGCATGCCATTTTAATAAAAACAACTGACCCAAAGTCTCCTATGTGTATAAAATAACTATCTTTGGATGGTGCTTTCTATATGGAAGTCATAGTTCTAATATGTCTACATGTATCAAACTCATATTCTCAACAAGCCTGGATATTATTATGTTATCCATTTAAAAAATTATTTTTAATTGAAAGATAATTGCTTTACAATATCGTGTTGATTTCTGCCATACATCGACATGAATATGGCACAGGTATACATACGTCCCCTCCCTCTTGAACTTCCCTCCGACTTTCTACCCCATCCCACCCCTCTAGGCTGTCACGTAGCCCCTGTCTGAGTCGCTTGAATCATACAGCAAATTCCCACTGGCTATCTGTTTTACCTATGGTGGTATATGTATTTTAATGCTACTCTCTCAATTCGTCCCATCCTCTCCTGTCCCTGATGTATCCATAAGTCTGTTCTCTCATCTGGGTCTCTATTTCTTGTTGTTGTTTAGTTGCTAAGTCACGGCTGACTCTTGTGACCCCATGGACTGTAGCCCGTCAGCCTCTTCTTTCCACGGGATTTCCCAGGCAAGGATACTGGAGTGGGTTGCCATTTTCTTCTCTAGTGGTTCTTCCCAACCCAAGGATCAAACCCATGTCTCCTGCATTGCAGGTAGATTCTTTACTGATAAACCACCAGGGAAGCCCCCTGACTCTCTATTCCTGCCCTGCAAATAGGTTCATCAGTATCATTTTGCTAGATTCCATGTATATGTGTTAGTATATGATATTTGTTTTTCTCTAATTTACTTCACTCTGTAAAACAGGCTCTGGGTTCATCCACCTCACTAGAACTGACTCAAATTCATTACTTTTTATGGATGTGTAATATTCTATTGTATATATATACCACAACTTTTCCATTCGTCTGTCAGTAGACATCTAGGTTGCTTCCATGTCCTGGCTATTGTAAATAGTACTGTGATGAACCTGGGGTACACATGTCTTATGGTTGGGATTGCTGGGTCATATGGTAATTTTATTCCCAGTTTTTTTTTTTGTTTGTTTGTTTTTATTCCCAGTTTTTTAAAGAAATCTCCATTCTGTTCTCCGTAGTGGCTGAATCAGTTTACATTCCTACCAGGGCTGGAGTTTTAATCCAGGTACTTTGGATATTAACCAGCAGACCAAGCTGCCTCTCACCCCTCTCCCATCCCTTCACACCTGCGCTTTTATATTATTTTATTAGCATGGGAAAGGTGTGGCTGGACTACTGACCTTAGTGAAAGAATGAAGGTGGGGGTGGTGGGAAAGGAGTGGGGGAGTTTCAAGGAAGGAAATCAGGAAAGTTTGAGACGTTTCAGCCACTATAGTGCTGATGTTTTTTAAAAAAATAATGCTGATTTTTAAGTAAGAGAGCCTGACTTTTTCTCTTAGGGTTTCTGGGTCCCCACTGGGGCTGATGAGATTGCCTTGTTTGGGACCTCCTGGATTTGCTGCTCTGCTTTGCTGGGTGCTCTGGGCTAAGTTGCATGGGACTCAGGTGACCCAGGAGGGATGCTGCTTAGTGTTTCACTGGGGAAATTAAGCTGGGCTGTGGTGTGATGGGTGTATTTATTGAAAATGGGCTCATCAGTGAGCGACAGAGAATTAAAATAGTATTGATGTGAGAATCACCTGGCAGTCCAGTGGTTAGGACTTGGTGTTTTCTCTGCCAGGTCCCAGGGTTGCCCCCTGGTAGGGTAACTGAGATCCCACAAGCTGTGTGGCTTGGTTAAAAAAAAAAAGTGTTGGCTTAAAAAGTAAGAGTTTATTTCTTTCCCAAGTCAGATTCTGGAGCTTGGTAGCTCAGGACCGTAGGTTGGCTCTCTTCTGTGAAAGCCTCATGGACCCTTTCTCCTAGCATTTCAAGGTTGAGGTCTTTGCGTTCATGGCCCAAAATGGCAGCTACAGGTGCAGCCATCTTATCTTCATTCCAGGCACCAGGATGGGGGTGCAGATAAAGAAAGGGTAAGGGATTTTTATCAATTGTCTTTTATAGAAGAGTCCTAGAAGCAGCCCCAAGATGCTTCTGCTTATATCCTGTTGGTTATGATGAAATTACATGGCCACGTGTAGTTGTGAAGGAATCTGGGGAATGCAGTCTTCCTTTGAAGTTGCTGAAAGTAAAAGTTCTGTTACTCTCTCAAAAGAAAAGAATGGATATTGGGGGGATAATTAGTAGCTGGGGATGAATACTTTAGTTGGAATAGCACAGCATTTGGAGGAAGGTATAAACAATCAGGATCTTTTATAATTGCACTGTGTGTGTTTGTGTGTCTGTATGCATGTTTGTGTTTGAGATTTTATTCTGCCTCCTAGGATGGGAATCTGGGAAACAGTTTTTCTGGGTGAAAGCAGTTTGGCGATTGCACAACACTGGCTCTGTCAAAGCTGTGAAAGTGGTTTAAAAAAGTGTGACAGATAGGCCCCATGTCTGCTTTGTGTAAGTTTCTTCCCAAAGGTAACTACTCTGTTTATCAGTTTGTTGTGTATTTTTCCTTGTAGGAATATATATAATTTCTTCCCCAGTATCCATTTACATATAGAACTATTTTTTTTCAATCAGTGCTTGTTATTTCATGGCAGGGAAATATCAAGGTGTATTTAGTGATTTCCCTCTGTCTCAGGGCTTCCCTGGTCGCTCAGAGAGTAAAGAATCTGCCTGCAATACAGGAGATCTGGGTTTAGAAGTTCTCCTGGAGGAGGGCATGGCAACCCACTGTAGTATTCTTGCCTGGAGAGTTCCATGAACAGAGAAGCCTGGTGGACTACAGTCCATGAGGTCACAGAGCATTGGACACGACTGAGTGACTAAGCACATAGAAAATGGAGGATTCCCCAAACATCGAAAGGAGGTTTAGAAAGACATGCAAATACCGATGCTAGCCAGCAGAAACACTGTGCAGAAATCAGCACCCAACCTGGATCTCCAGACATTTGAGGAAAGCCAGGCAGGGTGTGACTGAGTGACAGTTATTGAAAGAACTGACACCTGAAGAAGTGGAATTAACAGAAAACCAGGAATGGTCAGGGGCTGGTTCTTAGAACCCAGGCCTTTTGCCAAGAGGTGCTTGCTTTTTGATGACCAGGACCTGCCGATGTTTCCCAAGGCTCCATTCTCAGTGGTTCCAGTGGTGGATGGTCCCCAAAGGACTTAGAAATGCTAGTCCCTCTACTCACGGCATTTCTCTAGATTCTGGGAACTTCAGTCTTAGAAGAGAGCCTTCTTCTGTTCCCGTCTATGCCTCCATGGCACTTAACACAGACGCATTCCTTTCTAATGCAACAAGTTCTCTAGAAAGCACCATGAATTTATGATGAATTTTTAATTTCCCTATGATATTTTTTTCTCCTTCCACCCACTCCCCCCCCCACGCCCAGCCCAGTTAAAGTGTTTTTCTCTTAAATTTATGGGCTGAGTTGTTAAGAACGTCTGTATATTTCAGGAGAAAAAAGTGCTGGGGAAGAGGGGGTCGGCCTCACCGTTTGTACCAGCTTCACTTAAACAAGCTCCAGAGTGGCCTCCTCTTCCGACTTGATTAATTTGCCTGTCATCTCAGATCATTTTGTAAGGGCAATTAAATTCTGCTTCTCTTCATTACAGCATTGAGGATGATATAAGGGAGGAAGCTGCTGGAATTTCTTTTTCAAGCTTTCCCATCCTGTACAGTTCCCTAACTCTTATTCTCTGTCTTTCTTTGTGAAAGTTTTAAATAAATGTTTGAATGAGAGGATGAACTTCTATAGCACCCCCTGTCAGCTTTCTGTCTCTCACGGCTTGATTATATAGTTTGCTCCTCCTTCAGCTGGTCTTACAAACTGTTTTCAAACAGATGACTGAAATTCAGATCATGAATTTGGGTGTCAGACTGCTTGGGTTTAAATCCCAATTCTGCCACTTGCTTGCTCTGTGACTTTGGGTGAATTACTTAACTTCTCTGTGCCACAGCATGTTCATCTGTGAAAAGGGGAAAGAAGGAGCTCCTACTCTTTGGGATGTTGTCAGGATTAAGGGAGATCTTGTGTAAGAATTCAACATAGTGCTTGAATTCACATGGGTCTGTAATAAATGTTAGCCCTGGTTTAATCTTTTCCAGCCATTGAGTTTTTAGTTGAACACCTGCTGTGTGCTCTGGTGCTCATTTTTGTGCTTTTTTCCCCTTATCTCTTCTTCCACATTACTTCATACCAAGTCTCGTTGTATGATAGTGGTTGACTGCTATTTTGCCTTCCTCTGAGAGTAACACCCTGATTTTGTTTTGGGGAATCACTGCTTCCCAGCTTTGAGGTTTGGTTACTGATAACTTTCTCCTCTTCCTCTGCCATGGGCCGGCTTATGACTTGTGCCTGACCAACCAGAACATCTCATCTCCTAGGCTTCAAGGATTGGCTCAGGCTTGGGCACATGACCCAAGCTTGGCCAATGAGATCCAGCTCTGGGATGTTTGTTGCAAACACTGGGGGAGGGAGGCTTCCTTTTCTGTTGCAGTTGCTAAGGTGGGGGGATGTTATTATTGCTATGTAACAAGTTTAAGCCACAAATTGATGGCTTAAAACAATCTGCATGTATCACTTCATAGTTACTTCATGGTTTCTGGGGGTCAGGAATCCTGCCCAGGTTAGCTTCTGTTTCCAGATCTCTCACAAGGCTCCTTTTATGGTGTTGACCAGGGCTGAGCTCTCATCTGAAGGCTTGACCATGGAAGAGTCTGCTTTTGTGCTTACATGGTTGTTGGCAGGATTCAGTTTTTGTGGGTTCTTAGACTGAGAGCCTCAGGTTTTTGACACGTGGTCCTCTCCATATAGAAGTGAGTGGCTTCACCAAAGTGACTGACAGTTTCTCATGACCTAATAACAGAAATGATCTCCCTTCCACTCTGAGGTATGACAGTGATCAGAAGGAATTTACTCAAGGAGAGGGGACCACACAAAAACCATGAATGCCATCAGGCGATGAATATTAGAGATCATCTTAGAAGCTACCTACCATTCTGGAACTGCATGAGAAGGAAGCAACGTGTAATAGAACACAACTGAGTGCAGCTCTTAGCATGCAGGCTGTTGCTGTGGGCCATTACCTCCCCACCCTGTCACTAGGCAACGGTTACTGCTGGATCATTATTGGTCCTGCTTAGCCATTGGTCAGCACTGTAGTGGGCCTCACCCACAAGTGACCAGCTGTCAAGGAGTGAGTTTGTGGTCCTGCTTGATCACTGGTCAGTGCCATGGTGGGCCCCTCCCCTAAGCAACTAACTCTCAAGGAGTGACAGTTAAGTGGTCTTGCTCAGCGATTGGTCAGTGCCATAGTGTGCCCCACCCATAAGTGACCAACTGTCAAGGAATGACAGTTAATAGTCTTGCTCAGCCGTTGGTCAGTGCTGTATTTGGCCCCGCCCACAAGTGGCCAACTGTCAAGGAGTGACCGTTAGCGGTCCTGCTTGGTCATTGGTCAGTGTCATAGTGGGCCCCTCCCCCAAGCAACCAACTGTCAAGGAGTGACCGTTAGCGGTCCTGCTTGGTCATTGGTCAGTGTCATAGTGGACCCCTCCCCCAAGCAACCAACTGTCAAGGAGTGACCGTTAGCGGTCCTGCTTGGTCATTGGTCAGTGTCATAGTGGGCCCCTCCCCCAAGCAACCAACTGTCAAGGAGTGACCGTTAGCGGTCTTGCTCAACCATTGATTGGCACCACAGTAGGCCCAGCCCACAAGCAACCAACTGTCAAGGAGTGACCCAGAGTGAGGCAATTTAGTCTATGGCTGGAGTGGTCATCGTCAGGTGGAAAGTGAGGTAAGAGGCAGAATCCTGGGCTCCTCCAGCTTACCCGGCCTCAGGTGAGTAGGTGAGCAGGGGAAGGAGGGGGACCCAGTGAACAGGCTGGGGGCTGGTGTCCTGCAGATCTCCAGAGCCCTCGCAAGTCCTCCCACAGGTTGGGTCCAGACCTTGAGGCAGAGGTGAGTTTCCCCCTCATCCCTGCCTGTGCAATAGGTCAGCACTGTAGTGGGCCTCACGCACAAGTGACCAGCTAATAGCAGCGTCTGTCTGCCTAGGATGAAGTCTGCGGGACCTGGCTCCCACCATATGGGCGACCCAGGGCTGGCTGGGTCATGGGTGCCCACTGCCTCAGCGATGACAGCTGGACAGAGTCTTAGCCCTGAGAGGGAGCGGCCAACTGAGTTCTGCCTCCTCTTAGCCGGGCCTGGACCTCAGAGGGTGAAAGTTGTGCCTTGGGACTTTACCCTTTCTTGTCAGGACAGAGAATAACATTTGTTTGGTGGAGGTTTACAGAAACATCCTTACCTGACCACAGCCTGACTTCAAGCACAAAGGATCTGATACCAAGATGTTGGCAAGAACAACTGTGCCCCTCCTTCCTCTCTCCTGGAAAAGGGCTTCACTGAGAGCTTTTGGGGAGCTTGGGGCTTTTTCTAAAAGATAACTTTGTTGATTTGTCTTGTTTCAGCTGTGCTGGGTCTTCACTGCTGTGTGGGCTTTCTCTAGTGGCGGCGAGCAGGGGCCATTCTGAAGTTGCGGCGCTCGGACTTCTCACTGCGCTGGCCTCTCTTGCTGTGGAGCACGGGCTCTAGGGTGCACGGGCTTCAGTAGTTGCAGCATGTGGGTTCAGTAGTTGTGGCTCCGGGGCTCTAGGGCACAGGCTTAGTAGTTGTGGCTTAGTTGCTCTGCAGCTTGTGGGATCTTCCTGGACCAGGGATTGAAACCTGCACACAAGGAAGCCAGTCTGAGACTTTGAAGGCATGAGCCACCCAGCTCCTTGCTGGACCTCGCAGTAAACCTTTCTCTGCTCCAAGCGCCCATGTTTTGGTATTGTTTGGTCTCACTGTGCCTTGAGCACACGGATTTGCATTTCAGTAACTCATGGGGGAAAACAAAGCCAAGAGAAGGAGATGGGGAGAGTGTTCTTGTGACCCTTTTGGAGTCTCCAAAAGTAGTTGCTTCTGCCAACTTGATCTAGAACTTCCCCGGTTCAGGAACCAATACATTTTACCTTAAGATACTTTGAGTTGGGCTTCTGTCACTTGCAAGAGTCTTGATGGAGTCTTGCGAAATTTTTCTCAGATTTCCTTGCCTGGCAATGACTGCTCCTCCTTGGAAAGCCTTTACATTCTGTGTGCTTGACAAAATCTAAAGTGTCACATGCCTTACGTCTCCTTGAGTCTGAGCTCATGGAGGGCAGAGTTGTGTGAATTTTTTTTTAACCCCCTTTCTTGCTTTACTGCAGTGCCTAGAATGCTGTCAGACACAGCGGATGCCATCTGTCAGTAATTAACAGTATGTGAGGCTCTTCCATGTCCCCCCTCCTCCCCCCTGCCAGTCAAAAGTGTCTCAGAAATGATCTCAACCTCCCTGCACCTGCCTTCGGGTTGGGATGCTGGATGTCAAAGGCAAAAACATCTCTAATGCTACCCTCCAGAGGCAGTGCACATCTGCCCACAGAAATCGCAGTGAGACTGTGAATTTCACAGTGGGTGGGTTAACCTAACAAAAAGAACAAGTCACAGACAGTAGTGCTGATCAGAAGTAGCGCTTGGCCAATTCCCTTAACATTTTAGGTTTTAACTGGTGACTTTTATGATGACTGGGCAAACATTTACTGATACCAACATTATTTTTGTAAATTAAAAACATGTAAAAATTAACGTATAGTTGATTTGCAGTGTTTTGCCAATCTCTGCTGTGCAGCAAAGTGACTCAGTTTCACACATATAATATGTACGTTCTTTATTCTTAATATTCTTTTCCATTATGGTTTATCCCAGGAGAGTGGATATAGTTCCCTGTGCTATATAGTAAGATCTTGATGTTTATCCATTCTAGATGTAATAGTTTGCATCTGCTAACCACAAAGTCCCAGTCCGCCCCTCTCCCTCACCCCCTACCCCTTGGCAACCACAAGTCTGATGTCTATGTCTGTGAGTCTGTCACTGTTTTGCAGATTGGTTCATTTGTGCCATATTTTAGATTCCACATATGACTGATATCATATGGCATCTGTCTTCCCTTTCTGACTTACTTCACTTAGTATGATGATCTTTAGGTCCATCCACGTTGCTGCAAATGGCATTTCATTCTTTTTTATGACTGAGTAATATTCCATTGTATATGTATACCAGATCTTCTTTATCCATTCATCTGTTGATGGACATTTAGGTTGCTTCCATGTTTTGGCTATTGTGAGCAATGCTGTTACCAACTTTTTTTTTTTAAAGTGATAGGATTTTTAAATTTTTTCCTAGGATTAGAATTTTCTTGCATGTCGAGAAAGTATGATCTCCTATCTGATGCCAGTGTATTAAAAAAACATGCTTTCCCCACAGATCCGTGTTAATATGCTTCTCATGAGCGCAGTCAGTCCATTGCAACGAGCCAGACTTGGAGGTTACTCGGGGTCACATCCAAATGCATTTCACTCACTGGAGGCCAGCCCATAATCAAGGGAAGGGGAACTTGACTCCCTCTCATGATCGGAAGAGTGTCAGAGAATTTGCAGGCGTATTTTAAAGCCATCACAAATGCCTTGGAGAGAAAATGGCTGCAGGTAGAGGGGCCTCAGCAAGGATTAATCAGTGAATTGTCAAAGGGTCATGAACCTCCAGGATCTAATGCCAAATGATCTGAAGTGGAGCTGACGTAATAAGAATAGAAATAAAGTACATAATAAATGTAACATGATTGAATCATCCTGAAACCATCTCCTACCCCAGTCCTTCGAAAAATAATCTTCCTCGAAACCAGTTCCTGGTGCCAAAAAGGTTGGGGACCACTAGAAAGGACTTCTGACCAGTGATGGATGGCCAGAGACCTCTGGTCAGTGACAAGTTGGACCAATGACGGAGTGATGGAGGGAGGAGTGTCTTGCTCCTGGATCCAGGAAGCTTGTGCTGTGAGGGATAGGATGGAGAGTGGAACTGTCCGAGTCACCAGCTGGGGGGCAGTGGACCTGGTCCCCTTTCCTCTTATCTTTTCTTGCTGTAATAATGTCCTGCTGGCCCTTTTCTGGTGATGTGCCTTGGGAGCCTATGATTTAAACGTGGCCCCTTGTAGTCTCTGGACTTGGGTGTGGTCAGCAGGCTTGGTGAGGGGTCCACCCCAACAGAGCCCCTAGTCACAGCCATCACAGCCTTCTATCTTATCCTGGCAGTGGCTTTGGTACCTAGATATTCTTCTCCACCTGCCTCCCTCTCCCTCTTTATTAATTTGCTCCTTCACTCCTTTCTAAGGGATTCATTGCAAGTTCTTTAGCATTCCAGGATGGTGCTGGTGGCTATCTTTCTCTGTGTGAGAGGCTTGAATTGGAATGTTAATTTCACCTGGGGCCCCCACATGTTGTTTCCGTGCTGAGCACACATTTAAAAGGGGAAAAATGTAATTGGCTCTTTCTTCCTGGGCTTCTTCCAGGAACCCCTGGGGGAGTGAATGGGAGGTTTCAGAGTTTCTGTGACCTGCAGATTTCTCCATGCAGCTTTCTGGAACTTCAGGTCCTGAGGCACACATGGAAGGAATCTTGCTACCTTGCTACCTTGCTATCTTTGCTACCTCCTGATCCAGTGGTGATAAGCCAGCATCTCAGGGCCACAGTCAGCCAAAGGGCCTATCTATTTGGCCAGCCTAGTGCTTTAATAATTTTTGAGCCAATATTCAAGAGCTGAGAGCTTTAGTATTAAAATCTGGATTTTGGGCTTCTTTTGGAAAGCAGCAGTACTGGCTGCACTGTGTCCACATTCCCAGAGAGTGACATGTGACTGCAGTGACATTCACCAATTCATTTGCCAATCCAGTCATCAGATATTTAGTTGGGCATTTGGTGTGCCAGGCACTATTGTAGGTGCTGGCGATGTAGCCTTCCTGTCAAGGAGCTTGCATTCCATCCAGAAGGCATGGCTCTTGTATGTCACCTGTCTGAGCCCTCCAGACCAGCACTATCTAATAGAATTTTCTACAGTAATGGGAGCGTTCTTTATCTGTGCTGTCCAATATGGTAGCCAGGAGCCACATGTCGCTGTGGAATACTTGAAATGTGGCCAACTGAGGAACTGAACTTATGATTCTGTTTCATTGGAATTCATATATATTTAAGTTTAAACAGTATTTGGCTACTGGCTGAAGTATTGGACGGTGTGGCTCTAGGGAATTGAATTTGCATCTCCCACTCATCAACTAACCCAACTCCTTCATTGAATAGTTGGGGAAACTGAGGTACATGGGTTGTGCAAATCAGGATTGGAACTCAGATCTCCTTGATGTCTCACCTATGATGTCTAGTGTAACTGATACCAGTTAAGCAGTGAATGGGGATGACATTAGATATAGTTGGAGAGGCAGATGGGGCTGAGGTTGTGCAGGACCCTGTAGACTAAGGGGAAGAATTTGGAGTTTTTAAAATATAATTTATTTTGATCACATACAAATTAACTATTTTAACGTGTGCCATTTAGCAACATTTTGTCTGTTTACAGTGTTGAGTGACCATCACCTCTATCTAGTTCCAAAACATTTTTATGACCTCAGCAGAAACCCCATACCCTTTATTTTTATTGTTTGGCCTCACTTAGCAGCATGCGGGATCTTTGTTCCCCAACCAGGGGTTGAACCTGCACCCTTGGCCATGAAAACACAGAGTCCTAACCACTGGACCTCCAGGGAATTCCCAGAAACCCTTTAAGCCACCACTCCTCCTTCCTCCATCCCCCATCACCGGCAATCTACTTTCTGTCTCTATGAATTGACCTGTTCTGGACATTTCAGAGATGCAGTCCTCAATGTATGGTCTCCGTGTCTGGCTTCTCTCACTTCGTGTGTTTTCACGGTTCATCCATGCTGTAGCCGGTGTCAGCGGTTTGCTCCTTTTCATGGCTTGAATCATATACCACTGAGTGCAAATGAAATTGGTCTGAGAGTAGTGGGCGGCCACGCAGGGTCTCTGGCAGGGGCTTCTTTCTAAGCATTGCTGGAAGGAAGTTCCATTCTGCAGCCTAGTGCTAGACTTGCTTTCCTTCCCTGGGTTTGCTGAAGCCAGTTTTCAGCTTTGCGTCCGGGGTCCAAGGTGCAGGGCTGTTCCAGCTGTCACTCCTGATCCTCACGTGCCCCTCACCGTGTCACCACGAGAATCCTCCCAGGACCCCCTTCCGAATTAATTTGAGCTTTCGGGGGGCAGTCCCTTTCCACATGCTTCCTGCCACTTGGATGCCCACCAAGGCGCAGGTCAGTGATTTACCCGAGACAAATTATGTTTGGAAGATCTATTTGATTTGGGAAGGGAGCTTCCACGTTGAGGAGAAGGGCTTGTGCTCCAAGTGGCCTTGCCTGGGAATCGGGGACCATGGGTAAGAGGCTTGGGGATTATTGTATTCTCATCAGTTTCACCTTTTATGTCTGTTAGTATTTGTTTTCTGTATCTGGGTACTCCTATGTTGGGCGCATAGGTGTTGATGAGGGTAATAGCTTCTCCTTGTATTGATCCTTTTATCACCATATAGTGTCCCTCTTTTTCTTTCTTTATAGGCTTTGTTTTAAAGGCTATTTTGTCTGATAGAAGTATTGCAATTCCCTTTTTCCTGTCATTTTCATTTGCATGAAATATCTTTTCCCATCCCCTCACTTGCAATCTATGTGTGAGACTTTGAGATTAAAGAGAGGAAAAAAGAGAAAATGAGACCCTCTGTCCAGTGCATCCTGAACAAGCATGAGGGGCATCTTGTCTCTATAATTGAGCACTGGGCTGGGAAACAAACATACAGAACCTGGCCAGCCCAACACAGCTAGCCAGCTCCAAGTGGGGCCCAGGCTCGTGGACCCACTCTTCCCAGAGGTGGCCCAGTGGCCAGCTGGGTTTCCTTGTCCTGGACCTGGAGAGCAAGCATTGGTGTGGCAGAGGAATGAGTATCCTAGCCACAGGGACAGAGCTCTCCTGGGGGAATGGGGCTGCCAGATTTCTTAGCCATTGCCCCATCCCAGGGCGATTCTTTGGGGAGGGGGAGTATACCCAGTTTCCTCTGCTCCAGACCCTGACAGCAGGGCCAGGCGCAAAGACCCCTTTCTTCCCTTGGCGCCCTCTCCTCCTGCCCACCACGGAGCTGGTCATGCCTGGAGTGCAGAGACACTTGTTTCTTGTTTGTCAGACACTGCCCATCACCAGGCTGAGCCACTTGGTAGCGTTCACCATCTCAGTGCCTTCTGTATTTTGTGGTGGTTCTTCTTTTCTCCAGTAGTTTTCTCTGACTCTATGCAATGCACTGACTATTGATTTTATTTAAAAAACATAATGACAGCAAGTTGTATGTGTAACTTTTCTCCTAGTAGAAAATGAAAATGTTCCCCAATCCTGAAGGCACCCTTCCTTCCCTGGAGGTGGATTCCTCTTCCAATTGCTTGTCTTTCCAGATGCTTTTCTGTGAGTTTCACCTGTATCTGTTCATTTGTTTGGTTGCTGATTCTTTAGTTCAGCATGTAGTAATTTATTGAGTATTTACTGTCTGTGTCAAGCAGTGTTCTAGACTCTGCAGATATATCAATGAACAAGGCAGACAAAAATCTCAGCTCTGGTGTGGAGATTCTATTGGGGGAAGTGAGTGCTATGGAGAAAAAGGAGGGAGTGGTTGGGGAGTCCTGGGTAGGGGGAGGGTTGCCGTTGAGAGGGCAGTCAGGGTCAGAGGAGAGCTGGCTGAGAAGATAATACTTGAGCAGAGGTCTCAACTCCATGACTGGGGGAAGGTTGCCCTTGCTGTGACAGCAGCAAGTGCAAAGGCCCTGAGGTAGGAGATGCTGGGTGTGTGCTTGAAACATTAAGGAGATGGGTGTGACCAGAGGGTCCATAGAGCAGAGACCAGTTTAGTGATGAGGCGGGATCACAAAGGACTTAGCAGGCCCTTGCAGAACATTTGACTTTTACCCTGAAGAGAATGGGACCCACTGGAGAATTCAAGCAGCAAAGTGACCTGGACCAACTCCCACTGTAAAAAGTTAACTCCACTGTGGTGCAGGAGTCAAACTGATGTGGGCTGGGCTAGGGTCGGGCGCCAGGTGGGAGACCCGGGGGTGGGGGGAGGCTGCAGCGGGGGTGAGGGCTCGAACCCGGAGTGGCAGCGGAAGTAGGAAGCGGGGAGGGTCAGGGATGTCCCCGAGGTTCTGGCCTGAGCTCCTAGAAGAACTAATTTGCACCAAATCAGCTGGTGGCAGTGGTTCCAGGCAGTGATTGATTGGAGATGCTTGGTCCAAGCGGAGGTGTCAGGTATACTGCTGGATTTGTGGGTCTGGTGTTGAGATGTTTAACCGCCTCCTGCCCCAAATATTTGTCCCCCAACCAGCTCTGCCTTCCTCTCCCCTGCCCCTGCCTGGGGTCCGCCTCCAACTCTGCAGACCACCTTGAGCGCTGCCTCCCCTCCCCAACAGGAGCAGGGAACAGGGGCCCCTCCCTGCAGACCGCCTACCTCTGACCAGAGGTGTGTCTAAGGCAGGGCAGGTGGGAAACCAGGGCATCCAAACAAATAAATTAAAATACTTCAACTCATTTTGGGAGCCCTCATGTGGCTTTCCCCCTCCCTCCCAACCACCCCATCCCTTCTGTGCACTCATTCTGGCTTCCTCTGTCACCAAAAGGAACAGAAGTCTTGGTTTCCTGACTCCTTGTTGGCAGGGGTGAGTGAGGAATGTCCTTCTTTTTGCTGCTGTGTCAGCCACCCCCATCCTCCATTTAACCGTTTCCTCCGGGGAATCTGAGCAAGCTGAGTTCCCGCCAACAAAGCCGAGTCCGGGGACAAGGTGAGGGACAAGGTGGGGTATAAACAGCATTGTGAGATGCTCCCAGCTTCATTTGCGGATGGCCTGTAATGAAGACGTAAAAGAACTTGCAATGCACTTGTTTGTTTCAACTGGGAACAGAATTTGTGATTTTGGTTATCTTTCTCCCTAACTGTTTAAGAGCCCTGAGCTAACCGCTTCCATCTCCCCTGAAGATAATTCAATCCTCCCCACTCCATTCTAGGAGCTGACTGTTCTGGCTTTGGTCCTGATGTTTTTGGTAGGCTTTGCTTTGTTCTGAATGGCCAGGTTGCTTCCTAACTCAGAGCTGCACTATTCTGCTGCCTTTAGAAATCTCAGCAGGAAGGGAGGGAGGGGGGAGCTTCCACTTAGATGGCCCCAGCACCTGCTGAACCTCCTTGGATGTGGCCTGGTTTAATGCTTTAATATTTGTGTGTGTGTGTGAGCTAAAGTATTAATATCAATATAAAATTAAGGTTAGGGAACTTACTGGCAACAGGTTCTAAGTAGCTGGCTCCACTGCTTTTCTTCTTATTGAGGTGAAATTTACTTAACATAAAACTATTTTAAAGTATGTAACCAAGTCAGTGGTTTTTAGTACATCCACAGTGTTGTGCAAGCACTGAATCAATCTAGTTTCAAACCATCTCATCACCCCCAACAGGAAGCCCTGTACGCCTGAGCACCCACTTCCCATCCCACCATCACCTGGCAACCACCCATCTACTTGGTGTCTCTGTGGATTTACCTATTTTTGGTATTTCATGTAAACAGAGTCATACACTATGTGGCCTTTTGATATCTGGCTTCTTTGACAAAGCGTCTTGTTTTTTGAGGTTCAGCCATGTTGTAGCCTGTGTCAGTGCTTCATTGCTTTTTAAGGGCTGAATTGTGTTCCATTGTGGGGATGGATCACATTTTCTTTGTTCATTTGTCTGTTGGTGGACATTCAGAGTGTTTCCAACCATTTTTTCCCCCTCTTTTTTTTTTCTTGTTTGGCTACACTGTGTGGCATGCGGGACCTCAGTTCTCCAACCAGGGATCAGACCCACACACCCTGCAGTGGAAGCCTGGATTCTTAACCAGTGGACTGCCAGGGACATCCCTACCTGGGTTACTTTTTAAAAACTCTGTGTATGATTTTAACGGGCAATTCGTGTGAGAACCATTGGAACGACCTTTGACCCCTGCCTTGGAGGGTTGGGGGGGGTAGGCCAGCATGGGGGTGGGGAGCTAGAATTGCGAGCCTGCCAAAAGACGCTTTTATTGTTAGACAAATGGCTTCTCAGTGGTCACTCTGTGGTTTCTTGTCCAGCGGTGCCTTCTCCAGCCCTGGCTGTCTCTTGTAAATAACCACCCTGTTTGATTTTTCTGCTTAGCACTTATCACCATCTGAATGAATCTCCCTTTGTTGCCTGGATGGATGGTTTACTTGTATACAATCTCAATTCTTTTGCTCTAGATTAGAGTGTGGTCTCCATGGGAATAGAGACTAGGACCACCTTGTTCACCCCTGTCTTCCCAGCACCTAGAGGGGTTCTTGGTGAACAATGTCAGGTTAGAATCTACTTTATCTATTTTCTGAAACTGTCGGAGGCTGGGCTGCTGCCAAACCTGCCTTTAGAATAACTCATGCAAAAAAAAAAAGAAAAAGAATAACTCATGCATCCATCAACTCATTCATCCATCCATTTAGTCATTTGACAAATATTTATTAATGCTCACTCTGCGCCTGGCAGTGTATTTCAGTGCTGACAATGCCCCTTCTACCAATGAGCTCTCAGACTATTTGGAAGACAGACAGGTAAACAATCTCAATATAGTTCAGGGAGTTAACACTGTGGAGGTGTGAAGTGGCAGTAGGAACCATTAAGGTTAGCTTTAGGAAGAGGTGTGTTAGTTAGGATTATCTTGGTTGTAAGTAACGGAAACCCAATTCAAGGTGATATAACTAAAAGAAAATTAAAAAAAACTTACGTAACTGGAATGTCCTGCACAGGCTTCAGGTATGGCTTGATCCAGGGCCTCAACTGATGTCATCAGGACTCATTCTCTCTCTGTCTCTCAGCACTAATTTTTTCTCTGGTGGCTCTATTCTCAGGCAGGGTCTTTTCAAAGATGGACACTAAAATAGGGCTCTCATCCTACCAGCTTAGCAACCACAGTGAGAAAATGACCATCTCTTTCCAATGGTTCCAGCAGAACCCCCAGATCTGATTCTTATTGATTGCCACTAGGTCGTGTGACAATCCTCAAGCCAGTTGCTGTGACTCTGATTAGCCCGACTTGGGTCGCATGCCTTCTCCTGGAGCCAGGGAGGGGGTACTTGTACCATTTGGGCAGGGAGTGGAAGTAGAGGGAGTCCTGCAAAGAAAACGGGCATGGCTGAAGGGCTAGAACCACCGATGCTCGCTTTGAAAGTCTGGCTTAAAAGGGCTAAGAAGAGGATATTCCCTAGCAGTCCAGTGGCTAGGACTCCGACTTTCACTGCCGAGGGTCGAGGGTTCGGTCACTTGTCGGGGAGCTAAGATCCTACAAGCTGTGCCATGTGGCAAAAAAAAAAAAAAAAAAAAAAGAGCAAGAGAGTTAAGAAGAGCTTATTGCACCTAAAAAGGATGTTCTGGACATTTCTTGGTTCCCTCCACTCGGAACTGTTCTGCACCCTCCCCACCTTTCCCTGTGCCTGGGAAGCTGGCCCTCAGGGCTGCATCATCTGGCCCTCTTTGTCCTTCAGCTTCCAGTTGGATGTGGCCAGTGAGAGACCAGGCTGGAGACCCAAGGGCGAGGCAGGAGAGAGTGCAGGCGTCTGTCCCCTGCTCCTCTTGCTTTGGCAGGGTGTCTCTGCCAGAGCCTCACCTCCTCCTGTTCCAGCAAGGAAGCCTCGCCTCCCAGATGTGGCTGTCACTGGTGTCAACCACACCGCTATCTTTCCTGGTCCCTTAAAGCCCCGGGGAAGTAACAGCTCCCCGCTCCTGCCAACATCTCTGTGCCTCACCACCACTGCTATCTGCTAGTTGCTATCTGCTCGTGTCCTTTGAAATCTCCCCATTTGACCCATCCTGGAGGGTGAATTCTCCTTCCTGCCAGGACCCTTACGGACACGGAGACATTTGCCAGTGTGTTCGTTTCCTATTGCTGGTGCAAGTTAGTGCAAACATAGTGGTTTAGAAGGACCTGAGTTTATTATCCTACAGTTTATTATCAATCTTTGGAGGTTGGAAGTCCAAGATGGGTCTTGCTGGGCTAAGATCAAGGTGTGAGCAGTGCTGTGTTCCTTCCAGGTGCTCTAGGAAGATTCTTCAGGGGAGCTCTCCTGCTTCTTTGCCCTTTGTTTTTTGATTAAAAAAATAAATTTATTTTTTTTAATTAAAAAAAATTTTTTTTGCGGGGGGAAGCCTTGCTACTTGAGATCTTAGTGCCCCCGACCAGGGATGGAATCTGAGCACCCTGTGTTGGACGTGCAGAGTCCCAACCACTGGACTGCCAGGAATTCCCAAACTCAGTTTTTAATACCTCCCCTTGCTAAGCTTCTTTCTCTAACTCTCAGCCTTGAAGGCTCTCTTTGTGTCTCTGTTGAGAAAAGAGCCAAGATCCCTTTTCAGTCTTGCCTCACCCTTGAAATTACTCTATTATCGTGGCCGGATTCTCTCTGCTCTGTGAGTGTGGGCAAATTGACAGGATGTTAAAGGATGTTTCAGAAAAGGTCACTGATAACAGGCCTTTGATTAGTTCCTGAGAAAAGGAGTCGGTGATTCCTGGGCTGGAACAGGGGTGGGGGTAAGGGGGTGGGTTGGGGCGGGGGGTGCGGCCCATGGCTGCACAGATGTCTGGTCAGAAGGGGCCTGGCTGGGTCAGCCACAGGCCGTGAGCTTGTGGGATGCATCACGCCTCATCCATCACTGGGGCCCTCCCCGCGTGGAGGATGCCCGTGGCTGCTGGCTGTGATTCTAGTGTTTTGCAAGCTGGAGCCGTTGGGCCCCTGAGCCGCTAAGCTGCACAGATGCCTTCCCCGTACGCTCTGGTTTGTAATTAAACGACGACTTGCCACTCTGATTAGATTGAGCGGTTAAGTTCATCTGGAAGAGTTTTTCATCCGCATTGTGTAATTAGCAACATATGATGCTTGTATTAGCTCAATTAAAAGTTATGGTGATTAATATGGGTATCAGAGCAGAACCATAAATCAACAGACTCGGGGCACTTGGAGTTCAGGGGCTGGAAGGCAGAGAGCCAACCACTGCCCAGCCCCCGGGGAACATAACTTAGGTGCAGCCTGGCTGTGCTCCTAGATGGTGAATAAACAGAGCCTGGAGATCTGGTACCCAGCTGGGTTACTTCTGACATCGCTGAACCTCAGCTTCCCCATCTGGAAAATGGAGGTACCAACACTTACCCCTTGGATTGTCCTGAGATATGTTTTGCAAATGATTCTTTTTTCCTCTCTTCACCCTTGATTCAAAAATGGGCTGACAGGCATTATCTATCAGCAGTAAAAACTGTTTCTCCCTTTGACGCAGCCATCCCACGCTGAGGTATTTATCATTCAGATATATTTCCGTGTGTGCAAAAATGTGGAAATTGTGCTAATAGTGATGGAAGTGATTGTTTGTCATAGGAGAGATTTGGGAAGAGCCTAAGCTGATTAAAGAAATTATGATATATCCAAGCAAGGAGATACTTTGTAGCTGTTATTAATTAAAAAAAGAACACAGCAGGTCCATTTATAGTGATAGAGAACTGACTCTAAGATGTGCTGTAAGGGATTTCCCCAGTGGTCCAATGGGTAAGACTCTGTGTTCCTGATGCCGGGGGCCCTGGGTTCAATTCCTGGTTAGGAACTAGATCTTGCACGCTGCAGGTAAAGATTCTGCATACTGCAAGGAAGATGGAAGATTCTGTGTGTTACAGCTAACACCTCACAGCCAAATAAATAAATATATTTTAAAAATGAAAAAAAAGATAAGATGTGCTGTTAGTGGATAAAGCAAGATGGAGAATGGGGGTGTAGAGTACGGCCTGCCGTGTGTGTGTGTGTGTGTGTGTGTGTGTGTGTGTGTGTGTGTGTGTACAAAAGAATACATATGTAAACGTTTGCAAATATTGATTCCCTTGAAATTAGCAGCTCCTGGGAGGGGAAAGGGTTGTTTGGGGGACAGGGTGGGAGGTGACTTAATTCTTGTTGGAGTATCTTTTCAATTTTGTGCCATTATATATTTATTATTTACTATTTAATTAATTAAATTTAGAAATATTTTAGAAGAAAAAGAGGCAACCACTCAACCTACCTTCCCCCTAAAAACTGAGATAAAAGGGCCTAGTCTAGTACTTCGCATAGATTTCCTCGTTTCGTCCCTGTGACAGTTTACAGAGTGATTTTTCTTTGCTGTGGAATTTTGTATCTGGCTTCTAGATTTTTTAGCACAGAAATGAAATATAAAAATCTCAGACACCCACGCCATGACATTCTGGGGTGGGAGAGAAGAAACCTTTGCCTTGACCAGATTCCTCCTTATTGCTTTGACCTAAATTTGGGCGTGGACCAAGGTTGTGACTATAGACGTGTCACCACGAGCTGTTCCCATCAGCCCCTCCCGATGGGCTGCCGAGGACCCCTGAATGAGGCTTGATGGCCCCATGTGTTCCCTAATCTATGAGATGCTTAGGTTGGGTAGCAGAAAAGGGAAGCATATAATTCTTGTTAAAGCTTTTTTTTTTAAAAAAAGAAAATCACCCAGCAATGCCACTTGTAGGTTATACCCCCCAAAATTGAAACCAGATGCTCAAAGAAAATACTGTTCATAAATGTTCATAGCAGCACTATTTACAATGGCCAAAGGTGGACAAAATCCAAGTGTCCATCAACAGATGGGTGGGCAAAGAAAACATGGCACTTCCGTACCATGCAATCATATTATTCAGCTTTTTAATAAAGTACTGGTCCTTGTTATATACCATGGATGAACCTTGAAAAGTCTGAGTTTTAAGAACTCAGACACAAAAGGCCATATACTGCATGGTTCCGTTTATATGAAGTGTCCAGAACAGGCAAATCTTTAGAGAGAGAAAGCAGATTGGTGGTTGCAGGGCACTCAAGGGTGGAAGGAATGGGGAGTGACTCTTCAGTGGGTACCAGTTTACTTTGGGGGTGATGAGCATGTCCTGGAATTAGAGATGGTGATTATACAACGTGGTCAATGTACTAAATGCCACTGAATTGTTCATTTTAAAATGGTTAATTTCATCTTCCATGAATTTCACCTCAATTAAGAAAAAATTAGAGCCATCTGGAAGGGGGGAGGTCCTGACCCTCTAGATTATTCCATCATTGCTCACGAGATCAATATCTGGAATGCTGTGATAATTTGGACTTAAAAAAAAAATACATAGCCTGTTTAGTGAGGTTTCCAGCAGCACCTTAGGGACTTGTGACAGAGACAGAGGAATGCGTTACCAGAGTTCGGACCAATATTCTGGATGATGCTGACAGCACATTATAGTTTTTGCTTTCTGTCATATTACATAGATGTGCTTGTTTTTTGTGTATCCTTTTGGAGTTTCTTTGTGTGCATCCAAGCAATTACTAATATACATTTTTATTTTTTTCTGCTTTTCTCATAGGAGAAATAGCATCCTTTTGCATTGCTCTGTGGCATGCTTAGCAATACATCTTGATAAACGGAGGTTATTTTGCATCAGGGTTTGGGGAAGGGACTCCTTCCTTTCTCCAGTCACTGTTTTTCAGAACTGAGGCCGTTCTTACCCTAGCCTGAGTCTGTGTGAAGAATCCTGGGGCCACCCAGCCTTGCTGCCTGGAGATATGTAAGGATGGCTATGGGATCTTGTTTGGCTGCAAACCTTTAACAAGCCTACAAGATGATGCCATTTCATGGAGGCCCAGCCAGTCCTTAAACAAGTGCAGATTAAATCCCTGTGTATTCAGTATTGATTTGATCTGGGCGTCCTGCCAGTCTCGGAGGAAGCCAAGATGGTGATGCAGGCCCTTCTCTCTCGGCATCTCCAAGAGGTCTGGGATGACGATGCTGACTGGGCTCGTGTTTTCTGGCAGTAGGTGGGGGCACCACCAGGCTCCTGGCTTTGATGTTTTCTTGGTCGAGCAGGCAATCAGCAGGTCCTGGAGGCTGCATAGCCTCCTAATGGGTCTCCCTGCCTTTTTTCTTGTCTGTCTGTGTCTGTTTTTCAGATTGTAACCAGAGTGAGCCTTTTGAGATGTTCAATCAGTTTGTGTCCCTCCTCTGCTCCAAGTCCCCCCGTGGCTCCCAGCTCACTCAGTGTAAAAATCCCAAGTTCTGAGCAGGGCCCACAAGTCCCCACACCCTTCTTTGTTTTTCACCAGCCACTGGCCTCGTGAGAGATCCCGAGAAGCCAAGTGCACTCCTACCCCAGGGCCTTTGCATGCACTGTTCCATGCATCTGGAATGATCTCCCCTGACATTTGCATGGACCACTTGCTCAGTTCAACATAATTCCAGTCATATGTCATCGTATCAAAGGGGCATTTTTGACCATCCTGCCTCCAACATCACCCAACCCCCTTGTTCTTATTTCTTGCCTTGTTTTCCCTCAGCATTTATAGTCATTTGACATAGGATATAATTATCAGTTTATCTGTGTTTTGTGTTAGAATGTCAGCTTCATGAAAGCAGTGACCTCCTTTGTCTAGTTCATTAATGTACCCCCAGGACCTAGAATAGTGCCTGGCACATAGTAGGTGCTCATTGAATACTCACTGGAGGCATGTTTAATGAGCATTTTGTCATGTACTTGACACATGGGGATTTAGTGAGAATAAGACATACCCCTTCTCTTTAAGAAGTTTAATGTCTAGCTGGAGAGGTGAATGTTATCGTTTTGTTCATTGGGTTCTATAGGCACAGTGCCTTGGGCTCACGAGTATATCTGGGATTAAACCTCAGTAAAGCTGGAAAAAAAAATATACAAAGCAGTTGCAACAGTCAAGTATGTATTTAAATCTTAAGCTTGTTATACATACATTTTGTAATCTGCCCACATTAATTTTAATGAATCAGTGGACATTAGGTTGTTTCTAACATTTTGTTATTCTTCACACAGAGCTAGAAATAATTGTTTGGAAATAGAAGAAGAAACAGAAAGTTTGAGACCTGAAAAAGTCATTGGTTCCAAAATATAGAAAGAAAATGGTAATACAAAAAATAGTGTTCAGATAGCCAAAAAATATAAAGTTGACTGATCAGTCAATCTCAGTTTGCCTTGACTCATAAAATAATTTTATATAATCTGGGTTGCAGGAGCATTTCAATACATTTAGTCCACTGGCAGCCTTGAAACGGAAGAAGCCTGCAAAGGTCCTAAAAATGCCTTCGAGATAACTGGCCTGCCTGAAATAAAGTGATTAAACAGAGTGTGAATAACCCCCTGCAGGAACAGTAGCAATTTAGAGAAGGGAGAGTCAGGGGCAGTTCTGGGAAGGCTTCCTGGAAGAGGTGTGACTTGAGTTGAAAGTCTGGTAGAATTTGGATAACTTGTGGTGGAAGAGGAGACTGGAAAGAGTCGTTTTTCCTGACTACTTGGTGCCTGGGTCAAGCCAGTGAGCTCAACACAATGGCGCCCCCTCGTGGAGTGGTCTCCCTGCCAAGGACGGCAGCTCAGACTTGTGTGGCCAGGCAGTCTGTCTTTTGAGGTGAGAGCAACTGTCTTGACAGTTACCTCTGAACATCTGCATAAGGAAAAACTGGATTGCCTCCTGGACCTCACGCTATTATTCCATAGCTAGGCACATGTTATTTCAGAAGAGGGGGAGGAAACAAACCCACCCAGCCTTTACTGGGATGGGGGTAAGAGGAGCAACGGGTGTTTTGTGATTCAGAGAGCAGTACATTTCTCTGCCCCCTTTGACTTCATAGGGTGAGCTGCATGGTTTTCTTTTTTTAAAAACTTTTAATTTATTTTATATTGGAGTACAGCCAATTAGCAATGTTGTGATAGTTACAGGCGGACAGCAAAGGGCTTCAGCCATACATATACATGTATCTATTCTTCCCAAGACTCCTCTCCCATTCAGGCTGCCTTGTAACATTGAGCAAAGTTGCCTGTGCTGTACAGTAGGACTCTGTTGGTTATCCATTCTAAACACAGCAGTGTATACACATTGATCCCAAACTCTCCAACCATTCCTTCCCCCATCCTTCCCCCATCTCACCCCAGCAACCATAAGTTTGTTCTCTAAGTCTTGAGCTGCATGTTTTGTTGTTGCTTATTTATCACTACTTTCATCCTTCATTGACTCAAGGTGGTGTACAGAAACGCATCAGGGTAATAAGATTAAAACACTGGGGGACCTCCTTGGTGGTCCAGTGGTTAAGACTCTGTTCTTCCAATGCAGGGGGCACAAGTTAGATCCCTGGTTGGGGAACTAAGATCCCATATGCCACGTGGTGTGGCTGAAAAAAAAGGTAATGTTTGTTCCCACCCATCCCACTAATCAATATCTTTGTTGAAGGGTTGGGCAGGAACTGTAGATTCAATAAATTATAATGAACTGTAAATACAGTGCAGTCATAAAGTGAAATCGCAAGTCTTGCAAGAAATGTAGGATTTCAGGAAGTCAATGAAAGTGATGCTGGCGGATTGCCGGAACCACAGCAGAATTGTAGGCCAATGAGGAACTCTCAGGACTGGAGCTGCGAGGGTTGGAGAATGTGAAGAATAGGAAATCGACCGAACTGCTAATTTAACGGATGCTTCAAAATAGAATGATTTGAGTACCAAAGCAATAAGAGATGACCTTGGGGAAACTGATGATGTCCTGAAATATTTTTGCAAAAACACACATCTTTATGGTCATGTTAACGAGAGTCAAATGAGAAGAGAAGGACATTTCATCCTGCTCTTAATGATTTTGTTGGATGAATCAGATGATTGCTCTCAACTATTTTACTCATACCTTAGTCTAAGGATTGGCCAATTGTTGCATTTGTAATTTACATTTTGTAAAACATAAAAAAGCAGTCTTATTTGCAAAAGTTTAATTTCATTTTTTTCTAAAGTTCTAGTCATACCTTTTTTTTTTGGTAGTAAAATTCACATAATATAAAATTCACCATTTAAACCATTTTAAAGTGTACAATTAGGGGATTCCCTGGCAATCCAGTGGTTAAGACTCCAAACTTCTATTACTAAGGGTACAGGTTCCATCCCTGATCAGGGAACTAAGATCCTGCAAGCTTCGTGGTCCAAAAAAAAAAAAAAAAAGTCTATAATACAGTGGCATTTAGTATATTTACAATGTTGTTAAAACCATCACTGCTGTCTAGTTCCAGAACATTTCATCACCTGAAAATAAAACCGTATCCATTAACAGTCCTTCCCCATTTCTCCTTCCCTCCAGCCCCTGGCAACTACTAATCTACTTTCTGTCTTTACAGATTTGTGTTTTCGGGACATTTCATATGGCTGAAGTGGTATGATATGTGGTCTTTTTTGTCCCGCTTCTTTCGTTCAGCACAGTGTCTTCAGGGTTTATCCATGATGCACAGCATGAGCCAGCACTCCCTTCCTTTCTGTGAGTGAGTAAGGCTCCATTGTATGGGCTTACTGCATCATGTCTGCCACCCCTCCACTGATGGACACTGCGGTTGTCCCCACTTTGGGGCTACTGCAACTGATGCTGCTGTGAAGGCCCGTGTGCATGGTTTTGTTTGAACATCTGTTTGCATTTCTCTTGGGTGTGTATCTAGGAGTGGAATTGCTGGGAGCTTCCCTGGCGGCTCAGATGGTAAAGAATCTGCTTGCAATGCAGGAGACCTGGGTTCAATCCCTGGGTTGGGAAGGTTCCCCTGGAGAAGGGAATGGCAACCTACTCCAGTATTCCTGTGTGGAGAATTCCATGGACTGAGGAGCCTGGTGGGCTACAGTCCATGGGGTTGCAAAGAGTCAAACACAACTGAGTGACTAACACTTTGAACATTTGATTGTTCTAAATGTCTTTTGAACATGGTAATTTGATGTTAATTATGTTCTATGCTAATCCTGTTAATTATGATACGGTAAGTCTGTGGTAATTCTGTCGTGCTTTTTTAAATAGTAAAGTTTCTGTTCTTAGCTTGCTATCAGTCCAAAAATCCCATTTTACCATGTGATGGATATTAGGGCTTTGTCCAGTCTTTGCCTTCTTTGAAAAAAATGTAGCAGGCATCTCCTTCTATGTACATCTTTGTGTACATAGCAAGTTCAAGTATACCTGTTCGGTTTTCCTTTTAATGCAGCAGGAACAATTCCCCATTTCCCAGGTATGGGTGTCAGAGTTGCATATCCCACAGAAATGTGTCAGACCAAATTAAGGGGCCCAGGCCTGGGAGTTAGCACCCTGGCTTCCAGAGTCAGCTCTGTCACGCACCAGATACTTAACCTCTTTGACTTTAATGGGATTAATAATAACATTAACTGACATTTCTTGAGTACTTGCTATGTGCCAGGCACTTTTAAGCTCTTTACATACATTGATATATTTAATCCTCACAACAACCTTCTGAGAAAGGTATTGGTGTCTCCCATTTTGCAGATGAGGAAACTGAGGCAAAGAAGATCAGCAAATTGCCTAAGATTGCATAGTTAATAAATGCGCTCCCTAACTTGTACTGTGTTTGGCAGGGGAGGGTTTAATAAAAAGGTAATGGTAGAGAATGCCTAGCCTTGGAATCAGGCCCGTCCTTCCCTCAGTTTTCTGAGGGAAGTCTCAGTTTTCTCATCTGTAAAGTGGGAATAGGATTTACCTAGCAGGATTTATTGGATTGGTCATTCCTCCATTGATTCATTTAGCCAGGATAAATGAAGCCCACCATAGAAGGTGATGGAAAGTTGTTACAAGGCCCCAGCTCTCATGGAGCCCTCCGTCTAGAGGGAAGGTTCTCTAGCATTAGAGCAAAAGCATATTTAGTTAGTGACTGAACCCAGTACTTCTCATGGGGACTGGTAGTTATAATAATGGATAATCATGTGTGTCTTAAACTGTTAAGTGCTGTGCCAGTGTCAGGTACAAGTGGTATTGAAAATTCTATTGTCTGTTAGACAGAATTTGCATGGAGTGGTGATGAGAAAGATATGGGGGAGACCCAGGTTCCTTGCTACTTAATATACTTTACATTTGTTGAGGACTGACTTTGTATCAGATCTGTAAGTGCTTTACATGTATTAACTCATATAATCCTCATAAAAACCGCATGGTGGGGGGGGACTTCCCTGGTGGTCCAGTGGTTAAGAATCCACCTTCCAATTCAGAGGACACAGGTTCAACACCTAGTCAGGAAATTAAGATCCCATATGCCTCGGGGTAACTAAACTTGCATGCCATGACTACTGAACCCTCATGCCACAACTAGAGAGAAGCCTGTGCACCATGATGAAGAGCCGGCATGCCACAATGAAAAGAGCTGGCATGCCACAACTAAGACTCCACACAGCCAAAAGTAAGTATTAGGAAAAAACCTCACAGGGAAGGTACTATTATCCCCATTTTATAGATGAAGAAATTGAGGCACAGGCAGATGGAGTAATTCACTCAAGACCACCAGCTTGGCAGAGCTGGGGCTCAGATTCAGGTGGTCTGACTCCAGAGTCTGAGATGTGACTCACTTTGCTCTGTGGGGCTCTTTTGATGGGTCTGGAGTACTGGGGTAGGGAGGAGGGGCCAGCCATGCCACAAGGCCAGGAGGGGCGCAGTTGAGGACTGTAGGGATCCACCTGGGACGGCTTCCTCTTGATCCCAGGGCAGCCTCTCTCGCAGGATCATGCAGAATCAGCAGTTCAGAGACCAAGGCAAATTTGGCAAGCCAAGAAGAAACCGTGGTCCCTGGCCTCACCCCTTGCCACTGCCATGCTGGTTCAGCATCCCACCACTGACAACCGTGGGTTTCCTCTGGCCATCAGAACCACTCTGCTTGTGTGCCAGGCTGATCAGACATGCCAGGAAGTAATGAGTTCCGGAAGTCCAGTTCCTTGCTATAGGATAATGCTGAGTTTTTCCTGTGCTTTTCTCTTAATCCTGCCTGGCAGGATGGAGTCAATTGGTCACAGTGTTCGTGCTGTAACCAGAGAGAGTCTTCTAGCTAGTTAAATCTCTTTATTGACCTCTTCCCATCTCTGTTTCACTTCTGACTCTCTGCCTGGTGTTTCCTGGGGTCACCCCTATCTGCATTCTAATTCTTATCTCAGATCTGCTTCAGGGGTTCCCCAGAGTTGCTGGGATCAGGCCCATCATCCTTTGGAGCCACTGGCCTGAAGCCCATCTCCCCTCGCCCTTGGTTTCTGAGTCTTATAGCACAGACCCTGAAGCTTCATTGAGGTTGGACCGGCTGGAACTTGCATGGCCTCTCATTCCCTGGCCAGCTGCCTTCATTAGCACCTCGGAGGCTCCCGGGACCCGAACACATGTGTGTGAACAACTGCAGATGGGTATGAGGAGGGATTTGGCCGTCTGGATCTTGATTAATGGAGAACTGTGGAGGTTGGCACCTTTGGACTGGGAAGGCAGCAAAAATTCTCTTGGCTGCTGACCCTGAAAAGATTTTGAGGAAAAGTCAAACAGTTTGGGTCTCGATGCTCTCTGGATCTCAGTATTTCTGAAAACGCTGCTGTGTCCACCATGATTCCCTGGAAACCACAGAGAGCAGGCAACTCAGATGCTTTTGCAACAGGGCAAGTGGTCAGAGCTGAACTTTCTCAAGCTTGGAAGGCTCTCTTCTGTGGTTGTAAACCACATGTGTGCTTTGGAGGGGCTGGTGGTGCGCAGGGGAATTGCTAGAATATTCTCTGCAGTAGACAACCCTGCCAATAGCCTTGTCGCTTCTCCTTTGCTGCTAGAATAATATTCATTCTGGAGACTATTGGCCTTTGTGAATCCTGATTGGTCTTAGCTATGTGTCAATCAGCTCCTTCTTTGCAGTGATTGGTTTAAAGCTGGCCATGTGACTAAGTTGTAGCCAATGAGATAGGCGAGCAGGTGTGCAGAAGGCTCTTTGAAAAAATGCTCTCACTTTGAGACAGGGGTATACGGGCGGGCGGCGGGGTGGGGGAGGGGAGGGGGGAAGACCTACTTTACTGCCCGCCTCCTTTCTGCTTGGGAGGCAGTCCTATGAGGACGTGATGAGTAGCTTTGTAGCCACGGTGCGGTGGCGGTGGCGAGAGGAGAGCTGGCCAGCATGCTGAGGAAGGCAGAGCAAAAAACTGGAAACATGCCTGGGTCCCTAATGACGCCACCGAGCCTCTGAAGCAGTCCTGCAGCCGCCTACCTCTGAATTCCTCTGCTTAAGTGAATAACACATCCTTATGGCTTAAGCCACTTTTAGTTGGGTTTTTTGTTACTTCAGCCAAATGCATCGTGATGGGTTAAGGTCACCGTTTTCAAGAAGTCTTTCAGGGGGATTCTTTAATATTTCATCACTTGATCCAGGATTTGTTTGCGAACTCTAGGCTCTTTACTGAATCAGGACTTACATATTTGTCCCTACAATGCAAGTGCACTGAATTCCAGCAAAAAGGGTCCCTGAAGTCACTTGGTTCATTCCTTCTCAGGTCCTCAAGTCCCCACATCCTAGAAGACTGTATTGACATCTCTATTGGGAATCTTGGGGTTGCTATGAAGAGAAACTCAACTCAAACTGTCTAAATAAATAATCTGTTTATCTATCTTTCCATCTGTTGAAAGAATTTATTGGCTCTGCAATGAAAATAATCAAGACACAGAGTTTCTCCTGTTGCAGATTCAGGTATAGCTGTATCCAGGGGCTCAAATAGTGTCATTGGGAACTTTTTTTTTTCTGCTTCTGGCTTTTTTTCTTCTTTGTTGACTATGTTCCTGGGCATATTTTCCTCATGAGGTGTCAGGATAGCTGCTGATACATTCAGATTTGTATGCTCCCATCCTCCCAGTTCTGCAATCCCAGTGGAAAGAGAAACAGCCTTCCACAATAGTTTTATTGTTTCTCCTAGAATTTCATCAAAGGGGCCCAGCTAGGGCCCATCCTGGAACCAGTCATTCTGCTTAGGAGGATGAAAGAGTGAAAGTGAAAGCTGCTCAGTCCAACTCTTTGCCCCCATGGATATACAGTCCATGGAATTCTCCAGGCCAGAATACTGGGGTGGGTAGCCATTCCCTTCTCCAGAGGATCTTCCCAACCCAGGGATCGAACCCAGGTCTCCTGCATTGCAGGCAGATTCTTTACCAGCTGAGCCCCAGGGAAGCCCAAGAATACCAGAGTGGGTAGCCTGTCCCTTCTCCAGAGGATCTTCCTGACCCAGGAATCGAACTGGGGTCTCCTGCATTGCTTTACCAACTGAGCTATCAGGAGGATAGAGAATGCCATTTGGTCTGGGTCACACACTGGCTGGTATCAGTCTCCCTGACCCCATGGGCTTGAAGTGGGGGAGGAGGGCTCCCGAAAGAAAGCTGGGAGGGATGAACAGAGGAGGGGGACTGGAGCCCAGGCAGGCAAAAACAACAGATGTCTCCTGCACAGTCTAAGGTATTTTGGGAGGAGAGGAGACACTGCAGATTTCCTGTAGTTTCTTTTTTTAATTGCTAGTTGTAGAACCTTTTGTTTTTTTTTTTTTTTAAATACACGTGAGGCCAACATGTAAAGGAGAAGGATGTGGGGCTTTTCAACCTGCAGCTTCAGGGAAGGGGTGGGGCAAGTTCTCATCTGTTTCAATCAGTAGCTCAGTGCTTCTTAAAGTGTGGTCCCTAGGCTGGCAACTTTAGCACCTGGAAACCCATTAGACATGCAGATTCATGGGCTTCTGCTCTGGACCCAGGCAACCAGAATCTCTGTAGGTAGGGCCCACAAATCTGTGGGTTTCTGCTCCCCCAACTTAAAAAAATTATTTTGACTGCACTGGGTCTTCATTGTGGCATGCAGTCTTTTCCAACTGCTGCACATGGCATGTGCGATCTTAGTTCTGGGGCTAGGGATGGACCCTGACTCCCCTGCGTTGGAAGGTGGATTCTTTTTTAAAATTTTTTATACTGATATATTTTATTTCATTTATTTTTAATTGGAGGATAATTGCTTTACAGTGTTGTATTGGTTTCTGCTGTACAACAAACGTGAATCAGCTATAAGTATAGATGTGTCTTCTCCCTCTGGAACCTCCCTCTCACCACCCAAGGTGAATTCTTAACCACTGGACCACCAGGGAAGTCCAGGAGTCTGTGTTTTAACAAACCCTCCTGGTGAATCAGAGTATGCTAAATCTTGAGAACGACTTAATGTAGAATACAGAGGTGGAGCCTCTTTTGGTTTGTTGTTGGTTTGTGGCCTGTCCACACTGCTGCTTGACCTTCTGTCTTCCTTTGTGGGTTATGTTAGTTTCCTCGGTTAGGCCACACTCCCTCCAAAGGCTCTGGTCCTTCCTGGTCTCTTCCAGCTTCTGGTGGTTGCTGGCATTCTTTAGCTTATAGACACATCATGCTAATCTCTATCTCTGTTGTCACCTGACCTTCCTGTGTGTGTCTCTGTCTTCTATTTTCTTAAAAAATTTTGCTTTTATTTGTTTGGCTGCATTGGATCTTAGTTGTTTGTTGTGGCATGTGAACTCTTAGTTGCAGCACGTGGAATCTAGGCCCATGACTAGGGATCGAAGCTGGGCCCCCTGCATTGGGATCATGGAGTCTTAGCCACCGGACCACCAAGGGTGTCCCTCTTCGTCTTATAAAGACGCCACTTATTGGATTCAGGACCCACTCTAATCCAGTTATGACTGCATCTTACCTAATTACATCTGCCAAAACTGTATATCCATATAAGGTCACATTCTGAGGTTCCAGGTGGACAAGAATTTGGGGTGGGGCACAGTTCAGCTGCATGAATTACTCAGTGAGCTTAGAAATGTGAAGTTTATACCACATCCATCCCTGGGAATGGGGTAGACAGAGCCTGACTTTAAATCTAAGCAGGAAAACTTGGGCAATTTTTTCTCAATAAAAACAATATAAATAACCTTGCACATTTATATTGCCCTTGTCCCCATGGTTTTTGAAATGTATTTTTTAGTGGTGGAACTCTTTTATCCCTGCAAAAGATAGTGTGCAGGAACGTAGGCTGTAAGACACAGTGGTTCTGACTCTAGCCAAGTTAGGAGCTCGGCACACTCTTTGCCCAAAAGTATTTTTTAAATTCTAGTATTCCAGAGAACAGAATTTGAAAGCAATTGCATATACATTTTTTTCTCAAAAAAAAAAGTAAAAAGACAAAACCTTTGTAACTCTCATAACAATCCCTGTTAATACTTAAAAATACGCATATACAGGTTAAAACAGTTCAAATAGTACATAGTATATAAAGTTATAAAATGAAACTTCTTTTGTGTTCCTTTCCCCCCAAATTTAGTCTTTAAAAATACCATCTATGTGTCATTCCAGAAAAATCTTACATGCACGTGCAGTTTGTGTGTGTGTTCTGTATGCTTTTTTATCTATATGAAGGAAGGCATAGTGTACACAGTTTGTTTTGACTGCACCGCGTGGCTTACAGGATCTTAGTTCCCTGACCAGGGGTTGAACCTGTGTCCTGTGCAGTGGAAGCTTGGAGTCCCAACCACTGGACCACTATTGTATTTTGATTAAAAAACTTCACTTATATTCTAGAGCTTTTCCCCCAAATGCACATGATAGATCTGGCTTATACTTTGTAATAGCTGTGTAATATTTCCACTGTCTGCATATATTATAATTTATTTAAAAAACCTCCCTGCTGATGGGTATTTACTTTGTTTCCAATTTTTTCCACATTAAACACAATGCTGGTATGAACATCTTGGTCTTCTCATGCATCCTCACTCTCTCACAGTTCCTCTGCTAAAATCCTGCCTTAATTCTTTTTAGAGCTTCTCCCCAAGAGTGTTTCCAACTTGAAGGAGATGTAAATTTGAAAGTGAGGTGGTCACCTTACATTGTAGGCGCTTGATTACTTAAATTTCCTCTCCCAAGAATTTCTTCTTAAAAAAAAAAAAAAATCAGCCTCCCACTTTTCTAACTTTAACCTACTTCTCTTTTCTAGACAAATGCCTGCGATAGACAACCTCTGATCATGGAATTTTCCTGATGAATTACCAGCCAATAAACAAACATCTCCTGATTAGTTGAATTGTAAATTGGCTTTAGGAGAAAGTTTCAGGCACAAATATAGAATTGACACCTGCTTGCCAAGACAGACAGGGATGTTCTGTAAATATTGGGACAGGGTTAAATGTACAAAGTTACATTATGCATTTTTTCCCTCTCATAAATATATAAATAGCTCCCATGTTGTTCCTAAGGACTCAAGCTTGACTTCTTTGGGCAATTAATTAATTGAGGCATTCAGGAAAGTTGTTTTGTTGTTCTTTTCTGTTTTTAGAACTGGCAAAAGTATTATTTTGGACTCCTCTAGTGAATGAGCAGATTTTTTTGATAAGAGTTACTTTAGTATAAGAAGTTTGCAGCTTGGAGAAGTTGGGAAAATCTTTTTTTTCCTTCAGAAGGTCTCAGTTTCTTCATCTGTCAAATGGGTTGGTTATATCAGAGCGCTGACAAAACTTTTCCAATTCGGCTGTTCCGTAGCTCTTTGAGGGTCATACTGACTTGTATATGATATTATTGTTGGCTGTGATATTATTGTCTTTGAATGCTTTTGACTTAGGTGGATCAGTGTGTTAACCTTGGGAAAGGAGATTTATCCAGACCAGGAATAGGGTTATTAACTAAACCAAATGTCTGGTAAAAGTAGTTACTAGGCCTTTAGTCATTTAGGACTAGCTTTGGCTGTCTAGAGCAGAGGAAATCAAAATAATAAGGACTTAAACATGGGAGAAATTAATTTTCATCTCTTCCCACTGGTGTAGTGACTCCATGTATCAAAAAATCATGGATTCCTTCTACCCCTGGCTTTGTCATTCTAGGCTTGTGACTTTTATTCTCATGGTCACCTCATGGTCCAAGGTGGTTCCAGCTATCACTTTCACCGTTCGGCCAGTGGCTGGAGGAAGCAGGTGTCCCTGCTAGTTGTTTCAACTCTCTTTGAGCAGTCATCTCAGAAGTCCCCCACTGAACTGATGAAGTTTTTTCACTTAGGACTCTATTCATGGAAACATAAGCTTGTGTCTCCAAGTCAGGGGACCCATCTCACACAGCTACCTCCCTAGGAATCTGGTACAGTTTTGGACAATAGCAGCCATTTAGTATGTACTTGTGGTTTGATAATTGGATTTTCTGCTAATTTAATAGTGCACTGGAACTTCTTTTACTGGCATTATTATAGAATGATCTATAAGGGTCTCTGTCTCCCACAAGAGACCAATGGATCTTTGTAGTTGGGGATGCGGACACTTTCCCTGGAAGCCCCTTAGCAAGGTTTCTGGTACACGGTAGTCCTTTGTACATGTTTATTGGGCATGGTCATCAGGCTGCTTTTTAAAATTTTTTATTTTATATTGGAGTATAGTTGATTAACTATGTTGTGTTAGTATCAGGTGTATGGCAAAGTGATTCAGTTATATTTATGTATATGCATTCTTTACAAATTCTTTTCTCATTTAGGTTATTACAGAATATTGAGCAGAATTCCCTGTGCTATATAGTAGGTCCTTGTTGGTTATCTATTTTAAATATAGCAGTGTGCACATACCAACCCCTAACTTCCAGTCTATCCTTCTTCGCCTGCTTCTCCCAGTAACCGTAAGTTCATTCTTCAGATTTGTGAGTTGTTTTGTGTGTGTGTGTGTGTGTTTGTGTGTGTGTGTGAGTCTGTTGGGTAAATAAGTTCATTTGTATCATTTTTTTAAAGAGATTTAACATATAAGTGATATCATATATTTCTCTTTTTCTGTCTGACTTCACTCAGTTTGATAGTCTCTAGGTCCATCCATTGCGTTATTTTATTCTTTTTATTCTACTTTATTCTTTTTAATGGATGAATATTATTCCATGTGTATTTCCATTGTAGCACATCTTCTTTATCCATTCCTCTGTTGGTGGACATTTAGGTTGCTTCTGTGTCTTGGCTATTGTAAACAGTGTTGTAATGCACACTGGGGCTATTTCTTAAACTAGTGCTGATCCTGTAGACTCCAGGATAAGAACATTTGTTGTTCTGTGACATCTATGATCAGGTGAGAACATTTCTTTCCTTTTGGCTTCAAGTTGGAATTATTTTCATGTTTCTTATACTGAATATGTAGATGTGATGTTGGTCTTGCCTTATCTGCTGATGCCGGATGTTGGGGCGGACCTCTTGTCTGCTGTGGTTCTCAAGCTTTGCTGTGTAGCCTCATCTCTTAAAAAATGTTAGTTGCTCAGTCGTGTCCAACTCTTTGTGACCCTGTGGACGGTAGCCCGCCAGGCTTCTCTGTCCATGGAATTCTTCAGGCCAGAACACTGGAGTGGGTAGCTATTTCCTTCTCTAGGGGATCTTCCGGACCCAGGGATCAATCCCTGGTCCGGGAAGATTCCACTTGCCATGGGGCAGCTCAACCCATGCTCTGCAACTACTGACCCCGTGCTGCAGGGCCCACAGGTCACAACTCCCGAAGCCCGTGCGCCCTAGAGCCTGTGCTTCACAGCCAGAGAAGCCGCTGCAGTGAGAAGCCCGTGTGCCACAGGGAGAGCAGCCCCCACTCGCTGCAACTGCGGCTGAAGACCCAGTGCAGCCAAAGATAAAGAAGTAATACGAAAAAGAAACACCACCTGATGCCATCTGTCTGCTCCCGCCCTGTCCTCCTGGCCTTCCTGTTCTTTGGAAAGGCCAGCTGAGCTCTCTGCCTTTGGGACTTTCAGATAGACTGTTCCTTTTCCTGTAATCTTTTCATGGCTGCCTGAGTTTTGTCCCAAGACAAAGATTAGGATGCAGGTAGGTCACTGGAGGGGTGATCACAGGCAGTGGGGATGGAGACAGGAAAGAGAGCACAGGTAATCAAGGCGTGCTGACGGGCAGATCACAGGGTACCTGGGGCTCACTACCCCTGGGTGACTGGCTAGAACACACCTCCAAAAAGTCCCACCCAGCCTCAAAGGAACGGAGTTTTATCACCTCTCCACCCTTCCTGGCTGACACTGCCCATATCAGGCTGAACATGCTCCAGGGGCCAGGAGAGCCTAGGTAGCCAGAGAGGTGGCTGTTCGAGGGCTAAGTCACCAATGTCTGGGAGCTGCCAGTCAGCGCCTCAGATGACCTCCAGGGGGCGCCCTGGGAATGCGCCTTTGGTTTGATAATCCCCACTTCAAACAGGCTTTCTTGGGACCTCAGGTTAAGTTCTCTCTCCTGGTATTCTGTTCAGTTTCTTTGTAGAACGTGATCTCAACTTATTAGTATAAGTAGGCGTGCTTACTTAATCAAGTTCGCCTCCTGGATGGGGGCAGCTCTCTCCATTGCTGGTTGCTGTCTTCTTTCTGCTTAGCAACAATCTTGACACACAGTGTGGAAGCTTGGTGTATGTGGTTCAGTGAATCAGTCAGTGGTTCCAATGCCCGTTGATTTCCCCCCGAGTTGATCAGAAGGGCCATGGCTCCAGAAGCAGGTTTCCATGTGCCAACGACCTAATCTTTTGCACTTTTCATCCAAGAATGAACAAAATTCTGAGTTGCAGGAAGCACAGAGCAACTGCTCATATTTGTTTTTCAAAACCAGACTTGATTGTATTTGGATTTTATGCTCCTTCTTTTTCTTTTCTTTTTCCTGAAAGGATTGACTTCTTAGAGTAAAGACTGGGGAATTTCTTGGAGGTTATTACATATTTTCTTTCACGTGGCTGCCTCTGTTTGTCAAAACAATCTCAAATTTGAGCTTTGCTTTCTCTGCTTTATGCAGTTTGGTTTCTTCTCCTTGTTCCTTCTCCTTCAAGCTTCGGGCTGTTCTGCTGAAGTTAATTCCCAGGAGCATGAAGTGTTGATTTTTTATTTGTTCATTTCTTCCAGTGTATTCAAAGAGCAATTTTTGTAAGTCCAGGGGTTCTGTTTTCTGGGTTTGATTTTTGAGAAAGATTTTTTTTTTGGAAAGTTCTAAACCTGAGAAATGTATGGAAGAAAAAGATGAGAAAAGATGATTGAGATGTCTTAAGATAAATGGAGGGTTGAGAGAATTTTATAATTTTGCAGATCACTGTTGATCTGTTTCCTCTGAAAACACTGGCTATTCATGTGCATTTAAAAGTGTTGAGAATAATTAGAAGGAAAAGAATCTGGGAGTTGATAAGAAAAGGGGGAGATAAGGCAAATAGATGGTAGACCTGAAGGAGATGAGTTCATTTCTTTGATAAGAAAATATCAGTTGAACCCCATCCAGTCCCAGTCCCTGATTTAGTGCTGGGAATAGAAGATACAGACCTTCATTCTCAAGAGAGTTTCATTCCCTGAAGGGAGACCGAGCTTCTGTCCAGTGTGTTCTGGTAGCACGTGTCCAGAGAGAGGGTGGGAGGGCAGAACTGAGATGCCAGGCTGGGGAGGGTCAAGAGAGGCTTCTTGGAAGAGATGATGAATGGGCAGTTCAGTCTTGTCCATTCAGGAGAGGGGTTGGGGGGAGATGAGTTGAAGTCTCAAGCTTAGAAGCTGGAAGGGAGGAGGAATGTGAGATTTATAAGTGTGGGTGATTCAGTCAGGCCAGGGGGTTCTGATTTGCTCTGGTGGTGGTGTTCCAGTTGGCGCTAGTGGCAAAGAACCCACCTGCCAATGCAGGAGACATAAGAGATGTGGGTGCGATTCCTGGGTTGG
Organism: Odocoileus virginianus; assembly: GCF_023699985.2. NCBI lineage: Eukaryota > Metazoa > Chordata > Mammalia > Artiodactyla > Cervidae > Odocoileus > Odocoileus virginianus. The sequence continues at coordinate 47,203,165 of NC_069685.1, read as the reverse complement.
GAAGATCCCCTGGAGGGGGGCATGACAACCTTCTCCAGTATCCTTGCCTGGAGAAGCTCATGGACAGAGGAGCCTGGTGGGCTACCGTCCAGGGGGTCACAGAGAGTCGGACATGATTGAAGTGATTTAGCATATGCACTGATCTGTGTCCCCAAGGATAGACCTAAGGCTTTCTTGCCTTGGGGGTTGAACTAGAGTCACAGTCAGGATTCTTTTGGTTATAAAAAACAGAAACTCAACTCAAACTGCTTAAGGAAAAAAAAATTAAAAAAAAAGAAAAAATTGTTGAGTTCAGGCATGGTTGGATCCAGGAACTGAGGATGTTCCATTGGAGCTTGGTCTCTTTCTTTTAGTCTCTGGGCTCTACTTTTTTCTGTGTTCTTCTTACAGTGGCAGGGCAGCTGTGAGCAGCTGCAGCCCACATCCTTGCCTTTCTGTAGGCCCATTAGAACATCATACCTTTTCCTCAATGATGCTAACGTCCTGGAATTGAGTGTGAGTTGGCCCAGGTGCACACACTTGAGATTCGGAGGTGGAGGTGAGGGAGAGCTACTCTTCTCCTATTTCTCTAGGCAGGTGTCCTAGTGGAGGTGCCTGGCTTTTGTGGGGGCAGTGTCAGCAAAACCACTGACTGCTCCTGAGGGGTGCAGAGGCAGGCGTGCGGACCAATTTTGATGGGGTGGATTGTAGCAGGCATGGTGCCACAGCAGCAGCCTGTAAATTGTGACTTCTTCTGGACAGTAGTGGCTTCCTTGTGGTACTGGCTTCTGGATAGCGGCGGAGCTGGCGTGATTCTGGAGGTGGCCACTATGGTGGTGATTTCCCAGTTCAGCTGGTGGCTTCCACATCATCCAGAGGACAGTAATTCTTCATGCCCTGGATCCTCCAGGTGGCTCGGAGGGTCCTTTGTGAAATATTAATGTATAGAGCCTGCTTCTTCAACCTTCCCAATGATCCCTAAGCCGTTCGCTTCCCTCTAAGGAGTCTCTCTCCGCTTCAGCTATTGGGAGTGATTCTGTCGTCTGCAACACAACACTGACCAGCACGTTCAGTGGCTGCAGCCGTCACTCTGGAGCTGAGGGAGTGCACTCCACGTTGACTTGGGACTAAGTCTCTGTCACTTCCTCAGCGTCGGTGTAGAACCAGCTTCCCAGAATTGCTATTCTGATTAGTGGCACGTTTCCCCGCTGTCAGCTCCCTTTGACAGGACGTGTTATTCGAGCTGACATCTTCCCAGGGCTCACCTGCATATCTCCTGGGCCCTGCTGAACTATCTTGCAGGCACCCTCATTCCCAGACCTTAAGAAACCTCCACTTAAATGAAACTTCTGACCCTGGATGGTCGAGAGTCAGAGAGTAGGCATGAGTCCTTGACACCTTCACTTGAGGTCCAGGAGGCCATTTTTTGGGGGTGGTTGCCTCACAGCTTTCGGGATTTTAGTTCTTCAATCAGGAATTGAACCTGGAACCCCAGCCCCGGCAGTGAAAGCACCAAGTCCTAACCAGTGGACCACCAGGGAATTCCCCAGGAGGCCATTTTAAAAAGTACATGCACCCTAACTCTATAAACACAGTTTCCTGGGAAATTGAAAGCCCATCCTTTCTGTTCAGAGACCACTTCCTGGGCCACTCACCCCTCTTCCAGACCGGGTTAAGTTTCCACCTTGCGTCTCCTTGACCCCTCTGTTCTTTGCTTTCATGTGCTCGGCTCATTGTGCTTTGTGGTTAGGGATTGTGTAGTGTGATTACTTGGGGGACATCTGCTCCTCCCACTGGGCTGGAAGCTCTGAATGGCCAGGAAGGACCTTGGCACTGACTTAATCCAGAGTATGAGCCTGAGATACCTTTGCTGAAAGACTGATCCCATAGGCGTGTGGAGGGGTGTAACCATCTCCAGAGCTCCCAAAGTAGCCAAGTGGTAGTGGGCTGGGATAGAGCAGTTTCCTTTAAAGCTGGGATTCTTGACCTATTTTGCACCTTGGGCCCCTTTGGTAGATAGGCAAAGCTGTCTCAGGAAAATGTTTTTAAATGCAAGGAGATCAAACCAGTCAATCCTAAAGGAAATCAACCCTGAATATTCATTGGAAGGACTGATGCTGAAGCTGAAGCTCCAATACTTTGGCCACCTGATGTGAAGAACTGACTCATTGGAAAAGACCCTGATGCTGGGAAAGATTGAAGGCAGGAGGAGAAGGGGACGACAGAGGATGAGGTGGTTGGATGGCATCACCAATTCAATGGACATGAGTTTGAGCAAGCTCTGGAAGTTGGTGATGGATAAAGAAGCCTGGCATGCTGCAGTCCATGGGGGTCGCAAAGAGTCAGACTTGACCTAGTGACTGAACAACAGCAACCAAAATTGAATCACAAAGGAAACCAATTTTATTGGAATCTAGATATTGAATTGGAGAAGGCAATGTCACCCCACTCCAGTACTCTTGCCTGGAAAATCCCATGGACGGAGGAGCCTGGTAGGCTGCAGTCCATGGGGTCGCTAAGAGTTGGACACGACTGAGCGACTTCACTTTCACTTTTCACTTTCATGCACTGGAGAAGGAAATGGCAACCCACTCCAGTGTGCCTGCCTGGAGAATCCCAGGGACGGGGGAGCCTGTTGGGCTGCCGTCTATGGGGTCACACAGAGTTGGACATGACTGAAGTGACTTAGCAGCAGATATCGAAATATGAGAAAAAAGCAATTTAGTACACTCACAATCTTGTGTAATCATTACTGCTGTCTAGTTCCAGAATTTTTCATCACCTTAAAGGAAACCCATACTCCTTGAGCTCTTCTTCCTCCTCCCTCCCCTGTCCCCTTAGCAACCACTCATTTACTTTCTGTTTCTATGGACTTGCTTGTTTTGGACATTTCATATGAATAGGGTCATACAACGTCTGGCTTCTTTCACTTAGCATCATGTTTTCCAGATTCATCTATGCTATAGTATGTGTCAGTACATCATTCTTCTTTTCCCCCTTATGACAACAACCATATACCATTAACACTAATGGAAAACCAGTGTCCCTTGAAATAATTCGAAGGCAACAACTAAAGTACTTTTGTTGGTTACTTTTGTTTTATTGTTTTTCATTTTTCCTTCTGTTTTTATTGTTTCTTTTCAGAATCCTATTATAAAAGAGCCATGTTGAAAACCAAGACCCTGGATAGAGGGTGTGAACCCTTCTTTGTTTCTGGGAGCTGAGCTGAGCCACGATGCAGTTATGGGGAGGGTGGAGGGCTTGGTACTCTTGCCTCCACCCTGCCTGTCAGGGAAAGAACCCCACCGAGCAACCCTAGCCCTCGCCTTATCCCCCTGCAAGTTGATCTGATCTTGGTCACAGGAACCTGTGGTAGACACTAGCATCCTTCGGGTTCTGACTGTTGAAGGCAAGGCCAGGGCGCAGGTGGTGGAGAGAGCTCATCGCCCTCCAACTGGGGCCCCTAGTACCTTGTGGCCAGTGGACCAGTTGCCAGGATGAAGGCCTTAGTGGGAACTGGTGCAGGTCATCACAGCCAGCATTGGAGGGACAGCAGCCACTCCTTGAGCCAAGAACCAACGTCAGATTGGAGCTGTTAGGTTCTTAATGAATGCAAGCACCCTGGCTCCTTGCTTACCCAGAGTGTGATGAGGACATGGCACTGGGCACAGGCCTCAATGTTGTGGGTTCTGCCAGTGTGCAGAGAGCCCAGGAGGTGGGCGTGGGGACAGGTGAGCAGGTGCCACAGACTCTGTCAGCCTCTGGCTTGCTTTGCATTATGGCTTTGCCGGAGCCACATACCCATCCCACTGCCCTGCTCCCCAGCTGCTCCTCAAGATCCACGAACTCAGGATCTGCCTGCCTTGAGGTGTTCAAGTCGACTGGCCCAGACGGCCTGACGCAGGCTGGGGGAGTCATGAAAACGACTATCAAGGTGAGATACAAACTAGGATGTGTGTGTGCTGCCCCCACACGGCAGGGCAGGCAGAGGCGGGCCACTGACCACAAGTAAGTGCGTTCTGACTGCGGGCGCTCTGGCCCTGGTGGTGACTGGTGACACCTCTCCTGTGATCTAATTGGCTTTCTGCTTGGTGACAAGTGATTGCTCAGTATCGAGTGGAAATTGCTCTGCGCTGAATGGAATGTCAGTCCTCTGAGATCATAAAACCCCCATCGCTGTCAGTGTGAGCCCATCCTCTCTCCTACCTTCCCCACCAACCACTGAAGGAGAGCTTGTTTGGGGTTAGGGAGCAAGCCCCTCAGTGTAAATAATGCATAGGATTATGAATATGAATGGAGCCCTCGCTAAATCCATGAGGAAGTCGGCTTCCTGGGCTGCATCTCTTGCCCTGTTTATTAACATGCCATCCCAACTCTGATGCCCTGTTTCAAAACAGCGTGCCAGTGTTATGATTGTGATTACTATCATTATTTGTGCAGCAGCATTTGGAAGCCTTTATTAAGTGATTCCCATTTGCTTCGGCATGAATGCACAGTATGCAAGACTTCAGGACAATCTCAGTGTCTTTAGCACACACAGTGCCATTTAAGGAGGAAGCTCTGGATACCAGGGTTGGCCTCTGTGTACAAACACTGATTTTTCCATTTTGGGCTCTTTTGTGAAATGTTAAAGTGCTTTGATTCTGTTAAAGCCGAGTGGAGCCGGCTCTCAGGCGCGTTTTCTCCCGCCCTTTGTTCCCTTGGATGGAAGTGATGGATTTTGCGGTCTGGAGGAATCCGTCATTTTGGCTCCATCTGCTTGTTAGGCATCTCCAGTTCTCTGATATGATGGTGTTTGGGGTTTTAGAATTTCATCATATCTTGCATTGGGAGAGACTAGGTGAGTGGTGGAGGGGGCAGGGGACAGTATTTTGTACTTGTTTTAAGTTATTACCATTCCCACCACTGGATGGATATTTTTAGGAGGCATTAAGTCAAGTGAAGGGAATCTGAGAGGTTCCTTGCCCCTATGCAAGGACATGCCTCCAAATGCTGCTTGATTGCTGCCAGTGACAAGATGCTCACTACTAGAAAGATAACACATTCCATCAAAGCTCAGATCTGATCGTCAAGCTTGTTCTTTTTCTTCTTTCTGTGTGCCCATAATCATCCACCCCTTTGAGCATCTACAGAGTAGCTCTGAAAAAGTCAAAGCATGCTTACCTATTTGACATTCTCTTTCTGCTGGTTTTAGGAAACAGCTCGCCTGAAACGGTTTGATACAAAAGGCTCTATCTAGTCCAGAACCTCCCAGGAGATAAGATTCTGGGGTTTCCTTGGGGTTTCCCCAAGATTGTGCTTGTTCACAGAAGATGAGATCTGAGCAAATCTATGCCTCAGCCAGCCCCCTCCTGTCTGCATTCTGTTGAAAGACGTTCCTTGAAGATTTTGCAGTGTGACTGACTCCCAGCCCTTATGCTTTGCCCCTCTCCTTGATTATCAATTTTGGTTCTGGGGCCGTTAATGTACCTTTAATCCCATGTGACCAATCAGAGATCACGTTCTGGCCAATCAGAGTGGAGCCTCCTCCTGGCCAATCAGAGCACCGCATCTCCCCCAGCCACTGTCATTGGTTCTGGGATGGACCTGACCTGCTGGAGGAAATTTCAAGACCTTTTCCTGGAACAGTGCAGGAATGTGGTACTATGGTTTCCCTCTCTGCCCCGCAGCACCCTTTCCCGCCCCCTCACAGAGGGCGTGATGTAGGACCTCGCTCTTGCTTTTTCATTTCCTTCAGCCAATAAACTCCCTTTTCCTCTTAAGCCAGCTTGAGTTAGTTTTCTGTGATTTTGCAGCTCAGAAACGTCCTGAGGCACTTAAGTGCTTCAGGGCACATCCTTCAGCGTTACTTTGGATTTGCACATTGATTCTGTGCAGCGGAAGACTTTAAAGAAAATCCCCAACAATATGATTTTTTATTCCCAGAAGCAAATCTTGGAGATAGTGGTCAGGAAGGAGAGTCAGAAATACCACCCACTTGCATGAGACAAGTGCTCGGGCCTGGTGCACTGAGAAGACCCAGAGGGATCGGGTGGAGAGGGAGGTGGGAGAGGGGACCGGGATGGGGAATACATGTAAATCCATGGCTAATTCATTTCAATGTATGACAAAAACTACTGTAACGATGTAAAGTAATTAGCCTCCAACTAATAAAAATAAATGGAAAAAAAAATATTTGTAGTACTCAAAATATATCGTGATGCTTAGATTCTCATTCTAAATTTTATGCTTTAAATTTATATTCTAAAGTTTAGGATATCATTCCTTTTGAATTTTTCACTAATTAAAATATTACTTCTTTTTATTTAAATTATAATGCTTTGCTAAGTAAAACTTTTATCATAATAAAATATTTGAAATGATTGAAACATGAAAAAAAAAAAAAAAGAAATACCACCCACAGGCTTGTTGATACTCATTGCTAGTAGTTTAAGCAGTGGTTCTGCAATTCTGGGGCCCTTGTCTTGTCTTCCTTCAGGGGAAAAATTAGGAGCTGGTAGGAGACACATCTAAGAAAACAGAATCTCAGAAACACCTGAAGAAGCAGCTTTATGAGGGTAAACCAGATTAATTCCATCTTAATTCCATCTAACCCTTTTTAAATATCTTAAAGCTTAAAATGGCTATATCTAAGAGGAAAAAAAAAGAATGAAATCTTTGACTGGAGACTTTAGTTATTGTAATATTTTAGGTAGGTTACCAAGGGCCATCAATTATTAGTTGCCAATGGTCCTTTACTACACTGAGTTTATTACCTTTATCTGGATTTATATAGGGTTTGATAGAGTTTATATGGCTAGATGCATAACAAAAAGCATTTCAGTATGCTTATGGCTTTGTGTCTGAGTGTGCCCCGTGGAAGGGCTAATAAATTATAAATCAATGTATCTGTTCCACTTAAAGGTATAAACCCAGTTGATTCAGGCCGTTTTATTTATGTTTTGGGTTATACTTCAAGCTGGTGTTTTTTTGTGGGAAGGAGCCTCATGGGGGAAGGGGCAGTGGAAGTGGGGGAGTGTCTGCTCAGAAGTTGTTAATCATCTGCTTGTACCATGATTCTCCTCCTCCCTCTGCCCACTCCGGCTCCCTTTTCTTCCTTCCACAGGTGCTGTCCCAGGGATGCATGCCAATAACCCCCCTTCACTCTCCCTCCATCTTAGTCTTCTTCCTGGAGAAACTAACCTGTGACATCTCCCTCTTTCTAACCAGCTACCTGGCCCCCAGACTTCCTCCTTTGCCCCTCACCCTGAGGTCATGGAGCTCACAAAGGACTTAGTGACACATAAGTCTTACCTTTGTCCTCATCAGTGGTTACCAGTCTGGGGGCCAGTCAGTTTGGGCTGTTGTAACAGAATACCATTGATTGGGCAGCTTAAATAAGATTTATTCCTCACAGATCAAGAGGCTGGATGTCTGAGATCAGGGTGCTAATGTGGTTCTGGGTGTCCATTTCCTGGCTTACAGACAGCCCCTTCCTGTTGTGTTCTCATATAATGGAGAGCAGAGCAACTTCTTCTTAGAAGGGTACTAATCCTATTCATGGGGCTCTATCCTTGTGATCTGATCACATCCCAAGGCCCCATCTTTTAATATTATCAGACTAGGGGCTAGAACTTCAGCATACAAATTTCCAGGGGGACACAAACATTCAGTTACAACAGGAAGTATTACAAGTTGGAGTCTTAGTAAGAAGACTGGGACAGAGGTTAGAGTGCAGGGTGTCTAATGGGGAGTGTCCCCACTGGGCTGAGATGGTTGAGCTTTCACAGCCCTGGCCTCCATCTGTCACTAGCTGTAGGTTACCGTGGGAATGGGTACGACTTTGGGCTCTGTGACCTCAGGCCATGTGCAGCCCACACTCACAGCAGCTGGGGCCACAAGGCCCTGGTGGCAGTGGGATCTGGGCAACGTGTCCCTGTGCCCCATCACAGGAAGTGAGGCAGGATTGAGAGCCATGGATGTCCCTGATAAACTAGTCCTGATATTTCAGGAGCCTGCAGAAAAGTGGCTCATTTACCTGCAATAAATCCCTGTTGCATAAGGGAAATGTCAAGTTGTTTTGCTTTTGGCAGAAATAGTTACTTCCATGTTCTGTGTTGTGCTTGTCAGACCTTCTCTGGCTCCTTGGATGCCCTGTGTCCTGGGCCCTGCTGACCTCACACTCTTCTTGTGTCCCCTTCAGTTCTCCCTTCCCCTCGTCTGGGGAACTCACTCAGTCTCAAGGCAGTAAGCTTCACTCTTGCTCATTACATATTCTATCAAATCTTTTGTCTAAACACAGGAGTACTGAGTGCGCCCCATGAGGCACAGGCTTTTGAAACTCAAAAGCTGAACATCCATTTTTCTTTTCTCAGCTCTCTTTGGGTCCCTCCTTCCCTGAGGCAGTGAACACAGAAGGCCCAAAAGACTGCATGGGAAAGGGGGTGCGGAGAGCAAGGAAGATGCACTGGGCCCAGCAAGCAGTGATTTATGTTTCAAAAATAGCACCCCAACTTGTCCTAAGAATGCAGGTGTTGAGCCTGGTGGAGTGAAACTGGTGGGGCCACAGAAAGAAATGAGAATGATGCTTAGAAGGAAGAAGCTGATTATACTCACAGAGCTTAGAGAGAGGGGGTGCCACATGCCATGTAGGGGAGTCAAGAGGCATAGGGGAGCAGGGAGAAAGCTGAGAGCCTTTACTGAGGTTTCTACAGGAAAGGCCAGGCAGGGCAGAGTAAACAGCTTGGTGCTGAGTAGTTGAAAGAGTTCCCATGGAACTGCAGGGGTGGACTGTAGTGGCCTGGCACCTGGCTCTGGGTTAATTTAGGGCAGGGGAAATATTGGCTTGGTGTAAGAGTTACAAAAGGAGGTCATTGGGTTGTGGATTTGAGATTGGTTGATGTTGGGTGAAAAGTGTGTTCATGGCAAGCTGTTACTATCTTTAAGAATCAGTTGACCCTGGATGAGCAGACACACTCTGGGTCTTTGAGGCTCCCAAATGCCAGAACATCAAAAATATAGAAAATAAGAAAATATGGTTAATATAATTGGCTGTGTAATGCATGGGTGCCGGGTAGACAAATACAGACCCTAAGAAAACACAGGTAAACACAGCCACACTTGTGATCCTGAAGGGTTCCTCCCAAGGTCTGCTGGGGAAACAGCCCAACTGTCCTTGCCCTTTACTTCCTGGAAATCTGGGTTTCCATCTATTCACTTAAGGAACCCAGGACGACATGCCAATAGCTCCCAAGGTGACCTTTCAGCATTTCCTGCTTTAATGCTTCCATCTCCTTATTTGATTTTGTAGTAACATTTAATGAGGTTTCTCTGTCTACAAAGACAAGATCACTTCCAACAATTGCTAATTTAGCACTAAGTGCAATGCTCTGGAGCGATTGGGGTCTCCTTTAATTTCTTTATTTCCAAAATTGCCAGTTTCAACAGATTTCAGTAGGGCACAGGTATCTTCCTGGGGCTGGCCTGGAAGTTTGAGAATTGAATGGCATGGAGGAGTGTCTTGCTGCTTAAGACAGTGCATTTGACTCAGAAAGTGAGACTGGTTTTGAGAATATAATAAAGTATCTTAAATTTGGGCTGAATCCAGCTAGCTTTCTTAAAAAATATATTTATTTATTTGTTTGACTGTGCCAAGTCTTAGCTGTTTCAGGCAGGATTGTTAGTTGTGGCATGTGAACTCTTAGCTGTAGTATGTGGGACCTAGTTCCCTGTCTAGGCATCCATCCCAGGCCCCCTGCATTGGGAGCACAGAGTCCCAGCCACTAGATCACCAGGGAAGTCCCCGAATCCAACTAGCTTTTAAATTCAGTATTAAATAATATGAGAAAGCATTTTAGCAAAGAAGAACTGGTTGGAAATGTATTTTGTGACGAGATTTTTCATTGAGGATGGGCTTTCAGATATTGTTGTTTCTGGGTCCCTTGCTGAAAGCAGCTGTAGGAGTCTTTAAACCAAGGATTGCAAACTCAGAGATCTGCAGGGCTCAGGCAGTCATATACGGGAGTGAATCAGGATGGGTGGGAGAAAGCTGCTGCTCTCTACCTACATTTTGATTCTTCTTTGGATACAGACTTGGGTGTAGAGGAGTATTTCTCTACTCTAACAATACTGTAAGCTTGATGAAGCAACTGATAACTCAGACTCTTGGTTGGTGGGACATTAGGGAAGGGGGAGGATTGCGGGCAAACTGGAGACCACGTGCTCCAGATGGAGGAGCTGGTGATAGCTCAGCTCTAGCTAATCAGTTCCACTTAGGAGTATAGGCCCAATGTTGTCAGAGTTGTCTTTTCCCAAAAGACCACACACTTAGAGTTTTATATGAAACCTTCCAATTTTGTAATAGCATGCATGCATTGGAGAAAGAAATGGCAACCCACTCCAGTGTTCTTGCCTGGAGAATCCCAGGGACGGCGGAGCCTGGTGGGCTGCCGTCTTTGGGGTCGCACAGAGTTGGACAAAACTGAGTGACTTAGCAGCAGCAGCAACACTCAATTATGGAGACTTCCTTGGTGGCCCAGTGGTTAGGACTCTGTGCTCTTAATACAGAGCGCCCAGGTTCAATCCCTGGTTAGGGGACTAGATCCCATAAGCTGAGACTAAGAGTTCACATGCTGCAACTACAAGGTCACGAGTGCCACAACTAAGACCTGACACAGCCAAATAAATAAATATTAAAAAAAAATCACCCCAAACCCCCAATCAATTATGATAAAAAAATGGCGGATGGGCAAAAGCCAAACCAAACGACAGCAAATCGGAATACATCTCTCTGCCACATCTGATCCATTATCTCAAGCTTCCTAGAATTTGCTGGAAGGACTTATCCAGCGAATCCTTGGACTAAATTCCATCTCCTAGTTAATTTAGGAGACTGTTATGTTCTGCCTTCTTTGGACAGGCATATTCCTCTAGTATGCTCGTGTGCTCACCACCTAACGAGGTAGAATTCCCACTGTTCAGTGGCCAGAGTTGTAAGAAACTTTTTTGTTGCTAAAGAACAGAAACCAAAGCAAGACAAAGCTGAGTTTTGTCAAGCCTCATGCCAGAATGCTGCCAGCGGGGCCTGAAGAAGCTGGAGTCAGGAAATGGGAAGTTCCCAGAACCTGCTGTCACTTTGCCCTCCTCTCTTCACCCTTGCTTTCCTTCTCTTCCCTCTCCAGGCCTGCTTTTCTCCTGTTCGCTCATCCCCACGGTGGACTGAGGTTGCCCCACAGCTTCTTCCTTTAGGCACTTCTGTTCCAGCCTCCCACTGAGTCCCATACTCCCTGTCTCTGGGTCTCAAATTCACATGCCCGAGAAGGAGAATATGATTGACTCCCCTGGAGTCAGGCATCCAGATCTGGTCCAATCAACTATGGCCACAGGGGGCAAGGTCACACAGGAGAAAGATGGCACCTTGACACAGATGGCCAACTGCTAGGGTGGATTGTTCTTGTGATGCTTGGAATGGCCAGAATGCCTTCAAGGCTCATTTAACTGCTTGCAGAAAGGCTGGAAGCCCAGAGGGCATCTCTTCAGTTCCTTTGAGCTAAACTTTGTTTCAGGGTGATCATCACAGGCCCTCCTCCCAAAGAAGCACACGATACCCCTGTCCACCACTGGGGCCTCCTCTCCCTGAAATGTTTGCCTCCTGGCTTGATATTTGTAGCCCTTCCACCTGGGTTGAGAACAGTGAGTCCCAGGGTCCTCTTCTGCGCTGGGTGCTCCTTCAGGAAAGGCTTGCATTGGCCAGCTTTTTCTGAAAACGTGCGTCCCATCTCAGCCTTCTGGGATAGTTACAGAAATAGTGACACTCATAAGAACTCAGAAAGCTCACCAGATGATGAAAACAGCTTAGAAAAGTCCGCTGGCTCTGGGGGTGGAGCCCTGTGGAGCTAGGTGGGAGCAGCCTGCCTCCCCTGTGAGATGCTGAGATGGGGTTTTGAGCTGTCCGATTTTGAAATATCCATCTGTCATTGTGAAGGAGCTTGGCAGAGGAAATGACCCCCTGGGGGAGGCTGCCTCTGACCATCTCCTCCCTAGGTAGAATTAAACACTCTGGCCTTGTGTTTCCTTAGCACTGTGTCTGTCTTCTTAGGATGTCTGTGTCCCTGTAGTATCCTGGCCATTTGTGGTGAAAATAATAAGAGTTCATGTTTATGGAGCTTTCACCATGTGTCTGGCACCCAGTTAGGCCCCTCATAAGCTGTAGTTGATTACTTGTCCAACATGTGCTAAAATAATAATAATAATAGCAGTAGTACAGAGGGAAGGGATGGAGAGGGAGGTGGGAGGGGGGTTCAGGATGGGGAACACATGTAAATCCATGGCTGATTCATGTCAATGTATGGCAAAAACCACTACAATATTGTAAAATAATTAGCCTCCAACTAATAAAAATAAATGAAAAAAAATAGTAATAGTAATAATAATGGTAATAATGACCCTTCATTGAGCAAGGCTTTAAGCACATATCACATATTGCTTCATTTTCGATCTTCACAATAATCTGTCCTGAGGTTCTACTATTACTACCTCCATTCTGGAGCCATAGGAAGGTAATATAACACATTCAAGGTCATCCAGCCAGGAAGTGGTGGGACCAGGATTTGAACCTGGGTCTGACATTGGCATTTGCACTCGGCATGGTTCTCTACTACTCCTTTGTATTCATCCTTGTTTCTGTGGGTCTTAGCTCACACGGGGAGCTTGAAAGCAATAAGTGACAGAGGGAAAGAGCAAGAAACCAAAAGTAACTTTGGGGAGAAGGGGAATGTTAAAACCTTGCAGCGTATCCCAAGAGACAGCTTGTTTTTGAAAATTCTGTCCACCTCTGTCCACTCTGCTCTGTCAGGTTAGACCCAGAAGTAGCAGAAGACATTTGTAAGTGGTTAGTTTTGCCTGCCAGGTCAGTGAGCTGACACTCTGCCAGGGGCATCTCCATACCTGTCACCCCCAAAGGACCTAGGAAGATTGTCCTTCATCTCTTCAGTGGCACCAGGATCTGAGATGGAATTATGGTTTTGGTTAACTGCATTTCCCCCTCCCCTGGGGACTGGGAGTGTGCTTACGTGTCTCTTCCTACTTTTAAAAGGTGGCAGCTGTGACCAGGAAATGACAGGGAGCCCTCATCCTCTTTGATTAGAAGGAAGAACTGGAAGAAATTCGGGGAGCCGGCTGGAGCATGGGTTTGCATTTCAATGGAAGTATCGGAGTTCCATGTGACTCATCCCCCCATCCCTAGTTCAGAAACAAAATAGGGGCCCGGGAGGGGAGGGGTAGCAGCTTGCAGAGCAAACTGTGTGTGTGTGTGTGTGTGTGTGTGTGTGTGTGTGTGTGTATGTTGGGGGGAGGGGTGTGCCCCCACAGGAGTGGCATGGCTATGCTGTATGCTTTAGGCAATTATCAGTTCTCTCTCTAATTCTGTTCAAGGTGACTGTCAAAAATCCACAGAAGACTCTCCTAATGAAATGGAAAAGTGTGCAAATTTATCCTCCTGCATGCAGATGCCTTTTCTTTTTATCTCCTAATAATTGCTCCCTTGGGTTCAGCTTCATGGTATGAAAGGGTCTTTTCTTGTTCAACAATTAGTCGAAATGGTCCACCCAGTGTACCTTTTGGAGTCTGGACCTTGGAGGATGAGATGCAGGGAGCCAGGGCCTGGGAGTGAGGTCTCTGCCCTTTCTCTTTCTTTCCATTTTTCCTTTTTTATTTCTTATAGGCGTGGTTTGCATATGGGTGGAGTGAGATGTTCTTGAGTGTGGATATGTCTGAGGGAAAAATAACATCTTTCAACAAGTCAAGATGAAAAGGTGGCCCCAGAAGGACAGATTCTAGTTGAAGTTGTCACAGCGACTGATTGTAGGTTTGATGAAACTAGTGTCTAATGCGGGGGAACAATTAGCAGATTCACCTGGGTCCTCTTTAGGCTGCCATTGTCAACCTTCCTCACCGAGTTTTAAGTCGTCTGGTTGTGTGTGTTTTTCTTTAAATCTGCATTTGAATTTCTCATCACTTGGATGTTGCAGAAGCGATGCTGGGTCAGGGTTCGTTCATGTCCTGGCACCTGTCATCCAGTCCTGAAGATTTCGTGGAAGCCGAAAAGTGATTAGCTTCTCCTGCAAGGATGTGGGGGCTAGCTTCAGAAATCTGCTGCTCTGTTCTCTCTGACAGCCACGCCAGGAAACAGAGAGGTAGTTTGGAAATCACAAGAGCCTCTCCTTAAAAGAGGGAGTGTGTCAGTCCACAGGATTCATATATTTTTAATACAGCTTCGCTGAAGGAGATGCTGTGCTTTAAGGAAGGTCAGGCGTGTGGGAGGTGCTGCCAAGCTTGTTTTGCAGGTTTGATTGTCCCTGGAAGGCAAAAGCTTGGACTTGGGGCTGAGGTTGGCAAACTGTGAACCTGTGAGCCTAATCTGGCCCCAGCTTGTTTTTTTAAATAAAGCTTTATGAGAACGCAACCATGCGCATTCATTTGCATGTTATTCACAGTTGCCATTGGAGCTGCCAAGGCAGATGTGTCCCCCTCCCCACCCCCCAGCTATTGCCGTGATACCCTTTCCAAAAGCGAGAATGAAATTCAAGGCAACTAGGGACTTCCCTGGTGGTCCAGTGGCTAAGACTCTTCACGCTCAATGCAGGGGGCCTGGGTTCCATTAGATCTCACATGCCATAGGGAATTAGATCCTACATGCTGCAGGATCCCGAATGCCACAACTAAGACCCGGTACAGCCAAATAAATAAATATTTTTAAAAAGAAATTCAAGGCAGCTAGACTGTGCAACTGGTTCATGGCTATTGAGGGCTGTTTATTTACCTTTATTTCACCTTTTTGGGGCAACCTTCTTGGGGGGGATTTCTGCATCTTGGCAGCAGTTCTGACAAGTGGGCTTTGAGGGCAGAAGTTAGAGATCTTTGTTCTCCTCAGGCCTGGGATTCTTTAGGAACTGCAGTGTTTGTAGGTAGAAAAATGGTTAAATAGCAGGAATTTCACATGCTTCAATCTTGTGCTGGTGCACTTTATACATGGAGGCTCCCCATTTTTGTCAAAAGGTCAGTGGAGGGAGAATAAATAGCCGAGGTGGCTTTTCTGTAATCTCTGCTCCTGCTTTTCTAAACATAAAGAGGTTCTGAGTTTTCTGGGTTTGGCATCTGCCACAGGCGTGGTGCTGGCAGAACCCTGTGGGTGGAAACTGTGCATGTGGGGGATGCTCCAGGGGGCCTGCTGTGTTGCCAGGAGCTGGATCTGCTTTCCTGGATGATATGCAAGGCTGAATAATGTCCCTTCCCTTCGAAGATGATCCTAATTCCTGGAACCTGTGAATACAACATTATATGCAGAAGAATTTACAGATGTGATTAAGTTAAAGCTCTTGAGATGGGAAGGTTGTCCTAGATTACCTGGGAGGGCCCCAAATGCTGTCTCAAATATCCTTAAATAGCGAGAGAGGCAGAGAGAGATTTGACAGAGAGAAGAGAAGGCCATGTGACCTCAGAGGCAGAGACTGGAGTGATGTGGCCACAAGCCAAGGAACGTCTCGCCCACCTGAATTCAGAAGAAGCAGGGAACAGATTTTTCCCAAGGGCCCTGGGAGGAAGTGTGGCCTGCTGACACCTTGATTTTTGCACAATGATGCTAATTTGGGCTTTGATCTCCAGCATTATTTTAAGCCACCGTTTGTTACAGCAGCCATAGGACACTAATACTGCAGTTTTCAAACTGTGCATGTTTTTGCCATTATTTCCCTTTTTAGTTGCTCAAGAAATATTTATTGAGAGCCAGGTACTGTTCCAGGGGCTGTGTACAAAACAGGCATGGTTCCTGCATAATGGAATGTTACGCTTCATGGGTGAAGTGAAAATCAACCAATAAAGGAGATGCTTTCATTTAGTGGTAAATGCTATGTTCCAGACTCTCTTGCCGCATAAGAAATTACCCCCAAACTTAATGCCTTACAACAACCATTTTATTATAGTCCTGGATTCTGCGGGTTGGAAATTTGACCAGAGCACAGTGGGGAGAACTGTTTCTGCCTTGCAGTGCCTGGAGCCTCAGCTGGGAAGTCTCGAAGGTTGGGGGTGACTTGAGGGCTAAGGGCGGGAATCACTCCCAGCTCCTTCACTCACATGTTTCCCCCCGCCACTCCTCCCGCCCGTCATTCTGACTCTCCCGGCTGGAATGACGTGAAGATTAGGACTGCTAGTTTGAGTATCTGTATGCAAGTAGCCCCTGCCTATGATGGGGTTTCCTTACAATATGGTGGCCTCGGGCTCCAAGTTTAAGGCAACCTGCATGGCCTTGTAGGACATTGCTTCCAAAGTCATACAGTATCATTTGTGCTGCACTCCACTGGCCAAAGCAGTCACAGCTCACCCAGACCGAAGGGGAGGGGACCTCCCATCTCTTGGTGGAAGGAATGACAAGATTACATTGTGGAAGAAGTGTGCCAGGTGGGAGATGTGTTGCCACCATCTTTGGGAGATACCGCGAAGATGGTGAAACAGGATAATGGGAAAGAGAGTGACTGGGATGCAGGGGCT
Organism: Odocoileus virginianus; assembly: GCF_023699985.2. Classification (NCBI taxonomy): domain Eukaryota; kingdom Metazoa; phylum Chordata; class Mammalia; order Artiodactyla; family Cervidae; genus Odocoileus; species Odocoileus virginianus. The sequence continues at coordinate 47,186,665 of NC_069685.1, read as the reverse complement.
ACTTTATATGCTCAGTCAAGGCCTCCTAGAAAGGTGACACTGAATCTGAATTCTGAATGGGAAGAAGGAGCCAACTTTGGCAAAATCCAAGGGGGAAGATTCATCCAGGCCAGAAGAGATATTCATATCTTTTAAAAAAAAAATGTTTATTTATTTTATTTTGGCAGCACCAGGTCACGGTTGCCACACTCAGGATCTTCATTGAGGCATGCAGAATCTTTTTAGTTGCAGCATGCAAACTGCTTAGTTGCGACATGCACCTGAGATCTAGTTCCCTGACCAGGGACTGAACCCAGGCCTCCTGCATTGGGAGCATAGAGTCTTATCCACTGGATCACCAGGGAAGTCCCGAGATATTTGTATCTTTACAAACATATGGTAGAGCACTGAGCCATCATCAGGAACACTGAGGCCGTTTGGAATGGATGCCAAGGACAAGAATGACTGTGTCTGTGATGTCTCAGGCAGAGAGAAGGCCAAGGATAAAGTCCCTGGGATGGGAGTGAGCTTAGCTTCACCATCCTTCTGTTTGAAGGGCTTCCCTGGTGGCTCAGACGGTAAAGAATCTGCCTGCAATGCAAGAGACCGGGGTTCGATCCCTGGGTCAGGAAGATCCCCTGGAGAAGGGAATGGCAACCCCCTCTAGTATTCTTGCCTGGAGAATCCCATGGACAGAGGAGCCTGGCGGGCTACAGTCCATGGGGTCATTAAGCCCTGTATTCCTATTGCGTTGTCTTTGCACTGAGCTGTTTTCTGAAAGAATCTTACTTGTCCACTTGTTGATCTCTCCCTCTAGACTAGAGTGAGGATCTTGTCTGACTTGGAAACCTTCATTCTCAGTGTGTTTCACAGCTCCCAGCATACAATAAGTGTCTTGTAAAAATTGGTTAAGGGAACGATTCATTTCAGATTGGGCCCATCTCCTGGCCACAGGGCTGCCTAGCATAGAATTTCTCCTTAATTTTGATCTGTGATATCTTCAGTAATGGTCACCAGATTAAGTAATTAAAGAAAAGCAGAAAAATGTTGTCAGCTTCCCGGACACTGGAAATCTGTCGCCTGGTCAAGCTGGAACCCAGGAATGATGCTATTCATATGGGCCATTGGTCTTTTAAATGAAATTCTCTTTCCTTGGTTTGAAAAATATGCTGAGAATGGGGAGGGGGAGGAGCCTAAGGAACCCCCTATCCATGGTTTCTGTAATGAATCCCCCAGGACTTGTCAGCAGAGGCATCACACCCATTACTTACACACAGAAATAAAGATAAATGTGCCTGGATAATAGCCCTGGGAAGGTATAAATCTTGCTTGTTTATGGGGGATTGCAGCACGCGAAGACTTGTCACTTTGATTCAGGTTCGTTTCGATTTATGAGGACACCCTTACCAGTAGGAGCTGAGATTTAGAAGCAAAAGGTTACGAGGGAGGATGGGTGGGTCCAGGCATCCTTGTGGCTTTGGGTTGAGCTCCCTGCGTCATCTTCCGGTCAGTTCTTGATGAATCCCTGTTGACCCAGAGGAGACCGTCTCTTCACTCGGTTTTGCTCCCATCAGCTGCTGTCCTGGAGAGGGCTTCTCCTAACCACAGAAATTACATTTTCCTTTTGCATGAACTGTGTTTGCAGGCTAACTCGGCAGCAGCCACTGAAAATCATAGAAGACATTATGTCAACTAGGTTGGAGCTAGGACAGAGAGATCAGAGTGGGTGTTGGTGTCCTGAGATGTGTTTCATTTGGTCACTTTACTGTCATGTTTTTACATGTTTGTCAGTGTTTTTGGAGCTCCAGTTATGTGCAAGCCTTATGCTAGATTCTGCAGTTTTTTCAGAGTGAGTCTTGGTCCCTGGAGTGTATCATGACTTGAATTAGTTCCAGCATTTCACAAGCTGCTATTAACTTCCTAATGATCTTGTCACTATATACTAATGCTACTCTGACTTCTTCATATTTATCTTGAAATTGACCTACTTGTTTGCAGACTTAAGCATCAAGCTTAGCTCTGTCCCAGGTTGTAAATCTTACTGCTTTGTTCATCCTGGTTTGTTGTGCTAGTTATATTTCTTTCTCACTCATATGAAAAGAAATACATGTGTTAAAAATTTCCCTTGTCTACCATTTAAAATAATGGTGTGTTCCACCCAGTCACCTTCCCTACCCCTGTGGTGTGTATACCTCATTTCAAGAAGTGTTTGCTTTGGCTGAATGTCTTATTTACTTTGGCAACTCTGTGAGGCTTTCAGCTTCTACCCATTGGCTCCTATGATGGCTAATTTTATGCATCAGCTTGAATGGGGCCAACGGATGCCCAGAGACAGTGAAGCGGGATTTCTGGGTGTGTTTCTGAGGGTGTTTCTGGAAGAGATTAACACTTGAATTGGTGAGCAGAGTTAGAAATATTGCCATCACCAGTGATGGTGGGCAGCACCACGGCTATTAACGGCCTGCATAGGACAAAAGACAGAGGAAGGGTGCATTTGCTCTCTCGGATTGAGTTGGGACGTCAGTCTCTTCCTGCCCTCAGACATCAGACGCTTGTGGTTCTTAGGACTGGAACTACACCATTAAGTTTCCTGGGCCGCTAGCTTGCAGATGGCAGATTGTGGTCTCCACAATCATGTGAGCCAATCCCTTAGAATAAATCTTTCTGTATATCTATTAATATATGTCTCCTCTTGGTTCTGCTTCTCTGAAGAACCCTGACTAATACATCTGCCCTGAGAGAGGTTTCTGGCCTAATTGTTTTAGGGGGAAAGGTAGATCCTATCTTAAATTCTGTGACAGTTTTCACTGCCCAGTTTTTTCTTACTTTTCCTGCAAAATGATGCAGAAAGATGTTCTTAGATAGCTATTGACTGACTTCCAAAAAAATCAGAGTGTGACTCCCCAGAGTGACAGATCCTTTTTCATGGGCATGAAATGCACTATTGTATTCCTCTTGCTTCTGTTCTAGTGCCTAGAATGGGACCGTGTACCATTAGCTGCTCTAATATCATCTGACTTAAAGGTCTGGTCCATTAGACAGACTGCAGTGGTCAGCTGAAGGATAGAGAGAAATGCTGCTTATTTCATTGGTTGGGAGACAAACTCATATATACCATGACCATATTTATTTGACCCCAAATCTGGAAGTCTGAAATATCTGAATTTATTAATAAGCAATGCCTTATGAGTGTAGGGAAATAAAGTTGTTATCCACTATGTGGTTAACCAATGAATTTCATTGAAAGAATGACATTGCACGAACATGCAATGATTTCAGAAGATCTGTGTTGTACAGAGGCTGAATGTAAGCTTACTCAAACCAGAGAAAGGCGAGGAAGGAGGGTTGTATGTTCTCCCAGACACTAAATTTGCTTCTGTAATCCATGGCCCTTATTTCTCCTAAGCCAAAGATGCAAAATGATGCCCCTTTAGGCTGAATCTAGCCAACAGATATAGTTTGTTTTGCTTATGGAGTGTCTGAAAAAAGATTATCACCAACATAAAATAAAAAGTAGATTATTGCTCCTAAATATCTGAAGTTTTGGTCTGTTTTGAAACAGAGGAAGCTCTGAAAACACTGGCCCTGCAGTCCCACTTGGAAACAGGCTCCTGGAGCAGAGCTGAGTAGTCCACAATCCTTTGGACAAGTCATAGACTCACTACTTTGCCGCAGTTACCACCAGCCCCTCGGGTTGTCAGTTACCATTCATAATCCTCCTTGAACCATTGTTTTTCTAAAGGATTCTTTTTTAAAATCATTTCTCTGTTTCTCAGACTCTGTCAGAAACGAGAGGTAGTTCCAGAGAGCTGTGTGTTTCGAGAACAATAGGAGAGAACATGTTAGTAGAAGTGAAGATCATTCCTATGTACTTAATATGCAAGCAAGTGCATTGGTTGCTTCTGTTCCTTCACTGTCACTGTCTGGTCCCCGCAGGCATTTGACTTTCTGACCCTTGGATTCAGCTAAGAGATGAGGGAGAAACTCTACCACACAGACAGTTTGTTGGGAAGCCCCTTGCAGAGCCTGGTGCCCCCAGATGCAATAAACTGGCCTCCTGGGCCCCTTGGGGATGGAGTGGATTGGTGTCTGTTTCATCCTTAATGAATGAATTGAATGGCTCACAGCAGGGGAAGCTTTTACCCAGCGGTTTTCCACTTACAACTACCCTCTCCTTTCTGCAACTAAACAACCGAGTTTGCTTTTGTGTATTATTCTGTGGAATTGGGAGGTGGCGATTTTATATCTGTGGGGACACTGATCTCCTCCAGTTTGAGGTCAGATTTCCCTTATATCTTGTCTCTGTATCCTCCAGACATGGAAGGCAGCCCAGAGTGGAATGAAAACTTGATGTGAGTGGGTCTTTTCCTGTGGATGATGTGAAGTGTGTCTGTCACTTTGCAACCTCATGGACTATACAGTCCATGGAATTCTCCAGGCCAGAATACTAGAGTGGGTAGCCTTTCCCTTCTCCAGGGGATCTTCCCAACCCAGGGATTGAACCTAAGTCTCCTGCACTGCAACTGTATTCTTTATCAGCTGAACCACCAGGGAAGTCCCAAAACACTGGAGTGGGTAGCTTATCCCTTCTCCAGTGGATCTTCCCAACCCAGGAATTGAACCAGGATCTCCTGCTTTGCAGGTGAATTCTTTACCAGCTGAGCTACCAGGGGATCCAGGGAGGTGGGTAAAAACAAACTGCTTGTGACATTGTGCAAAGCCGTTTAATCTTTCTGGGCCTCAGTTTCCACATTTGTACAATAGGTCTAATAATAGCAACACTTATTCTCCTAGGTTGCTGTGATCAGTGACAGGCTCTTACTCATAAAGTACTTAGTGCCTGACACAGAGTGAGGACCTTCTGTGTTTGTTCAGGGCCATATATTCCCAACACCCAAGAGTACTTCTGTTCCATGGTGTAACTTCAGCACCTTGAATAGCTCCTGACCCTCAGTTGTTGGCCAATAAACAGTTATTGCAAGAAAGAAGGAATGGATGGTTTCAGGATGACTTTTGCAGTTGGTGTACATCTGAGATATGGGTACAAAGACACAGTCTCCAGACCAGAAGCCAGACATGTGGTGTGACCAAGGATTTGGTGTCCCTTCCAGCTGCAAGATTACATGATCTGGGACATGTAATCTGGATGTTAAATCTTGTATTTGTGAATGTGTTAATGGTTTATGGTGAGATGGGACCAGACATGGAAAAGTCACAACCATCTCAGGGAGTTGTGGCCTAGGTTCACCTGCTTGGCCCTGCATGCTACTGTTGGGCTTGTGTATTAGTTTCCTATTGGTGCTGTAACAAATTACTGCAAACTTAATGGACTGACATAACACAGATTTATCATCTTCCAGTCTGGAGGTCTCATCTCCTTTTACCTTCACTCTTTCCCAGCATCAGGATCTTTTAAAGGCAAAAGGAAAAGAGGGCAGCAGAAGATGAGATGGTTAGATACTATCACCGACCCAATGGACACGAACTTGGAGCAAACTCCGGGAGCTGATGAAGTACAGGGAAGCCTGGTGGGCTGCAGTCCATGGGCTTGCAAAGAGTCGGACATGACTGAGTGACTGAACAACAACAGTCTGGAGGTCAGAAGCCTGAAGTGGTCTGAGGGGCTACAGTCAATGCGTTGGCAGGCTAGTGCTCCTCCTGGAGGCTCCAGGGGAGACTCTGTTTCCTTGCCTTTTCCAGCTTCTAGAGGTACCCACATTTTCTTTGGCTTCTGACTCATTCCTTCATCTTCCAAGTGCATCCCTCTGTCTTCTGCTTCCATTGTCACATCTCCTAACTCTGACCCTCCTGCCTCTCTCTCCTAAGGACCCTTGAGATTGCACGGGGCCACCTGGATAACCCAGGATGCTCTCTCTATCTCAAAATCATGAACTTTAACCACCTATGAAAGGTCACTTTTATGTAAAGTAACATATTCACAGGTTCTGGGGATTGTGCCGTGTGCTAAGTCACTTCACTCAGGTCTGACTCTTTGCAATGCCATGGACTGTAACCCACCAGGCTCCTCTGTCCATGGGATTCTCCAGGCAAGAATACTGGAGTGGGTTGCCATGCCCTCCTCCAGGGGAATCTTCCTGACCCAGGGATTGAACCTGCGTCTCTTAGGTCTTCTGCGTTGGCAGGCAGGTTCTCTACCACTAGTGCCACCTGGGGATTAGGACCAGGACGTTTTTTTGGGGGGGGTCATCATTCTGTCTGCTGTAGCTCCAGAGAGGGTAGGATGTGTCAGAGATGGTAGGATGTGTCAGAGAGGGTAGGATGCTCTTGGTGAAACTGCAGCCAGGAGCAGCCAGGCAAAGCACAGATGACAGCTGTGACTCCAGGCCTGGGATCCATGCCTGCCTTTACAAATGCTGGCAGAGGGCTTCATTTATTCCTGGTTCATTCTTTTTTAAAAAATAATTTTATTTATTTATTTATTTATGTTTGCACTGGTTTTTCGTTGCTGCATGGGCTTTTTTCTAGTCAGGGTGAGTGGGGGTTACTCTCTAGTTGCGGTGCCTAGATTTCTATTGTGGTAGCTTCTCTTGTTGTGGAGCTTGGGCTCTAGAGCACTCAGGGCTTCAGTAGTTGAAGGCTCAGTAGTTGTGGTTTAGTTGCTCTGCGGCATGTGGGATCTTCCCCAATCAGGGATTGAACCCATGTCTCTGGCATTTGGCGGGCGGATTCTTTACCACTGAGCCACCAGGGAAGCCCTGTGTCTGGTTCATTCATGATGCTGTAGAACAAAGGTTGGCAAGCTATGAACTGAAGGTTTTTCTGTTTTGACATGGATGAGGCTGAAAGTCGGGGTTGTGATGTGCGTTTGAGTTGGGGCTAGGCCTTTTCATGTCCACAGCTGTAGAAAAAAGTCACTCAGGTTTTCTTCTGGTGCTTCTGTGATTTCTTTTTATTTGATATCTGGAATTTATTTTAGCATTAGGGTGAATTAGGGCTCTGTAGCCGAATCCCAACAGCTTATCAGTTGTCTCAGCATAAATTATCAAATAATTCTGTCTTTTCTAAATGTTTTGAAGCTAAGTTAAGTTGAAGTTGAATATGTTACATGGCACTTAGGAATGGGCTCCCCAGTGAGACCCACACTGATAGAGAAATAAGGTATTGGACTCCAAACTCAGGGGTCTAGGGACCAGGCAGGCAATGAACATGGTGAAGCAGGTCAGGTATTTTCTTGTTCAACATTTGGGAATATTCTTCTCATTCACAGAGAAATATGCTTTCTTTCCATCTTGGATCAAGGAGAGGGGCTGAATCATGGAGATCCCAAATTCCAGTGACTCAAACAAAAGAGACATTTAAAAGTGTTTATTTATTTGGCCGTGCTGGGTCTTAGTTGCAGAAGGTTTAGTTGTGGCATGCTATCTCTTAGTTGTGGCATGTAGGATCTAGTTCCCTAACCAGGGATTGAACCCGGGCCCCCTTCATTTGGAGTATGAAGTCTTAGCCACTGGTCTACTAGGCAAATCCCAAGGTAGACTTTTTTCTCTTTTCTCCATCCTGATGTGGGGAGGAGTTCCCATGTAGAAATTTGTCATGATCTCTGACATCATTCTGGGATCCAGGGGTTTTCTTTCTCTTTGCCCTGGCCCCACCTAGTGTGGTATCTAATGGTGGAGGTTGCCTTATCCCCATGGATCATCCCATGTTGGGAAGGGAAAAGAGATAGGAAGTGGATGGTGGGGCATTTCCTTTTCAAAGACTATGACCTGGGAATTGGACCCATCACTTCAACTCATTTCCAGAGCCTAGACCTAAGTCATGTGGGTAGAGTTGGCGCCAGAGGGCATGGGAAAGGCAATACCTAGCCTTGGGCACAGCTCACGCTTGGGGGATTCTACTACCAGGAGGAGAAAGGTGAGAAAGGACACTGAAATTAGCCATTTTCTGCCAGAACAGCTGTCTTTTTTGCCCTTACTTCTGATATGCACATGGTTATAGAGGGCTGTTTCCCCATAGTAAGGAAAGTAACAGTGCAGCTGTAACTGAAACTCACACTTAGGTTGGGAAGACAGTAGGGAGGGACAGAGTTGGGGATGCATTATCAGCTTAATCAATGGGGAAGTTGACACTTGATGCATTATCAGCTTAATCAATGGGGAAGTTGACACTTGACCTTATTTTTTGCCCGCATGTGGCACGTGAGATCTTTGTTCCCCGACCAGAGGTTGAACCTGTGCCCCCTGCACTGGGAGCATGGAGTCATAACCACTGGGCCACCAGGGAAGTCCTGAGACTCAACTTTTATCCGCTGATGATGGCAATGCTGGTCCACTTCCTCTGGAGGGCAGTTTTGACATTGCCTATCAAAATTACAAATGCACACACTTTTTGACTCAGGAATTCCACTTCAGGGAACATATTCGGAGAGACTGAACACATGCAAATTAACCTATACACGAGGTTGTTCACTGCAGCCCTATAGTAGCAAAAGGCTGGAAGTAACCTAAATGTCCATTAAGAGTTGTTCTTGTCATTGTTCAGTCCAACTCTTTGCAACACCGTGGACTGCAGCACGCCAGGCTTCCCTGTCCATTAAGAGGGACTGGTTAAATACATTTTGGTGCCTTCATACAATGGGGCAATATGCAGACATAAAAAAAAAAAAGAATGAAAACACTCTAATGTTGGCTATAAACTTGAATATATTGCTAAGTGAAAAAACAAAACAAGATGCAGCACATGGCATATAGTATGCAATTATTTATGTTAGCAAAAGGAAAAAGAAGAGTGGTATATGGGTGTGTGTGTTTGGGGGTGTGCATACATGTGCTTTTGTATACATAAAATATTTCTGGAAGGTTTATAAACTGGTAACATGGGTTGCTTCTGAAGATTTGAATGGCTATAAAATGTTAGCAGAAAGGAGATGTTTACTTGAGAATCTTGTACCTTTTGAAGTTGAACCATGTAAATCATTTTCCAATAAACTACAATTATAAAACAGGGAAGATCTGTGAAGCTCAGAGAGGGCGAGCATTTCCTGAGTGTCACACAGCAGTTTGGAGCCAGAACTAGCATCCATTTCTGTACCTCCTGGCACCTCATTTTGTTTCCCTGGCAATCATCCTACGCTGCTGGTTTTTGCCTTTAGACATGGTTCGGAAGAACCTCTCTACCTTATTAACTAGCAAGTTGGAATACATTTTACCAGCTGATATAATTAATTTGGTGCTTTGCCAGAGCTGTTGTTTTCCTCTGTCTTAATAATAACAGCCCTGAAGCAAGACCTTCTTTTGCAGGATCCTGGGCTCTAAGATCGACTTCTGATTATATCTACAGTTAGTTTGCAGTTCTCTGAGCATACCTGGGCCAGTTCCCCAGCATTGGCTTCATCACTTGAGTATTGGTAATCTTGGAAGCTGATGCAGGGGCCAGGGGACCTCACGGTAACTTGGAGGATCCTTGCTGCTTCACCTCTCTCTAGTGGCACCAGGAAAAATAATGATTTCTTGGCTGCAGAAGGAAGGGTGACAAATGTGGGACGTGTGTGGAGTGAGGCAGGCAGCCTTTCTGGTTTCCTGGCAGAGACGCCATTTAAATGACATTTTTCTAGCAGATGAGAGAGCTGTTCAGAGCCTCGTTGGGACTGGAGTCTGGTAATTAGCTCTTTACCTGTGTCCTGAGGATTTCCAGCACAGTCACTTGTCAGGGGAGCTTGGAAGAGGATATACTGTGTTCTGACCCAAAGGTGAATTAGAACTTTCTCCTTGTTGAAATAAAATGAGAAATCTGAGTGTCCGGAGTTCGTACTATCACTTTAAATCTCCTGTAGGATGTGGCATGGGATGTGACTGATCACTTAGATTGTGTGTGTTATGTGTAGTATAGGTTTGCTGCTGATAACTGAGGCCTTAAATAATAGCTTAAGGAAGATAGAAGTGTATTTCTCTATCATCATCTAAAAAGGCGTAAATAACCATCCAGATCTCGTGCAGCAGCTCCAGTGCCAAACCCTCAGGGTTCAGTCTCCTCCTGGCTCACTGCCATTCCTAAGGGCGGGGTCCCTCTTCCTGGTGTAAGATGGAGCCCCAGTCATCCCTTCCAGGGTCCTGACAGCAGGAAATGGCCAAGGGCAAAAAAGTACATGCCCTTGCTTCTTAAGCTGCTCTTTAAAACAAGCATTTTATTCCTTTATTTATGACTGCACTGGGTCTTCCTTGCTTTGCTTGGGCTTCCTCTAGTTGTGGCAAGTGTGGGCTTCTCTTCATCGCAGAGCGCATGTTCTAGGTGTGTGGGCTCCGTAGTTGTGGCACACAGGCTTAGTTGCTCCGCAGCATGTGGAATCTTCCTGGACCAGGGATCGAACCCGTGTCCTCTGCATCAGCAGGCAGATTCTTATCCACTGTACCACCAGGGAAGTCCCTTAAATTGACTTTTAAAGGAGCCCCCTGCAGGACTTCCCTGGTGGTCGAGTGGCTAAGACTCCCAGCTCCCAATGCAGGGGGCCTGGGTTTAAAATCTGTCAGGGAACTAGATCCCACATGCTGCAACTAAGAGTTCGCACGTCAAAACTAAAGAAACTGCATGCCACAACTAAAGATCCCGCTTGCTGCAACTACGACCTAGCACAGCCAAGTAAATACAGTAAATGTTGAAAAAAAGAAGTTGCTCGCAAAACCTCCCTTCTGTCCTACTTCCAGACTTGTCTCACCTACGTATCTCACCCTGTCCGGCCAGCAGAACCTGGTAAGGGCTCGTGTTCATGTTACATCGACTAGGCTTTCCTACCACAGGGTCTCATGGCAAATAGTCTATCATTATTTTACGACTGGATTCAAAGGAAGTGGTAATGGGCTAGCTGGGGAGAGGAAGCAGGGAAGGAGAGAAAACCAATTCAAAGCTGTGTATTAAGCTGGTTACTGCTCTGGGCAACTGGGGTTCAGTCCAGGAGTACTGGGAAGGACACCCTGTGGTTGTTTGCCCAAGATGGGGTAGAGGGAAGTATTTACCCACAGGCTGCAGTACCCCACAGTCATGGTGGGGTGCTCTCTGCTTGTTCATTTTCTTGTATTTGAATTATTTACACAAGCAGAATGGCTGGGAAGTATCTCTGCAGAGACATTGGTGTACAGATCCTGTGGGTGGCATGAAGGCCAGAACCAAAAGGATGGGTGGAGAGGAGGTGAGATGGAGCGTTAGTTATATGACTTCACTCAGCTGCAAAGACATCTGGGAAATGTAGTTTTTATTGATGGTGGCCACAAGCCCTGCAAAAACTAACAATTTTTGTTTTTGTTTTGGTTATTGTTGAAATTATATTGGAACACAGCTGGTGGAATTCCAGCACAGCAGAATCTTCATTCGTCCAAGAATAAGGGGTTTTGTCAGTCTCAGTGATCTGGAACTCAACTGAGGATATATTAAAAGGCCTCGGAATGGCCAAGATAGCCATCAAAGTCCGTGCACTGAAGCATGTGTTCAAGGATGGCCTCTAAGATCTCATCTGAGGCCTACTGACTCTTGCTTTGGATGACAATTCTAACAAGCAGAGTGGTCTGTCTTCCCTATGGAAGCAGTTGAACATTTAGGCATTGCTAAGGGTCTGTCTACAGATGGAAACCTAACTCTTTCTCCCAACTCCAGCCTGTCCTTAATAGACTTTCAGAGTGGCTCATACAAATGCAGAGGTCACTTCCTTAGAAGCTTCTCAGTGCCCTTGGGAGCTTGTCCTTGACTGTCCACCTGGGAACCACACTCCGTGCACAATTTCACTCTTCCAGTGCCCTCTGTACATCATCCTTCCTCTTGTCTAGAGTCTCCCCCACCTTGTCCCTAGTCTGGGCACTCCTGGGCATCCTTCAGTTTTCTGCTGAGCATTACGTTGACTAGGCTTTCCCACCACAGGGTCTGATGGCAAATAGTCTATCATTATTTCTTGTTCAGTGGTCTTTCCACTGTGTGACTGTGCTCTAGGTGGAGGTGGGATGGAGCTATGTCTATCTTGTTCATTGCTATGTTTTTAGGACCTGGCACCCAGTTGGTGCCAGTACGTCTTTGTGGAACAGATAGGGTTGGATGGATGGGAACACTCTATCTCTGATCCCAGGTAGCTTCTTTCTAGCGTGTACCCTTGGTTCTTGGGTGAGAAAGGTTGTGGAGTTTTTGCCCAGCCTCTTCCACTGCTGGGGTGCAGTTTCAAGCTCAGGCCTTTTTGGAGTTGGGGTGGTAAAAGATCAGCAGGGTGGCTCTACTTCAGAACTACTCCTAATTGCTGCTACTCTAGGCTCATCAGAGAGATCTCCTAGAGAGAGAGCTCCATGAGTGAGTCAGTCATCCCCCAAGTCAGCCCTACTCAAAGTGGAACACTGCCTCCTGCTGGACTTTGAATGTATTTGAGGCTGAGGCATGTTGGCATTGGCAAATGCTAGGTATCTTTTCCATTCTTAACTGCCAACCCTTTACTTTCTTTTTTTGGCATAAGAATATGAATTAAAAAAATTTTTAAAAAAGTAATTATTTTAGTTAGAGGATAGTTACTTTGCAATATTGTGATGGTTTTTGCCATACATCAGCATGAATCAGCCACCAGGTATATGTGTGTCCCCCCACCCCCCAATCCTGAACCCCCTTCCACCTCCCTCCCCATCCTATCTCTCTGGGTTGTGCCAGACCACTGGCTTTAGATGCCCTGCTTCATGCATCAAACTTGCACTGGTCATCTATTTTATATATGGTAATGTACATGTTTCAGTGCTATTCTCGCAAATCATCCCACCCTCGCCTTCTCCCACATAGTCTAAAAGTCTGTTCTTTACATCTGTGTCTCCTTTGCTGCCCTGAATGTAGGCTCATCAGTACCGTCTTTCTAAATTCCATATATATGTGTTAATATACAGTATTTATTTTTCTTTTTCTGACTTACTTCACTCTGTATAATAGGCTCTAGGTTCATCCACCTCATTAGAACTGACTCAAATGCGTTCCTTTTTAATGGCTGAGTAATATTCCATTGTGTCTATGTACCACAGCTTCCTTATCCATTTATCTGCTGATGGACATCTAGGTTACTTCCATGTCCTAGCTATTGTAAACAGTGATACAATGAACATTGGGGTATGTGTGTCTCTTTCAGTTCTGGTTTCCTCAGGGTGTATGCCCAGCAGTGGGATTTCTGGGTTGTATGACTGCCACCCTTTTACTTTCAATTAAAAATATTCACAAACTTAGGTGCCTTCCCCCATATAAAACAAACTCAGTGTATATAAAACTATTAGTTCTCCTTTTTTTTTTTTGTGTTTGCCTCTTATTAATCTGTCCAATAGTTTTATTTTTTTTTCTCTTTATTTATTTATTTTTTTTTTAATTTTTATTAGTTGGAGGCTAATTACTTTACATCATTACAGTAGTTTTTGTTATACATTGATATGAATTAGCCATGGATTTACATGTACTCCCCATCCCAGTCCCCCCTCCCACCTCCCTCTCCACCCGATCCCTCTGGGTCTTCCCAGTGCACCAGGCCCGAGCACTTGTCTCATGCACCCAACCTAGGCTGGTGATCTGTTTCACCCTAGATAATATACATGTTTCAATGCTGTTCTCCTGAAACATCCCACCCTCGCCTTCTCCCAGAGTCCACAAGTCTGTTCCATACATCTGAGTCTCTTTTTCTGTTTTGCATATAGGGTTATCATTACCATCTTTCTAAAGTCCATATATATGTGTTAGTATACTGTAATGGTCTTTATCTTTCTGGCTTACTTCGCTCTGTATAATGGGCTCCAGTTTCATCCATCTCATTAGAACTGATTCAAATGAGTTCTTTTTAATGGCTGAGTAATATTCCATGGTGTATATGTACCACAGCTTCCTCATCCATTCGTCTGCTGATGGGCATCTGGGTTGCTTCCATGTCCTGGCTATTATAAACAGTGCTGCGATGAACATTGGGTGCATGTGTCTCTTTCAGATCTGGTTTCCTTGGTGTGTATGCCCAGAAGTGGGATTGCTGGGTCTACGGCAGTTCTATTTCCAGCTTTTTAAGAAATTCCACACTGTTTTCTCATAGTGGCTGTACTAATTTGCATTCCACCAACAGTGTAGAGGTTCCTTTTATCACACCTCGCTCCAAAGACATTTATGGTTGTAGATTTTGATTAGATGGCCACACCCTGCAAAACTATCATTTTGTTTTTTTTTGGTTATTTGAAATTTTTGGATACACTGCTGTGGAATTCCAGACGCAATCTTATTTCAGATAGGTTTTGTGTCTAGTGATCTGGACTCAACTGAGATATTTAAAAGCCTCGAATGGCAAGAACCATCAAGTGTGCACTGAGATGTTCAGGATGGCTCTAAGATCTCATCTGAGGCCTACTGACTTTTGCATTGGATGACAATTTAAATCAGGATGTCTGTCACCTATGGAGGAGTTGAACATTTAGACATGCTAAGTCCTTGTCTACAGATGGAAACTAATTCTCTCCCAATCTCAGCCTGTCCTTAATACTTTCAGTGTAATACAAATGCTGGTCACTATCTTAGAAGCTTCTCATGTCCTTGGAGTTGTCCTTGACTGTCCATGACACACTCGTCCAATTTCACTTTCAGTGCTTTACATCATCCTTCCTCTTGTCTAGAGTTCCCCCACTTGTCCTATCTGGGCACTCCTGCTGGCATCCTTCAGTTTTCTGCTGAGCATGTTCTTGACCTAGCTTTCCCACACGGGTCTGATGCAAATAGTCTATATTATTTCTTTTCATGTCTTTACCACTGTGTGACTGTTCTAGTTTGTGAGGTGGTTGGACATGTCTATCTTGTTCATTGCTATGTTTTTAGGACTGTGCACCCAGTTGTGCCAGTACTCTTGTTGAACAGATAGGTTGGATGATGGAACACTTATCTTGATCCATTGTAGCTTCTTTCTAGCGTGTACCCTGTTCTTGGTGAGAAAGGTGTGCATTTGCCAGCCTCTTCCACTGCTGGGGTGCAGTTTCAAGCTCAGGCCTTTCTGGAGTTGGTGTAAAAATCAGCAGTGGCTCTACTTCGACTACTCTAATTGCTGCTACTCTAGGTCATCGAGAGATCTCCTGATGGAGGCTCATGAGTGAGTCAGTCATCCCCCAAGTCAGCCCTACTCAAAGTGGAACACTGCCTCCTGCTGGACTTTGAATGTATTTGAGGCTGAGGCATGTTGGCATTGGCAAATGCTAGGTATCTTTTCCATTCTTAACTGCCAACCCTTTACTTTCTTTTTTTGGCATAAGAATATGAATTAAAAAAATTTTTAAAAAAGTAATTATTTTAGTTAGAGGATAGTTACTTTGCAATATTGTGATGGTTTTTGCCATACATCAGCATGAATCAGCCACCAGGTATATGTGTGTCCCCCCCCCCCCCCCTTTGGATGCCCTTCTTCATGCATCAAACTTGCACTGGTCATCTATTTTATATATGGTAATGTACATGTTTCAGTGCTATTCTCGCAAATCATCCCACCCTCGCCTTCTCCCACATAGTCTAAAAGTCTGTTCTTTACATCTGTGTCTCCTTTGCTGCCCTGAATGTAGGCTCATCAGTACCGTCTTTCTAAATTCCATATATATGTGTTAATATACAGTATTTGTCTTTCTTTTTCTGACTTACTTCACTCTGTATAATAGGCTCTAGGTTCATCCACCTCATTAGAACTGACTCAAATGTGTTCCTTTTTAATGGCTGAGTAATATTCCATTGTGTCTATGTACCACAGCTTCCTTATCCATTTATCTGCTGATGGACATCTAGGTTACTTCCATGTCCTAGCTATTGTAAACAGTGATACAATGAACATTGGGGTATGTGTGTCTCTTTCAGTTCTGGTTTCCTCAGGGTGTATGCCCAGCAGTGGGATTTCTGGGTTGTATGACTGCCACCCTTTTACTTTCAATTAAAAATATTCACAAACTTAGGTGCCTTCCCCCATATAAAACAAACTCAGTGTATATAAAACTATTAGTTCTCCTTAAAATGCTTAGAAAGCAGTCTTCCTCCCAACCTTGATTTTCAAACTAATATTGAAAATTTAGCAACTATAAAACAACGTAAAGAATTAAAATAAAAACCATCTGGGAAAAGTTAGCAGTAATTTACTTTCTTCCAGTCTTTTTATGGTATATATTAACATGTTTGTAAATACACACACACCCCTGAAATCATTATCCTAAATGTAAAGGTTTATAACTTGTTTTTTTCCATTTTATATGAGCTTTTGAGCATGTTCTTTAAATATTCTTCAGGGATTAATTTTGAAGATGGCATACCACTTCTATGCAAGGGCATACCTTTAAAATATTATCAACCCCTTATATTTTTGAGCAGTTAGGTTGTTATGATTTTTCACTGCCACAGCTTTATTGCAAAAAATTGATTTTTCTTGTACCTCTGATTATTTTTCTTTTTTTTGGAATTATTTCTTATAGAATTTTAGGAATACAATTCCTGGGTTAAGGGTGTGATTAGTTTTCAGTCTTTCAATTCATGTTGCCAAATTAATTTTTTAGATAGATTATCTGTCAACATGCCACCAACAGTATCTGAGGGTTTTTTTTTTTTTTTTGGTTGGTGATTTTTATTTTACTGAATCTTGAGCAGTAATGATTATGATAATTTAAAAAAAGCCAACTTATTAGTTTCCAAATTACCTTCTAAACTTGCAGGATTGGATGGGTCATTGTGTAGCTCTCGTTGATGTGTGAATAAGGCAGCTTTCTTTCCTTATTTGAGTGTTTCTGTGTTCCCTATTTCCAAAACAGGATGTGTGGTAGCCCACAGGAAAAATAAAAAAATATAGCATAATAGTTAAAAAACAACTTTTCTCACTTCACATTTTATTAAAACATTTTCATGTGTTAGAAATATTTGCATACCTCTTGCTGTTATGGGTGAGAATTCCACAATTGATTGGTGATGTCTGCCACAGGTGTGTCTGTGGCGAAGTGGAAGTCTTGCTGTTGAGAGCCTACTCTTCCTGACCACAGGGAGCTTGCAGCCACTTACAGATCAGCTTTGAACGAAAAAAGTTTACAAATTTGGTCAGAATAGAATGGTAAGAGGTCGCCCTGTAATTGGCACTCAGCTTATTCCAACCCTTGCTTTTCTGCTGTCTCTGGCCCTCCTTTATGTTTTCAGTAGACTTGAACTGCAAACCTACTATGTGCACATCCAGCCCCTGAAAAGGTAGAAAGGAGCAGAGAGTATACCAAGTAGGCTGCATTCCCCGAAGTTTAGTTTTAATGCATTCCCTTCACAGTTTTTTTTGAGGCCACCTCTGGTATATTCCTGTGCTATTTTTAATTTAATGTGTAATTTTAAAATTGATTCATTGACTTTATTTAAATATGTTTATTCTAAAAGCAATCTCTAACACTCTCACAAACAAAAGCCAGCATCACTTGCCATAAATAGACAAAACCCTTCAAAATGAAGACAATGAAAACAAAACAATGGTCTTAAATTCCAGCTTGGAGACTGTTGCTTGCCAAAGGCTCTCAGACGAAGACCTGCTGTCTCTCTGTTAACAAGATGATCAGCCAAGTGTTAAAGGCTCATTAGCTTCAGAAGGAGGCTTTCTCTCTTTAGGAGGTTTGCAGGAAAATTAAGAAGAGACTAACTTTCCAATTGTGAAATTTCATCTTCTTGAAAACATTTGGTAAACAGCCCTTCACATTGGTGCAGGAACCCAGGCGAGGGCAGACTTAGGCAGGCATTCAATGTGAGGCAAAAGAGAATGGTGTCTTGGCAGAGTTCTTGTGTGCTTTGGGGGATTATTCGAGGACACAGGAGTAGTTTGTTTCAATAGCAGAATTATTAATGAATGGGACTCCCCAGGTGGCACAGTGGTGAAGAACCCACCTGGTCAATGCATGAAATGCAAGAGACATGGATTTGGTCCCTGGGTTGTGAAGATCCCCTGGAGGAGGGCATGGCAACCCACTCCAGTATTCTTGCCTGGAGAATCCCATGGACAGGGGAGCTTGGTGGGTTACAGTCCATGGGGTTGCAAAGAGTTGTACATGACTGAATGACTGACCACACATGCATGTTCCCCAAAGGGAGATTCCTATTTAGGTAAACAACACCCCCCCAACCCCACTTCGTGTGGTTGGTAAGAGGCAACGTAGGACCTGACGGGCCCATTTCTGTATTTAAACAGTCACCAAAAATCATCTCTTCCTCCGGAGGTGTCCTGTGTTGCTTGAGCTCCCGTGAGTTCTGGGCATGAAAAAAATAAAATCGAGTTGGCAGCACATCCAAGTGGCATGTGGCGCGGGCGTGTGCCGTTGGATTATTTTTATTTATGATAGCTGATTCACAATCGTCTCCATGGCGATGGGGGAACTGAAGGCGGAGGAAAGAAGTGAGTTGTCGCATTATTAAATGACCCAATGAAAGAAAAAAAAGCTCTTAGACACATTAAGGATTAATTTAGTGTCGTGGCCTTGCCTGGCAGGTCATTACCCATCTCTGCCACAGATGTTGGTATTTCCATTTCCAGAGTGTTCGGAACAGTGTGGCTCATCTGTTTGCATTTGAATGTCATTCTTAGCTCAAATGCAGCCAGATGCTGAGGGTCAGGAGGGCTGCTGGCAAACTCATGGGGAGATGCTCCCTACCACAGAATGTTCAGGATATGCCATTTTGGATGCCAGTTTGTACATAAGTATACTTATGTTTTTTCTTTTACAGACTGGAATAAATGCAAAATCATCTATAAACTATTTGTCAGAAATCCAAGCATACAATGAACACCCAGGTACTTACCACATATGGTCAAAAGGTGATAGGTAGAGGATGACAATATGTCTTGATTTCCTAGCTTTGTCCTGTTGTTTTGGCAAAACCCTTAATAACATCCCTTTTCACTCTCAAAATAGGTTTGGGTTTGGGTGATAAATTTTGTCGGCTCTGTTTTTAAGCCTTCTTTAAGCTCCCCACCCCTATCTTGTTCCCTCTTCCCTCAAACAGAAACTCTTCTCTAAATTTTAGTTTTTCATTCTTTTGCTGTTTGATGTTTGCCTCCCGAAATGGTCTATTATTCTTTTGTTATTTGGCCACACAGCAAGTGGGATCTTAATTTCCCAACCAGGGATCGAACCTGTGCCCCAGAGTCTTAACCACTGGACCATCAGGGAAGTCCCCAGTGGTCTATTATTTTGGTTCTTCTCTTTGTGAACTCTCTGCTCTGAGTCTTCTTTTGTGTCATTTCTCTTCAGCAAACCTTGCATTTCAGAGGTGCATCCTCCTTGCTAGAATAACTAATTCATCCTTCTCTACAGTTGTATACTATTCCATGATAAGAATGTGTCACAGTGTACCCATTTTACTGCAGGCAGACATTTGGATGGTTTTCTGGTTTTCGTTTTCGCTGTAATGAAGAAGGCTGATAGGAACATATTTCGTTGTGTATCCTTATGGAAGCTGGAGTGAACTCTCCAGGCTCTAGGTCTAGAATTGTTGGGTCATGTTCATTGCATTTCTAAGTTCACCAGATGGTGCTGCGCTGTTTTCCAAAGTGGTGGTACAGTTTTTTGTTGTTGTTGTTTGCTTTTTTTTCTCCTTTTGGCCATGCCACACAGCTCGCGAGACCTTAGTTTCCCGACCAGGGCTTGAACCTGGGCCCTGGGCAGTGACAGTGTGGAGTCCCAACCACTGAACCACCAGGGAATTCCCTGGTGGTACAGTTTTAGGGCCTCACTGGTAATGTGAAAGTGTTTAGGTTGCTCCGTGTCCTTGTCATCACTTGCTGCTGTTCAATTGTTATGGGTCTGATAGGATCAGAATGGTATCTCATTGTACCTTTATATCTCTAGGGCTGCCTGGGATTGTAGCCAGTCTGCACAACTCTGGGACTCAGTATGAGGAACTCAGCTTCTTGTGAATAGGCTCTGTTCTCCAATATTAACTTTATAGTAATGAAGTTGATACTTGGCTCTATAGCAGCCTTTTTTGTTTTAATTGGTTGAGAACTTAGGTGGGAAACAGGGATGTCCCTTAAGGGTGTTGAAAAGGAAAAACTCTATCTTCTCTGCTCTCACACTCTTCCCCCCAGAACACTTCCCCTCCAGTGGTAGGGAGTGGGGCATGCTTTCCCCCACACCACCCAGCTCTTCTCTGCAACACCAGCTGAGTGTCCTATAATTGACCTCGATTTGGACACTGTCTGCCTGGAGACAGCATTAGATCCTGCAGGTCAAGGGCTCAGTTTCATAATATCGCGCCCAACTTCAGATGCCAAGGGCAAGTCCAAGTTGTCACCTGTCCTCCTGACCGACAGGCTATAAATTGGGATTTCCCACAACCCCCTTTTCAGTTTCAACCATTTGCTAACGTGACTCACAGAACTCAGGAAAACAGTGTGCTTACTAGATTACTAGTTATTATAAAAGGATACAACTCAGGAGCAGCCAGATGGAGGGATGCACAGGGCAAGTTCTGAAGGAGAGGACCTCGGAGCTTCCACTTCCTCTCTAGGTGCGTGACCCTCCCAGCACCTCTGTATGTTCAAACCCAGAAACTCTCAGAACCTCATTATTTTGGGTTTATGTGGAGGCTTCATCACGTAGGAATGATAGATTAAATCAGGTCAGTCATTGGTGATCGATGCAAACGTCAGCCTCTTTCGCCTCCCTGGCGGTCAGGAGGTGAGGCTGAAAGTTCCAACTCTCTAGTCACATGGTGGGTTCCCTGGGAACCACCTCCTCCTATAGCTGTCTTGGGGCTTTGCAAAAATCACCTCATTAATATAAACTGGGATGTGGTTGAAAGGGGCTTGTTATGGATAACAAAACACTCTCACCTTAAAAAAAAAGTATTTATGTATTTGGCTGTGCCAGATGTTCATTGCAGTATGTGGGATCTTTAGTTCCCTGACCAGTGATAGAATGTGGACCCCCCGCATTAGGAGCTCGGAGTTTTAGCCACTGGATCACCAGGGAAGTCCCACCCTCTCACCTTTTTGGCTCTATCACTTATGAAATTTCAAGAGTTTTTGAAACTTTGTGCCAGGAATAGGGATGAAGAACAAATATGTGTTTCTTATTACAAATTACCACATCACAGCTGTCCTACAGACCATCACACACACAGTCAGCAATGCTGTCTCTTATAACTTACATTTTCATGTGCTTCTCAATCATCTGTCCCAGACCTTGCTAACCTGGAGCTTTCACTCCTCTCATGGAGCACCAGCTCAGGCTGGTTCACACAGCTTACTCGGCTCTCTGTGTTCATAGGATTTGTTTGTGGATTTAGCCTTTTTCCTATTTAATCATACTCTGCTAACCTTTTTGTGGATGTAAGTCTTGCTTCCTTCATCTGAAATCTTCCGAAACTTTCCTCATCTTTATGTGTCCCTCGGGGACTAATGTTGTCTAGGCTCATTCTTCCAGGAAATGTTTGGCAGATCCCATTATGTGCTAAGCCTGATGATAATGGCTAAGGTAGTCAAAGATAAAGAAACTGAATTACTTGCTCTTCTCAGGGACATACTTTCCAGACAAAATGAAAGAAATAAATAAGAGTGACGTGATAAGACTTTGGATAGGAGGAATACCTTGATTATTAAAGAGACTTTCTTTGCCTGGAGAAGTTGGGTAAAGATTCCTAGATGAAAGGTAACCGTGAAGTGGATTTTAAAGGATGAGTAGGAGTTGTCAGTTCAGTTCAGTCACTCAGTCGTGTCTGACTCTTTGCGACCCCATGAACCGCAGCATGCCAGGCTTCCCTGTCCATCACAAACTCCCGAAGTCCACCCAAACCCATGTCCATTGAGTCTGGTGATGCCATCCAACCATCTCATCCTCTGTTGTCCTCTTCTCCTCCTGCCCGCAATCTTTCCTATCATCAGGGTCTTTTCAAATGAGTCAGCTCTTTGCATTAGGTGGCCAAAGTATTGGAGTTTCAGCTTCAACATCAGTCCTTCCAATGAACACCCAGGACTGATCTCCTTTAGGATGGACTGCTTGGATCTCCTTGCAGTCCAAGGGACTCTCAAGAGTCTTCTCCAACACCACAGTTCAAAAGCATCAATTCTTCGGCACTCAGCTTTCTTTATAGTCCAACTCTCACAGCCATACATGACCACTGGAAAAACCATAGCCCTTGACTAGATGGACCTTTGTTGACAAAGTAATGTCTCTGCTTTTTAATATGCTATCTAGGTTGATCATAACTTTCCTTCCAAGGAGTAAGCGTCTTTTAATTTCATGGCTGCAGTCAGCATCTGCAGAGATTTTGGAGCCCCCAAAAATGAAGTCTGACACTGTTTCCACTGTCTCCCCATCTATTTCCCATGACGTGATGGGACCGGATGCCATGATTTTAGTTTCCTGAATGTTGAGCTTTAAGCCAACTTTTTCACTCTCCTCTTTCACTTTCATCAAGAGGCCCTTTAGTTCTTCTTCACTATCTGCCATAAGCGTGGTGTCATCTGCATATCTGAGGTTATTGATATTTCTCCCAGCAATCTTGATTCCAGCTTGTGCTTCATCCAGCCCAGTGTTTCTCATGATGTACTCTGCATAGAAGTTAAATAAGCAGGGTGACAATATACAGCCTTGACGTACTCCTTTTCCTATTTGGGACCAGTCTGTTGTTCCATGTCCAGTTCTTACTGTTGCTTCCTGACCTGCATACAGGTTTCTCAAGAGGTAGGTCAGGTGGTCTGCTATTCCCATCTCTTTCAGAATTTTCCACAGTTTATTGTGATCCACACAGTCAAAGGCTTTGGCATAGTCAATAAAGTAGAAATAGATGTTCTTCTGGAAATCTCTTGCTTTTTCGATGATCCAGCAGATGTTTGCAATTTGATTTCTGGTTCCTCTGCCTTTTCTAAAACCAGCTTGGTTTTAGAAATCTGGAAGTTCACTGGCCAAATAGCTATTATAAATCTGATTGGTAAATTAACTATGTCTTGTCTTCCTAGCTTTGGGGATTTATTGTAGTTTTGTTTTTTCCATCCTCAGAAAGTTTTGGCTAGTCAATCTTTGTGTGTGTGTGTGTGTGTGTGTGTGTGTGTGTTGAGTCGCTCAGTCACACCCAACTCTTTGCAACCCCTTGAACTGCAGCCTGCTAGGCTCCTCTGTTCATGTGAGTTTTTAGGCAAGAATGCTGTACCGGGTGCCATTTCCTTCTCCAAGGGATCTTCCCGACCTAAGGATCGAACCCGTCTCCTGCATTGGCAGGAGGATTCTTTACCTGCTGAGCTATTGGAGAAGCCCAAGGTCAATCTTTAAAAGGTAAATACTAATGAAAATTGAAAGATAGCCTTTCAGTGTCCACGGGATCTTGACTCTGGTCATTAATGTGTTAGAAGTGAGGTAAGAAGTCCATGCCAGGGTGACTTTTATTCATTCACTCTTTTATTTGAATACATAGTTTGCATCTGTTGGATGTTTGAATAAAAGATAAAGGAAAATAGAATAAACTGCATTCTTAAAATTGTGACTGCCCTGGCTTCTCTTCCGACCTTGCTGGGGTCAGCCGACTCCAGCTGGTGGCAGCAGCTGTCACCACCGAGGTGTGTTCTCTGAGCATTTTTCAGCTGTTTAGCTCAGACTGTGGGTCTGATCACAGTGGCCAAAATTACACAGAGTCATTGTGGGCATTTGGTTAATTACAATAAAGCCATCAGGTGAAATGAACTATCCATCGCTGACTGCGTTCTAACCATCATTAGACGGATCTCTGATGAGCTGGCCCTGGGCTGTGCTTGATTCCGGGCATCTCAAGGCTGTTTGGAGTGTTAGTCAAGGCTGAATGGTTGGGCAGGAGTTGGGAATGAGATGTTTTTCTCAGTGGGGAAACCTTGAGAGACTGTTTGTATGGGTGTGAGTCCCTCATGCCTTTGGGGGCTGCCTGTCTGTTAAGCAATGCTTGCTTTGCCCTTGGCTTTGACCTGACCCCAGTGTAGCTGTCAGTCAAATAAACAGAAGCACTGGCATCTCCCCTGACAGCTAGTGTGGTGACGACTGTCAGGGTTCGGGAAAGTTGGCTTGCTTTCCAGAAGGTGCATGTGTGATGTTTTAATCTGGAAAGGGGACTGGCCAAGGGGTTGGACTGGTGAAAGGCAGGCAGAGGAATTCAGGTCCTCCTGAAAATCCCATTTGGGCAGGGTTTTGGAGTCGAATAAAGTTGTCTTTCATCACATCTGCTTAATGCATTAGATTTTTTTTTTTTTTTTGGCCATGCTGCGTAGCATGTAGGATATGACTTCCCTCTCCAGGGATGGTTTCTGTGTGCCCTGCAGTGGAAGCGCAGAGTCCTAACCACTGGACTGCCAGGGAAGTCCCACTGCATTCAATTTTAAGGTAGAGGTTGCAAATTGGAACACCTTGAGCTGAATGTGTGGGTGCCATGGGTTGAATTGTGTCCCCCCAAAAAGATTTATCCAAGTACTTGCTAATGTGACCTTATTTTGCAGATAGAGAGTCATATAATCCTTAGGGCACTAATACAGTATGATTGATGTCCTTATAAGAAAAGGAGAAGAACCCAGGAAGAAACTCACGTGAGGCGTTTCCCCTGTACCTCTGGGGAAATTCATAGAGGCTATGATTTAAAAACAGAGATTTCATAGTAAAAACAGGGATTTCTGGCATCTCTAGAAGCATCAGATTTGTCCACATAGGGCCAGCATTCTCTGATGGGAGTCATCTGGACCTCTTCACTTTACCCCAGTCAGCACTGCTCCTCGTGGTCTGTTTCTTCCAGCTGCATTCCCCATCCAGCCCTCCAGGAATGCGAAACTGTGGCCCTTGCTCTTACAATAGGTCTGGGATGGAAGATTTGAGAAAGGGCCCATCTCTGGCTTCTAGAGCGGGAGGTCACAAACTGCAGCCTGTGGGTCAAATCCAGCCTGCTGTCCGTGTTGATAAATAAGGTTTTATTGGGAAAGAGCCATGCCTACTTGTTTATCTATTGTCTCCAGTTGCTTTCACACTGCAGTGACAGAGCTGAGTAACTGCAACAGAGATCATTTGGCCCGTAAATCCTAAAATATTTACCATCTGGCCCTTTATAGAGTTTGCCGACCCCCTTGTAGAGAATCAAGAAATCTAGATTTTTACATGGATTCTCTTTGTTTTTAAATGAGGGCAGGTAGTTCATATTGGTTTTTAATGTCAGAAAACCTGTCAGTCAAAGACATCTTTCCATGACAATAAATGTCAATTTCATCATTAAAAAAAGATGTGGAGTACTATGACTTAACCATTTTTTTATTAATGGGTATGTAGGCAGTTATGTTTTAACTTTATATGCACTAGTCAGGACTGGCTAATGAGCGCCACACTTGAGCATTGAATTTTTTTTTTTTTTTTTTTGGCAAATCTTTTTTTTTGGGGACTGTACCATGAGGCTTATAGGATCTTAGTTCCCTGACCAGGTATTGAATCCGAGCCCTCGGCAGTGAAAGCACGGAGTCCTAATGACTGAACTACCAGGGAAGTCCTAAGATTTTTTTTTTAGGATGGGGAGGGCATGTGTGATTGGGTTATTTAATTCAGACTGTAGAGAGCCAGGAGACTATGTTATCACTCTTGTCAAATGTTCACATTTCATTTTTTAGGGCAAGATATTAAACACTGATTCTTGCTGTTCACAGAGGGCTACATGAGAGAGAATGGAATTAGCAGAGGAAAGGATTATTTTGGGTGTAGGGAGGAAGACTTTGTTACTCAAGGTTGTAAATCTTGGAAAGTATAGCAGAGAAAGTCTCTGCAGACCTTCTAGGAAGCGACAGCTCTGCCCTGGTTGGATGTCACCCAGGCATGGATGATCAGGTGACCTACTTCTGCACAGCCGACTTCTGCATCCTCTCTTGCTCCCAGGAAGGAGTGCCACATGGGGTGGAGCTGGGGGTCGTTGGTGCTGGGACAATTCATCAGGCAGCCACTCCTCTGCCATCCCTGAATTGGAGGGCACAGGCTGGCCTAGCTGATCCCACGCTCTGCTCACCTCCAGTGTTTTTATCTATGACTGTATGGTTCCATCCCTCGATTCAAAGCCAGTTAGTCCCCTCAAAGTGGTGTGGCTGCTTGGAGGGTATGGATGTGTGCAGGAAAGGGCTAACATAATGCGAGGCTGTTATCCTTAGAAAGGTCTACTTGACGGTTGGCTAGCCAGCAGTCTGGGAATTTGGCATCTGAACTGTTCTCTAAGTGTGGTTCACTGTTCCCAGACTATACGAACCTTGTGATTTATGTTGAACACCTGCTTTCCTTCTGAGAGTCTGGAAGGTGGACACATGCTAAGCAGAGGGTGCCTACATCACAGCTCCCAGTATCAACTGGGGTCACTGAGACTCGAATGGACTTCCCTGGGCAGAACAGCACATGCATGTTGCTGTGTTTTTGTGGCTTAGAGAGAGTGAGGTCTGTGTGACCTTGTGGGGAGAGAGTCAGTATAAGATAGCCTGTGCATAAGATTTCTATACACTCACCCTGTGTCTTTTCCTCTTGCTGATCAGGTTATGCAACAAACCTTAGCCATAAGGACAACTGAATACTGAGTTCCACGAGTGCTTCTAGTGAATCACTAAATGTATGGGTGGTCCTGGGAAACCCCAAAGCAGGGTGATTTATTATAAATTAAAATCCAGCATTAAAGGAAATTCAGAGAGTGTATGCCTTGATGATAATGATAAAAGTACCAATGATTATATTAACAACTAATTTTTATTAATTTGGCAGTTGCTAATATAATCTTCATAGATTAACTAACTTAACCATCCTCTTAGAAGTAGGTATTACTTTCATCCCATTTTACAGATGCAAAAACTGAGGCATGGAGAGGTTAAGTGACCGGCCCTTTATCAGTTAGCTCATCAGTGACAGAGCTGAGAATGAAGTCCCCAGCAGCTTAAGATCCTCCTAAAACACAGGACTGTGTTCAGGATGATGACTGGGGCCAGTGCCTTCTGAGAAACTAGCTTTAGTCTAAAGAGGCTAAACATTGTCTTTATCTTTTCTGATGGAGGGCAAATCAGCTGAGATAAGAAGTCGGCTCAAAATTTCAGTGGCCTGAAATAACCTTTATTCCTTGCCCAATCTGTGTGTTTATGCCAGGCTGGCTGGAGGCTCAGCTCTGTGTCATCCTCACTCAGGGACCCAGGCTGCTGTAGCAGCCACCGCCCTTAAGGGCTGCTGGATGCCCTGGCCGAAGCAGAGTCTTGCATCTGCCCTTGGATGCAAGGAGCGTCCCAGATCTCACTGGTCAGAAGTGTCCCATGACCCTCCCCCACAGAAGGGAGTCAGGAAATGAGTGGCACTCTGACCCAGAAGGCAGAGGGTAGGCTTCTCCCCCACCCTGCCTGCTGTGCTGTTCCTTCTCCGTTGTGTGGGCTTTTCTCTTGCTGCGGAGAGCTAGGGGTTGGGGTTGGGGTTGGGGGTGAGGTTTCTGGAGGGGGTCTAGTCTGTAGTTATGTGCGGGCTCCTCATTGCCGTGACTTCTCTTGTTGAGGGGCATGGGCTCTAGGCATGGCTCAGTACTGCAGCTCCCAGGCTCTAGAGCACAGGCTCAATAGTCATGGTGCACCATCTTAGTTGCTCCGCTGTGGGTGGGATCTTCCTGCACCAGGAATTGAACCTGTGTCTCCTTCACTGGCAGGTGAATTCTTTACCACTGAGCCACCAGGGAGTTCCTGAGAGTAAACTCTTCAGTGAACAGTGCATGGAATACTACAGCAAGGATTGGAAAAGCAAGCACGAAACTTATTTTCCCTGACTCCAGATTTGGAGTAAGACTGCTCAAGGAAGGAAGAGCAGGCAGTTGAGAGCAGAGGGGTGGGAGGGAGCTGGTTATTGTCAAAGGCAGGAGTGAGAAATCAGGGGGGCTGGATAGTTCAGCCCTTTCAGAGCGAATGAAAGTGATTTCCATGACAACAATTCAATTAGTGAACGACGTGAAGTTCTCCTCTGTAAGGGAACACCAGGGAATGATTGCCTAAAGGAACCCGAGGCGAATTGGCCTTGGGGGTGGAGAGGGAGAGAGAAAGTGCCCCAGCAGGGTGCCCCCAGCAGTTCCTGGATGCGGACACACCCCCCTAATTGGGAGGCTCACCCCTGCACCTTGGAGGCCGGCATCGAGGGAAAAAGGAGGTGTTTGAAGTGAGTGGGAGTGAGGTTAGGAATTTGGAGTGGGTAGGAACGGGGAGGCACCTTTGTTTTGCTTTTGAGGTGTGGGGGCTTGGAATACAGGTTGGCTGCTAGAATAGGTGTTGAACTGTTTCCACATAGACATAAAATTCTGACTTGGAGGAAAAGAGAATGAGGTTCCACAGAGTGGGGAAAGAAACTAGGTTTTGAGATCACACTCTGTGGCTTCAGATCAGTTTCTTTTTTGTTTTGTTTTCTGTGTTTGAACTTAAGGTCCCTGAACCTTAGTATATACACATATATGTATATATATATATATATAGTATATGTGTATGTATATATACATATATATTTGCTTTAAATTTTTTATTTACTTATTTTTATTGGAGTATAATTTCTTTACAATGCTGCATTAGTTTCTGCTGTATAACAGAGTGAATCAGCTCGATGTATACATATGTCTGCCATGGACTTCCCTTCCACCTCCCCACCCTGCCTAGCTGGGTCATCACAGAGCACCAAGCTGAGCTCCCTGCGCTATACAGCAGGCTCCCAGCAGCTATCAGGAATAGAGATGCAGACCAGAGGATGGGCATGTGGACTTGGCAGGGAAGGGGAGAGTGGGATGAATGGGGAGATGAGCCTTAATATTCTTAACTAGGTATGCTATTAGCAGGATGATGGTGAGTAATAATATAGCCTTGTATTTGGCAGCATAGTAGGTCCTCTTTATAATGTGCCTGTATTTTCCTCTCTTTTCATACTGTTCACAGGGATCTCAAGGCAAGAAGACTGAAATGGCTTGCCATTCCCTTCTCCAGTGGATCACGTTTTGTCAGAACTCTCCACCATGACCCATCTGTCTTGGGTGGCATGGCTCATAGTTTCATTGAGTTAGACAAGGCTGTGATCCATGTGATCAGTTTGGTTAGTTTTCTGTGATTGTGGTTTTCATTCTGTGTGCCTTTTGATGGACAAGGATAAGAGGCTTGTGGAAGTATCCTAATGTTAGGGACTGGCTGTGGGGGAATCTGGGCCTTGGGGTAAACTTTTAATGTGCTCAGTACATTTTTAATCCAATTTTCTGTTGATGGGTGAGGCTGTATTCCCTCCCTGTAGTTTGGCATGAGGCCAAACTATGGTAGGGGTAATGGTGGTAATGGCGACCTCTTTCCTTATCCTAGCATGCTGTGGCTCCGAGAACTGCTGTATTCAGTGCAGAGATGTTACTTCGCCGACAAAGGTCCATCTAGTCAAAGCTATGTAGTCATGTATGGATGTGAGAGTTTGACCGTAAAGAAAACTGAGCACCAAAGAGTTGATGCTTTCAAACTGTGGTGTTGGAGAGGACTCTAGAGAGTCCCTCGGACGGCAAGGAGATCAAACCAGTCAATCCTAAAGGAAATCAGTCCTAAATATTCATTGGAAGGACTGATGCTGAAGCTGAAGCTCCAATACTTTGGCTACCTCATGTGAAGAATTGGCTCATTGGAAAAGACTCTGATGCTGGGAAAGATTGAAGGCAGGAGGAGAAAGGTATGACAGAGGATGAGGTGGTTGGATGGCATCACCAACTCAATGGACATGAGTTTGAGCATGCTCTAGGAGTTGGTGATGGACAGGGAAGGCTGGCGTGCTGCAGTCCATGGGGTCACAAAGAGTCGGACATGACTGAGCAACTGAACTGAACTGATTTTCCTCTCTTTAACTAGGGAATAATGGCAAAGAGACCCCCATCTCAAACTGTTCAGAATAATGGCTCCCTGGAGCCTGTGTTAAGAAGGATTCTGAAACTCAGTGAGAGACAACAGTGTAATTGCTATTGCTGTCTGTCCTGAACGTGGGAGGTGATGCTGTCTATGTGTGCTACATATTTGCCGTCCTTGGTTTAACCTCTTTGCACCTGAGCCTTTTAAAAAAGGCTTCTTGTTATTTTATTATTATTCTAAAAAATATTTATTTGGCTGCCCAGGGTCTTAGTCGACACACATAGTATCTTTGATCTTCATTGCAGCGTGTGGGGTCTTTTAGTTGAGGCATGCACACACTTAGTTGCTGTGTGTGGGATCTCGTTCCCTGACCAGGGATTAAACTTGGCCCCCTCTGCATTGGTGTCACAGAGTCTTAGCCACTAGACCATTGGGGAGGTCCCTACTTGAGCCTTATTTCTTACCACCCCTTGCTTCATCCTTCCTTCCACTCAAACTGATCAGGGGTCAGCTCATTGCCCCCTCCCTAAGCATTCTCTGTGCCGTCTGCCTTCTCTCTCTCTCTCACTCCCAGCCCATCTAGATGTGTCCTGTCCTTTGTGGATTAGGAAGCTCTACTCACCTGGCCCCTGCCGTGGTATTTTCAAGACCAAAGATGTTGTCATCTTTCTCTGAATTCCCATAACACCCACCACCTCTTCCATAGCCGTGACACACAGCCTCTCACAACCTCTTATGTAGGCCCTGGTGTCCTTTGCTTGTGCACATCAGCTGGCCTCTCTGGGCTGTAAGCTCCCCAAGGTACCCATGTTGTCTGCTACTCCTGTTACCCCCATACACACTGACCTCAACCTTCACAGACCTCTCCCTGTGCAGGGAATGCGATTTGGATGATGCGGTTTGCAGAGTATGGAATTGTATCGTTTAGGGGTTCACCGGTGGCAATCAGAGATTCTGGAGCTGCTGTTTTAGGGTGCTGTGACCTTAACTAAGTCCCTTGACCTCTCTGAACCCTGTGCCCTGTTCCTAGATGACCATTGCACTGTGGCTCTTTTGCTAGGCTGGTCCTACAAGTATTGATTGTGTGGTAGTGGGCATTGAGCTGGTATAGTTTGAATGCCTCAGAGTGCTGGGTGCAGGAGAGAAAAGATGTCTGTTCACTAATGGAAAAACTCCAAGTCCAGGGGAGCCCCTGGCACTATTAATAGTTCCCGCTTTAGGCAGCAACTATGTTCTCAAACAACTGTGTGCAATTCCAATTTGATTAGCTTCACCACGAGTCCCCCTTTTAGAAGTCCCAGGGAACTTGCCAATTAGAGACCTTTTTGACAAATGCCTTTGTAAAATGCAGAGTCACCAAATTGTTCTGCTTTGTGATTTCAGATTCATATATATTAGGTTTTCTTAACATAGGTGCTATTTCAACAGCGAAACCTCCTTATAATAGTCCAGCCAAGTTTTTGAGCTTCGGCAGTCAAAATTGGTATTTATTTCAACCTGTTGAATATGCATTATATTCCAGAACAGTATCTCCAACTCATGAAAATTAAGTGAGAAAATTAGAGTTACCTCAGTTGGTCTTTTGTACCCATTAAGTGCTGGCTCTTGCTGGAGCATCACTAGCAAATGCTCTGTTGTCCTTGATAAAGGAGCAGGAATGAAAAAAATCAGGAAGATGCCGCAAATGACTAATCTGGTCAAGAAAACACGTAATTACCACGAGTGTCAGTCTCCATAACGAAGCATTGATAGGGCCAAATCCAGAGCATAAATAATTAGAGATGGGGGTGAGGTAATAAGTTGAGTAAAATAATTTAGCCTCTGAGTAGCTCCCGGCAGCCATCCTGTGATGCCCTGATGCAGGCCAAGACAAATGCTCCCATGTGGAAACCCAGTGCATGCCACCTCTCAGGAAGATGAGTGCTAATGGCTCCAGGGAGGATGCTGAGGCTGCTGCTCTGCCTGCCATGCTCTCGGAGGGATGCTGCATTTTCAGGACAGAGCTTGAGATCACTGCCCAGCTCTCCCATTTAACAGGTGAGGAAACTGAGACCCAGGGAGGGCAGTGGGATTCCCAGAGTCTCCCAGTGATTCAGTAGCCATTGTTGGTCCCTGAACAGCCCTCTCGTGACTTTGATTTGCCTTTACTGCCCCCCCCCCCCAAGAATGCAGAGACCAGGCATGGTTAACAACCCCATTTCCTAGGGGATGTGGATTTCCAGAGAGTGACAAGAGGTTTTTCCTTCTACAAATAGATGACATGTTGTCTTGTTATTTATTTAGTTAACTTTTTAGAACAGATGTGCATGTACATGGTTCAAAATTCAAAAGGTTTAAGTTGAAAATGAGGTTTCCTTCCCTCCTATCCGTCCCTCCAACCTTCCCGATCTCCTTCCCAGAGGCAGCTGGTATCATCAAATGTTTTGTGTATCCTTTCTGAGACTTTTCCATGCATATAGGAGCACAATCTTGTTTGTTCATTCATTCATTCAGTGAGTTACAGAGAATATTCCGTGTGCTGGGCTCTGTTGTAGGTGCAGAGCTAAGCCCAAGACGAGGATGGTTGCCATGGAGCTGACTTTAGACCTCACAATCCACTCCCCTTTCTCCTCACCTTTCTCTACAGTAGCTTACACATAGTTCTGTGCTTGTATTAAACCTTAAACTTATATCTTTCAGTCTCTTCCTACAAGTTCATAGGGAGTTGCCTCTTTCTTTATAACTATGGTGTAGCATTTCATTGTGTGGATTTACCGTAATTTATTTAGCTAGTATCTAATTGATAGATAGTTAGGTGGATTTTTTTGGTGTTTTTTCCTTTTGCTATTATAAATGATGCTGCAAAGTCCTTGTACAAATGTCTCTATAGGCACACGTGGGAGTCAATCTGGCAGTTTATTTAGCAATGTGTCTAAAATGTCCACCGAGTTAGGTTTTCAGATATGGTTATATCCAGGTGCTCAAACCTATCCCTTGCAACTAATGTCTCAGTCCCAAGATGGCTTCATTCTCAGAATAAGAAGATTTATTAAATCTTTATAAAATATTATTAATTGCACTGGCAATTGCATACCTGCAATGGGCTAGATGTTCTAGGTGCTGAGCATATATTGGAGAAGAAAACACACCCAAATCCTGGCCTTCCTGGAGCTGACATTCCCAAGATTCTGTATGCCTACCCAGTGAAAGGTTTATGTTCTCCCAGGTTGGAGGAAAAAGAAACCTTCCTCCCAATAGTTACAAGTCTCAGGATTGAATCTTATTGGATCAGTTTGGTCATGTGACAATTCCTGAACCAATCACTTTGGCTGGAGGCAGGAGTGCTATAAGCTGGTTGGCCAGCCTGGGCCTGGGCCTAGAGGGTGGAGTTAATGTCTTCAGAAACCACACAGACTGAGGGTGGGTGAAGGGGTTCGTGAAAGTAAAAGGGTTCTCTTGTGGGAGGGAGGATAGTACATTGCTGGGCAGATACTGAGGTTCACAGGCAAAGAACTTCAGGCAAGTGTGAGAAGGAGGAAGTGAGAGAGTGCCTGGGGCTGAGAAACAACCTTTGATGGTAGGCCTTGGGGAGGTGGCAGAGGCTGGGGATGGGCGTTGTAAAGACTTAGAGAAGATAAAGATCCTTAAAAGGGAGTTTAGGGGGTGCTTACTGCTCCTGAAAACCCTGTGCCTATAGCAAGAGCATTCCCCTCAATGCCTATTTACTGAGTACCTGTCATGGGAAAAAAACATCATGCCAAACTCTACGTTAACCTGAGATTAATGATACTGAGGATATTCACTTGTTTTGAAGTCATTCTAGTGCCAGGTACTTAACACATATGAATTGACTTTATTCCTACAGTGGCCTTCTGAGGTCGGTATTGTTATGATCCTCATTTGGGGATGAGATAATAGAGGCACAGAGAGATTAATTAACTTGCTCAATATCGCACAGCCAGTAAGGGGTCAAGCCGGCCTTTGAGTCCAGCAGTCTGGTTGCAGAGTCTGCTCTGTGTACAGCCGTCTTTTGTCTGTGCCAGCGCATGTATCAGGAGGTGGAATGGAGTAGCAGGCCTGAGTACACGTGCTGACTGTGACCCCAAGTAGCTGCTTGATCACTGGCGACAGTCACTTCTTAACTCTGTGCCTCGGTCCCACATATACAGTGTGGAGTACTGGCCGAGCCCAGAGTTCATTATGGATCAAATAAAGTATTTAGCAAAAAAAGAAAAGAAAAAACACCTTTTGTGGGAAAATAATATAAATGCTTTGGCACACCTATTAGTTTCTATTGCTACTGTAACAAATGATCTCAAAACTCGTGGCTTCAAACAACACAAGTATAAAATGCAAGCAAAACAAATAATTAAAACCCCCCACAAGTGTTTTATTTTACAGTTCTGAGTCAGAAGCTGGAAATCAGTCTCATGGGGATAAAATCAATGCCTCAGCGGGGCTGTGTTTCTTTTGGAGGATCTGGGGGAGAACTCATTTTCTTGCTTTTTCCAGGATCTGGAGGCTGCCTGCACTGCTTGGCCCATGGGCCCTTCCTCACTCTTCGAGACCAGCAGTGCAGCATCTTCAAATCTGGCTTTCTCACTCCCCCTCTTATCTCCCTCCTTTCCCTTCACCCTCTCTCCTCTTCCATCATCACATCTTTTCTGACTGACTCCCCTGCCTCCGTCTTACAGGGACCCTTGTGATTACATTGAACCCATGAGATAATCCCAGATAACCTTCTCATTTCAAAAATCCTTAATTGAGGACTTCCCTAGTGGCTCAGATGGTAAAGCATCTGCCTGCAATGTGAGAGACCCAGCTTTGATTCCTGGGTTAGAAAGATCCTCTGGAGAAGGAAATGGCAACCCACTCCAGTACTCTTGCCTGGAAAATCCCGTGCATGGAGGAGCATGGTAGGCTATAGTCCATGAGGTTGCAAAGAGTTGGACATGACTGAGTGACTTCACTTTTTTTTCTCTAGTGGTCCAGTGGTTAAGACTCTGTGCTTTCAGTGCAAGGGGGCATGGGTTTGACTCTGAGTCGGAAAACTAAGACCCCACATGTTGTGCAGTATTGCCAAAAAAAAAAGAGAAAATTCTTAGTTTAACACATCTGCAAAATTCCCTTTGCCATGTAAGGTAGCTTATTCTCAGGTTCTGGGGATTAGGATGTGGACATCTTTGGAGGGAGCATTTAATTTTTTCTACAGCAGCCCACTTAAGATCATTTCGCCTTATTTCATTACCTAGCACCTATGTAATTATTTTTTCTAATGTACCATTGTTCAGCCTTGTAAGACACGTGTAGATCAATACTTACAAGAAAACAAAAAAGGGCCTTAAGCTCCATGTCTGGATAACCCCAAGGGATAATTTTTCCTGTTTTGACATTTAAACAGAAAATGCAATATTAGTAGAAGGATATACAGAGTGAAACAAGATGGAAAGTTGGAGCTGTCCTCTTCTCCCAGCATCCGTTCCCCCGACAAGGTAACCACTTTACAGTTTTAGAAGATTCCTTCCAGAAAAAAAGAAACCTGATGCGTAAAACAGAATAAATGCATCTATTTATACCTTCTCTTCTAAAAAATGAGAGATTGTCTTCACACCATTATGCATCTTGCTTTTTTTTTTCACATTATTCTCTATCTTGTAGATCTTTTGGTCCCAGTAGGTAGACATCACTTTTTCCTTTAAAAAGCTCCCAGCATTTCACTGGATTGCTGGTGCTTCATTTATTTTGGGGCTTCCCTGGGTGGCTCAGATGGAAGAGTCTGCTTGCAATGCAGGAGATGCGAATTCGACCCATGGGTCGGAAAGATCCCCTGGAAGACATGGCAACACTCTCCAGTATTCTTGTCTGGAAGATCCAGTGGACGGAGGAGCCCGGCAGGTTACAGTCTATGGGGTCGCAAGAAGTCAGACACAACTGAGGGACTTCACTTTCTTTCTTTCTTCATTTATTTTTGCAACTAGCCCCTGTTATTGGTTACTTTGGTGGTTCCCAGCTTGTGAATACAGACAGAGCTACATGGGCATTGTCATATCGAAGACAATGACCGTGACTGTATTTTTAGCACTTTGGCTTTCTTGACATTGGGGGCAGGATGATTCTCTGTTGCAGGGGCTGTCCCAGGGAACTGTAGGATGTTGAGCCACATCCTGGTCTCCACTCATGAGATGCCAGTAGCATCCACTCCCTGAGTTGTGACACCCAAAAATGTCTCCTGACATCACTCGATGTCCTCTGAGAGGAAATCACCCACTTTGAGAATCTCTGTTTCAGGGCCGTTCCTCACAGTGGAAAGGTGGAGTGGGGGTTCACTTGATAAACCTGCCCCAAGTGGCTGTTGGCAGGTGGCCAGGGCCATATAGGTACTAGGTAGCTGTTTACATGTTCAATCCTCAGAACCGCCCTTTCATCACCCACATGTTGTGGACAGAGACCCAAGGCACAGAGAGATCAAGGAACTTGATTGAGGTCACACGGCTGAAGTGGCCAAGTGTGGACCCAATCCAAGAATTTCCAGGGTTCAGGGGTGCAGCCATCTGGCCACACTACCTTTGGACACATGAAACCAGGATTTCTAAAGCCATGATGGCCTCAGCCATTGTCACCTTGGGAATATCCCCCAGGCTTTTGGAGAATTTTTTATCCCCCAGTTATCCTGGTGACATATGTGGACATTCTTCAACTCCCCAGTGATAGTCTATCATGCTTTACATTCCCCTTAAATCAAAGATATATTCTATTTGTAAGAGGAAGCCTGGAGATGCAATGTGTGTTTTTCTAGCTGGTGATTGTTTCTTCATTAGAAGACATTGGTATGTTTGTTGGTATGTTTTCTAATCCAAAACTGAAAACGAAAGCTGTTCATGATTCTTAGCTGGTATTGGCCTGTAATTCATTCAGGTAGCTCATTATACATCTGAATTACCCACCTGCTGAAGCTTCTCAACAGCAGGTAATTCTAGAGTTTCAGTTTCAACTTTCTCTTATTGATTTATGAAAGCTTACTACCTGGAAAATTACGAAATATTCCAGGCATCCAAGGAGATATAGAGAACATTTTAATGAACCAAGCACCTACCATCCAACCAAAGAAATAAAACATGACAGTTACAATGATGCTTCTGTTTACTCCTCCCAGATATCTTTTCCCTATCTCTTTCCCCAGAGGAGCTCACTACTTGAATTTAGCATTTTTTAAAAATTTGCTATTCTTATAGGGAATTATGAACTGCATAAATGTGTGTTTATAAACTATATAAGTAGAATATTATTATACACATCCTTGTACAACTTGTTTCCCTGCTATGTTTGTTGGACTCATTTTGCTGAGACAGAATGTAGTTCATTTTCATTGCTGTATAGTATTCTATTGCAGGACTACTCACAGTATATTCATCCATTCTCCTGTTGATGGGCATTTGGGCTGTTTGCTGTTTTCCACTATGATAAGCAATGTTGCAAGGAGTGTTCTTGTACATCTCCTGTGTATAAGTGCCAGAATTTCTCTGAAAAATATATATAAAATTGGAATTGCTGGGTTTTAGGGCATGCGTGGTAAACAAAATTGAAGATGTTCTCTGATGTTCCACACTCCCTAATGTAGATGTTCTTGATGGTTCCTGGGGCTGTGAATAGGAGGTATATCACTCTGGAGATTGGGGTACATTTTATGGTGTGCTGTTTTTAAGAAAGGGAGATTATCCAAGTGGATAGAATCTAATCAATGGACCCTTTACGTCAAGGTCTATGTTTTAGAGACCAAGAAGTTGAGATGTGAGGTGTTACATGGATTTTTCATAAGGAAGAGTCCCCATTGCTAGCTTTGAAGATGGAAGGGGCATGTGGTAAGGAACACAGCTGGCCTCTAAAAGCTGAGAGCAGGTCCCTTCCCACAGTCAGCAAGGAAACCTTAGTCCTACAACCACAAGGAACTTGACTCTGCCAACAAGCTGAGTGAGCCTGGGAAAGACTCTGGGCTCCAGATAAGGACACAGCCTCTTGACATCCCTGTGAGAGTTTGAGCAGAGAACCCAGACACAGTATGTCCATGTTTCTGACCTATGGAAACTGTGAATTAAATTTGCACTGAAAAAAAATTTTTTTTGCCATGTTGCGTGACATGCAGGATCCTGGTTCTGCAACCAGGGATTAAATCCAACCCTCCCTTCCCCAACTCTGTAGTGGAAGTGTGGTATCCAAAACACTGGGTTTTCATTTTTTACTATGGTAAAATTAACCATTCTTTAGATGTACAGTTCAGTCCCATTAAGTACATTCACGTGGCTGTACAACCATCGTCACAATTAATCTCCAGAACTTTTTCATCTTCCCCAAATAAAATTCTGTCCCCACTAAAACTGGCATTGTTTGAAGTTGCTACATTTGTGGTAAATTATAAACAACAATAGAAAACTAATACAGTATCCAAAGCCATAACTTTTTTAAACAGAAATTATTTTATCAGAATAATGTCATTTATTTGCCTATGCTGAGTATCACCATTCAAGTCTTTCCAGGGTGCATTTATTACCAACTTATCAGAGAAGAATTAAAATAGCTCAACCTTTGTTTCATTCTCCTGTGGAGGTTTCACGGAGGTAGCAACTTCAGAAAGAAATGGAAATAGTTTCTAACTAGATTAAACTTGCTAATTCTCCTCCCCCTCCCCCATTACATATATAATTTGTTGCTTAGAAACACTTTTATTCCCCCATTTTATTTTTTAAATTGCTGTGACAGAACGCATGGGAGAGAGATGTTAGGTGTTAGCTTGAAAGGTTTTATGAACTGGAACAAATGTGAAATGTTTCTGTTTTTTCTGTTTCAGCAGTTTGCAGGTAAGGAAGATTTTATTTTATTTTTTGGGTGAATGATGGGTATAAGAGCAAGGTCAAAGAAATGATGATGATGATGATGTAGTAGCTAGACATCTTGTTTACAAGTGGCAGAAATTCAACACAAAGCAGGCTTAAGGAAAGGAGAAGATTGGCTCACTAAACAGATATCTGGGAGGAACAACTTCAGGCATGGCTATATCCAGGAGTTGGTTCCTCTTCCTGCCTTGGCTACTGGTCTCTTTCTCAGGCTGCCACTTCAAGGAGTAGCCTGTGGCAATCTAGGGTCATACCATCGTTATAGCTAGCGATGGAAAAGAGCTTCTCTTTCCTGTTTGTTTTAGCAGAAGTGACAAGATTGACTCTCATCAGGTTTTCCTGCCTCTGAACTCATTACTGTTGCCAGAGGTTTGGACAGTACTGATTGGTCAGGTCTGGGTCACATGCCCGACCAAACCAAATAAAAATTGAGATGTTGGAATGTCCACATTGGGGAATGGTTGCTTGGTGTGTGAAGACAATGGATATTTCATTCAGCCAGGAGTTTTTAAGCCGATGTCATGCGTTTGATTGTTTTGCGAGCTGGGCTGCTCTGTTCTGTGGCATCCAGCTGGACCCCTGCTCGGGACTATGGAGAGAAAGTCATGATGATGGGAAGTTCAATCCAATCTCTCTCTCACTGTTGGCAAAATCTGCCAGACTCTGTTCACTTGTGACTGCTCATTATAGATAAGAGGTTGTGTTTTTGTTGTATTACTTTATCAAGCCAATTCATAGTAAAAGATATTGCAGCAATTTAAAAACCAGTCATACATTTTTGATATTCCTCCCAAGGAGAGATATGGGGTCTATGTCCCCTCCCCTTGAATCTAGGCTGACTTGTGACAATGATGGTGAAAGTGATGCTGTGTGACTTCTGAGTCTAGGTCCTTAAAGGCCATGCAGCTTGGTTCTCCTGGAACTTCCCCTCTTGTGATAATTTCATCTCAGAGCCCAATCGCCATGCTGAGAGGAAGCCTAAGCCACATGCAGAGGCTATGGATAGGCCTCTGATTGACAGCTGAGCCCAGCCTTCCAGCCGTCCAAGCTCATGCTCTGATAAGTGAAAGAGCCTTCAGATGAACCAAGTCCAAGTCTTAGAGTCAATCCAGCCATTCAGGTCTCCCCAGCTGAGACTGCCTCCTTTTTGAAGTCGACATCCCACCTCCTCTGTGCTTGGTCTGACTTCCTAAACCTTAGATTTTGTGAGCTATAATAAAATGGTGTTGGTCTATACCATTAAATGTGGGATGGTTTTTTATGCAGTAAACAATGGAACAGGCATGCTTGCATTGCTGGCAGTATCTGTTGGACAAAGACAGAACTGGCAGAGATTTCAGTATTACCCATATACTGTTTGGTCCAGTATTTCTACTGCTGGAAATCTATCAAAAGGAAATAATCTCAAATGTGAAAAATGAATCAGGCATTACACACAGAAATGCTCTTTACAGTGCTATTCATAATAGTAAAACAACTTAGTTTTCCAACGAGGGGAGTATGATTCCTTGATCAAATAATTTGGCTGCTTGGTGTGTGCCAGGCACTGTGGAAGGGCTGCCGTATATCACTTTTTAATCCTTTCAACAACCTTTCGGGTAGGAATTATGAGCCCAATTCGCCCACTCAAAGAATGTGGAAATTGAGACTTAGAAAGCTTATCACTTGCTCAAGGTTATAAGTATCCACCCTCCTGACTCCAAAGTCAGGCTATTCAAAATATTCATGCCAGTGATTTAAGGCAGGAGAATGATTTAGAAAATCTATGGTAAAACCATTCAGTGGCGTACTAGGTATTCTTTATAAATGATGTGTATTAGGAATTTTTGATAATAGGAGAAATTGTTTATGCTCAGTTAAGTAGGAGGAACAATACAGAACGAAAGCTGTATATTCAATAAGATATCAACTTGATTAAAACTATGCAGAGAAAAAGAGCAAGAAGTGTAGGATTGTGTGCAGAAGAGCCTCCCTAAGCCTTTCTTCATCTCTTCTACTATAGGCAAATGCTGCAGAAGACAAAAGCACAAAGAGGGTGTGATCAAAAGGCAACAATAGTCAAGCCTGATTAAACAATGAAATGACAAAAGAGAGGTACAGTTGCTTGTTAGTTTAAAATAAGCCCATTACTATGACAATTGTGTTTTTCCTCTATTCTGTAAGTTGCATGGGGGAAATCTTTGTGTCTGGGCCAGGGCAGGAGGACCCCAGAGGCTTGGGTAGGGTTATTTCCTCCAGTCATGGTTGTGGGAAGTAAGGTCTACTAGCAACTCCTGCAGTGACTGAGGGGGTGAGATCTAGCCCCTCGGGGCAGGAGCTGCAAGGGAACATGGGAGGGAAAGGATGGGAGAAAAACATGCCTCACGGGCTGGAGAGGAGATTCTGGGAAGGTACCAGTCACATGGACTGTCTTGCCTTGAGCTTTGTGTGTGAGCTTCATGAATGCACATATGTTCACATGTGTATGTTAGAAAGATGCAGACAGATTTGGGTGTCTGGGGCAGGTTGCTGTGCTGGGACCATGTCTGTGTCTGCTTAGACTTCTCCCTTGAATTAATTTCTAAAAGTGTGCACTAATTACAGAGGTGGCCTACAGCATGCCTTGCTTAAGGCTCTGATTTGAATTGGAGACTTGATTCCACCATGAATTAGTGGCTTGGCCTTGGGCAAGATGGGATAGAGCCTTATTTTTGCCTTCTTTGAAATGGGAACAAGGCTGCTACCTTATTCACAGATTCATTTCCAGGATAAAATAAAAATGACGTATCAAGCAAATGAGAAGCACTGTTGCTTGTTGCAGATAGTAGCATGGAATGTAACCACATTATCTATGGTTGATGTCGGCTACAGAGTCACCCAGAGCCAACCTGTGCATCAGAAATACAGTGTGAACCTCATGTGTCATTTAATGTTTTCCAATAGTCACATTTACAAAGTAAAAAGGAACAGGTGGGATTTTAATAATGTATTTTGTTTAACCCAGTCTATCCAAAATGTTATTTTTTGACATGTAATTCATATGAGCAGACCATTAATGAGATATTTACATTCCTTTTTTATACTCAGTCTTTAAACTCTGCTGAGGATTTTATATTTATATCACCTCTCAATTTGGATGCCAACTTTTCACCAGAAATGCTTGAGCTCTGTTGAGGTTGCATAAAATGCATAGTTGAAAAAGCAGATTCATACTCAAGTTCCTCTAGTAACTGAATTGAATGTTGGTTTCTAGATTCAGATCAGTTGCTTGACTCTTTGCAAACCTGTGGACTGAAGCATGCCAGGCTTCCCTGTCCATCACCAACTCCCGGAGGTTGCTCAAACATGTCCATCGAGTTGGTGATGTCATTCAACCATCTCATCCTCTGTCATCCCCTTCTCCTCCTGCCCCCAATCCCTCCCAGCATCAGGGTCTTTTCCAGTGAGTCAGTTCTTTGCATCAGGTGGCCAAAGTATTGGAGCTTCAGCTTCAGCATCAGTCCTTCCAATGAATATTTAGGACTGATTTCCTTTAGGATTGACTGGTTTGATCTCCTTGCAGTCCAAGGGACTCTCAAGAGTCTTCTCCAACACCACAGTTCAAAAGCATCCATTCTTTGGTGCTCAGCTTTCTTTATAGTCCAGCTCTCACATTCATACATGACTACTGGAGAAACCATAGCTTTGACTAGACAGACCTTTGTTGGCAAAGTAATGTCTCTGCTTTTTAATATGCTGTCTGGGTTGGTCATAGCTTCTCTTCCAAGGAGCAAGCGTCTTTTAATTTCATGGCTGCAGTCACCATCTTCATTTATTTTGAAGCCCAAGAAAATAAAGTATCTTATTGTTTCCATTGTTTCCCCATCTATTTGCCTTGAAGTAATTGGAGATGATCCCTGTGGACTCCAAATCTGGTCTGTCTTCAGTCAGTTCAGTCGCTTAGTTGTGTCCGACTCTTTGTGACCCCATGGACTACAGCACGCCATTCAGTCTTTACCACTTTCCAGCTGTGTGACCTTGGGT
The DNA here is from genome assembly GCF_023699985.2 of Odocoileus virginianus. NCBI lineage: Eukaryota > Metazoa > Chordata > Mammalia > Artiodactyla > Cervidae > Odocoileus > Odocoileus virginianus. The sequence goes on along the minus strand of NC_069685.1, from coordinate 47,144,014 downwards.
GAGTAACTTAACCTCTCTGAGCCTCTGTGTCTTATCTGTAAAATGGGGATAGTAATAGTAACATCCATTCCTAGGATTGTGAGAATGAATATGAAGCTCTAAGAATGGTACCAGATACATGTAAATGCTGCCTATTGTACAGCTCCAGTGCTTTGCAAAATGTGTCAAACTGATTTTTAACTTTGGCTTCGTTAAGTAGCCAAATGATCTAGTGCTAATAGAGCTATGAACAACAGCCACATCTAGAAGGCAGTGTAATATAATGGCCAAGAGTACAGACACTAGATCTAGCCTTCTAGTGTTCCAGACTCTATTTTACTACATAGTAGCTGTGTGATCTGGGGAAGGTTATCTCTTTGCCTTGATTTTCTTCATTAGTAAGATGAGGCTAATTGGTTGTGCAAGATTTAAGTGATGTATATACCAGAACCTGGTACCCAGTAGGTGTTGTATATTGTACCATTACTTTAAAAAATTTTTTATTTTATATTAGTATATGGTTGATTAACAATGTTGTGTTAATTTCAGGTTTATAGCAAAGTGATTCGGTAATACATACACATGCATCTATTCTTTTATAAGTTCTTTTCCCATTTCAGTTATTACAGAGTTCCCTTTGCTATATAGTAGGTCTTTGTTGGTTGTCTGTTTTAATTAATAGCAGTGTGTACATGTCAATCCCAAACTCCCAATCTATCACTCTTTCTCCACCCTTCTCCCTTGGTAACTCTAAGTTCATTTTCTAAGTCTGTGAGTCTGTTTCTGTTTTGTAAATAAGTTTGTTATCTTTTTTTAGATTCTGCATATAAGTGATGTCATATGATATTTGTCATTCTCTGTCTGACTTAGTATGACAATCTCTAGGTCTGTTCGTGTTGCTGCAAATGACATTATTTTGTTCTTTTTTAATGACTGAGTAAAATTCCATTGTGTTTATGTACCACACCTTCTTTATCCATTTCTCTGTTCATGGACATTTAGGTTGCTTCTATGGATTGACTATTATAAATGGCACTGCAGTGAGCATTGGGGTGCATGTATTGTTTCAAACTGTAGTTTTATCTAGACCATTGCTTTACTTTTAATACTATTTGTTGATGTACTATTATAAAAAGTCATCTTTCAGTTCATTAACATTTGCTGTCTCAGAGGTAAACACCTTTAGAACCATAAAAATTTTAGGAACCTTTAGAACAGAAGTTACAACGGGTAGGAGTATGCCTAGTCCTGCCTATGGATGTGTTTTGTTTGGCTTGCTTAATGTCTGGCCCATGGAGAATAAAAAAAGGAAGTTAGTTGCCAAACTTTAAAAATAGAGAGGATTCAAATAAAAATCCAGATTTTCAGCTTTTCTTAAAAAATCATAAGACTGAGCCATCCTGGACCAGTCTTCTCTGTTGGCTGTTCATCACTCTGATGAAAAGTGTTAGTCGCTCAGTTGTGTTGGACTCTTTGTGACTCCATGGACTATAGCCCACCACCAGGCTCCTCTGTGCATGGAATTCTCCAGGCAAGAATACTGGAGTGGGTTGCCATTCCCTACTCCAGGGGATCTTCCCGACCCAGGGATTAAACCTGGGTCTCTTGTATTGCAGACAGATTCTTTACAATCTGAGCCACTAGAGAAACACTTGGCAATGGTGGGCTAGAGCTAGAGAGCTCCCTTGAGATGGAGTGTGTTCTGCAGTTAACCACAGTCCTCACCACTCCCTTTTGCCTCTCCCCTGGTCTGCTTCACTCATTTACCTCCTCTGCCTGGCCACAGGCAGCATTTGAGTTGGAGGTCCTGGCATCTATGTATAGATCTGAAGGAACATACAAAGGTCAATGTAAACTTTGGTGTAAATGTGGTTATCTGTTCACACTTGGCTTTTGCAAGAGGAACTTCGGGTCATTAGAGTTGAAGCTGTGTGCCTGAGTCTGTGATGAAACCTGTGCCTGGGTCTGTGATGAAACCTGGAGTTCTGTTCGTGACAGCACAGACTTCCTGGCCCACAGTCCTTCCCAGACATTCTCATCCCACTTGGTGCCAAATCTATCCTCCAAAACCCTGGAGTCATCCTTGGCTTTTCTTGATCTTTCATCCCACATCCTCTTGGCTGTACCTTCAAAATATGTCCAGAATCAGTTTATTTCTCTCCCCACCCTGACTGCCTCCTGCCTCTCTGCTTCCTCTCTTGCTTCTAGTCTATTCCCAACACAGTAGCCAGAGGGATCCTTTTTTTAAATAACAGACTATTTTTTTTTAAGAGAAGTTTTATGTTTACAGAAAAATGAGCAGCAAGTACAAAGAGTTCCCATATACTCCCATGTACCCCAGTCTCCCCTGGTATTAACATCTTGTATTAGCATGGAACATTTGTTAGAATCGATTAGCCAGTGGTGTGATACATCATTACTAACTGAAGTCCATGGTTCGCATTAGGGTTTGCTCCCTGTGTTGTGCATTTTGTGGCTTTTGACTAATGCATAATGTTATGTGTCCAGCATTACAGCGTTATACAGAATAGTTGCACTGCTCTAAAAACCCTCTGCACTCCACCTGTTCACCTCTCCTCACTGAAATGCTGGCAACCAATGGTCTTACTGTCTCGGTAGTTTTGCATTTTCCAGAACTCTACAGTATGCAGCCTTTCTGGATGGGCTTATTTCACTTATCAGTATGCATTTAATGTACCTCCATGTCTTTTCATGGCTTGATAGCTCACTTTCTTTGATGAATAATTTCCCATTGTATGTACGTACCAGTTACTTTACCCATTCATTTATTGACGGATATCTTGGTTGTTTCCAAGCTTTGGTAATATCTACTGAATTTTTACTGTTTTCTGCTTGTTGCCCTGATTCTTGCTTTGTTTGGGTTCCACTTATTTTCTGCTTCTCTGGCTCTAATTGAACATTTTATATGACTCCAGTTTTTCTCCTCTCATATCAATTATACTTCTTTTTTAAAAACTTTATTTAGTGGTTGCTTTTGAGTTTGCACTGTAATTCACAACTACTCCAAATCAGAGTGAACTTTTAAAAGCCAAAATTAGATCATGTCCTTCCTCTGCTCAGAACCTACAAAGACTCCATCTCACTCAAACAAAAGCCAGATCTCCAGGTGGTCTGGCGTGATCTGACTTGGGATGTTTCTGAGCCCACCTCCTCCTCACCCTCTTGCTCCAGGCACACTGGCCTCCTCGCTTTTCCTCAAACCTGTGTGTACCTCCCGCCCCTGAGCCTTTGCTCCCTCCCCCAAGAGTGCTCTTCCCAGACACCTTTTGGCCACTTCCCTCACCTCCTTCCAACTTTGCTCAGATTCCACCACCCATCATGGCTTTGGTGACCCCTTTCTTCATGCTATCATTCTACCTGACCCCCAAGTGCACCAATCCTTCCTGGTCCTGCCCTGTTTTCCTGTTGCTCATGTCCCCTCTACAGTCTTTGTCATTTACTTGTTATGGGTGTGGTTTGTTGTCTGTTTCCTCCTGAGAGAATGTCCATGCCGTGAGGCAGGGGCCGTGTGGGTCCTGTTCTCTGCTAGGTCCTGAGTGCCTTGCTATGTCCCCTCAGCAAGTGCTCACAACAGTTTGTCCAGCGAGTGGGGACGCACGTGAATGCTGGCTGCAAACTGTCTTTTCAGACAGGCTCTTTAGCGTTGTGCCAAAATCATAGAATTAGGACCAGGTTGTTTGGAGGGCGCCAAAGCTCACCAGGCTCCTTCCGCTTAAGTCTGGGATCAGAGTGAGAGGAGCCAAGGAAAGCTGTTAAGTCCACAGTCTTGGCTGCGTAATCTCTCAACGGCGCTCAGTTGGTCTTGTAGATTTCCAGTTGCTGCTATGGAGGATGTGCATTTGTCCCTAATTGGTCTTTGAGAGCAGCCTGACTGTTAATGAGCTTGTCTGGGGATGGGGAGCAGTGCTCTAGGCCCATAGGAGATGGTCAAAGAGAGGGGGGCCGGGGCTATAAGTCACTGCGCTGGACACAGATAAGAACATTTCTCGGTCCGCTTCCCGGTCCTGTCTGGGTCAGTGTTGAATGGCTTTTCCTGCTTGGTGAAGCAAGCATCCCTATACCACCAGGGTGGATGGGAACAGGAGGGACCTGCCACCCCTTGGAAGGGGATTGTCTCCTGTCCCCAGGCAGGTGCCTGAGTGGCACTGTCATTTCAGCTTTCCCACCACAGGCGAAGACCTGGTGTGTGCCAAGCGGGTGAGCGGATCCCTCCTCTGAGTACCTGCCTTGGCTCACTGTCACCAGATGGCTTCTTCCGGCAATTCGGCTTGTAGAACCCGGGCAGGGGTTGGGGGTGAGGCGATGGCCAGCCTTCTGGCTTAGTGCTGCCCCAATACTATCCATCCTTAACATTTTAGGAAACCAAATAGGACCCTTCGGCAGCTGCCCATGCTGGTCATTCATCTCATCAACATTTATTAAACACCTACTGTGCATCTTACATTGTGCTCTATGCTGGGTTTACTAGATGGAGCAGTTGTAGCTTCTGTCCTCACTTATCTGCAACCAAGTAAGTGGAATAAAGAATTGAGATGCTCAGTGAGGGGAGGGGTGTCCAAAGTGTCAACCAGTTCAGCACCAGCACTAGCCTATCGCAGTGATGGTTCTCTAACCCACCAGTGTGATTTCCAGAACACGCGCCCTGGAAGGGATGGAGACAAGATCTTCCAGGGATGAGTGGACACATCAAAGAGTGAGAAATCTGGCAAGGCTTATGTGTTGATCCCCATCTCCTCCCACCTACCTTATGACTTTCTTCATTAGCTCTTTCTCCTGTATTATAGACCCTTGCTCTCTTTTGGACCATTCCCAACAGCAAACACATTCCATCTTAAAGAAATATCCTTGAAACCTCTCCTCCATCCTTCCCTACCAGCGACTACTTCCCTCATTTCTCTACCCAAAGTAGGGATTGCCCCCTCCTCTTAGCCTGCTCTGTTTTCTTTATATTCCTTGTCACAGCCAGCCATAGCCAGGAGCTGTGGGGAAGCTGAGTCAGCCCCCAGCTGGCCTCAGCCAGCAACTTGACCCCCAAATGCGGTCCAAGAGAAGTGATCCATCAATGACATTAGCCTTCCCCCTCCACACCTTATGTGATACAGAGACTCTGTCCAACAAAGGGAAAAAAAATCTCTGTAATAATAACAACAACAACAACCATCCACAGTAATTCCCATTTATGGAGTGACGGGTGGATACTAGGACCTGGTCCAAATACTTCAGGAGAATTAACTCATTTTATCACAGCAGCTCTGTGAGATTGGAGGAGATAAAAATTAGCCTGTTTTATAGACAGGACATGAAGACACAGAGAGGTATATAACTTGCTCAAGTCACCCAGCCGGCAAGAGAATGCCTCAGCTCCTTCATTCTCTGTGGAGAGAATGCCCCATCTCCATGGAGTGTGTGGATATGCTCCCGAAGCCTTACAAAGACCACCTGCCTACTTTCCAATCTGTCCTCCAACATCCTCCAGGAGTTGCCAACAGTGTTCAGACGTGGGTGGGAGTTTAGTTGGGTAGTTCCACTTCAGCTCTCAGAGGCTTGGGGGAGTGAATACTGCTAACATCTTTGAACTGCACACCTTCATGCGCTGTTGCGAGGCTGGATTTGTCTTAGCCTCAATGCATCAGCTGGAGCCCATACTTGAAGTTCTGACAGGAAGCAGGGGTCCGATTTTAATGACTTATCTGTGCTGCATGTGATGGCAGCCACATGTCCCAAAGCTGGGGGAAGCCTGTCTGTTAAGAGTTAATGATCTAAGAAGTCCTGACATAAAGTAAAACCTTGAGTGAAATTCCGTGGTGTCGCGGACAGTTAATTCTTTATTAGGTTTTCCTAGGACTGGGCTAAAAAGCATTTAATCTTTTTTAAGGTGTGCGTTAACACGTCATTGCATTTTATCGATGCATTGATCTTCATTTGGCTGATTTGGGGCGGGGAGTGGAAATTTTCTGTGCTGTGGTGTGGCAGACAACTTCCTAACACATTACCGACCTGTAATTTTTGTTTTGGTGGGGATCTCGAGTTTGAAAGAGGAGGCAAATGAGAACCAGATGGGGCTGTTCGTGTTCATTCATGGCTGGCTGGTATTGAATCTCTTTCTCTGTTGCTGTGTGTGTTTAACAACTTCATACTCCACTGAAGTTAGAGATCATGTTAGTTTGTTTTGTCTGAGATAGCCTCATAATGTGCTTTTTTGGAGAGAGGAGAAGTTGAAAGTTCCAGGCTTCACTAGTTCTGTTGCTATAGCAGTTGTCAAAGCGGAGGTTCATTGTTTTTGGAGTCTGGTGCCAGGAACAGAAACTCAGACCCCCCGGGGGCCAGGCAGGTGAGGTGATGGGTTGGTGTGGCCACTTGGGGTCCACCGTTGGCTGCCTGGTCCAGTGAGAGCAGACGCTGCTCGTCTCCAGGCAGGAAGAGGGGTCCAGAGTTGCCAGCTATTCCAATTTTTCAAACCATGACTGGAGATCTGGACTTTTGTGAGAAATAGGGGAAATAAATCTAAATTAAAAATACTATGCAGGCTTCATAAAACACACCTGCTGCCCAATGTACTCTTGGAACCTCAGGTTTTAGCAGATGGTGCATGAGACTTATTCATCTTGTCTCCCAACCATCTCCTTCCCTTGAGCCCTAGACTTCTCTGTCTGACTGTATATGTGACATCTCTTCAGGGCATCTCCTCCTTACCTGGTCGTTGCTCTGAACCCATTTGTCCTGCAGCCTTCTGTATTTCTGTTGATGACAACTCCATCCTTCTAGCTGCTCAGGTTGAAATGCCTGGAACCATCTTTGATTCCTCTTCTCTCTATCATATCCAAGTCATTAGCAATTCTTGAGACTCTACCTTCTAATAAATATATCCAGAATCTGACCCTTTCTCCCTTCCCCCACCCCACTGCCTGACCCTGCTCCCAGCCACCATCATTGTTTGCCTGGACTATTGCAGTAGTCTCATGCCTGGTCTCCCAGCTCCCTGGTCTCACTTCACCCCAATCCTTTCTCATTCAGCAACTAGAGAAGCTCTGCTAAGTGTTAATTAGACCACATCCCTCTTCTGCTCACAAATAAAAGCCATTATCCTTAAAATGGACCAGAATATCCTAAGTGATCAGGCTTCTCCACTTGGTCTTCAATTCTTATCTGTTTACTTGACCCATGTGGACACAGCAGCATCCTACTGTCTCTGGCATTTCCCAAGCACGTTCCTACCTCAGGATATTTGCACCTGTTGTTCTGTCATCCTGGAGCCTCCTTCATTCTCTTGCCCTTGCTTTCTCAGACCTTTCTGCCAGTGGCCCTTGTTGAGAGGAGGTTCTTGGCCATCCTATCTAGCACTGTGACCATCCTCCTCCCTTCTGTCAACATTCTTTATCCCCTTCTTGTCTTTATTTTTCTTCATGGCCCTTGATTTTGCTAACGTGCTATACATTTAATTTTTTAATATATTTTAATTTATTTGGTTATGCTGGATCTTAGTTGCAGCATATGAACTCACACTGAGATGTGGGATCTTAGTTTCCCAGCAAGGGTTTGAACCCAGGCTCTGTGCTTTGGAACGCAGAGTCTTAGCTGCTGGACCATCAGGGAAGTCTTTAATTTTTTTTTATTCTGTGGATGGTCTTTTTTTTCCCACCAAAGTGTCTGCGCCACAAGGCCTGGGATTTCTGTCTGGCACATGGAGAGGGCTCATTTTCAAACTAGTAAATGAATGGTGTAGATTCAGAAAGGCTTTGAGCATTATTAATACAAACTCATGGATTTATATGTAGTTGTTATGTTTCAATCTGTCACAGTTGTTACTCTCTTTGATTTAGGTAAGCTTCTTTTTTTTTTGTCTGCACTGCACAGTTTATTTGAATCTTAGTTCTCCAACTAGGAATTGAATCCTGGGCCATGGTAATGAAATCACTGGACCACCAGGGGATTCCCAGGTCACCTTCTTAACCTCTCTGTGCCCTGGGATCCTTCACCCAACCTCACGGGGCTGTGCTTAGATCAAATGGATGAATGTATCTCAAGCACTTAGAACAGCATCTGGCAAATAGGAAGCATCATCTTAGGGTTTGCATTATTATTATTACTGCTACTATTATTTACCCATGTGAATATTAAAATGGTACGAATAGGCCTCACACTTATCATGATCAACATCACAAACCCTGCTTTTCTACCCCCATTATCTCCTCAGAGGTAACCACAGTCATTACAGCTTTTTTTTTTTTTTTTTAATTTCAGACCTTTTCTGTGCAGTTAAATATAAACATATATAGCTGTGGAAAAATACAGTACTTAAATGGAGACTTCCCTTGTGGTACAGTGGTTAAGCATCTGCCTTGCAGTGCAAGGGACACGGCGGGTTTGATCCCTGGTTGGAGAACTAAGATCCCACGTGCCTCAGAGCAACTGAGCCCATGTGCCACAACTAGAGTCTGTGCACAAAGATCCTGCAGGATGTGATGAAGACCCTGCAAGACCCCACAACTAAGACCCAATGAAGCCAAATAAATAAACTTTTTAAAAAACAACAGCAACACATATTTTCAAAAACAACAAACAAATGCTATACTTCACATAATTGTTTTTGCAACTTGCCTTCTTTCTCTCGACATTGTGGAGATGATTTCACACCAGTTCGTAGATGTCCGTGTCACTCGTTGTCACTTCTAGGTATTGTTCTAGAATATGCGACTGCTCCAGATTCTGTGGCTCTTTCCCACTGCTGGACATTTAAGAGGTTTTGAGAGAACAGCATCAAAACATGTATATTATCTATGGTGAAACAGATCACCAGCCCAGGTTGGATGCATGAGACAAGTGCTCGGGCCTGGTGCACTGGGAAGACCCAGAGGGATTGGGTAGAGAGGGAGGTGGGAGGGGGGATTGGGATGGGGAATACATGTAAATCCATGGCTGATTCATGTCAATGTATGACAAAAACCACTACAATATTGTAAAGTAATTAGCCTTCAACTAATAAAAATAAATGGAAAAAAAAAAAAACCCCCCAAAAAACCAAAAAGCAATTGAAAAAAAAAAAAAAAAGAGGTTTCTAAGTTTCTGTTGCTGCAAACAGTACTTAGCATCTTGGTGTCTTCCCTGTGAGTGCTCATGCCTTTCTCCAAGGTCAACACTGAGGCATGAGATTGCTGTGTCTGAAGGTTGATGCATTTGCCATTATAATAAATTGCCCTCTAAAATGGTCTTGCCACTCACAGTCTCCCAGCAGGGTGTGAAAAGCCTTTACTTTATTTTTTTTAAAAACATAATTTTTATTTTGAGAAAGAAAATAATATGAAAAGTACAAAGAGTAACGTAACCAACGTCAGTGTACTTAGCACCTAGAAATGTCAGCTGTTAACAGTTTGTCACATTTGCAACAAGTCTTTGATTATTTTATTTAAAAAAAAAACTGGGGAAGTTAATATTTTCTTCTGCACAATTTCATCACCCACCCCAGATACAATCACAATTATAAATTAATCATGCATCTTTGCAAACTGTTTTTATATTCTACTTATATGTAGAACCATGAACAATATATTATTTCTGTGCATTTAAACTTTTAATCTTAGTGTTGTGCTGTCCATATTATTCTTCAACTTGCTTTCCTTCAGTCAACAATGTATCTTGGAGACCTATTCACATTAGCACACTTAGACTTCCCTCATGCTTTTTACCCGCTATTCCTTTGCACCATGGTTTATTTGCTCTTTTCCAAATGATGGGCATTTAGGCTAACTCTAGTGATTCACTATTACAGCCAGTCCTGAGGTAAATATCCTAGTCAGGAACCATTCAGATTCTTTAAAAAAATATTTGCTAATATTTGGCTGTGCTGGGTCTTAGTTGCAGCATGTGTGATCTTCAGTCTTCCTTGTGGCATGCAGGATCTTTAGTTGCAGCATGTAAACTCTGAGTTGCAGCATGTGGGATCTAGTTCCCTGATCAGGGATTGAACCCAGGCCCCTTACCTTGGGAGCACGGAGCCTTAGTCACTGAAGCCCCAGGGAAGTCCCCAGATTCTTCATTGTGCATTTTTTCATGCTTTGTTTTTATGTACTATACAGAATAAGGCACCCTTTTTCTTTTCATAGAAATAGAAACGCTTTGAAAAGAAAAATAACACTTCATGTATCTTCTTTTACCTGCCAGATGCTGATTCTTTCCATGCTAACCAGGACTGTACATTTCCAGCTTGCTTTTATTAATTTGGTTATTTTCATTACCAGTGGACATCAAGACGGAACGTTCTCACATTCTAGGATCTTAACTGCTGCTGCTGCTGCTGCTGCTGTCACTTCAGTCGTGTCCGACTCTGTGCGACCCCATAGACGGCAGCCCTCCAGGCTCCTCCGTCCCTGGGGTTCTCCAGGCAAGAGTACTGGAGTGGGTTGCCATTTCCTTCTGCAGGATCTTAATTATTTGAATCTTTTTATGTTGGATGTTCTCATTCATTCTACTTATATTAACTGAGCATCTACTATGTGCCAGACTCTGTCCTAGGCAGGGAACTCTCAGATATAAATCTTTGTCATTAATTTCCATTCTTGGTTGAGCCCCCAGGAGATTTATGGATAGTGATCAGTTTGAGCTGTGTTCAAAATTAAAATTTCCGGAAGCTGTGTTCTGATCACATAACAAACCAACCCAAAACATAGTAGCTTTAAACAATGATGACATTTGTTTTGCTTTCTAATTGATGGTTTTGGCAGGGACAGCTGTCTCTGTAACATTTGCTATCCTCTGGGGCGCCTGGAAGGAATCGTCTGAAGACTCGCTCGCTCACGTGTCTGGTGGTTGATACTGATTCTCTGTGGGATCTCAGCTGTGCTGAGACTGGACCACCACCACGAGGGCTTCCCCTGTGGCTGCCTGACTTCCTCACAGTATGGCGGCCGGTTACAAGGCTCAGCATCCCAGGAGGATCAGGAAGAGATGTATTGCCTTTGTCTTAGAAGTCACATGGAGTCACTTCTGTTGCAGCCACAGGCGAACCCCTACTCACAAGGAGGGGACACTGGCTCGTGAGGGTATGTGCACATCAATTGTAAGAAGAGCATGTGACATGGATATACTGCTGCAATCATGCTAGGAAAAAAACACCACCCACTATAAGTAGGGCGATGCCATCCTTAGTCCTGTGTAGGTGCTGAACCAGATCTTCCAGGTGGCAGTGGCATGGCTTGTGGGAGACCAAGGTGGAGATGACCATGTGGACGGTGGCTGGGATGATAGCAGAATCACTGAGGGCTACCCACCGCATTGAGAACTTGTGTTAACTCCTCACAACACCCATTGTCTCTCCCATTTTACAGATGAAGAAACTGAGGTTTAGAGCCCTTGTATAAGCTCCACAGTCCACAGTTAATAAGCAGGGAAGCTTGGGACAGAACCCAGGCTTACAAATTAGATTCCTTTCCTCAAGTCAACATAACCACCCCCATCCTCCAGGGAGGTAAGACTTCTCCGTTTGCTCTCAGATCTTTCAGCCATGGGACTCCATGGGACTGCCTCTCTGTGGCTACTTGGTCTGCTAGGCCTCTGGTTACCATGGCGACAGTGGCCAGCCACACAGAGAGTCACTTGTGACCTTTCTCCCTTCTCCCTGTTCAGTGGTTCTTCCTCTTATTGAGCAGAGAGAGGTTTCAGAAGGGCACCTCCTATCCGTCTGCTAATAGGCTTGTTGATTTGAGAAATGGTCTTAGGTGTCTCCTTGACTCAAGGCAGGGGCTGAGCAGTTATACAAATGAAATACGATGTCATGTCAGGCAGCCCATCACCGAGTTCTGGTGCCTGAGACTGTCCAATTATACACACCTGTTTCCAGGCTTCCAAAGTCTTCTGTGAAAGACCTTTCAGGGTGGAATTTTTCCTGCTCGTTCCTCTGGGCTATTTTGGGAAGATGTTCACATATTCTTAGACATAATTGTGCATGACGAAAGGGGGGTATGTGTTGGTGTTTGCTGAAGAATTCTGTAACCCGTGCCCTATCAAAGGGAAGTTCTCACTTAAGGATGTTCCCAGCTCTTTAATGCTCACCCTGTGTGGCATCTTTGTTAGTCATAGGGGATCCGGGCCTAACTCTTATAAAAGTGAGACCATCTCAATCCTGGGTCAGAAGGGGAGGCAGCTGCCACTTCCAAATGGTGGTTTAAAATCAAAGTTAGTTGGGATTTAAATGAATTGAAATAGACATGAAAGTTTTACACACATAGCAGTTGATGGCAATTTGTCCTTCCGGTTGGCTCAGGTGCACAAGTCATATCATCCATAGTGTCAACTAGTCAGGGTCGACCTCATCTTTCTCCTCCACCTGCTCCAAACCTCATCATATCCTGCCTGGAATCGGCCATGACCCCTATCATGTCTTCCTGCTTTCATGGTGGTCTCCTTATAGTCTGTCCTCATCAAGGAGCCAGAATAAACCTTTGTAAAATGTAAATCATATCATGTGCCCCTCTGCTCAAAATCCCATACAAACAGGGCAGAGAGTGGGCAGTTCAGAGAGCAGGCGGCGAGGGCAGGAAGCGTGGATGAGGGATTTATGATCCATCTTTTTTTCAGTATCTTGATATTTCCCTCCGGGCTGCGTGAGATGCAGCCTGGAGAAGCTGAAGTAGTATCTCCTTTGGCTGGTCAGGCCAGACCTGACTTTCAGTGATGAGGGATGGTCTGATTGGAAGGACATTTCAGATCAAAGCAACAGGCTCGTGTTATAAAGGAGTGAAGCAAGTGCTCCTATGGAAACCAAAGAGCTGTCGGGATTCTGTCTCCAGGTCAGGTAATAGGGAGTGGTGAGAACTGTGGCAAAGCAGAGACCGCTTTTTGCTCCGCTTGTCAAGAGACTCCCCAGCCCTGGCCAGCTGTAGTCATATGGGAATGTGGGTCTGATGCTTCCAGGTCTTCCAGCTTTTCAAGGGGAGCCAGAAATCCAGCCTTGTGGATCCTGCCTGTTTTGGTTTTTGACAATCATTGTGAGCTCAGGGATTTGAACATACTCCATGTGTTTCAGCCATGGAGTTGCTCTTTGCTTGGATACTCTAAATTGATCCAGCTTTTGCTGGCAAGCGTTCCTTTCAGGCTGGCTCATGTGTCCTCTTGACACGTCCCTGTCACTTTTGGAACACTCACCCGTTTCCTGGCACAAGCTATTTTAGGTTCATCTGGTATGTTTCCTGCTCCAGAATCAACCATTTCTTCGAGAAGTCTGGAGTTGAGCTCTTTTTTGAAAGGTTGACAGTAAACCTATGTTCAGAATGAAAGCTTGGCTGTAGGCAGATCTGCTCCTGGGGTGGCCCCCTGGGGTCCCTGGGTAGATGCCTGCGCACTGTTTGGAGAGCCTTAGGCCAAGTGCCACCATCTTCCAGGAGAGCGGCCTCTGTTCCTGGGGCCTGTGGGGCTGATGAACGACACAGCTAATGCGTCTGGACAGCTGCATTCCGCCAGGGCAGCCACCCAGGAACGTCTGATAGGCACATTCCCCGAGAGCTGCTCCTGGAGATTTCAGGTGTGGATTTGGAAGTGATGAAGCAGGCTCTATAGACCGTGTCAATGTCCCCAGCTCATTGTCTTGCCTGTCACTGTGGAGTTATGGGGGGACGTGTGATGGGGGCAGTGTCTGGAGTGGGTCATCCCTAATGCACAGGCTGCAAGCCCGTGGAGAGGCCTCTCTCGACACCTTCTGCCTCTGCCTCAGCCACTGCCCACGCCTCTGCCTCTCGGCCACTGGGTGCTGCCTGTGTCATTCAAAAGCTGGTTCCTGCTGAGGACACAGACTGGATAACTTCTCTGTAACACCTCCAGTGTGAGCTTGGGCTCAGATCGCCAGGGGGTGAATCCTGGCTTAGCTCCAGACTGGATTTGGAACCTTGGGCAAACTACTTCAGGCTGTGCCTGAAACAGACTCGCAGACACAGAGAACTGACTTGTGGCTGCCAAGGGGGTGGGGAGGGAGAGGGATGGACTGGGAGCTTGGGGTTGGGAGATGCAAACTATTACCTTTAGAATTAGATAGACAACAAGGCCCCAGTGTATAGCACAGGGCGCTATATTCAATATCATGACAAACCATAATGGAAAAGAATATAAAAAAGAATGTCTGTATGTATGTAGCTGAAGCACTACAGCAGAGATTGGCACAACATTGTAAATCAGTTATACTTCAATTAAAAATAGAGAGAGTCAAAGGGGAAAAGAAGCCCAAACTTGACACTATAAAACACGTGTCACGAGGTTGCAATGAAAAAAAGTAGAGACAGTAAAAACCTACCTCAGAGAATTGTTGTGACTAGTAAATGAGTTAATACATGTAAATCCCTTAGGACAGTGACCAAAACACAGCAAGGCTCAATAAACATTGACATTTATGATTCTGTCAATCTCTAGGTCCAGGCAGGCATAAACAATTCTGGGTTGTGAGTTGCATGGTCCAGTGTATTTCTTTTTGTCTTTTCCTTTTTTCTTTGCTTTCCTCTCTCTCTCATTTTTTTTTTAAAGTAAACCTTATTGAAGTATCATTTTCATACAGTATAATATATCCATTTTAAGTGGATAGTATTTTGATGAATGTTGACAATTTATATACACATTTAATCTTCACCATAATTTAGCTCTGAACATTTTTATCACCTCCAAAATACCTGTACCACTTCCCATACAGTACATCCCCTACTCCATCTAACCCTCTCCAGCCCCAGGTAACTATTGTTATCTTCCTGCCACTACGGATTGGATTTGTCTTTTCTGGAGTTAAATATACATTTTCCTCTCTTTCTTGATTTCCCCTTACCTCTTTCTCTCTCTCCTTCCTTCCCTCCGTTGATTTGAACTATTTTTCTGCCACATGCATCCTCAACTGGTGTTGCGGACATGTGACCCGTGCAGTTACACAGGGTACCACCCTCAGGAGGGTCCCATACTTTATTTAATGCTTTGTTGTTGCCAGCTTGATGTTTTTGTTTTTTTGGTTGGGCTGCATCTTCATTGTGACACCCAGGCTTCTGGGCTTAGTTGCCCTGAGGCATGTTGGATCTTAGTTCCCTGACCCCGGATCGAACCCACGTCCCCTACCTGAACAAGGGCTCCTCCATCTTAGTTTGCACGAAATCCACAGTTGGTGCCAGGCATTACCGAGCCATGGGGCATGTGTAGGGGCATCTCTGTTTCTCTGTCTCCTGAGGCACGAGGGGCTTTCAGTGTATGTACCGACTAAATGGAATTCCTATCAATGGGGCTATGAATTCTTCTCTTCCCTCCATTCGGCATCTGCCTGGGCAGTGTGTGAGCTCGTATATAACTGTGTGCAGAACCCTTTGTCTGAGTGTGTGGAGCAAATTCCATGATGCTCTCTTTCTCCAAAAATCTCCATCCAATTCGTGGTCCAGCAGCCGGCTCAGAATTTGTCCTTTGGGAACCAGCATCGACATGCCTTGTGGGCATCTGAGAATGTTTACAAGGTCTTGCCTTCTGCAGCAATGGCCCCTCCTTAGTAGCTGGAGGTTTCACCGAAATTTGACATCCACTTGACAGCAGGGGGCAGGCCCTCCCCTCTATCCCTCTCAGAACAGGTTCTCAAGAAAACTGCCTTCTGCCCTGGGTGGGCTGAGAGGATCAGAAGACAGGTGACAACTGGGCTCCCATGGGCTTCTTGCTTCTTGTTGAGTAGGCGCCTCCGTATTTGGGCTCACAAGAGGCTCAGCCGCTTCTTCCAGCCCGAGACTGAGCCAGCGAGGGCCTGAAGCCGGCAAATCCTCTTAAGCTGGGAACAGCTCAAGGTCGTGAACCCTTGCGAGGAAGGCACAAAGATCTTTTCTTTCAATGCAAATTAGCGACATTTCCGGGGCTGTTGTCATTTTCCGGCTGAGTCTCAGGGGTTAGAAGTTGGGATGGATTTGCCTTTCTTTGGCGCGATGACCCAGGCCGCCTGGCTGTTCTATCATAGATCAGAATCAAGATGAACTGAGACATGTCTTCTTTGCACTGTCCTTGGCTGCCTGGGAGGCTGTGAGGCTGGGCGGCTGGGCGAGGTGCTTGCAGGTGGAGTAGTGGCTGTTATGTGGGTCAGGTTCTTGTTTTCCCTGGCCTGGCTTCTGCTGTTTCCCTCACTGAAGAGAGCATCTTCCTGGGCTTGTCAACTTGATCAGTCCCAGAGACCAGGCAGGCATGCACTCAGAGGAGGTAGATTCAGGCTAGAAAAGGCACAGAGCAATTGCAAATCACAACCGATCGATAATTTGTCTGGGTGAGGGTGTGATGTCTCCTACAGAGACTATGCAGCAGGGCTCCCCCCAAGCCTGTCTTCATTTTCTTCTGCTTGCTCGCTTCACTCTGCACTACCTTCCTGGCCCAGCTTGTGCTTGTGCTTGTGGTGCCTGCCTTCTCGATATTCTGGGTGTTTTTTTTTAAGGATGAGTTCCATAGGTGGCATTCGACCAGTAGGGGCTCCGAGTGGACAACCTGCCACTACCTGGGTTCAGATTCTCCCTCCACCCCTGCTAGCTGTGTGACTGTGAGCAAGTGACTTCAGCTCTCTGTGCTTTTGTTTCAACCCATGAAGGAGCTGACCATGAAGGAACTTGTAGAGAAAGTAAAAGTGGATTACTGCATGTCAAGTGCTTGGGATGGTCCCATGGCACAGAGTGAGTGCTGTATAAATGTTAAATGCTGTTATTTAAATTCACTGAGAGCTTTTAAAAATTTGCGTGTATATATATATATATATATTTATTTATGGCTATGCTGGGTCTTCTCTGATGGGCAGACTTCCTCTAGTTTCGATGAGCAGGGGCACTCTCTAGTTGTGGTACGTGGGCCTCTCATTGTGGTGGCCTTTCTTGTTGTGGAGCGCAGGCTCTAGGACACGCCGGCTTCAGGGCTGTGGTGCACCGGCTTAGTTCCTCTGCAGCATGTCGAATCTCCCCACGCCTTGGACTGAACCTGTTTCCCCTGCACTGGCAGGTGGATTCCCAACCACTGGGTCACCAGCGAAGTCCCAGTGAGAGCTTGTTGTGGCCTCATAGGCATCTGCGTAGAAAGAGGCTCTCTGCCTCCTCTTCCCATAAGCAGTCGATATGCAGAAGCACTAGGACACTTGCATCCCTGGCTTGCCAGCCGGGCAGCACCGAGAAAGAGGTGATCTTCTCTCTCAGTCCCTGTCTTTGGCTTTTCTTGGGCCAGGAGCGGGACACTGGCTTTCGATTCTAGTCCTTCCATTTCCATGATGGGTGGCTGTTGGCAAATACACCTTGTCTGCTGTGCTTCTACTCTGAGCCTTCACCTTTTGGGGGTGCTTAGAGGGTGGGGTAGGCTTAACGGGAGGGACCCCAGACCCACCTCTGCCACTTCCATAAAGCTCTTAGTGCTCATCTTTATCAGCTTCCCCATAAGAAAGTTTTTCTTTCCTGAAACAACTTGGAAACTCCACTGTAAATGGAAATGCAAATAAATGTAAACAAGGAGACACGTATGAGAATTGTTTCTTAAAACATTATGTCTTATCACAGAAACTTGGAACCTCCCTCAATATCCAGCAAAAGAATGGATCCATATGGTATTTCCATACAATGGGATGTAATGCAGTAGCAGAATGAGTGGGTGACAGCAATGTGTATCAATAGATGTGAATTTCACAAATACAATGTGTAGTGGAAAATGCAAATTGCAAAGGAATAGATTTATACTCCTATTTATACAATGTTTAAAACTCCAGAAACAATACAGTATATTGTGGTGTAAATAGACATCATATACTGTAGTCAAGGTAAAAGAAAATGCAACCATGAGGAACCCCAAGTTCAGAAAAGGGGTTCCTTTGGGGTCAGGAGGGGAATGTGATGGGGACTGAGCCCAGGGCCATCAGCTGATTCGTGATGTTTATTTCTTCAGTGGTATGTGTGCATTTATTGTTTCAAACAGTCTTTTGCATATCTTAAATATCACATCATACATTTAAAAATAGTTTGAGCACCCCAATGTACAATAGCCAATACAATAGCCAATTGGAATGGAAGCTTTTCCAATACAATGGGAGCAACCTAAATGTCAACCAACAGAGGAATGGATAAGATGTGGTACATATATACAATGGAATATTACTCAACCAAAAAAGGAATGAAATCAAGTCATTTATAGAGATGTGGATGAACCTAGAGACTGTCATACAGAATGAAGTAAGTCAGAACGAGAAAAACAAGTATTGTATAATATCTATTATCTGTGGAATCTAGAAGAATGGTACAGATGAACTTATTTGTAAAGCAGAAATAGAAACACAGGTATAGAGAACAAGTAGATGAATACCAAGGAGTTAAGTGGGGGAGGGATAAATTGGAAGATTGGGACTGGTATGCATATACTCTTAGGTATAAAGTAGATAACTAATGAGATCTTACTGTTAGCACAGGGAACTCTGCTCAGTGCTTTGTGAGATGGGAAGGAAATCCAAAAAAGAGGGGATGTATATGTACATATGTGTGTGTATATATATACTATAACCAATTCACTCCACTGTGCAGCAGAAACTAACACAACATTGTAAAGGAACTATACTCCCATAAAATTGATTAAAAAATAGTTTGTCTTAGCAAAAATATGTAAAGCTAAAAACAAAAATCTGAAAGGCAATGGACTGAAAGTCCTTGGTTTCCTCCCTGGCACTGACTCTGAGTGTTCCCAGAGGTCATCAGTGAGAGCTTAGTTTCCCAGGTAAGTAGGGCAGAGAAGTGGTAAGAGAATCAGAAGTGGCTGGGCTGTCCCAGTGACCTTGGCTGAGTCCTCTCTGTCAGTCTCCTCACCTGTAGAAAGGGTAGAATCAGCCCCTGTGACTGTTTGCACAGGGTTGATGCAGGAGCTTTCTGCGGTGATGGTGCCTGTAGGGCATTTCACTCAGAGCTGGGTGCCATGAATGTGCAGGACGTAGTAGATGCTGTTAGTGGTGACAGTGAACTCAAGGGTTACAGGTGGGACATGGGGGCAATCTGGTAGTGACATCTGTCACCCCATTAATCACCAGGGTGGATTCGACTGATCTGGCTGGCTAGGCAGGTGTCCCCTTCCTTCCTCACCACTCCATGTCCATCCCTCCTGGAGCTGTGCAGAGGACCACCTTCCCCAATAGAGGAGGACCAGTCTTGGGTCAACGGTAAACGAGTAGCTGCGCTCCCCTGCTGGAACCTCCGAACAAGCTCTTTGGAGTGACAGGTGGAGGGAAGAAGGAGGGAAAGTGATGAGGATATGCAATGCCGCCCTCCCCCCCCCCCCCCCCCCCCCCCGCCCCAGGAGAGGCCCTCTGCTCTTTTAGCTCCAAATGCTCCCCTGTCAATGGCTCTACTGTCTCAAGTTCAAAGCCCCATGAGGACCAGTTGGTTTTGACTCATGCTGCTGCCCAGCCTCTGTTCTGGTCACACACACTGCCTCTTTTCTCTTGGCCACAGGCTGACCCTGACCCTTCACAGATCCCACGGCTAATGGTGGCCTCAGATTAACCTACCCATGCTGCTGAGGGGGCATTTACTGTGTGCTTCCCCTCGGGTCTGGGTGTCCTCCTTCTCGCTGACCCTGGCTGATGGGGGCAGCCTGTCCACCCTCTGCTTGTGGGTGGGCCTTTCTCTCTGACCCCCAGAGGACAGGGATCTTCTCTGTTCAAATAAAGAGAGAGAACAGAGAGGGGCTTGCTCTTCAGGGGAGCAGGCAGATGCCCTAGGGCAAAGCCTTGCCAAGACAACAGCTTCTCTTTGTCACGAAAGCTGGATCAGTCTAGCTGGCCGCCTGTTGGGCACCAGGGTGTAGGATGCATTCTACAAGGTCACAGGGGATAGAGTTCATTGAGGATAGAGGAACCCTGCAAGCTAGAGAGGAGGAAGAGGAAGAAAAACCAAACCACATCTTCCCATTGGCCCCGTGGAGGGATCTTCGAGGTCCTTGCCGTTCTATTGGACTCATAGTGCAGGGTTTGCATTGCATGGAAGGACACTGCCCAGGCTCACCTACTTTTTGTTGGAAGTAGACAGAAAGCAGCCTTGTTAGTATTTGAATTTTCAGGCAGTGTGGGTGGATTCAAAGTGCCAGCTGTTTATCAAAATCATCTGGAAATGCCAGCAACACACACTTGGGAAGCTCAGACCCATCCCTCCTGGTGGAGTTCAGAACTCTTGGCCCTTCAGGAAACTGAGCTTGTTGTTTAGCTTGTTGAGCATACTTCCAAGTCTTGACTGGACAGCCATGCTCCTTGTATTACCCCATTACTTTCCTGTTTGCCTGGGATCTAGATCTGAGTCATTATGTCTTTGTGGGTGAAATCCTGTCTTCTCTAGTCCTCTGAGGAGTCAGACACCCTATTTATTATCACAGAGGGCCCAGTTTAGTGATGGGCTCATTTTTCTATGAAATGCCAAGAAACCCCTGTGAGGGTACGTTTGGTTTCAAGAGACAGAAAACATTAGACCAGGGAAAAAGGGAATGTATTGGCTCATACAGTTGAAAAGCTTCAGGTATGGCTTGATCCAGCAGTTAAAAATATTGTTATCAGGACCTAATATCTCTCCTTATCTTGGATTTCCCTTGAGGATTAGCTTATTCTATGCATCCATATGGGGATAAGATGACCTCTCAGTAAAAGCCAGAGGGAATAAAGAGTCCTTGCCAAATATTTCAAATAGAAGTCCTGTGCCTCATCATCACTGACCTGTGCTGGGTCTCTGACTGGCCAGACCTGGGTCAAGTACCCATTCCTGGAGATGAGAGTGGAATTGCAGCTACCTAAAATACCAAGATGGAGAAGGCACTGGCGACCACTCCAGTACTCTTGCTTGGAAAATCCCATGGATGGAGGAGCCTGGTAGGCTGCAGTCCATGGGGTCGCTAAGAGTTGGACATGACTGAGCGACTTCACTTTCACTTTTCACTTTCATGCATTGGAGAAGGAAATGGCAACCCACTCCAGCGTTCTTGCCTGGAGAATCCCAGGGACGGCGGAGCCTGGTGGGCTGCCGTCTATGGGGTCGCACAGAGTCGGACACGATTGATGTGACTTAGCAGCGGCAGCAGCAAAATACCAAGAGGGGGAGGAGATTGTTCCCAAAGGAAAACTGGAATGCAGTTACCGGAAGGGGGTAGATAATCATGCAGAGTGGTTAGCTAACCCACACCGTCCACAGGGATACAGAAGGACTGCCTAGCTCAGGCAGCGCAGCTCATTGTTTCTGACAAAGACATGGCCTGCCTTGGCAATGTCTCCAAGTCCTGAACTAAGCCTGCAGCCTTTGTTTGGAGTGTTGGCTTGAATCCTGGCGTTCCTCCCAGAGCCCCTTGTTGGAACTGTATCAACAATGGCCCAGTCAGTGAGGTAGTCTAACCCAGCAACCTCATTCATACGGGAATCAGACAGGAAACAGGAGTGGAGAGAAATTGCTGGCCTGCATTAAATTTAGATTTATTCTGCTGGAGCTAATTGTAATCTTTATTTGGTCCCAAGTGATTCATTCTTATCGTTCTTATTATAGTGGAGAAAATTAATTTTTATTCTGCTGTAAAGGTGGCTGTAATAATCTGGGTTCAGGGAGGGGGATTACTTTAATAAGATTTGCCAGTAGGTTTTGAAACAGTCAGCTTTTGTGAGCGTGGAGCAGGCCTGTTGGCAGAGAGGATGCGAGGGGGGTCCAGGTGGGAAATCCTGGGTAAACTCAGCTAGGAAAAGGAATAGGTTTGTTTGCTCTGTAAAGAGTGCCGGTGTCCTTTCATTCTTTAAGTACAGGGGAGGTTCCGAGGGGGTGGGAATCTAAGCAGATCTCAGGATCTTTGACTGACTTAAATGGAAGCAAATGCATTTACCCCAGCCCTGAGCCTGCTCATAGGACAAAGGAAAATGCCCTCAGAATATGCCCTGGTCCTCTATTCGGGGATTGCCAGCATTTGAAAGCACGTACCCTCCTGGTATAGACTGCAGATGGTGATTGCAGTCATGAAATTGAAAGACCCTTACTCCTTGGAAGAAAAGCTATGACCAATCTAGACAGCATATTAAAAAGCAGAGACATTACTTTGCCAACAAAGGTCCATCTAGTCAAGGCTATGGTTTTTCCAGTAGTCATGTATGAATGTGAGAGTTGGACTATAGAGAAAGCTGAGCGCCAAAGAATTGATGCTTTCAAACTGTGGTGTTAGAGAAGACTCTTGAGAGTCCCTTGGACTGCAAGGAGATCCTACCAGTTGATCCTAAAGGAAATCAGTCCTGAATGTTCATTGGAAGGACTGATGCTGAAGCTGAAGCTCCAATACTTTGGCCACCTGATGCAAAGAGCTGACTCATTTGAAAAGACCCTGATGCTGGGAAAGATTGAAGGCAGGAGGAGAAGGGGACGACAGAGGATGAAATGGTTAGATGGCATCACCAACTCAATGGACATGAGTTTGAGTAAACTCCGGGAGTTGGTGATGGACAGGGAGGCCTGGCGTGCTGCGGTTCATGGAGTCGCAAAGAGTCGGACACGACTGAGCGACTGAACTGAACTGAACTGACTGACCATCCTGGTGCAAGGGAGCAGGTGTCACAGGGTCATCATCTCTCACGTGAAATTCCAAATCCTCAAAGCTCTGAAAACTGAAATGCTTTGGGTAAATTTTTAGCAGAGTAATTTGGTGGCAAAACCTCACCTGAGCTCATTTATGACTTATACCATGAGGATGAGTGTTCTTATCTTTGACTTTGGAACCATTGTTGACTTTCTTATTTTAAAAAATTTATTTGGCTGTGCCAGGTCCTAGTTGTGGGATGCGGGATCTAGTTCCCTGACCAGGGATTGAAGTTGGGCCCCCTGCATTGGGAGCTCAGAGTCTTAACCACTGGACCATCAGGGAAGTCTGGGAACCATTGTTGGTTTGA
Source organism: Odocoileus virginianus (assembly GCF_023699985.2). Classification (NCBI taxonomy): domain Eukaryota; kingdom Metazoa; phylum Chordata; class Mammalia; order Artiodactyla; family Cervidae; genus Odocoileus; species Odocoileus virginianus. The sequence continues at coordinate 47,121,132 of NC_069685.1, read as the reverse complement.
TGAAAGAATGCTGCTCCAGATCCCACTAAAGATGTTACTATTATAATATGCAGTATATGCAATGGATTGCTTCCCTGTGTCAGAAAAATTAGAAAGCAAGATTTCTGGAAAAGAGGTGTTGGGTCTCCATGAGTGTCAGATTTGTCAGATTTTAGGGAGAGAAATCAGAGTTCCTGATTTTTATGTGAAATTTCTCAGTTTCTATAGAGTAGTTTCAGATTCAGATTTTAAAATATGTTTTGAAGACAGAGAAAGATACTTGATGCTATTAGTCATTGGGGAAATGTAGATTAAAACTGGAATGAGGGGGGCTTCCCTGGTGGTGCAGTGGTTGACTTCGCCTTCCAGTACAGAAGGTGTGGATCTGATCCCTGGTGGAGGAGCTAAGATCCCACATACTTTGAGGTCAAAAAACCAAAATATAAAACAGAAGCAATACTGCAATAAATTCAGTAGAGACTTTAAAAATTGTCTGCATCAAAAAATCTTAAAAAAAAAATGTAATGAGAATAACAGGATGGCCAAAATACAAAAGGCTGATGATATCAAGTGTCGACAAGAATGTAGAGAAACTGGACTCCTGTTGATGGAAATGTAAAATGGTGCAGTTGCTTTGGGAAGTAGTTTGGCTGTTTCTTGGAAAGTGAAATGAAATGGACACCTACCCTATGACTCAGCAATTCCACCCTTAGGTATCTAACCTAATAGAAATGAAAGACTTGTTTATAAGTATTCCTAACAGCTTTATTCATCATTGCCCTCAGCTGGAAATGGCCCAGATGTCCATCAGCTAGTGAATGCATGAACACACTACCGCATATTCATACAATAGAATAAAAAGGAATCACCCACTGATTCATGAAACAATGTGGGTGACTTTCAAATAATCGTGCTGAGTAAAAGGACCCAGACCCACAAGTCTGCATATGGTATGACTACATATGCATATGAATTTCTAGAAAAGGCAAAACTATAGAGTCAGACAGCAGATCAGTAGTTGCCTGGGGCCATGAGTTGGGGTGGGGGTCACCTACATACCAGCATGGGGAACTTTTAGGGGCAATGGCAGGGTTCTAAAACTAGATCGTGGTGATGATTACACACTGTACAGATTCACATCGAACTGTACACTTAAAATGGGTACATCTTATGGTATGTAAAGGACTATTCAACAGGACTATTAAAATCTGTGAAGACAGAATAGATTCATATGCCTGAAATTTCAAAAAATATACAAATGATGATAATGAAAAAAAAGTGATGATACTATAATGAAAAAAATCTTGACTGCCCAACAGTGATCCAGTTTTCTTTTGCACAGGCAACCAGGGTTCTTAGCTTCTCCCCAGTGTGTTCAGAGAGCTTTATGCATGGAAAAGCACATAAATATGTCTTTCCATATGTATATATAGTTTGTTTTCCCCTCTCGAATACTAGTAAACCGCAGTCACTATTTTGTACCTAGTTATTTTCACTTAACATGCAATATGTCTTGGAGATCTTTTTCTAACATAAAAAGCTGCATTTTTTCACGTCCTGTAATTTCATTTCATGGTATGGCTGTCAGAGCACTGATGCAGCCACTCTTTTATCGATGAACACTTGACTGGTTTCCAGGCTTCGGCCCCTTACAGAAATGCTCGGCCAAATTGCTTCACCTCATGGTGTCCCTTAGCTTCCTCCTCTCTCAGTGGAGCTCTGGTCTCACCTGCTTACCTCCCAGAAGCATGACGAGGAAGTGAACTCATCTATAGAAAGTGCTTAAACAGTACCTAGCACACAGAAACTCGAGGTAAAGTGTTATAAAGATTGTTTCCAAGAGGAAACTTGCACCTCTGTCATTTCACCTGTGTGCAGGTGTATTAGGATAAATTCTGGGAAGGCCAGTTACTCACTCAGAGGATACATGCAGATGAATTTTGGATGGATTTTGTCAAATGATCAATTTTACACCTTTGAGTGATGAATGAGATTGTGTCCGCAGAGACTCACCAAACCACAGTAGATCTGATCTTTTGGATTTTTGTCAGCTGGAGGTAAGTGGTGGCATCTCCTGGTTTGGGAAGGAAGAGACCCCAACTTCAGTGGGGTTCAATCAAAATTCCTCTGGCCCACTGGCATAGACAGTTATCTACCATAAATGCAAAACAAGTCTTTCCACTGACATAGTTAGGAAACAGGGGAGGACATCATAGCCTGTGACACCAATTCCATCACGTTTATGAGTTTTGCAAATTGAATAAGGAATACAGATGACTTTTCAGGACACAGCTGCCATGTCCCGGGAACATACGTGTAAGGTACAAACACATGAAACTCAGAGAAAAGGCCACAAGAAAGCTTTTGAATTCTCAACAAAACATGACCGTTCTGAGGCACCGTAAAATGCGTGGTTATGTGAGAGGCATTCATAGTCCAGGCAGGAGGAGAATGACATGAAATGCACACAGTTTTTGGAGACGGGCGATTTTCCGGTTCAGACCGGCTTGTGTTGGATTTGACTGTTTGGAAGAAGTTGCCACATTGGAGAAATGATTGGAAAGTAATCTTTTGGTCAATGTATTTATTCATTAAACATTCAAAGAATGATTATTTGAATCTATGGATCGTTGGCACTGGAAAGTCGTTGATCAGAGATGTGACATTTTTGCAAAGAATTCCAGAAACACAGGGCCTCAGATATCTCACCGGAAGCTGGCTCATTTTTATGGCGCAAGGAGATGCTCACTTCCTGTGTGTTGTTTTTAAAAGGACTCTTTGTTTTCTGTTTCCAACTTTTTAGTTGGAACTTTATAGCTGCCTTCCCTGGTGGCAGTTTCTCCTCTTCCTACACACGTCGTGGAACCCCACAGGATGCCACAGATTCAAGACGTGTGTGCCTGCAAGGATTCCTCCAATTTGAGACAGAGACTTGACCCAGCAGCGCAGGGTCTCTGAGGACCAAGTTTCTGGCTGACTTCCGGTTTACTTTCTGTGGGCTGGGACTTACGCCCAGGAGCTCTGAGCTCCCTGCTCAGTGCAGAAACGTCCGTCTGCAGCCCTGGGACTCTTGTCCTCACACCACACTGTTCCTGGGAAGAGGGGAGGTGTCTCTGGGGAGCCTCTGGACAGGTCTGGAGAACTTGTATCTCTGCAGTTTATATCTCAATGGCCTGGTTTGGGTTACATGCCCATTGATGACCAAATCGCCAAAGTTTCCTCAAAGGGAGAGAAAAGGAACAGATATTGGGGAGATAACAAATGCTTAAAAAATAAGGAAAAGACTCCCAAGAGTCCAGCAGTTGGCCAGTCCCTGTACCTTTGGACTCCAGGAGACTCGATTTGGGATCTGTTCACTGCTTTGGGGAGAATGACTCTTTCTTTGAGTGACTGGTCTTGGGCTCAACAATCTTTATTTCAATACTTCAGATTCTGCTGAAAAAGCTACCCGCCCTCTTCATTGACCTGTTTCCAATAAAGAAGGCATGAGCTCAGGATGGAGCACACTCTGACATTCCGTTGTCATAGCAACCCGGGTGGTAAACATCAGCTTAATGCTATTTAAAGTGGGGAGTGGTGATGGCAGAAATTAGGAACTGGGGGGCATTTGAGTAAAGCTGGAGATTTGGTACTCTAGTCCCAGCTCCAGATTCTACAGGAAATATTCAGGGGGGTGTCTGGGCAGACAGTAGTTCTATCTATCTGCACCAGGGACGTCCAAGGGCATGATGGATTACAGCTACCAGAAGATGGTCTCGGACCAGACTCAAGGGGAGGGACCTCTAACTCCTAGTCTGATCCTCCTTTTTCTGGCCACATTTCTCCAAAGAGTTGTCTGTTTTCAGTGCTTCCCTTCTTCGTGTTCTGCCTGCTCCTCGCCTCCAACATTCTGCTTCTTGCCACTGCATCTCCACTGAAACTCTACCAAGTTTATCCAAGCTGTTGTCAAATGCTCGGGCTCTTCTCAGGGAAGGATCCCTCCTTCTCAGAAATCTTCCTAGCACTCTGATAGCTGTTCTTTTAAAAAATATTTATTTTTATTTATTTATTTATTTGGCTGTGCTGGGTCTTAGTTATGGCATGCAGGATTTAGTTCCCCCACTAGGGACTGAGCCCAGGCTTCCTGCATTGGGAGCTCGGAATCTTAGCCACTGGACCCCAGGGAAGTACCCCAGTGATGTCTTTTCTGATAACATAGACATCCATCTCTCCCCGGCTCCACGTTGTGAGTGCCCCTCGGAGCTTTCTCCTCAAGGTTCCTTGTCACCTGCCAGAGCCCCCCACATTAGGGTGTCACTTCTCACTCTGTGGGTGTCTCTTTGGGCTGCTTCCCCAAGTGACTGCACTTGCCACCGCCTTTCTGGTAGCATCCACATCCCTCCCTCGGTCAGAGTCCTTCTGACCTGTGGCTGCTGTGTCTAATGCATGACTTCATGGGCATTTCTACCGGGTGGGCCCACTTGTCTCTCAGACTCACTATGCCCCAGGCAGAGTGCATCCCCCTCCCCCAGGGATGCTCTCCCTGGTCTCCGTGGCTGTCGCACTCTTTTGCCTGAGCCTCAGCCCAGCACAACTCTTAATTCTTTCTTTTCCCCTCCCACCATAGCTAGGTAATCCCCCAGTCCTCTCAAAATCCCTTGAACCTTTTCTCATCCTGCTGGCCCCTTCTGTAGTAGAGAGCATAGAGACTTTGAGGAAGCTGGAGCTGATAAACCAAAAGATATGACCACGAGATGACCAGCACCACGAGAGAGGCAGCACTTTCCCTGGGGAGATGGGCAGTAGCCGGGGGTGGGGGTGGGGGGCTCACGTGTCCAGAGCTCAGTGGGAGGTCAGGGAGCTCCCAAGGGCCATAACACCTGCGGATCTTTTATTGTCCAGGGCTTTTCTTATGGAAGGTAGCAGATGTTGAGTGCCTGCCTGGGATATGCAAAACAAGCAGAATCTAAATGGCCATAAAACCATGGTTATTTGGGCTACATTTAAAGCAATTGCATATATAAAAAATTGAGTTTGGCATCAGCAGTCTTTGGGCTAATGGTCCTAGCTGAGTTCTCAAGAAATAAACAGCGTGGGGGTGGGTTAGCAGATAGGAGCCTTCTTTGGTCCATTTGTATAACGAGGTCACTACCCTTTAATGGCTTGGACCTTTGTGTCTGTCTCTGTCTTGGTCATTCCTGCTTCCAGTCCATTCTCCATCATCCCAGGGCGATGGCTTACCAACCGCATTGTGGAGTGCCATGTTCCCATGACGTCAGCCACTTTAGAGGCTTCCTGTTACCCCTGGGATGAAGTCCAGGCATTATTAACGGGCCCCCACCTGGCCCTGTGTGACTTGGACCTTCCCTCATCTCCAGTCTGTCTGCTTTTCTCTCCTCCTTCCCCACACCTGCTGCAGCAGTGCTCTGTCCCCCACCTTTGGTCCTTTGCCCATCCTGCTGTCTTCCTCCCAGACCCTCTTTCAACCCCTTGACCTGGTTCATTCCATTATTCTCTGTCCCCTCTTCATTCACATGGCTTCTCTGTGCATGGAAATCCCTCTTCTTTCCCCTATAAACATGCCACCCACTGGCTTTTATTCAATATGCCCTAATTGCATCTGCAAAGACTTTATTTTAAATGAAAGTCACTTTTAAAAGAAATATTTACTTTTATTTGGCTGCATTGGGTCTTAGTTGTGGCATGCAGGCTCTTCATTGCATGATGTGGGCTCTTTTGTTGTGACACGCGTACTGTCTAGTTGTGTTGCTCAGGCTCGAGCAGACTTCAGTAGTTGCTCCGCGGCATGTGGGATCTTAGTTTTCCGATCAGGGATGGAACCCATGTCCCTTGCATTGCAAGGTGAATTCATAATCACTGGACCACCAGGGAAGTCCCTTAGTTCACATTTTGAGGTTCCAAGTGGACATGAGGTTTTGGTGGATAGTGTTGAATCCACTGCAGGTCCCATCTGCTTTGGTTCCATCAAGATTGCATTAGGGGACTTCCCTGGTGGTCCAGTGGCTAAGGCTTCGCTTTCCAGTGCAGGGAGTGTGAGCTCGATCCTTGCTTGGTGAGCTATGATCCCACATGCCTCGGGGCCCCAAAACCAAGACATGAAACAGAAACAATATTGTAATAAATTGAATAAAGGCTTTAAAAATAGTCTGCATCAAAAAAATCTTAAAAAAATGTTATATTAGAAGCCCCTCTTCTGTCACGACTCTTGTTTCTCATTATGGGAATGACTTTTTTATGTTCATACCCCCAAACTAGACAGAATTTCATGGAGCAGGGCTTCATTGGTCCATTGTCCGCCCCTACCTTCAGTGCTTGGCACAGGACTGGCCTGTGATAAGCACTGAGTGAATGTGTGATAGATGGGTGGTCATGTGGACTGAATGTGATAGTATCAGGAGGTGAATTGTGGTCAGGTGATCAGTTTTAGCCGAGGTCACGAGGGTGAAGCCCCCTTGGTGGGATAAGTGCTCTTGAAAAGAGAGGAACAGGGAATTCCCTGACAGTCTGGTGATTGGGACTGCATGCTGTCACTGCCAAGGGCTTTAGTTCAGTCCCTGGTTAAAGAACTAAGATCCCACAGGCTGTGTGGCATGGCTTAAAAAAAAAAACTCCCTCTCTTTGCCATGTGGGGATACGGGGAGAGGCTAGTCATCTATAAGCAAGGAAGCAGGCTCTCACCAGAGATCAAATTGGCCAGCACCTTGATTTTGGACCCCCCAGCTCCAGAACTCTTAGAAAATAAATGTCTCTTGTTTAAGCCACCCTATGGCATTTCATGGTAGCAACACTAAGGTAGTGGGTATGCTTGATCCATCCCATCTGATGCCCATAAACTCCTAGGATCATCCTCCTGTCTCCTTTCCCCCCACGTTCCTCCTGGGGGCTGGGGTGCTCACCACAGTGACCAGATGGTTGAAAAATGGGCTGATTTTCCAGCCAAGGTCACTTGCTCTGGAGCCCAGGTTCCTCTCCTACTCCTTGGCTTTGGGAGGGCTTCAAGGAAGCCAGGAACATGAGCAGGACCTGAGTGACCTCTGGTTGGATGTACCGATAGGCTGTGTTTTTTTCCATGGGGATGGTTCCCTAATAGATATCTCAGTGCCGGGTGGTCTTGTCCCCATGTCACTGTCACCATGCAGGCTGAATCCATCAATGTTGGGATCGGCGTTTTCACATCTTCCCATGCTCGGGTCTCCCAGCACTCAGGTGGTCACTGAGAGGGAAGTACATGGATAGTTTTTGAGTCAGAGGCTGGAGAGATTTCCTCCTGGAGCAAGTAGAACTGAAAAAGAGGGAAGAAAAGCCCTTTCATAAAACTGCCAGAATTTCCCTGCAAGGATGTGAATGATTCAGACAAAAATCATTTCTTTTCCTCTTTGTGATTTCTCAGAGTGAAACTCGTGGACAAAGGCAAGAGAGAGAAAAGACCATGGGGTCAGCCTGGAGCTCTGCTTGGCTCGCTGTCTTTGTAGATCACTGGTCTTTGTAGCCAGTTTGTGGCGGGGAAAACCCGGCAGTGTCTCTGGGGGTCTGCAGTGCCTCCTCCCTCCTGGGTGTACTTTCAGGTCCTTCCAGAGCACAGGGACCCTAGTTGTACTGGATACTTCTCCTCTTCCCCTCACCACTTTGCTGCCTGTGGTCCCCTTTTTCCCAGGCTGGGGTCTGGGGCAGGGGCGACCCCCTTTCTCACTTAAGCCCATCAGAGTTGGGGTTTCTGTTGCCTGCCAACAAAGAATCTGGTCCCAGAGAGTCATCGTGCTTTGTCTAATAGTTTTCTACCAGAAAGCAGCAATGAGTCTTGGTTAAAGTCTCCAAAGAGCTGGAAATCAAACCATATTGCCCATTTCAGCCATGGAAATGGGGAACCAACCACTTGCTTCCTGCAGCGTGGAAACAGCCTCGGCCACTAGGTGGCAGTGTTGCAGCGCACGAGGCCCCTGTTTCTGCAGAGGCGACCGGGGGCGGGAGAGAGGAGCCCTGGGTCAGGGGCAGCCGGTGTTGGGGGGGCGCGGGGGTGGACCCAGTGCCAGAACGGGGGTGTCCTGGGATGGGTGCAGGCGCCCACGCTGCAGGGAGCTACCTCCTTCTTCAGAAATGCTGTCTTCTGTGTTCCTTCATTTCCAGGATGACTCTGCCCAACACAAAATAAACTCAGAATTAAATTTGGGAAAAAAAGGACTGAGGGATTTTTGGTTTTGCTTTCCCCAAGACTCCCCAGGGTTGTTGTTGGTTTTACCTATGACAGGGGTTCATGGCACAACCCCTGGGGCCAGTGTGGTGAGGAAGTTTCTTTCTTACTTTTTAAAATGAAGACTTCATTTTTGAGAGCAGTGTAGGTTCGCAGTGAAGGTAAGAGGTGTAGAGATTTCCCATACACTCCCTGTGGCCCCACCCTCACCCCCACGCACAGGCCCCTCTGCACTTCACTCCCCTCACCACCCACCAGGGGAGGTTTCTGTTTCTTTCATTGTGTTCTTTGCGGGTTTTATTCTGGGTCATAGGATCAGTCAGAAGCAACAATGGAGCCCCTCTTTGCTTTGATGAAGGGAGGTGACTGAGTCTGGGCATCAGCTGTCATGGGATCAAGCAGAGGAGGCATGTTTTGGGAACCAGTGGAGAATAGCAGTCAGAGCCTGGACTCTGGAGCCTAATCCTGGCTCCACCCCTCACATGCTGTGTGACCTTAGGTATGTTTCTTAACCTCTCTGTGCCTTCATTTTTTCAATCAATAAAATGGACATAATAATATTACTTATATAATTATATAATAATGATGATAGCAATCTGAAAATAATATCCTATCTCATAGGATCGGGTAAAGAGCTGATTTAAATAAAGCAGAATGGTGACTGGCACATAGTAGGCACTCGACAGTTCCTAGTTATTACTACTATTTTTAAAAATATTTTATTTGTTTATTTATTTGGCTGTGTTGTGTCTTGGTTGTGGATTGCAGGCTTCTCTTTAGATGTGGCCAGAGGGATTAGTTGTCCCATAGCATGTGAGAACTTAATTCCCTGACCAGGGATCAAAGCCATGTCCCCTGAATTGGAAAGCTGATTCTTAACCACTGAAGCACCACTGAAGACCCTATAACTACTATTATTTTGTTCACTGGATCCTACTGATGATAAACTTGTGATAATTCCCAATCAATATTGATGTCTTCTTTCTCAAACTTGACGGCACACATAGCTCATATCAGGCAAGTTAACAGTACATCTTTTACCTTCTTTTATTATCAGTTTTTAAAGTGTAGGTACATCTCCTCTTTTCAGTTATGATTTTGGTTCCCCCAAAGCAGGCTGTGTCTCTGCTTGTCTATTTTGGTCGCAACTCTGCACTTCCTGCATCTTAAGGTACCTTGACTTACCTGATTATCTGGGGAAATTAATTCAGACAGAAAATACTCTTACTTTTTTATCCTTTTGGCTGTGCTGCAAGGCATGTGGGACCTTATTAATAGTTTCCCAACCAGGCCCCTGTAGAGGAAGCATAGAGTCTTAACCACTGGGCTTCCAGGGAAGTCCCACTCTTACTTATTTTTGTGGTAGGTGAAAAGAAATTTTCAAGCAGTTGAATAGCCTAAAGAATTGTAGCAGGGATGTTGAAGGTATCTGAGCTCATGCTGTTTAAACTCTTAAGCCTTAAACAACAGTCTTAAAGATTTCCTAAAGTAGATTTTCTAGGCAACAACTACAAAGACTACAGTAGTTGCCCAACTACAACTGGGCGATCTTTATTTCCCTTCCTGTAGTTTACTTCATATGTTTCTTTTTGGCATATAGCACTATGAGTTTTTGACAAATATATAGAGTCATGTAACCAAACAATCAGGATACAGAACAGTTCCATCACCCCATCCCTAATCCTTTGTTTTGAATTTTTGTGGTGAAGCAGTTAAATCTCAGCCTCTGATCCCTGGCAATCTCTGCTCTGTTCCTCATGTCTCCAGTTCTGATTTTACTAGACTGTCACACATATGGAATCATATAGTAGGTAGCTCTTTGAGCCTGCCTTCTTTTTGGTGGCAAAATGCATTTGAGATTTATCCATATTGTGTGGATATCCATCATTTGCTTTATTGGATAGATGGAAACAACTATCCATCAAGTTGTTTCCCATTCAATGGCTGCACCACCAGATATATATTTATCCCTTCACCCATTGAAGGATATTTGTGAAGTTGTGTGTGGATGATGTTTAAATGCCGATTCCAGCCAGACCTGGAGGTAGCTTCTCTCTCCAACCACGACTGCCATTCAATGCCCATTTTGTTTAGACTTGCATGGTGTGGGTGTTCTCTGAATTGAAGGAATCATTTTTGTTATCAACAATGGCCAGAAGATGAGAAGGGCTAGTCTGAACTAGTGAGACATGCAAAGCGAGGACTCTCCACATATGAAGTTCTTAGTAACGCAGTCACACAACAGCAAGTCACGTTACTGGGTTCCCTCAAGGTGCATCCCTGATGGGCAGCAGGAAGTGACACCTTCTTTGACACAGAGTAAAAATGAATCTTGGGGGGATGAAGTGACTTGTCTTGGTGCATAAATTGAGCTGATGGCAGACATGGGACTCCAGCCCAGGTGTCTTCTGCCTTTTGTAAGCCTCAGCTGCCTCCCCTATCAGAGAGTGGCAGAGCTGTCAGGGTTACTTAGTGAATTTCCCTCTCTTATTTAAACAATCTCCAAGGTGTCCAATTTAGAATAAATATAAATGGAAATTAGAACAAGGTCATCAACATTTCCTACTGTTTTAACAGCTGACGGTGCCTATAGGAGGTCAAAATTACTGTCACTAAGATCTATATAATCCGTTTAATAACGCTCTTTCTACATCTGGTGCCCCATGGAAACCTCTCACGTTGGCTTAACAGCTCTTCACTTTGTTTCTCTGACTGCCTGTATTTCCTCGCTAATGAAAGTACAGTTTACCTTAAGGAAGAGCTGTGAAATTTTGTTCCAACTTCTGCGTAAGGACAGGATCACAGCTGTCCAGGTTGTTAGCCTATACAGTGTTGTACTAGTTAGGTGTCACTAGCTGCTGTAATAAATAAAACCCTAGCAGTGGTTTAACACATTGTGAGATTTGTTCTTGGTCCCATCTGATGTGGGTGCCATATTTGGCAGGTGGCTCTCCTCCGGGTGGAGACTCAGGGGTCCCGGCTCCCTTCCAGCTTCTGGCTGCTCTGCCATGACCTGGAGTCTCAGGGTCCCCTGCTTCTCACTGGCTGAAGATGAAAGATACCAATTTTGGCTTCAGAGCAGGACAGGCTGTTATTTCATTGGTCAGAACTAGTCACATGGCCATGCCAGGGGGACAGCAGAGGCTGGGAAGTCCCTGACCGAGCAGCCATATGCAATACAATGGATAGAAAGTCTCTGCTGTTCTGTTTGTTTGATTTGAGTGAAGAATGGTAAATCCCTCATTTATTTTAGGGCACACAGGGTGGAACAAGTGCAGGGAGCCGGGATGTGCTACCCGGCAGTTGCCAGTGGCCTCGGGCAGTTGTTTCTGGTGTTGCTTTTTGACAGGTAGCCATCCATCTCTCCCACAGATGTGATGACTTGTCAGCATGAAGGTCAACATGTCGGCCTTTACCCCACACTCAACTGTCCAGTGTCTGTTCAACGCTGTCTTCCCCTGCTTGGCTAGTTTCGGCTTCTTGCAGACAAAGCCTATTCACCCTTACAGTCATGCATGCATTTGGGGAAAACAAAATGGCTCAGGAGAACTTTCAAAGACTGGCAATCATTTTCCATCCCTCTGTATCTTTGATCTCTCTGTGTATCTCTAAAGTCAGCCAGGTCCAGCCATTTCCACTTGTAGTTCTGTTAGTTGTGCTTATTTCTGTCGTTCTATTGGATTGGCCAACATGTTTGAGTTTTTCCATTAAACCCAAATGAACTTGGCCAACCCAATACATACCCCAGGCCTCTGCTCTTTGAGTTAATCAAATTTCAACAGCAGCGGCTCTCTCTACAAAAGATGAGAATTTAGCTGACACTCCTTACTTTCATTTCTTACCAGTTAACGTTGTATTTTGCTGAAAGTCACAGAAACCCCTGGTCCCCATAGCTTGTCAATGACCATCTTCCTTCTGTGTCTTCACACGGTTGTCCCTCTGTGTGGTGGTGGTGTTTAGTCACTACTAAGTTGTGTCTGACTCTTTTGTGACTCCATGGACTGTAGCCCTCCAGGCTCCTCTGTCCATGGGATTTCGCAGGTGAGAATACTGGAGTGGTGCCCGCCTCCCGGGGATCTTCCCGACTCAGGGATCCATCCCGGGTCTCCTGCATTGTGGGCAGACTCTACCATCTGAGCCCCCAGGGGAGCTATACTTTCCCTATAATATTCTGTAGTGGAGTTTCTGTAGAGATGTGAGCAAATGAGTGTGCTTGGTCTGTCACTTGAAATAAAATTCCATATCTTTCTTTTTAAGGGAAAAAATGTCAGAATTTCTCTTAGATTAAATAAGCAAGAAGACGTGTTCATCCTAGAAAACTTGAAAACACATAGAAAAGTATGACAGAATCTGGGTTTTGGGCAATTGGACGCAATGAATCTAAAGTGAATCTAAAGATAAAAAATAGGTAAGACAAGCTGATAGAATTTTGATAAAGAAGAATAATCTCTTGATATTCATTTGCTAGGGCTACCATAACAAAATACTACAGATTGCGTGACTTAAACAACGGACGTTTATTCTCACAGTTCTAGATGCTGGAGGGCCAAGACCCAGGTGTGGGTACGGCTGGTGTCTCCTGAGGCCTCTCTCCTTGGTGTGCAGATGATTGTCTTCTCCCTATGTCCTCACGTGGTTGTCTCTCTGTGCATGTCTGTGTCCTAATCTCTTCTTCTGAGGACCAGCCATAATAGACGAGGGCCCACCCTAACGACCTCATTTTAACTTAATTACCCCTTTAAAACCTCTGTCCCTAAATGCAGTCATGTTATTTTTTTCAACTAAAGAACCACTAAACTGTGAATCAAATAAAATACTTCTGGCTGATTCAGCATACGCTTGTTATCCAACTACGATCAGATCCTCATTTTACATTGGACCCCAAAAGAAACTTCAGACGGATTCAGTAATTCAATCTAATACTTAAAATTTGTAAGAGGGTAGATCTTAAATTTCCTCACTAACAAAAATATCAAGTGGATTCACATACGTTGGTGGGTCTGAGTCAATGGATACGGGCATTAGCTAGATTGTGGTGACTAGTTCACAGCGTAAGTCAAATTCTACACCTTGAATGTTTAAAACTTTCAATTGTCAAAAATACTTCAATAAAGAAAGAATTAAATGTGGGAGTTTCCTGGCAGTCCAGTGGTTAAGACTCCGCCTTCCAGTGTAGGGGGTGAGAGCTCCTGGTCAGAGAGCTAAGATCCCACATGCCTTGTGGCTAAAAAAGCAAAACATAAAACAGAAGCAGTGTTGTAACAAATTCAATAAAGATCAAAATACTAAAAAAGGAAAAAAAAACTCATTGTTAAAAAAACACAGCTTTTCAGAGAAGAATTAAGTGTAAAAATGTAGACACATACATGTATCTACATATACCCATCCATGGAAACATACAGGTGAATATATGTTTGATACTGGGATGTTGGGGAGGAATTTTTTTTTTTTTCTGGCATAAAAGCAGTGGTGGGCATCATGAAAAAAAAGATCCATATTCATTATGTTAAAAGTTATTTACTTATTTTGGCTGCACTGAATCTTCAGTGTTGCTCATGGGCTTTCTCTAGTTGCGGCGACAGGGGCTACTCTCTAGTTGTGGTGCTCGGGCTTCTCATTGTGGTAGCTTCTCTTGTCGCAGAGCACTGGCTCTAGGGTGCATAGGCTAGGGGTTGTGGCGCTTGGGCTTAGTTGCCCCGTGGCAGGCATGTGAGATCTTAGTTCCCAGGCCAGGGATCAAACCTGTGTCCTCGGCATTAGCAGATGAATTCTTAACCACTCTACCCCCAGGAAAGTCCTTCATTATGTTTTAAGTCTCATACACTGGGCTTTGATGGTCTGCATAGGATATTTGTGCCCCCCCGATCTTGCTAGAGAATATAGTCTTGAGACTTCTGCTCTCCATTGGCTGGTTTAGTAAGAAAGTAATTTCATGGAGGAGAGTCTGAAGGGCAGCGTTCTCTAGGATCTCACTCTGGATTTTATTCTTCCAGTCAAGCTGGACCTTCTGAGAGGTATCAGGTGTCTTGGCTCACACTCCGTTGTCTTCTGAAGAATTGCCTTTGCCTGATGGCCCTTTGCTCTTACACCCCACCTTGTGTGTGCAGCACCAAAGGGAGCCTGCTAATAAGCTCACTCTCTGTAGGGATGCTGCTGTGTCCCTTGGGGCATTACCATGGGAGGGATTTCTCTCAGAGCCAGGAAGAGCTTTGCTCCTTGCTTTCATCTTATGAACGGTGTCCAACTAGTGACTTCATCTTGTGATGTGAGAGCTGGGCAATTCAGAGGCACATTTGCAGTCTCTTTAGTTATTGCCGAAGCTCTTACAATGTAGTTTGCTTGCTAAGCTTTCAGCTGGCAGCAGAACACAGTGGCTAAAGGCACAAACTCTACTCTGCCTGGAGCTTGAACAGCTTGGATCCAGTAACTCCCTCTGCCTCTTTCTAGCTCTGGGATCTTAGGCAAGTCTCTTAACCTCCCCAAGCCTTAGTTTTCCCATGTATGTTGCTGTTCAGTTGCTCAGTCATGTCCGACTCTTTGCGACCCCATGGACTGCAGCATGCCAGGCTTCCCTGTCCTTCACCATCTCTCTGAGTTTGCTGAAATTCATGTCCATTGAGTCAGTGATGCCATCCAACCACCTCATCCTCTGTTGTCCCCTTCTCCTCCTGCCTTGAATCTTTCCCAGCATCAGGGTCTTTTCTAATGAGGCAGCTCTTCTCATCGGGTGGCCAAAGTATTGGAGGAGCTTCAGCATCAGTCCTTCCAATGAATATTCAGGGTTTATTTCCTTGCTGTCCAAGAGTCATCTCCAGCACCACAGTTTGAAGGCATCAGTTCTTCAGCACTGAGCCTTTTTTATTGTTCAGCTCTCATATACATACATGACCATTGGAAAAATCATAACTTTGACTATACAAATCTTTGTAGGCAAAGTAATGCTTTGTAGGCAAAGTAATGTTCCCATCCATGAGTGGGACTAATAATAAAATCCTCATAATCAAAAGATTGTGAAGATGAAAAGTGTTAATATCCTTGAAATGCTTAGACTAGTGCTTGGTATATCATAAAGATTATGTATAAATGTTGACTGTGATAACAGGCCTATTCTTATTACCCTTACTTCTCTATATTTTTTTATTATCACTGTAATATATGGTTATGCTGTGCTGTATTCAGTTGCTCAGTTGTGTCTGACTCTGCAACCCCATGGACTGTAGCCCACCAGGCTCCTCTGTCCATGGAATTTTCCAGGCAAGAATACTGGAGTGAGTTGCCATTTCCTACTCTAGGGGATCTTCCCGACCCAGGGATCAGACCCGAGTCCCTTGCACCTCCTGAACTGGTGGGCGGGTTCTTGCCCACTGTGCCACCTGGGGAACCGTATCTAATCTTTAATGGATTTGCTGGTATATGACCTAAGACTTATATGACCCTCAAGATGATGAATGACTGTTCATTTTTGAGTACCAGCACCCCTCTACTTTTTGAAAGTTCACTTTATGCCAGTTTACTTTATGCCACTTCACTTTTATGAAAGACCTACATTAGTACCATTTTTCACTAATCTGAAAGATATCTAAAGAGGATTTTCCCTTTTACAAAAAAAGATGAAAAGAGTGGTGATAGTGTTCAGTATTGGTTTTGCAGTGAAGAAGGGTGGAGGGTGGCACACAGCCAGGTTCCTTCCCCGGAAACTACATTCAGCATCTCAGCGTCAAGTTGGTCTCTGGTCTGTGGTTCTGGGGCTGGAATCAGAAAACCATACTTCTCTCAGCCAGTTGTCTCCTGTTAGTCTCTGATAATGCTGGCAGGGGAAGAGGTGTGGGGAGGCAGATGCTAGAGAAGACTGTAAGGCTGGAGCTGAGAGAAGGGATTTACTCCTTCCTGTCCACTTCCTGTCCGCTTCCTGTCTGCTTCCTGTCCGCTTCCTGTCCACTTCTGTCAGCTTCCTGTCTGCTTCCTGTCCACTTCCTGTCTGCTTCCTGTCCACTTCCTGTCTGCTTCCTGTTTCTCCCCTGCTTCTAGTCTGCTTTTTTTTTTTTTTTTAAAGAGGGTTACTTATGTATTTATCTTTGTTTTATTTCTGGTTGTGTTGGGTCTTTTTGATGCAGTGCACAGGCTCTTCGTTGCTGGGCATGGGCTTTCTCTAGTTTCAGTGAGCGGGGGCTTCTCTAGTGGCACCGTGCCTGCTTCTCTGTGTGGTGGTTCCTACTGTTGTGGAGCATGGGCTCTAGAGTGCAGGCCCAAAGGTTGTGGCCCACACGCTTAGTTGCCCTGCAGCATGTGGGATCTTAGTTCCCCAACCAGGGCTTGAGCCTGTGTACCCTGCATTAGCAGGTAGGTTCTTAACCACTAGACCACCAGGCAAGTCCCTCTGGTCTGTTTATCAGCTTCTTGCCCTTATGAATGACTCAGGTTGGCCATTCAGGGCTCCCCAGCTTGAGATCTGAGAAGAATCTTGGGATGAAGGCAAACATCCCTCCCTCCTGCCTGATGACCTGGTGTCCTCACACTTTTCTGTCTGTATGCTCTCTCCTTCTCTTTCAGCTGTGTGAGTTTTATCTGGTTGAGAGAGACAAACTCAAGTTTCCCCGTCTTACTTTTATATGGGTGACTTTTGAATTGGATAGTTAGGTTTTTGCTACCTTTTCTGAGTTATGTGGTGTGTGACTTGTGTTTCAGATGCAGAGGTGGGAAAGCGTGTGGTCCCTGGGGTACAACTAGGGGATTCAGTTGGGGGTGGCAGTAGACTGAATGGGGATGTATAATAAATTCCACCTGGTTGTTAATGACTAAATAAGCACATGCAACTTTCCTCCTTAATCTGAGAGCATTTGGTCTGACTTGCTGCACTGGCTCCTCCTCCTAAGGCTTTAGGTCATGTGACTGGTTTACAGGTAGCAAGGCTCAGCCATATTTACTGCACCATACCTTAAAGATATGGATCACTGGCTGCTTTGCCAGCAGCTGCATTGTGATGCTCGGGGCCAACTGTATCTATATTCCTGCTCTACCTGGAAATCCAGGCTGATACCTGGGCTGGGAGACAGTCACCTGTGACTGCAGAGTGATGAAAACCTCACTAAGTCTGTAGAGATTTTGTTCATGAACTTGGCCCTGTGAGCCTTGAGCTCCAGCTTCTTTGCTGACCTTCCCATGGCTGACTCTTTGGCTTCATTGTAGAACCACCAGACCAGTTGGCCCTGGGGCAGTACAGAAAAGTGGAAAATCTCTGAAATTGGACAGAACTGGTTTCAACCTTAACTTTGACCATGTTCAAACTGCTTAATTTCTCTGTGCCTCAGTTCCACCATTTTCCAAAAGGGACAAAGACTATTCGTCTCACAACCATTGTGATAATCAATGGATGTAGCAGTTGTATTTGCCCAGGCTAGCACATCGCCGGTGTTCTGTAAATGCTATTTCTCCTTTAAGTGATATTTTTTTCCCTCCATGTGAAAATTGAAGCTCTTGGCTTGGCAAACCTAGCAACCAACTTAGTGACCACAAGGATGTGATATTTGAGAGGAAATGAATGGAGTGATAATGTGATGGGCCAATGATTTGTTAATATTAATGGTATCTATTAACAACCCTGGGAGGAAGCCAAAGAAAGGCTCAGAAGGAACACAGAGAGATTTAGTCTCTTAAGCATTAAGCCAAGGCACTCTTAATTGATGGACATGCACTCAGCACATATTTGTTTAGTTTCTTCTGTTAGATCCTGGATATGCAGCCATAAATTGGGTGGCGAAGTCTCTGCTCTCATGAGCTTGAATTTTAATAGAGAGACTTGATAGAAAATAAGTCAACAAGTAAAAACACAAAGGCTAATTTCAGATGGTGAGAGTGACCTTGAAGAAATGTAACAGGATGGAGTGAATAGTGACTGGATATATTTGTCAGACTCTAGCTGAGAAAACAGAAGCCACACTAGTTATTTCCATAGAGGGAATTTAATCAAGGGAATCAGTTAGTCATGTGATGGAAGATCTGTGAAATGAAGTCCGGCATGATAAATACCTTCTGGGAATGGTAAAGTAATCCAGAAATTAATTACAGTAGGAAGCTGTTACCAATTGGACTGAAGGGATAAAGTGGGGAAATTGGATTATCAGAACCCAGAAGCTGAAACCATCTAGTAAGTATCAGAACTACTGCCTAAGAGAGCTATATTCATGGTGGGAGCTCTCATGGGCTGGACAGTCTCTGCCAGTAAATACTGGGAGATAAGGGGGAGAAATAGCTCCCATGCTCCATCTTCTACCAGAGCATCCCATTGACTGATGGTACCCAGAAGCCAGGGAGCAAAGGAGCTTGGGAAATGTAGTTCCCTATGATGCAGAGAAGAGCAGAGCTAGGGCTGGAGTGCCTGATCAGAGAAATCATTCCTGAGTTGAGAAATCCTGATGGGAGGGAGTCTGCTCTACTCATAGGTGGGTGATGGACTTCCCCAGCAGGTGCAGAAGTTCACGGAGGAAGACACACAAACATCATGGAGATAGACCAGAAAGCATGAGTATGAAGGATCTCCTACTTCTTTCCTCTGCCTCAGAAACAATATCCACTGCATTGTTCTGAACGGATATGAATGCTCCCAAAGGCTTCCTTGTAGCTCCTGGTCTCCATGACCATGGGGGCGGGGTACCCAGATGGTGGCAGTAAATTACCACCTATTCGTCAGGACTACCCTTTGACAGATCAGTGAGCAGTTTCACTTGCTGATGGTTTTCAAAGATGTGGCCCATCTGGTCCACTGCAAAGAGACCCTTTTATTTCTGGCTGTCCATGTTGTTTTGTGGGAATTAGAAGAGACTCAGCTGCAGAAATGTCACAGGCCTTGACCCTCAGGTGGGTTACCAGGAGCCACAGAACTGTTAATAAGCTTCTGTGCAGGACTGGTGATGGTAGCAAAAAGGTTTGTGAGTCTGTGGGTTGCATTATCTTATGTCTATAGGTCTCTCCAGTCCTGACCAAGACACATGCCCAGGAGTATTTTTTTGTGTGCCAAGCACAGCAGTGATGTCCATCCATGCACTTTGGGTCACAGAGTCCCTACTGGGGTTCCTAACACCGTGGGAGATGCTTCATTCTGGATGTTGTTTGTTTCCACCTGAAGTTCTTTTTGGGACTTCCCTGGAGCCATCTGTGATTCTGAACATCCTTTAATCACAGAGCATCTGTCTGGAGCACCTTGTGCTCTTGAAGAACCTGGACTTGATTCTCTTTTTGGCTCATAAGGAAGGAGGGCAGTGATGGGAAGTGCTTTGCAGTTGGGCCAAACCACGACTTTTTCATTTTCTGCTCTCAGCACCCACCTCATTCAGTCGGGTGGTGAAAAGCCCTCTAGGAAATCAGCAGACTGAATAGGATCTCATTTCACGTCCAGACCTCCGGCCACACGGTCTGCCTGCCAATGGGAAGAAGAATGGGGCCACTATACGATGTTAGGGGACTGAAGGGAGGCATGTTAGCTTCTCAGATCCTGGATGTTTTTCTAAGGACAAAGTCTCATGGCTCCATTAAATGCTCCTAAATTCTCATATCATATTTTGTTGCAATCTAGTTTGAGGACAAAAATGAGGATCTGGCAGCCGATGTTTATGGTTTTCCATAGATGCCTTCAGACAAAATTTGTATTGCATTTTGCTTGAGTTATGGTGGGACAGGATTGTAAACTAACACTGCTATGTTGGATGAAATACAAGCTTTGGCCGTAATAAAGAAGAGAGAAAGCACAGTTTCAAATTTATAAATCAATTTTTGAGAGACAGAAAATATCGATATAAATGATAATGGAAAAAAACTAATCCACAATGGAAACAGACCATATTAAAATTTGCATTTATTTTAATTTCCTTTTCTTTATCTGTGAATAAGCTGGAATTTAAACCTTGCCTGAGGCTTCACATAGATTTTATGGGAAGGTAAAATTGGAGTCTGTGTCCAAATCTGGTCAGCTGTGTGCCCACCCATATCTACTGAAGGATATTGTCAGGCTGTGGAAGACAGATTTACCTCATTGCCAGCTGATTTATGGGGAAATTCACCAAGAATTTAACTTCCTAGTTTGGAGTGGGAAAATAAACCAACCAAAAAATAATTTAAATTTCATCTGGGATGGTCTTTCTGCATTGCTTGTCATTGTCAAAATACAAATTGTCCCCTTGTATGACAAAAACCACTGCAATGATGTAAAGTAATTAGCCTCCAACTAATAAAAATAAATGGAAAAAAAAACCAAACAAATTGCCCCTTGGAGGCGGCAACAGTAAAACTTTCCTTTGCTTGAAGCTCATTTTTCAGAGTCATCTCTTCCTCCTCCATCTTTGATCTGAATCCCACCCAATCTATGGTATGCATTCTGGAGGAAATCCAGGTCTGGGCAAATGTATCATATACATATTTGTGTATGTCTATATGTTGTGTACATACAATATTTACTACTTAAAATATATTTTAAACAGATTTGGGATCATGTAAATCAAGATTTGATGATTGCTTTTTGGAGAAGGAAATGGCAACCCACTCCAGTATTTTTGCCTGGAGAATCCCATGGACGGAGGAGCCTGGTGGGCTACAGTCCACAGGGTTGCAAAGAGTCGGATACAACTGAGCGACTTCACTTTTCACTGAAGATGTAAGCATTTTCTGACAACACTTGTTGAGACTGTATTTGTTGAGACTGTGGTTTTGGTGATCTCTTAACATCTCACGTAGAGTCAGACCTTCATCATTTATATGATCACTGCCCTCATGATGAGTTGTTAGGTTGTTCCTGCATGTTGCAGCTATAAATCATACTTGTGATGACGCTTGCACATGAATCTCCTTCTTGATCTCTTATTTCCTTCACGTGAATTCCTAGGTAGAGAATTACTGGGATGGTCATTTTGAAGGGTCTGAATGTTCACTTATTTTTTGGAGCTATGCCACGAAGTTTGTGGGATCTTAGTTCCCCAACTAGGGGTTAAACTTGTGCACCTTGCATAGAAGCATGGAGTCTTAGCCACTGGACCAGCAGTGAAGTCCTATTCACTTTTATAATTGCATTGTGTAGGTTAGCCATGCTTTTCTCCAAAATCTGACCACTCCTTGGGGGCAGAAACCACATCTGTCTTGCCCCTGTGAGTTCCATATAAGGGCTGGGAACATAGTGAGTAGTAAATATATTTAGATAGGTAATTGGAGAAATGAATAAAAAATAACTCTTCTCCTCTAGTAGTTAATCTGACCCAGGACTGGCCATATTGATGACACTTGAGAACTTACTTTCTTCTTCTTTTATACCCCCACAACTTTACTGAGATATCATTGATCTATACAAAGTATATTTAAGGTGTACAATTTGATGTTTTGATATATGTAAATATTGTGAAGTGATCACCATAATCAAAGTAATTAACATATCTATTACCTCTACCTGATTATCATTCTCAGTGTTTGTGTGTATTGAAAAGATTTAATCTAAGATCCATTCTCTTAGCAAATTACAATGTACAATACAGGATTGTTAACTATATCACATTGCTGTGCATTAGCTCTCTAGAATGCATTTGTCTTGTTTAACTGAAACTTTGTACCCTTTAAGCCCCATCCTGCCTCATTCCTCTCTCTCCCCAGCCTCTGACAACCACCATCCTACTCTCTGCTTCTACAAATCTGACTATTTTAGATTCTGCATGTAAGTGAGATGGTGCAGAGAACTTGCCTTCTGAACACCTTCTTGGAGAAAGGATGCGTCAGCTCTGACATGATTGTGTCTGCTTCACAATCTCCTAATTGCAATTTTATCATCCTGTAGGAAAGGAGAGCTCACCAAGGACAGCCCTGAAAAGGCCCAAAATTATTTCAGTCAATAGAAAGCTGTATTTTTCAGAATTTGTAATGGCTACAGAAAAAAATGTTACCAGGATTTGGAGTCAATGGAATATTTATTTGCTTTTTATCCTCTGATGATGCTGCATTTTAAATACTGCTGCCTGCTTTATTTCTTCTTGCTCTGGTTGGAAGCTGGGCTCCAGGGGCAGAGGTTTGTTTCAGGGCAAGGAAGAATCTTTGTCTGTTTGTGGCTTAATTTGCTGACCCTGGTTCCTGGTGGGCTGTCTTCACTTTGAAAAATCTTCTTGGGTCTTTGCTTTCTGTGTTTCGCCATTTGAAAGAAACACACACACACATATACATATATATGCATGCACGTGTATACATGTTTATGTATATTTATATGTATTTTAATTAACAAGGTAACACACTGTTATTGTGATAAATTTTAAGAAAGTAGAAACATTAGTGATAAAATTAAAAAATCCTTTTTGGATTCTGTAGATACCATACATAAATATATGTACATATGTACCTAAAAATCATGCAAATAGGATCATATGAGTTATGATTATAACTGTTTATGTTTAATGACATATTGTGACTTTTTTTTTCAAATATACTGATACAGTTGTGCTTCATTTTTCTTTTTTTTAAATTTAACTTTATTATTATTATTTTTTTGGCTACATGTGGGACCAGGGATCAAACCTGTGCCCCCTGCATTGGGAGCATGGAATCTTAACTGCTGGACCACCAGGGAAGTCCCACTGGGCTTCATTTTTCTTATAGCTGCCTGTTATCCCACTGTAAAAGTGTATAGTTTATCCAGTCTTCTCTTAATAAACCTTTGGAATGGTTTAAACTGATAAATAATAATAATGGTAGCTGGTAAAGGTTGAGCATGTTTGTGAGTCAGCACTGTTCTAAGCTCTTCATATTTATTAACTCATTAATCCTTATTATAGTTTATATTTATATTCTACTTTATATGAAGACATTTGAGGCACAGAGAGGTTAAGTAATTTGCCCAAAGTTGCTCAGTGAAGAAGTGACAGAGTCGGGATTTAGATCCAGCCTTCTCACCCTAACACATATATTTCTAGAAGTAGGAACGCTGAACCATAGCTTCACCCTCATTTCAAAAAGAATTAGGAGACGTCTCAATGTCCCTGCACACATCCCATCTGGGAGTGACAGGAAGAAGTGTAAATATCAAATAAAAGCATCAACACCTCCTGGACAACAGTCCGATGCCTGGTTGTGTGGTGGGCTGGGTAGGTTGCAGCCTACTCTCTGTGGGGTGATTACAACACAGTCGACCATGATCCTCTGAGTTTGGAGATTTGCAAGAACAAGAGGGTGTGATGTTTTCCCTCTGGGGGTATAATTCAGCCACAGGGCGATTGGGTTAGTGGTACCTGGGGGCTCCTTCCCACTCTGCCTTTGTTATTTTGGAAGATCCTTAGAGCACACTTTATGTAATGCAAGGACTTCCACAGTGATGAGATCCAGGGGACGGATGGGCGTGGCCAGTGGGCAGTGTGCTGGGGGTGGGTGGGTGGAGCTTGCGCTGTCTTAAATCCGGACTCTGTTCTCAATCTTCCTTTCTTTCCTTTCTCGTGCAGTGATGGAGAGCCGAACCATCGTGGACAGCCTGCAGAGGTTCTCCTCGCTCCCCGCTTACCTTCCCACGAGCTTCCACATCTCTAACGCAGAGGAGTCCTTCTTCCTTAAAGAGGCCAACCAGGACATCACGCGGAACTCCAGTCTGCAGACCCGGGTGGAGTCCTTCTTTATCTACCGAGCCAGGAGACCCCCAGTCGTCAATGCCAGCTATGGTCCATTTTCAGTGGAGAAGACGGTCCCCCGGGAGCTCATGCTGACTTCTATACCCTTTGGCCACGTGGGCCAGTTTCCCTTTAATTGGAAGGTGAAAGCCCACATCCTCGATAGCTCCATTTACTCCAACAGACCCAAAGTACAGACCTTGTTTTACATCACGGGGATGGGCTGGGCTGATGGTGACCCTGCGGAACAACTACCCTGTGTCAAGATGTTTGCTTTCCCCGAGGCCAGGGAAGTGGCAGCCAGCTGTCGGCTGCAAGGGACCCCGGGACTGTGTGTGGCCGAGCTGGAGCTGCTGCCTGAGTGGTTCAGCTCTGGGCTGGACCTGGAGCCTGAGGAGGAGATCCCGGCCCTGCTCGGCGGCACGGCCATGGAGCTCTTCTTCGCGCTCTACCCGGCCGACCCGGCTGGCCAGTGTCCCCTGGAAGAGGATGGCAAGTGGGAGAATAACATCCACTCGGGCCAGGATGGCCCCCCGCCGGCAC
The DNA here is from genome assembly GCF_023699985.2 of Odocoileus virginianus. Taxonomy (NCBI): domain Eukaryota; kingdom Metazoa; phylum Chordata; class Mammalia; order Artiodactyla; family Cervidae; genus Odocoileus; species Odocoileus virginianus. The sequence goes on along the minus strand of NC_069685.1, from coordinate 47,096,808 downwards.
CCCCCGCCCGGGAGAGGATCGGCAGTGTAGTGGTCTACCCCACCCAAGACGACCTGCGGTGGTCCATGCTGAGCCTGGATGAGAACGTTGTCCTCTCTGTGCCTCTGAACCTCATCCGGGAAGGGGACACAGCCACCTTTTTGGTCTCCCTGACTAGTGGCTCCGTGGCAGACCACTTCACTCTTAGGTAAGAGGCTTTGCAGGGTTGGATTGGGCTGGAAGTCCACTCTTGATCCTCAGTGAATTGTTATTCCATCAAGTGGTTGTTGATTTTAAGTTTCCTCCACCACAGTGAGGAAGCTTACAAACAAGACCAATGCAAGCCAGCAGACTAGACAGCCTCAAGCAGAGTGTTTGGGGATGGGCTCTGGGCCTCTCTGTTTTCTAAGCTCTCCATAAGTAATTCTGATATGAGGCCAGGATTAAAATATTTGCTTGGAAGGCAGTGATTCAGGCTGTGAGGGCCAAGTGTGTCCCTTTCAGGCTCTCACCTGATATTCTGAACCTCTCACTGCCCCCTTGATGTGCCAGGTAGAATCCCAGAATGCCCAGAAGTGAACACCTTGTAAATGAATTTCTAAATCCACAAAGGAGTTGTCTGAGACAATGTCTCCTACCTCTCAGGTTTTTTTTTTTTTTAGTTATTTATTTGGCTGTGCTTGGTCTCAGTTGGGACATGCAAACCCTTAGTTGCAGCATGTGAAATCTAGTTCCCTGACCAGGGATCGAACCTGGACCTCCTGCATTGGGAGCATGGAGTCTTAGTCATTGGACCACCAGGGAAGTCCCATCCTTCCTCTTAGTTTTTAATCAGTAAAGAGTCCTTTGTCAAAGCAAAGCAGCTGTCTATATCTGTATGATGAAGACTTGATTTTAGGATTGCAGAAAGTGGGGAACTTCTCTGTGCTAAAAGTACAAATCTGTCTAGCTTATTTTGCTCACAAAGGTCCCTGGGTAACAGTAGAATGCATGGCTCTGCTACACACCGGCTGTGTGCCCTGGGGCAAGTCACCCAACCTCTCTGGGCTTCAGCTTCCTCATGGGTGAGATGGCAATAATGATGGGATCTACTTCCTGGGGTGGTTGTGAGGATTACACAAGTTAATCAAGTTCTTAGAACAGTGCCTGGTGCATGGAGAGTCTTCACTGAATGTTAGGCTGTGGTTGTTTCCTCATCCCCAGGTGCTGAGCTGGTAGACATCAAAACTGCAGTGCGGGTGGGGCTTTGTTTTGCTGGATGCAGGTGAGGAAAAATAAGAACTAATCATGAGTCCTGTGTGGTCCTTCTGATTCTGAGAGGCTGACGTCCCAAATCACACCTGTCTGAAGGTGTCCTTGTTCAGAACCTGCCAAGAGGATCCCAATACTTTGGCAGATCCCAAATGGGTTTAGTAGCTTGCAGGAAGTAGGGTTCTTGTTTGAGCCCCTTGAGTTAGTCTTGGTGGTAAAAATTGATTCAGAACTGGGTGTGGACCCAGTCTTGTGCTAGTCACTCCAGTGATGGGGCTGGTCTGGTCTAAAACCCAGCTCTTGCTCTGCAGAGATTCTTTCAATGCCAGGCAGTGCCAGCTGCTCACTATAGACCAAGAATGGCATAGGGATGGCTTCTGCTCTCCTGCCACTCCCTCCCCCAAGGCAGACATGATCAATCAACTGCAGCACCTAGTACTCCCTCTTCCATGGCAGACATTACTAATATACTGCCACACTGAGCTCAGGACTCCAGGCAGCCCCTACCAATGCATGTGAGGGAGAGGGTATGACATTTCAGACTCAGCTTATTTGCCATCTTGGGTGTGGAAGGAATGTTATTAGTGAGAATTTCAAGGAAAGGGAGAGCAGATGCCCTGGTGGTTGGGAAAGTCCGGGAACCTGGCTGAGAAAGGCATTTCAGGCCAGCAGAATGGCGCACACAGTACTAGATAGCTTTCACTGAGAACTTAGAATGCTCCAGACCACATTCTAAGTGGTTTATATTCCTTCACTCACTGAATTTGACAACAGACAACTCAAGTAGGCAAGTATCATCATCCCCATTTTTCTGAGGCACAGAGAGGTTAAGTAACTTGCCCAAGCTCACACAGCTAGGGAGTGGTGGGTGTGAACCTACTGGTGGGCAAGCTCTAGAGCCTGTGCCCTTCACCCCCACAGTCAACTGCCTTTTGAAGATAGGAGGGGGCAACTGCCACACCTCCCAGACTGTGCATGGCTCAGTCATGCCAGAGCTGAGGGTCAATTTAGGGAGAGAGAGACTGCTGAGACTGGAAGAAGATCCAGAATGTAGAGGCCCCTGAAGTGGCATCTTGGTTCTAAGTAGAAACACCTCAAGTTTTTTGTTGCTCACAGAAGTTAATTTTAGAGCTGAAATGAACTCTAATGTGCTGACTTTGACCTGAAAGGTCAAATCATGAACTGTCAGCCTCCAGGAAATATTAACACAATCCAGGGGCTGTTAGTTGTGGGGCCTTGAGACTGTCCCAAAGGAGAAGCACTTAGTTTAGAGTTTGCAAACTGATGGTCATAGCAAGTCTAACCCAGAGATGTATGCTGTTTTTTTAAATCTCATATGGCATTCCTTAAAATATATAAAAGAGTTGACAACCTCTGACAATAGGGAGATCTCACATATCATTTTCCTGGAAGGTTTTGAAGATTTGGTGACTTGGCTACAGTTGGCTGTCGTTAGGGAGTGACTTCCCGCTTTAGATGGATCATGCATTGCCTGGCTCACTCCAGTCCCCACCATGCCCGGTCCATTGCACTCACTTATCTGGTTCTTGTGAGCATTTTGAAACTCCTGATATAATATTGGAAAAAGGGGAAAGCAGTGCTTAAAAGAGGGGCTAAATTCTAACCTCTGAAGGCAGACATCACTGACTCATTCACTGTGGGTGTCAGGGAGACAGAAGTGGTCAGTGAGTGCATCATAGGAAATGAAACATCAGGGACTTCCCTGGTGGTCTGGTGGCTAAGACTTCGCGCTCCCAGTGCAGGGGGCCCAGGTTCCATCCCTGGTCAGGGAACTAGATCCCGCATGCCTCAACTGAGGCTCCCTCATGCTGAAACTAAGACCTGGCACAGCCAACTAAATAAACATTTTAAAAAAGGAAGTGAAACATTCCTCCATCACCACTGGTATTATTTAGTGAGTTAGTTGCTTCATGTAAAACAATTAGAAGAGTGCCTGGCACACTGTAGGTGTTCAGTAAGTGTTAATAGATACAATTATTTATATATTATAATTGATGCTATTATGTTTAATTGATATGATTGATGCTTTTAAATAATTACGTGTACTGTGCCAGGCTCAAGTTGTGTCTCTCATTATATGATCACAGGCAGCATACGAAGTATTTGTGTCCATCTTATGAATGTGGAAACTGAGACTCGGAGAGGTTAAGCATTACCTATCTGAAGCCGTGCAGTGGGGAAATGGTGGGGTTGGCTTGGGGGTCTGCAGGCAGGAGTTGAAAACACTCTTGGGTGGTTCTACTTGTCCAGGTGGAGACTGAGCTTTACCTTTCAGATCTTTCTGGGTCACCATCTAGAGTTTCTTGTCTTCATGCTTTCCTAGATATGACTATTGTTTCTTTTTGTTTGTTTGCTTGCAGAAGCTTTATTCACATGTAAATTATATAGTGAACTTAATTTTAAAAACCAGTATATCAATATCAATTGCATTCCTATACAGAGATAAAATTCTAATTTCTTTATTGAAGTATAGTTAAGCACGATGTTTCGTTACTTTCAGGTGTACAGCAAAATGATCAGTTACACACACCTAAAGACGTAATGGGGCTTCCCAGGCGGTGCCGGTGGTAAAGAACCTGCCTGCCGATGCAGGAGTCTTCAGAGTTGAGGGTTCAATCCCTGTGTCGGGAAGATCCCCTGGAGAAGGGAATGGCAACCTGCTCCAGTACTCTTGCCTGGAGAATCCCATGGACAGAGGAGCCTGGCGGGCTACAGTCCATGGGGTCACAAAGAGTCGGATAGGACTAAAGCGGCTTAGCACACATGTACGCACATACATACATATATATGTACATATTCTTTTTCAGATTTCTTTTCCATTATAGGTTATTACAGGGTATTGAATACAGATGACTTATTTCTTTTTTAAAAATAACATTTATTTATGGCTGTGCTGGATCTTCCTTGCTGCAGATGGGCTTTCTCTAGTCACGGCCAAAGGCGCTACTCTTCATTGTGGTGTGCAGACTTCTCATGGCAGCGGCTTCTCTGGTAGAGTACAGGCTCTAGGCCTGGGAGCTCTGTGGTTGCGGCTTGCAGGCTCTAGAGTGTGGGCTCCGTAGTTTTTGGCACAGAGGCTTAGTTGTTCTGAAGCACATGGAATCCTCCCAGACCAGGAATTGAACCCTTGTGCCCCGCATTGGTAGGTGGATTTTCTTCCACAGTACCACCAGGGAAGTCCGACTATATTTCTTATGCTGAACTTTATGGCCAGAGAAGAGTGAAGTGAAGAGTGAAGAGAAGAGTGAAAGTGAAGGTCACTCAGTAGTGTCCGATTCTTTGTGACCTCCATGGACTGTACAGTCCATGGAATTCTCCAGGCCAGAATCCTGGAGTGGGTAGCCATTCCCTTCTCCAGGGGATCTTCTTAACCCAGGGATCAAACCCAGGTCTCCTGCACTGCAGGCGGATTCTTTACCAGCTGAGCCTCCAGGGAAGCCCCAGAGAAGAATGCACTAAAATTGTGGAAATAAATGAAGAGCACCTAGATGAGAACAGAGGTTATTTATTCAGAGCTTGCTTTGGCAAGGGAGTCAGTCACCATCACTGACATTTGGCAGAGACCCAAGGGCAGTCAAGGAAGTAGGAAAGTTCTGCTCCGATTGTCAGTGTGAGGAAGCTGGAGGGGGCTCCTAAGCAGTGAGCATCTTATGTGACTGGTCTGGGAAGCATATTTGGCTTTTTCTGGCTGACCTTGAATTGGAAGCAGAGGCTGTCAAAACGGAAGCTGGCAGTCATGGACCAACTTCAGACCTTTCTGGGCTGACTGTTGCTGAGGCTGTGGTTTGGCATTTTGGCTTGGTTGCTGCAAGGTTGTGGGTCAGACTTTTCTTGTCATAGATGGTCTGGCTATTGTCTTTTTATATATTCAGGCTCTTAAAAATAAAACACTGTTTTCAGGATGTAGGGAATGTGTTATTTCCCAACATAACTGATTGTTTTAATCATGTCTTTTATGAATGAAATGTGACATATTTCATTCTGGCTCAGATGAAACCCCAGATCAAGTGTGAATGCGCACAAGATTCACTGAGATAATTTTAGAATTGAAGACGTATGGACGGGGGACAGGTCTGTTCAATTTTCATGTGTTACATTGCTGTTTCTGACTGCATATCGTATTGGGGCCAGACTGAACAAAAGTTGGATTGGTTGTTCTCTAACACAGATAGACTCTGTTAAATGCTAATATCTAAAACTAACCACATATTGAAAAGCCTTTTATTTATTTGTTATTTCAGATTTAAAGTTGCGGAGTTTTCTGTCTTTCTTTTTTAAAATATTTATTTATTTGGCTGCATTGGGTCTTAGTTGGGGCACACTGGCTCTTCGTTGCAGTGCCCGGGGGGCTCAGTGGTTGTGGCACATGGGCTTAGTTGCCCCACCGCATGTGGAATCTTAGTACCTTGACCATGAATCGAACTGGTGTCCCCTGCATTGGAAGGTGGATTCTCAATAACTGGACCACAAGGGAAGTCCCCAAAACCCTTTTATCAAAGGGTTAAAAAGCGGGGTTTGGAGTGGTTGGGGACTGCTAGGCTGAATCCAGGGTTAAGTCTTTCAAACCAAGAAAGGCTGACATATTATGAAAGTTTTCCCACTCCATCTGTAGTGTCTCCAAGGCCAAGAGTGATCCTGAGAAGCTTTATCCCTGATTTATGAAAATAGCTCTTTCTTGGCTTACACAGAGAAACCTCCCAGGCTGACCTCTCATCCTGTTAGGCAGTGGGCCCAGTGGTTAGGACTGTAGACTTCAGGGCCAGACAGCCTAGGTACCAGGTGCCAGTTGGGTGACCTTAGGCAGGTTACTTAACCTCTCTGTGTCACAATTTCCCCATTTGTAAATGGGGGCTGTTTATGCAGGTCAGGAAGCAACAGTTAGAACTGGACATGGACCAACAGACTGGTCCCAAATAGGAAAAGGAGTACGTCAAAGCTGTATATTGTCACCCTGCTTATTTAACTTATATGCAGAGTATATCATGAGAAACGCTGAGCTGGAGGAAGCACAAGCTGGAATCAAGATTGCTGGGAGAAATATCAATAACCTCAGATATGCAGATGACACCACCCTTATGGCAGAAAGTGAAGAGGAACTAAAGAGCCTCTTGATGAAAGTGAAATAGGAGAATGAAAAGGTTGGCTTAAAGCTCAATGTTCAGAAAACTAAGGTCATGGCATCTGGTCCCATCACTTCATGTCAAATAGATGGAGAGATAGTGGAAATAGTGTCAGACTTTATTTTTTTGGGCTCCAAAATCACTGCAGATGGTGATTGCAGCCATGAAATTAAAAAACGCTTACTCCTTGGAAGGAAAGTTATGACCAACCTAGACAACATATTAAAAAGCAGAGACATTACTTTGCCAACAAAGGTCCATCTGGTCAAGGCTTTGGTTTTTCCAGTGGCCATGTATGGATGTGAGAGTTGGACTGTGAGAAAAGCTGAGTGCCGAAAAATTGATGCTTTTGAACTATGGTGTTGGAGAAGACTCTTGAGAGTCCCTTGGACTGCAAGGAGATCCAACCAGTCCATCCTAAAGGAGATCAGTCTTGGGTGTTCATTGGAAGGACTGATGCTGAAGCTGAAACTCCAGTACTTTGGCCACCTCATGCGAAGAGTTGACTCATTGGAAAAGACCCTGATGCTGGGAGGGATTGGGGGCAGGAGGAGAAGGGGATGACAGGATGAGATGGGTGGATGGCATCACCGACTCAATGGGCATGAGTTGAGTAAACTCCGAGAGTTGGTGATGGACAGGGAGGCCTGGCATGCTGCAATTCATGGGGTCTCAAAGAGTCAGACACGACTGAGCAACTGAACTGAACTGAACTGATACTTTAAGTGGCTATTTATGAAGTGTCAGCTTTGCTCAGCCAGATTCTTCCCTTTTATTTGTTGCCACCGCATGCTTCTGGTTGCTCAGGCCAAATGTCTAATCACCAGATTGACTTTTGCCATTCTCTGATACATACCCCTCCATTTGAACTGTCTGTAAATCTTGAGTTTTCTCTAGAAATGATGAGCTCCCATCAGTAGAGGCATTCAACAAGAGAGGCTGTCTACTGGGAGGGGCACTTCTGGGCAGGTTGACGGACTCTTCTGCAATTCTTCTGGGTCATCCACACTTACATGTCTGGTAGGATTTTCCTATATAGTATCCAGAATTGAACTCTCTCCATGTCAAGCCAGGGTCCTCTCTTGGCCTCCTGACAGGTCTCCCAGCCTCCACCTTTGCCCCCTGCTGTCTTGAGCAAAAGCCAAAGTTCTCATATGGGCCCATAGGCCCGACATGATCTGACCTCCTCCCGCGTCCCCTGCCCTGCTTTGATTTTTTGGACATACTTTATCGTTTATATTAATGACATAATATATCATCATTTATGGCTCACCTCTTCCTGCTGGAATGTGAGGTCTCTGAGGGCAGGGACTTTTGTTCTTTGATGTGCACTAAGGACCCAGAGTACTGTCTGCCACAGAATAAGTGCTTAAGAAATATGTTTTGGGTGAATAAATGAGTGGTTTTTGAAATGTTGTGAAGCATTGTTCCTGGATAAAGGGTGTGAATTGTCAAGACTGTATGAATTCATGGAATAAATAAGTAGGAATGTTATAAATACTGAAGGTTGGGACACTTGAAGATCTACTTCTGGCAGAAGTTTTGTCTTGGCTACAGTGTGAGAATGGATTAATCATTTCTTCTTTTTTTAAAAAAAAATGTTTGTATTTATTTATTTGCCTGTGCTGGGTCTTAGTTGCAGTACCTGGAATCTTTAGTTGCGGCACGTGGAACTTCCCCTGGTGGTCAAGAGTGGCCAAGACTCTGCGCTCCCAATGCAGGGGGTCCAGGTTCGATCCCTGGTCAGGGAACTAGATCCCACGTGCCACAACTAAAAAATCTTCATGACGCAACTAAGGATTCATCATTTCTAATCAAACTGTAGGCAGTGCCAGTGTAGTCTAAACTTTGGTAATTCACACACCCCCTTTAGGATTTTTTTTTCGTCATGTCAGATGCTGCCACATCCTACCATTGTAAGTTAAGTCATATCCACATGACTTCTTTGTACAATTTTTATTTGCTCTTTTTCTTTAAATGAAATCACTTAAAACTTACATACACGTTTAAAAGGATATCTTACATCAGCCACCATAAATAGAAATCGGTATTACTTGTTTACATGAAAGAGTATTATAAAGATAAGTTACAACAATAATAACAGCAAAGAACACAACACTGCTAAGTGCTAAGTAGGTGTCATCACCTGTGGAAGCAACCTGAGGGCGGATTTCTGCTCGAAAGCAGGTTTAGCTTGTGCTGCAGAGAGGTGATGGCCACGGAAACTTTCTCCCGTACATTGTCACAGATTCTGGAGAGGGTGACTGTCTCCCTCTGTGACTTCTTGCTGTTTGAGCCATGTCTGTGTGACATCAGGACCACCTGCAGACCCAGGACCAGGCTTTGGGAAAACTGGCTGCTGAAGACTTTCTCATCCGTGGGATCAAGGACACACCAGGAAGCATCACCTCCTGGTCAGCCTCTGTCTGCCCCGTGGAGGTCCTTTCTCTCTCCCATGGATGTCACTGCCTGTCCACAGCGCTTCCTCAGGGACTTCTTTTGTACCTGGTGTTGCTAATATATGTTCCAGGTTGAGAATGTCAATTACCTCAAAGCCTTCCAGATTCCCTGACTGCAGAGACCATCTTCCTTCATTTCACCACTGGGCAGAAGGGGCGATCAGAAGTGTCAGAGGTAGAAAATGTAGTTGATGACTATGGGGTGGGTGAGCCTGCAGGCTGAAATGTAGCTGTCATTGATGGAGCAAATATTTTGCGATCACTTATTAGTTGTCGTCCACCTTTGGTTTGCTTTTCTTTTTTCATTTTGAAAAAAACCACACATGCTCCCATCTCTCAAGCTCATATTTTCCAAGGAGGAAGGCAGTAACCAAGCAAATGAACTAAATTACACACAATTAAAACCCAAGCTAAGGGCCACGAAGGAAACAAACAGAATGCAGTATATTCAAACTTCATTTCATTTATTTTAATTTTTTAAAAGCTTTTTGTCTTGGGATGATTTTAGATTTATAGGAAAGTTGCAGAAAACGCAGATTTTCCCTAATGCAAATATTTTTCACATAGCCACAGTGTGAATATCAAAACCAGGAAATTAGCATGGCTGTAATATTGTTAACTAACCTACAGACATTATGAAAAAGTGCCTGCTGTTCTGTAGCATCCTTTTTTGGCTCTGGGATCCCACATTGCCTAGAGTTGTTATAGCTCCTTAGTCTGATGAATTCTGATCTTTGGTCTTTTTTTTTTTTTTGGCTTTTTCTCTCTTTCATGACCTTCATGTTTTTGATGAATACTGACCAGTTATTTTTGACAATGTTCCTCAATTTGGGTTTTTCTCGTATCTTCTCATGATTAGATTGAGGATGTGTGTATTTGGTAGGAATCTCAGTGAAGTGCTTGTCCTTCTCTCTGTTGTATGGGAGGCATGTGATGTTGACATGTCTCATTACCACTGATATTTACCTAGATTACCTTCTTAAAGTGATATCTTTTCAGTTCCTCTACTACAAGTATGATTTTCCCTTTTGTAATTAGTAATAATAACATCTGGGAAGATAATTTGTGACTATCAACGTCTTTCATGTACTTTTTGCCCATGAATTTTAGCATCTGTCAATGATTCTTGCCTAGAATGCAATAATTTTTAAATAAATGAATCAGAAGTGAATATTACAGGAGAATCTTGGTTCTTCTTGATCACTGCTTATTTGTATATTAAGAAGTGAGCCAGAAGCAATTAGTTATCATAGAAGCCACTACACTTTTTCTGCTGAAATGAAAGAAGATGCTCTATGCACTTAAGGGGTCCAGAAGCTTTTGAGATGACTGCCATTCACGCTTCCCACTGCTGGGGGCGCAGGTTCAATTCCTGGTTGGGGAACTAAACTCTCATTAGATGCATGGCATGACCAAAAAAGAGAAAGAAAAAGAAAAGTAAAAAAAAATTAACCTTCGTGCTCACTTTCACACTTAAAACAGTAGCAAACTGGGAGGATTTCCCTGGTAGTCCAGTGGTTTAGACTCCACTTTCCACTGCAGGGAATGTGGATTCAGTCCCTGATCAGGGAATTAAGATCCCACATGCCTTGCAGCCAAAAAACCAAAACGTAAAGCAGAAGCAATACTGTAACAAAAATTCAATAAAGACTTTAAAAACGGTCCACATTAAAAAAATCTTAAACCTTAAATAAAGCCCAATAGCAACCTGTTTGGTGATATTACCTCAGGTGGTGCCCCAAATTAAGGCTTTATTAATTTTTTTCCCCAAAGGAAACTCAGATTTCCCTTGAGGAAACTCTGCATAGACATAGATGCTCTGAATCCGGCAATGTCAAAGCGCAGATCAAGCCTAGATTTCAGCAGAACTTAGAAAGAAGGTAGGCAATTATTTCCCAAACAAACCATAACCTGCCCAGAGTGTTTAACTAGTTCCAAAAGTCATTGGCTGCATTCAGTGAGTGTATTTCCATTATTAGTATATGGTGCTTAGCCCCATCTCTACCTGTTTCCATCCCAAGTTCACAGCAGTCTGGGAGCTCCCATGGAGGCTGGTAGAGAGCAAGTATAAATGTCACAGGCTTGAGGAGTCTAGCTACAGAGGGGATTTTTTTTTTAATTGTAAGAAATATTCTTTAAATTCTATTTAGTTCGGTTCAGCTCAGTTGTGTCCAACTCTTTGTGACCCCATGAATCGCAGCACGCCAGGCCTCCCTGTCCATCACAAACTCCTAGAGTTTACCCAAACTCATGTCCACTGAGTCAGTGATGCCATCCAACCATCTCATCCTCTGTCATCCCCTTCTCCTCCTGCCCTCAATCTTTCCTAACATCAGGGTCTTTTCAAATGAATCAGCTCTTTGCATCAGGTGGCCCAAGTATAGGAGTTTCAGCTTCAACATCAGTCCCTCCAATGAACACCAAGGACTGATCTCCTTTAGGATGGACTGGTTGAATCTCCTTACAGTCCAAGGGACTCTGAAGAGTCTTCTCCAACACCACAGTTCAAAAGCATAAATTCTTTGGTGCTCAGCTTTCTTCATAGACCAACTCTAATATCCATACATGACCACTGGAAAAACCATAGCCTTGACTAGATGGCCCTTTATTGACAAAGTAATGTCTCTGCTTTTTAATATACTGTCTAGGTTGGTCATAATTTTCCTTCCAAGGAGTAAGCATCTTTTAATTTCATGGCTGCAGTCAGCATCTGCAGTGATTTTGGAGCCCAAAAAAGTAAAGTCTGACACTGTTTCCACTGTTTACCCATCTATTTGCCATGAGGTGATGGGACCAGATGCCATGATCTTAGTTTTCTGAATGTTGAGCTTACAATTTTTAAAAGTTTCACACATAGGATTTCATGTAATAACCCTTTTCCCCTCCAAATTGCCCCTCCCCCACCCCTTTCCCCACTGGTAACCACTAGTTTGTTCTCTGTATCTGTGAGTCTGTAGCCTTTTTTTGTTGTTATATTCATTCGTTTGTTGTATGTTTTAGATTCCACATTGTAAGTGATATCATGTAGTATGTGTCTTTCTCTCTTTGACTCATCTCACTTGCATAATGCCATGTGCATCCATCCATGTTGCGGCAAATGGCAAGGCTCTGTTCTCTTTTACGGCTGAGTGGTATTCCGTTATGTATCTGCACCGCGTCTTCTTTATCCAGCCACCTGTGGATGGACACTTAGCTTGCTCCCACACTTTGGCAGTCATAAATGATGCTGTTATGAACACTGGGGTGCATGTGTCTTTTCAAAGCAGTGTTTTTGTTTTTTTTCAGGTATTGTATCCAGGAGTGGAATTGCTGGGTCACATTTTTAGTTTTATTTTTAGTTTTTTGAGAAACCTTCATACTGTTTTCATGGTGGCTGCATCAATTTATATTTCCAACAATAGTGTGCGAAGGTTCAAAAGGGGATTTGTTTAAATTTATTTTTTTCTGCTCACCACCAAAAACTTAGTCTCCATCCGTTGTTAAATGATGATCCTCTCTACCCGTGTCCCCTCCCTGCCCTCCTCCCCCTGGCAGCCACTACTCTGTTCTCTGTGTCTATGTGTTTTCACTCATATGTGGCATATTAAAAAAAAACAATAAACGAACAAAGCAAACAAAAGCCAACAAAAGGAGATTTTGACCTGTGTGGATTACTTTATCTTAGGTCACAAGTTTGAAGAAACTGGAGTGTACCTAGATTAGGGTGGTGGCCAAAAAATTGATGTACACTTAGCTTGTGCCAAGCTACATTTGATGTTTTGTTGCTTTAACTTTGGCAGTTGTGTCAGGAGATTGAGGTGGTTATTTTCAAAGCTGTCTTATAGACTAGGAAACCCAGACTGCCCTCTCCTCTCTGGAACAGACTCCTGCCTGTGGGCATAAGGAGGGTGGCAAGTGCCAGCAGTATCGGCCGCTGCTCCCCTGTGCAGGTTACTTGTGGTGGGGCTGCTTGTCTGCATGTGGCTGGTGCATGACCTTGCATGTCCTTGGCACCCAGCCTCAAGACCGTTCTTCTTCCTGCTCAGGGTTGCCCTGTTCCTGGGAATTGTCTTGCCGATCGAAATACTCACAGGGTGTAGCTCCATCACATCCAGGAAAGTGTTGTGCATATCATTACCAGTCTGGCAGCTGAAACTTCATTGGTTAATAGTTTCTGTATGTGTGTGTGTGCATGTGTATCTCCATCATCTGGTTTGGTCTGCCCAGTGGCAGGCATTGGGCAGGATTTGGAGACATAACAACAAAAGAGAGAGATGGGGCAAGGTATCTAGTCCCCCTCTTTGCCCTCTGGCTAGACTGTGGTTTGCTTACACCCCTTCATCTGTTGCTATAGCAATTGTTGGCAGTTCATCTCCTGTAATTCTAGATTTTATAAAGTAATCACTCTTTGCTTTCGTCCCTTTAGACTGGGGATGATAACAGTAGATACACAGATCCACCTTGTTCCAAACATACTTATAGAATTTCTGACAATTGAGTATCAGTTTTCAAATTTAAATTCACTAAAGTGAAATAAATTTAAGAATTCCATCTCAACTGAACAAGGGTCCCCACTGTTGCCAGCACTGCAGTACATCACCGTCCCTAGGCATCCCCCTCTGCCCTGCCCACATGTCTGTGAATAGTCCCCTCCTGGGACCTGCTGGGCCCCTGCTGGGCACAGTGGAGAGTCAGTTGGTGGGGTTGTGATGAAGGAAGATCTCTGGATGCTACTTAACTTACCTTTGAAGGTTTGCCTTACATGCTACCCTCAGTGAAAGTGAGACTCTGGTTGCCATGTTGGGAGGGTCACTCTCCTCTTCAGACATTTAACTCTATGAAGGAGAGCTAGGAGTTTTCATGCCTGATAGTGTTGATGGGGCCTGAGCCAAATGGGGTTGGCCATCACCCTGGGGCTGTCCCATTTTTTATGTTTCTGATTCTGAGTATCAATACCTGTTTGTATCAGGCAGACATTGTGCTAAGTGCTTCCCATCTGTCCATCTTATTTTTTCTTCCTTTCCTCATTGAGGACCTCCCCCACTTGTCACATGAAGAAGCTGAAGCTCAGGAAGTTAGATGACTTCCTCAAGGAACAGGAAGCCATGAAGTCAGGACTTGAACCCAGGTCATTCCATTCCATGCTCAAAGAGGCCACATCTTGAGATGACATGGCAGAAATATCTATCAGAGGAGAATGGATAAATAATGGATAAATAAATAGCTAAATATTTATATAGAGAAATACTCTGCAAGTATGGAAATGAATTCATGCTATAATTGTTGAATAAATCTCTAAAATCTAAGGCTAAGGGGAAAATTTTTGCCAGCTCAGACTTACAGTGGGATACAGTTTTAAAAACATGCAATGCATTTCTGTTTGTTGTATATAAATACATTCATATGTAGTCTGTGCATAAAATATGTGTGCGTGTGCACGTTAGTCACTCAGTCGTGTCTGACTCTTTGCGACTCCATGAACTGTAGCCTGCCAGGCTCCCCTGTTCATGGGATTCTCCAGGCAAGAATACTGGAGAGGGTTGCCATTTCCTTCTCCAGAGGTGCATAAAATAAGCATGAACATAAGAAGCACCAGCATCAACCGAAGTGGGTTGAAGGCAGGCAGGGAACTTGTTTTATTTGTCAGTCTGGTTGGTGGGAGTTACGGGTGTATTGTGTTCATTTTTTGTGTGTGGGCTTCCCTGGTAGCTCAGATGGTAAATAATCTGCTTGCAGTGCAGGAGACTTGGGTTTGGTCCCTGAGTTGGGAAGATCCCTTGGAGAAGAGAATGGTAACCTACTCCAGTATTCTTGCCTGGAGAATCCCATGGACAGAGGAGCCTGGCAGGCTACAGTCCATAGGGTCATAAAGATTCAGACATGACTGAAGGACTAAGACTAACTTATTATTCTTCGTACTCTTTTAGGTGTTGGAAATATTTCATAATTATCCTTTTGCTAATATTTTATATAAAAATTCAGACATATAACAAAGTTGAAGGAAATTTATAGTAAGACTCTACATGCCAACCACTTAGATTATGCCATTACTATTTTACTGTTTTTGCTTTGTCATGTATTGGTACATCTGTCAATCCCTCTATCCATCCATGAATTCATCTTATTATTTGATGTATTGAAGAGAGCAAACTGCAAATATTTATTCACATTCCTCTAAATAGTTCAGTGAGTGCCTCATTGGCTAGAATTCAATGTTCATGTGATTTTGACTGGGGTTGCATTGCATCTATAGGTTGATTTATGGAGAACTGCCATCTTAACAATATTGAACCTTTTGATACATGACCATGATATATTTCCCCATTTATTTACCATCTTTAATTTTCTTCAGAAATACTTCATAATTTTTAGTGTACAGGTCTTATACATCTTTGGTAACTTTATCCTTTAATCTTTTATTTTTAATAGTATTATAAATGGAGTGTTGATTTTATTTTCATTTTGACATTTTTTTATTACTAGTCTGTACAGATACAATTAACTTTTATGTATTGAACTTGTATTCTGCAACCTTGCCAAATCACTTATTTGTGTTTTTATCCTTAAAATATGTCTCCTGTAGACAGCATATAATTGTGTCTTGTATTTTTATTTATTTTGATGATCTCAGCCTTTTAAATAGAGAGGATATTCTGTTAATATTTAATGTGATAACTGATGTGGTTAGATTTGAGAATCACCATTTTATTATTTGTTTCTATTTGCTTCTCTTATTGTTCCTCTGTTTTTCTTTTTCTGTCTGTTTGGGGGATATTTGAATATTTATTTTAATGAATTCTAGTTTGACTTTTCTATAGGGTAAACTCACTTGCATTATACTTTTAGTGATAACTTCAGGGATTGCGATATATACATAACTTTTCACAGTCTACTTTAAGTTCATGTATCATTTCCCACAAAATATAAGGGCTTCTCTGGTGGCTCAGTAAAGAATCTGCCTGCAGTGCTGGAGGTCTGGGTTCAATAACTGAGTCAGGAAGATCCCCTGGAGAAGAAAATGGCTACCCCCTCCAACATTCTTGCCTGAAGAATTCCATGGAGAGAGGAGCTTGGCGAGCTACAGTTCATGGGATCACAAAGAGTTGGACATGACTGAGTGATTAACACACCACACACACACCATTTCCCATAAAATATAGATAGATAGTAGGTTCATTTAACCACCTGTGCCCTTAAAAGCTAAAGTTATTTTAGATAATTACATAGAAATATGTTAAAAACTCTAGAAGACAATATTATAATTTTTGCCCTAAATAATTTTGTGTATTATAAAAAATTGAGGAAAAAGCAAAAAATAAAATAGCCTTTTACACTTATCCAGATGTTTACTATGTCTGATGCTCTTCATTCCCTTCTGGGGGTCAAAGTCTTTATTGGTACCACTTCTATTCAGTATATAGAACTTCTCTTGGAAGTTTTTTGTAGTGCAAACCTTCCAGCAATGAACTCCTTTTATCGGAAAATGTCTGTATCTCATCCTCATTCTCAGAGAGTATTTTTGCTATTTATGGAACTCTGGTTTAGCAGATTTATTTTTTTCCTTCAGCACTTTAAAAGCATTTCACTCTTTTTTTGTCCTTCTTAGTTGGGAGCGAGAAGACAGGCATGCATGGCATTGTTCGGCTGTAGGGCATGTGTGGTTTTCCTTTTGCTTGTTGTCTCTGCCTTTCAACTGACAGTCTGTTGAAGCTCAGCTGACACAGTGTGTTGAAGCATGAGCTTCTCATGCTTGCCTTGTCTTGGGTTTGTTTTGTTCTTGAGTTTGTGCATTTGTGTCTTTCATCCACATTGAGAACTTTTCAGCTTTAATTATTGAAATGATTTTTTTCTTTCTCATTCTTTTACTCCTCTGCACATCTTATGGGCTATAATTTAGATCACTTGCTATTGTCTAAACAGTTGCTTGAGGCTCTATTAATTTTTTTTTTTCTGTCTTTACTGTCTTTATTCTTGTTCTTTTCACATTGGGTAACGTCCCTTGACCTGTCTTCAAGTTCACTGAATGTTTCCTTTGTCTTTTCTATTTGGCTATTAAATTTATCTAGTGAAATGTTATTTTCAGATATTGTAATTGGATGTTTGGATGGAGAGGTGGAAAGGGCAGTTAGAAATGTGAGTCTGAAAATCAAAATAGATGTCTCTTCTGGAGATGGAAATTTAAGTCTCTGGGCAGTCATATCATAATAATTGAAGCCTTGGGGAAAATGAGATTTTCTCAGTGAAAGTGCTGAGAAGAAAAGAGGGCTGGTGACTGAGTCCTGAAGGACCCAACATTTGATAAATAACAGAGGAGAATCTTCAGAAGAGCAGCCAGAGAAACAGCAGAGAAAATGCGAGAATGTGACATTACACAAGCCAAGAGAAGAGACAGAAAACAAGAGTCGATAGGGTGAATGCTGCTGAGAAATCAGGCGAGGAAATGAAAATCACCCTTTGCATTTTGTATCTGGAAGTCATTCGTGACTTTAACAAGATGATTAATTGACTCCTAGGGATAAAAGCTAGATTGAAGGGACTTGGGGGTGTGATGCATATTAGTTAGAGATTCAAAGGGTATCTACATGTGGCAGAAACCTCAAAGAACACTGACCTCACCAAGACAGGAATAGATCCAGGGAAAGGCAAGAAATTCCACAGGTAGGTATCTGGTGAATCAAGGATATCAGAGCATCAAGGATTGTATGAATCCCTTGGCCCTTCCCTCATTATCACAGGATGATTGCTACATGGTGGCCATCACATCTGCATTCCATGCAGAAGGAAGGAAGGGAAGAGAGAGGGGCAAAAATATCATGTGCACCTGAGTCTACCCCACTTTAGGGATCTCTCCCAGAAGCATCAATCAACACCTTTTGATTAATGTTCAATGGCCAAACTGTTCTCATGCTCAAATCTGTCCATAGTGAGTAGGGAATTGTAGGTGTTTAACTGGACATACTGCCAGTCTCCTCACCTCAAATCAGAGTTTTCTTGATGAGGAAGAAATGGAAGATGGATACTGGGTTAGCAACTAGCAGCATCTGTCAGCTATGATTTGATGAATGTAGGGGACCTGGGGTATCAGGAGAATTCTTTTCCCTAAAGCTAAAGAAGCCTGTATGTGTTTAAATGTTGAAACAAAGCTCAAAGTCCTGGTGGTTTAATTTCCCAGGGCCTGAAAGAACTTCCTGTGTATCTTGTAGGTTTCTGAGACACAATTGGGTGTCCTTCTTACCTTTACCACTCATTTATTTGAATTTTTTTTTTCTAAAAATATTTATTTATTTATTTATTTATTTGGCTGTGCTGGGTCTTAGTTGTATCATGCAGGATCTTTAGTTGTGGCATGTGGGATCTACTTCCCTGAGCAGGGATCAAACTTGGGGCCCTAGCTCCTCCCATTCCACCCCACACTGGGAGCGCAGAGTCTCAGCCACTGGACCACCAAGGAAGTCTCCTACCACTCATTTTAGGGTGGCTGAGAATTTTATTTTAAAAATAAGTATTTGTGTGCACAGTTTGTCTGATCCATGTGATTTGTTAATGTGAAGCTGGTTCAGTTTGCTCTTTCATTGTTTTGTAGTTGCCTGCCAATGACTTGGACAGTAAATAATTATAGAGAGATTCAAACAGGAGGTACTAAAGAGAGATGCAAACTGCACTCTATGATCCTTTCATGCTGTTTGGTGGAGTATTGTTTGGTGCCAGCTTCATCAGATTCCCAATAAAAGTGTAGTGTACTGTTCATTTCTCTGTTGCTTCAGTAAAAAAGTTAAAAGATAGTCTCTACTTCTGTTATGGTAAGACTGACTACCATTCGCTGTCATTTAGATACATTTCATAAAGCCAGGATGGAGAAAGATAATGAATTATGTAATGGTATGACCTGTAATCCACAATTTTAAGGTTAAATGGATGTTTAATTGCATTTCTTCCTACCTGAGTGATCTAAATCCACAAAACTTTTTGCAGGAAGTTCACCAGCCACTCCTGCAACTTCTTGGAGTATTTTATTCACACTTCTGATCGAGCCTTGATCCCAGAACATCGCAATTAACTGAATTTGTGTCAGTGTCTATGCTTATGCACTTCTGTGGTCGGGGACTGCTGATTTGGCAGTCTGTTTCTGGCAAGGACCGGCAGCCTGTTAAAGCTCATGAAATCTCCCTTGAGTTGAATTAAATTTGAAATTCAGAATAAGAAAACTTGCCACTTACCTCCAGGGTCCCAAGTAATGATTTTTCTTCACTGACGACAATGCAGTTGCACCTGCTACTTCATAAATCCATGGGCAGTTTCCCTATAAATGGGAAATCAAACATCCTTCCCAGGATGCTTACCCTGGTGGGTTTAGCCAAAGGAGCTTTCTGCCTGCCCTTGGGGTTGGGATGTCAGGATCAATGTTCAGCGATGTTATTTCAGAAGGAAAAAATAGAAATAAAGATGCCCTTTTTGCATCGGTGAGGATCACAGTTGTAGATACTTTATACGCAGTACGTGAAATCCTGATTGGGTTAAATGGCAGGTGAAAAGTAAAATGGTACCTGTCCTGTTACAGATTTGCAACGATCTTGATTGTGACCTGAGGAAGCAGGAAAGACTATGAGGAGAGTGGACGGAGTGTTGATAAAGACCTGGTCCTCTTCTGTCTGCTCATCTCCCACCACGTTTCAACTGCTCATACCTTCTCTTGGTTCCCAGAAACCACCATGTCTACTTCCAGTTCAGAGAATTTTTAAAAATAAAGTTAACCATTTAAATCTTTTAATATCTCTTTTTATTTATTTATTCTAGCAGTGACATGTGCGATCTTCGTTCCCTAAGCAGGGATTGAACCCCAGCCCCCTGCATTGGGAGCATGAAATCTTAACCACTGGACCACTAGGGAAGTCCCAGGGCATTTTCTTTGTTCTCTATGCCTGGAATGTTTCCCCATGGTGAACAGGGCTGGCCCCTCCCCACCTTCTTATCTCGAATATCCCTTTTAAAAATGTGTTTATTTTTTGGTCTCACCTCGGCATCTTAGTTCCCCGAGCAGGGTTGGAATCCATGCCCCTGCAGTGGAATCCCAGATTCTTAATCACTGGACCATTTGGGAAGTCCCAACCATGCTCCTTTTCTCCAGCTTCTTTTCTTCCTCGTGCTTATCATGCCATGAAATAAGCCAAACTTAATTGTGCACTCATTTCTTGTCTGTTTCTCCCACACTGGCATGTTGGCTTCTTGTAGGACATGTGCCTGGCTTGTAGCTGGGCCTCAGTAAATGGGGAACAAACACACTTTAACATCCCAGATACAGCAGTTAGCTTATGAGGGTGGATACCTGTTACAGACCTGATTGTGTCCCCACCAAATTCATGCTGAAGTCTTAACCACTACCCCCATCTGATTGTATTTAGAGATAGAGTCTTCCAAGAGGTGAGGTGAGGTCATTAGCACAGACCCTAATCTGATAAGACTGGTGTCTTTATGAGAGGAGGAGGTGAGGACACCAGATATACATACAGGAAGAAGCCATGTGAGGACACAGAGAAGCTGGCCACTGACAAGAGGAGAGGTCTCTGAATAAATCATCCCAGGTGGCATCTAGATCTCAGACTTTGAAATATCTAGATTTCCCGGAACTCTGAAAAATAAATCTCTGTTGCTTAAGCCCCCTAGTCTGATACTTGATTACGGTGCCCCTCGAAAACGGTTCAGTGCGCTACCATCTGTGTTCTCATTTGCTCATTCGTGTCTGACTCTTTGCGACCCCATGGACTATAGCCTGCCAGGCTCCTCTGTCCATGGAATTTTCCAGGCAAGAATACTGGAGAGGGTTGCCATTTTCTACTCTGGGGATCTTCCCGACCGACCGAGGTATCAAACCCTCGTCTCTTGCATCTCCTGCTTCGGCAGGCAGATTCTTTACCACTGCACCACCTGGGAAGCCCCTAGTGCTCTACAATGGAAAACAAATAACTTTTAATACAATTAGCTGGAGATTCAGAAGTTTCTCACAGTCTCTGATTCTCGTTCTCTCCCTCATGACATTTGTGTTTTCCATTCTGTTTCATGATCATTTTGAGATCTTCAAGACCACAAATTTCTATCTTCCGGTTGGATTGATTTATTGAGGCCACTGCTTGATCCCCCAGGATCTTGCTGTGAACCGTGGGTGTGAAGAACATTGTTAGGGCAAAAGAAAAGGTCTTAGCGAGACCTTCTTATTCCCCAATGTCCTCTCCCTGGAGCCTCATCTTTCTTAGATCAGAGATGATGTTTCCATCTAAATTCTCCTGGGACACAGGAAATTCTTCAGGATTCTACAGGATTCTCATGAGAATTTGCAGAGAGGTGAAGCTCTCAGCTCACTCACAAACACATTTCTTTCCTCATGTCGATGTAGAAGGTGGCTGGTTATAACCAGTAAATTAGTCCCTTGAGTCCTAGATGTTTCCTGCCAGGGCTCAACTTGAAATAGGGAAACACGTGGACGGAGACCTCCTTTGGGGTTTCTCCGGGGTTTCAGCCAAGCCTTTCTAATGCCTCTTCCATTCCAGAACCCCCTTTTCCCCATGCTGCTCTCTTTCTGGCATGTCAGGGTGTCTTTACTCCTGCTTGGCAGTTGTGTGTGTTGGTCCATTTGTCTCCCTCTGGGCTCATTGGCTAATTGCAATTATGTGCTGTTCAAGAAAATGGAGAGCAAAAAAGAGACCATTTGTGGCTCAAGTGAGAAATGAGAAAGAGTGGCTATTTCCAACTGCCTACAGAAAAAAAAAATCCTTCCGTTTTGGTGGTTTTGTGTTGCATGTCGAGAGTTAAATTTCATTTTGTAGCAGGACTGGATTGCACAGCTGAACTCCATAAGATCAGATATAACATTTCCATCACTGAGCAGGTTAATAAAATCCCTAATAGGATTTGCTGACCATAAGAACGGCAGACCAGGCGGCAGAAAGGTTTTATTTATTTGCCATCTGTATGTAAATTTTGCTATTATGGAAATTGTGTCAGAAATTGGACTGCAACTGGATAGCACACAATGTGCTGTAATATTTGAGCTAAGATACACAAAAAAGGCCACCTCTGTGTGGGTATGCGCGTATGAATAATCCAGCTCATTGTTGCTTTCTCTAAGAAACTCAGTCTCAGACTCTGAATCTAATCTATGATCACTATGGACGGGTTTATTTAAATATGCAACAGTCACTCAAAGACTAGGAGATGGGGTTTTCACAGGAGGAGTACCTTGCCTTGCCTTATTATTCAATCTCAGAATCCAGTGCCAATCCTTCTTTTTATGACTCCCCAGGTGACTATAAAGAGACCATTTCACTGCTAGAGGACGAGTATTTTTGGAGTTAATTATAGCTAGTCAAGGAAGAAAGGAACACCTCTTTGCTTTTATCCTGAAAGAAACTCAACTGACATAAAGCAATTAAATTGGTACTCAGGAATGTGGATGTCAGCTCTGTTACATAATCAGTGACCTGGGGTGGGTGAGCAGGCAGTGGCTGCCTTTAAGGTGCATACATCACGTTCTGTCACACCTGGTTTCAGAGTCTGACTGGCCAGTGCCTCTTGTTCCTATAGTAACATTGGAGTTCGGAGAAAGTGGTTAGAATCTCTGGTTAGACTCACACATGAATTCACTCGCCTTCCATGGTCCCCTGAGTTCTTAATTTTGTTGTTTCACTTTCTCCAAAGTGACCAGGTTTTGGAATGACTTTTCCCTTTAAACTCCTCTTGGATACACCTAAAATCAGTCTGCATCTTATACTTTGGGAACCGCAAATGCAGGGGAAAAATTATTTCAGGCTACCCCCTGAGATGAGTGTAGATTTTCAAGTACCAAACATAGGTGCTTGGTGGCATTAAGTTTGGGCTCTCGTGGTGACTCAGTGGTAAAGAATCTACCGGCCAATGCAGGATATGCGCGAGACGTGGGTTCTATTCCTTGATCTGGAAGATCCCCTGGAGGAGGAAATGGCAACCCATTCCAGTATTCTTGCCTGGAAAGTCCTATGGAGGGGAGCCTGATGGGCTATAGTCCGTAGGGTCGCAAAGAATCAGACATGACTGAGTGACTGAGCACAATGTTGAGTTGACCCGGTGAGAGTGGATTCCTTCTGCATCATGTTTCTATCGTGATTCAGTCAAGGAGAGAGTCTCTGTTTGATGCCCCAGAGTCCCTTGCATCTCTGACCACTTGCTCATCTCCTTTGTGGCTGACTTTGATTTTGTTTTGAACAGTGCGAGCTCACAGCCCAGGTTGGGAGCCTTCAGTAAGCAGCAGTGGCTGGCTAGAATTCAATAATGTTGTTTTTATTGTATTTATTTTAGAGATTTCTTCTCTTTATGGAAAGTGATACTGTTTTTTTCCATTTAAGTGCTGATACATTGCTTCTTTCCCAGATAAATTTGTATAAAGGCAGTGAGAAGTTTTAAAAGAAAATGTTAAGTAAGAATTAACACAGATGGTACTTTAGCAAGAGAGTGTGGCATACTGTGGGGATGCCTGCAGACTGGAGAAGTTGGTTGATAACTTGTTTTTTTGGGAGTAACTGGGATGTAACTGAGTTTAACCAATAAATTTGTCTCTTGGGTTCTATATGTTTCCTGCCAGGGTTCAGTTTGAATAGGGAAACACGTGGGAGGAGATCTCCTCTGGGGCTTCTTGGGGGGTTTCAGCCAAGCCTTTGTAATGCCTTTCCCATTTCAGACGCCCCTGGCTTCAGAAGTTGGCTCTGAGGTGGACATTTACACTCCCCTCACTTGGCAACTCTTCAGCAGTGGCCAGCTGACGGGAACATGGGCTATTTACACTCTTCCTATCCCAGCTGTCTCCCTTCTAAAACGGCAGGATGATACCACTTCTTATAGGCCGTGTGATGAGTCTGGAGGGAGTCACCTACAGGGGCGAATTGCCCAGGTTGAGGGAGGTGTTCTAAGAGGGTGAATCTATCCCTTGCCCCTTCTGAGGGCTGAGACTGATCTGGGATGTCCACCACAGAGCAGGGAAGCTGAGCGGTCCACACAGAGAAATTAGGATCACTTGGCACAGGCCCCAGGGAGCTGAACTGATGCCTGTAGTCACACCTATGCTTAAAATGTAGGTGTCAAAATCATCTGAAAGCAGAATTTATGTAAAGTGCCTTTCTGCTGGGAGAGGGGAGAATAAGACTGAGTGACCAGCTTTTTAAGTCATCAGGAAATCTGTCTCTTGAAATTTCTCCCAGTGTGCTCTGGGGACCACTGGCAACAGAATGCCTTGGAGGAGGCTGCTAAAATCTGATCCCTGGGCCGCATCCAGACCCTCTGTGTGAGAATTCCTACAGGTGGTCAAAGTGCTGCTGCCCACAAAATCTGATCTGCTGTCTGTGGCTCAGCTGGGAAGCACCTGTGCAGGTGTGTAGGTGGGATGTGATGGTTGTCCTTCTAGAGGGCATGCCTACTTCAGACTGATGGGCGCACCCCTGAGGGTACAAAATAAAGAGAGTTCTCAGAGGTGGGCTGACTCAGGAGGGGGCTTACCCTGGAGACCAGGAGGCAACTGAAACAAAGGGAGAGCCCCAGAGGAAGCCCAGGTCATAGGGCAAGAGAATTTAGGAGGTAGATTTGAGTTTGGGAGGAAGCAGAGGTGACATAGAGTTTGGGTAGGGAGATCATACCTAAGAAGGCCTTGAGAACCGAGCAAGGAGTAAGGTCACTCCTCAGGTGTATCCATGCCTTAGTTTCCCCTTCTATAAATTGAGGATAACACCTACTTCACAAGACTACTGTGAGGAATAAATTAATATACAAAAATAGCTTGAAACAGGGTCTGACACATAGCTCTAATGATTATTTTTTCCTTGTTATAATTTTTTTTTCCACTTATGTAGGCCCTAGTAGATCTCAGGGGACATCATGAATGTGCTTAAAGGATCCTCACTGACTTGGATAGACCCCTTAGAGATGTAGAAGGGATACTTTTCTCTAATGAGCATCTCTTCTGCTCATGCCTGCAGTCCTAGCTCCTCGCTTTGGGTTCTGACTAACAACCATTCATTAAGCACCTTCTAAGCTGGTGTTTTAGAAGTTACCAAGAGATCCTCGATGGGGTGCTCACCCACAAAGATCTCAAAATTCTTTGGGGGATGAAATGCACACATACAAACTGACAAAGCTGGATGTGATGGGTGTTTCAGGGATGTTTTGAAATGTAGGTAGTGAGTGATTCTGGAAAAGGAGGTGTCACTTAATCTTGGCTGTTACAGTTTGGGTAAATGAGAGTTATGAGGAGAAGAGGGGGAATGGTATTCTTGATCCAGTACAGATGACAACACTGAGTACGGAGTGGTGGGTAGCCCAGTTGGGAGCGACGTTGCTGTTGTGATCAGGAGACTGATGAGATTTATACTGTGATTAAGCAGGATATGAAAGGTGGATGGACTGCAAGGAGATCAGATCAGTCCATCCTAAAGGAAATCATGAATATTCATTGGAAGGACTATACTAAAGCTGAAGCTCCAACACTCTGGCCACCTGATGTGAAGAGCTGATTCACTGGAAAAGACCATGGTGCTAGGAAAGACTGAAGGCAGGAAGAGAAGGGGGCAACAGAGGATGAGATAGTTATATAGTATCGCCGACTCAATGGACATGAATTTGAGCAAACTCTGGGAGCTAGTGGATGACAGAGGAGCCTGGCATGCTGCAGTCCATGGGGTCACAGAGAGTTGGACACAACTTAGGGACTGAACAACATCAGAACATAAGGGTAGCTCCCTTCTTTCAGCTTTCACTCATTTCAGGAAGCCATGTGGTATCGTGGAGAAGTGTGGACTAATAAGCAAGGAAGACCGGTTCAAATCCTTGTTTAGAAGAAATGCAACCCTTGATCTTAGCTCATTTGGGGTTTTTGAATTCCAACATGATGGGATTTGTGTTGTTTCAAGCCACTAACTTTATGGCAGTTTATTACAGCAGCAACTGGAAACTGTTACAGTGCCTTAGCCAGTTAGTTAGGAGAGAGGTGGTAGGAACTTCTCTGGTGGTCCAGTGGTTAAGACTCTGTGTTTCCAATGCAGGGGACTCAGGTTCAATCCCTGGTTGGAGAACTAGATCCCAAATGCTGCAACTAAAGATCCTGTGTGCCACAACTGAGACCTGGTGTAGCCAAATAAATTTAAAGAAAAGAGGAGGAGATGGCACATGGCTTTGTGAGTGAGCAGAGTCCATTATGAAAGGGGGGATGAATTGGTCACCATGTGAAGGAAAAGCTCAACAGATGACTTTCCATTGTGAATGAAGCAAACACACTCCCTAGGTGAAGCCATACTGAGAGAAACATGTGTAATTTGGGGTTTTGAGTGACGAGGGTTTTCCAGGTCACAATATCATATAAAAGACAGAAGTTCTGCGTGCCTGTTTTGTTCCTTAATTTTTTTTTTTTTTCCTGATTGAGGATTTATCTTCCACTTGTAAAGAAGCACTTGCCAGGAAACAGAAAAAAATGAAGCTGAAGATAGGTGGATAGGTGTGTTTGTTGCCTAGGGCAGCCACAGCCAAATCACTGCAAACTTGGTGGCTTAAACTAGTAGCAGGAATGTCTTCTGTCTCAGTTCTCAGGGCCGGAAGGCTGAAGTCAAGGTGTGTGCGGGGTGGTTCCTTCCGGATAGCCAGGGGAGAGTCTGTTTCAGGCCTCTGCCAGCTTTTGGTGGTAGCAGGCGATGCTAGGCGCTCCTTAGCTCGTGGCTACACAGGTTCAGTCTCTGCCTCTGTCTTCACGTGGTCTTCCCTTCTGCAGACTGTCTGGGTCTTCTCCTTTTGTGTCTCTGATGAGAACACGTGTCTTTGGGTTTAGGGCC
The DNA here is from genome assembly GCF_023699985.2 of Odocoileus virginianus. NCBI lineage: Eukaryota > Metazoa > Chordata > Mammalia > Artiodactyla > Cervidae > Odocoileus > Odocoileus virginianus. The sequence continues at coordinate 47,070,165 of NC_069685.1, read as the reverse complement.
TGACTTCATCCAGGATGATGTCGTCTCGAGATCCTCACCAAATTACTTTATCCAGATAAGGTCACGTGCAAAACTTCTGTGGGTATGCATCTTTGGGGAGCCAGCCTTCCACTCACAACAGTGGGTGGGGAACTCAGCCTGTCTTTCCAGGCACCAAAGGGATCAGTGGGTTAATCCCCCAGCCTGGCTCTTGCCCTCAGATCCAGTCTTGGATCTTCCTTTTCTCTGCCTGTATCACAGAGGGCTGACCCTGCGGGTCCCAGCTTCCCTTCAGCTGCCTGCAGCCAGTTGGGGGGGGGGCTGGCTGAAGACTGGAGGGCCGAGGGGAAGGAGTAGCTGGGGTATTCCACCGCCGTCCTCTCTGCCCTGGGCAGCTATGGGTCTTTGGCAGCAGCTGCACTTCTGATTGACGAGCCCTCTGTGATTTTATCATCTTCAAGTGACTTCTCTTGGCTCTGGGGCCATGACTTCTTCCTTCCGTCCTTCTAGCCTAGGGGACTAGCAGCTTCCTATTGCACTAATCTTTTTCTAATATTTTTCATTTTATATTGGAGTATCATTCAGTTAAGTTTCTTAGTCGTGTCCAATTCTTTGCGACCCCATGGACTGTAGCATTGCCAGGCTTCCCCATACATCACCAACTCTTGGAGCTTGCTCAAACTCATGCCCATTGAGTTGGTGATACCATCTAACTGTCTCATCCTCTGCTGTCCCCTTCTTCTGCCTTCAATCTTTACCAGCATCAGGGTCTTTTCCAATGAGTCAGTTCTTCACATTAGGTAGACTGAGTATTGGAGCTTCAGCTTTAGCATCAGTCCTTACAATGAATATTCAGGACTGATTCCCTTTAAGCTGGACTGGTTTGATCCCCTTGCAGTCCAAGGCACTCTCAAGAGTCTTCTCCAACACCACAGTTTAAAAGCATCAATTCTTTCGTGCCCAGCTTTCTTTATAGTCCAACTCTCACATCCATACATGACTACTGGAAAAACCATAGCTTTTGACTAGATGGACTTTTGTGAGCAAAGTAATGTCTCTGCTTTTTAATGTGCTGTCTAAGTTGGTCATAGCTTTTCTTCCAAGGAGCTAGTGTCTTTTAATTTCATGGCTGCACTCACCATCTGCAGTGATTTTGGAGCCCAAGGAAATAATCTCTCACTGTTTCTATTATCTCCCCATCTATTTGCCGTGAAGTGATGGGACCGGATGCCATGATCTTAGTTTTTTGAATGTTGAGTTTTAAGCCAACTTTTTCACTCTCCTCTTTCACTTTCATCAGGAGGTTCTGATTAACAATGTTGTGTCAGTTTCAAGTATGCAGTAAAGTGTATTTTTTTCAAATTCTTTTACCCATTTAGGTTATTACAGAGAATTGAGTAGAGTTTCCTGTTCTAGACAGTAGATCCTTGTTGGTTATCTATTTTATTTATTTAAAAAAAGTTTTTATTGGAGTATAGTTGATTTACCATGTCATGTTAATGTAAGGTGTGCAGCAGAGTGAATCAGTTACACATATACATATATCCACTCTTTTTACTTTTAGGCCATTCGCGGAGTACTCAGTGGAGTTCTCTGTGCTACACAGTAGGTTCTTACTAGTTATCTATTTTATTTATAGTAGGTGGGCTGCCGTCTATGGGGTCACACAGAGTCGGACACGACTGAAGCGACTTAGCAGCAGCAGCAGCAGTGTGTATATGGGCTTCCCTGGTAGCTCATTGGTAAAAGAATCCACCTGGAATGCAGGAGACATGGATTTGATCTCTGGGTCAAGCAGATCCTCTGGAGAAGTGAATGGGAACCCACTCCAGCATTCTTGCCTGGGAAATCCCATGGACAGAGGAGCTGGAGGCGTATAGTCCATGGGGCTGTGAGAGTCAGACACAACTTAGCGACTTGACCACCACCACCACCAGTGTGTATGGAGCAGTTTGTACATGCCAGTCCCAAACCTGTGCTAATCTTGATTGAAGTTCTCAGATACATGTAAGGGAGTCACACCTTCCCTGAATTAAACTCCCTCTGCTTTTATGTACGTGTGTGTCGTATGTATGTAAGTCTTTGTTTCACTTGTTTAGTCTCCTATTCTTGCTTGTGTGGCATTAAAGAAACACTTCTCCTTCCTACAAAAGAACTATTACATAGAAAGTCATTTATAGCTAAGGTCCTGATTCTAGAGGCTAAAGAGTTACCGTAGTTCACCCTTCCATTGGTTCTATTTCCAAACTATAGTCTGAAATTGTCCACTTCTTTTCATCTCAAATTCCACCACCCCCATGCATACCACCATCCCCTCTGACGTGGAGAGTATTGCACTATCCTGTCCTAACCGGCCTCCCAGTCTCCTCTCTTGCCCCACACATCTCTTTTCCCCATAGCAACCAGAGTTGCCTCCAACACGTGCCAGTCATCTGCACCTCCTGCTCTGATGGCTTTGCACTGCACTGAGAATAAGCAGGCGGACCTGCAGGGCCTCATGTGATACGATGTGGCTCGTGTCCAGATGTCTGTGTCCATCCTCCCTCCCACCTGCATTTCCTCTGTTCTAAATGCTGTGGTCTCCTGACAAGATTATTATTGGCTCAAGAGATATGGAGAGAGGGACTTCCCTGGCAGTCCAGTGGTTAAGACTTTGTCTTTCAATACAGGAAGTGTGGGTTTGATCCCTGGTCAGGAGCTAAGATCCCTCATGCCTTGCAGCCAAAAAAACCAAAACATAAAACAGAAATAATATTGTAGCAAATTCAATAAAGACTTTTAAAAAAATGGCCCACATAAAAACTGTTAAAAAAGAGAGAGATACAGAGAGAGAAAGGGAGGCACTGATTTTATGTGTCAGCCTGGCTGCTAAGCACAGGGTGTGTCCCAAACCAAAGTCAGCCTCAGCTCTGTCCCAGCTCAGGGCAGTCATAGGTGGATCTGATAGGGCAATAGGGGTTTATAATTCAACAACTTACAACCTACTGCAAGTCCAAGGCCTACCCGCCTTCCGTGAAGAACACTGCATAGTGTGTGAGTGAGCATGTAGGTCCTGAGCAGATCCTGAGACAAGGAATTAGAGCCCAGGTGGGTCACTTCTGGGAGGTGATGGCAGACCCTGGAAATGTGACGCGGGGACACTGGAGCAGTGAAGGAGGAAGGGGTGATAAAGATGCCCTGAGGGGCCCCTGGGGACTTCATCCATCCTTGGAACTGTGCAGAAGTTGCCTCAGCATTGTCCCCCTGGAAGATGGGGTGGCTGGAGCATTTATCTTCTGACTTCCATCCCAGCTGGTTGAATATTCCCCAGGGTAGGTAACTGGGAGAAAACATCAAGAACAAGCTGGTGAAGCTTGTTCACTGGCAGGGGTACATGGAGCTGTCCACCACGGCTGTGCTGAAATTGGGTGGGCTGAGGGGCAGGGTTGAGGAGGGATGCTTCACACGTGTCTGCTCTGTTTGCATGTGCATACATGTATATGTGTGCATGTACATGTGTGTGTGTGCGTATGCATGTGTGAGTGTTCTCATGCATAGTTCACACAGGCATTGGGTTGGGCACAGTGGTGGGTTCCTCCTGCTGGCTGGTCCCCAGATGGTGTGTGTGTATCTCCTGTGGAGGGAGATTCTCTCTGGATGCCCGTGGGAAGCTCAGTTACTACGGATCACAGGTACCTGTTGGATGTTTGGTGCCAGCAGAAGTGGATGCTTGGGGTGGGGTCTGGTAATTCTGGTCAAATGGTCTCTGTAGTAGCCCTGCCAGCTCTCTGCCCTGGATCTGGGCCCATTTCTGGATTTGGACCTCCAGCCTTCTCCTTTGTTCTATGAGATGCCCAGTCTTGCTCCTATAAATCTCTTTCTCATAAGCTGGCCAGATGGGGTTTCTGTTGCATGCAAACCAAGAACTCTACTTGCTTCTTTCCTTGAGTATTTGACTTTTTAGGTTAGTGTTTTATAGCACACATAAATAATTTTCATTGTACCCCCAGTATCTTTAGATTCTTAAAACAGAGACAAAGGTAGGATAGGTTTAATCTGTTCTTCAAAAGCAAATGTAGTTTTTCAGTGCAGTTAAGTATCTTTATTTTTCTAGTTAATATCATCCCTGTGTTCTCAGTTGCTTAGTTGTGTCTGACTCTTTGCAACCCCATGGACTGTAGTCCTCTGTCCATGGGATTTTTCAGGCAAGAATACTGGAGTGGGTTGCCATTTCCTACTCAAAGGGATCAATCATCCTGACCCAGGAATCGAACCTGAGTCTCTTGCATTTCCTGCATTGGCAGGTGGGTTCTTTTACAACTGCACCACCAGGGAAGCCTCTAGTTGGGGTACATCTCAGTTGTTTTAATGACTTTATGATTAAGAAACTGAGAGTCAGAAAAGTGAAGTGATCTGAGTAAGGACCTAAGAGCCAGGAACAGAACTCAGATGTCCAACTACTGGGTGTCTTTTCTCTCAGCCATCCATTGTCATAGTTTATTATTAATAAGAAGATGGCAAGAATGCACCTTCTTCATCCTCTTACACCAAATGTCCTGTTAAAAATTATCATTCAATATCTTGGGATCATCTCTCGGAATGAAAAAGATAAAACCAAGTGATCTCAAGTAGGTTTTATCTTTTTCGTTCCAAGAGATTGTCCCAGGATATTGGATAGTAATTCTTAGCAAGACATTTGGTGAAAGAGGATGAAGAAGGTGCATTCTTGCTGCCTTCTTAATGACCCATGACACTGAATGGCAGAGAGAAAAGACAGCCAGCAGTTGGGCATCTGAGTTCTGGTCCTGGCTCTTTAGGTCCTTACTCAGATCACTTCACTTCTCTGACCCTCAGTTTCTTAATCATGAAGCCGTTAGAGTGGCTTAGATGTTGTTCCCCTACATGGGTGGTTAAGATGGCTGTAATCAGATGCCCAGAAATTCCATTAAGCCCAATTTGATAATATTGTTTTTGAAATGTGTTTCAGATTTTTCTAGCTCAGTCTAAATTTGTGGAAGCTGTGGGTGTTTTGCTCTTGAAAAATCTGTTTTCTTTGCCTTATCTTTGCTTGAAAATCCTTTCTGTTTGTGGCTTCCCATTCTCAGCTGTTCGCTAGTGGTAGAGACAGGAGGAGACATAGACAGGTGAAGGCAGGAGTCTGTGTGTTCCCCAGTGGAGTGCTTTGACAACTGAAGATAAACTCAGTTCCTTCTGAGCAGCTTGATTCCTCCTCCAGATATATTTCCTTCTTTCATCTGAGCTGTTGAGCAAACCCACCCTGAAGTGAAATTCTCAGATTCCTCTGCTCTCATCTCAGCGGAATTGAGCCAGACAGGGGGACCGCCTCTTGTGGTGGAAAATGGCTCTTTGATCTGCAGCTCGGAGACGCCTGGGTACAGCTGCAGCGTGACCATGCAGGGTGTGAGGCTGCCTGTGAGAGCTGGTCCGTGTCATCCCTGGAACTGGTGTTTCCCAGGATTCAGTTTTCCCATACTTACCCACCACCCCGAACTCTTTTTCCCTTAACTATTGTCATTTCAATTAATACCTATTGGGGGGAGGAAATAAATTTATCTCTAAAGAAAATATTATTTTGCTCCCTTAAGGCAGAAGATCAATCTCGTGAGTTTCCGGCTTTATTCTATTTTTCTAGTTCACATTAAACTAGACATGTAGCTATGGCAGGAATGGGTTTATCACATAAACCCATCACCTCAGGAATCCTGACCAAAGAGACTGGGCAGTTGCATTGTCTTTTCCCCATCTGATGTCATTGTTTCTTTCACTGTGTGTGTGTGTGTGTGTGTGTGATGCTCAGTTGCCCAGTTGTGTCCGATTCTTTGCAACCCCGTGGACTGTAGCCTGCCAGGCTCCTCTGTCCATGGGGTTTTTCAGGCAAGAATACTGCAGTGGGTTGCCATTTCCTACTCCAGGGGATCTTCTCTACCCAGGGATCTAACCCAAGTCTCTCACATTACCCCCTTTGGCAGGTGAATTCTTTACCACTGTGCCTGCCACCTGTGAAGCCCTGCATGACAGCAGTACTGATGTTCAGTTCTTTAAATCAGCTCATGTTTTTATTAAATTGACCTAAAACAGGAGCTTTATATCTCTTCTATAATGGAAAAACCAGTATCTTTTGCTATAAAAAGAAGGCAGCTGTAATAGTAATTATGCATGAAAGCCAGTGTTGTAACATTCAAGCTAGAAGGTGGCAGGCTCTAAAATGCCTCGATTTGGGGGGTCATTAGTTTTCTTTGTTTAAAGGGGAAGATTTGCAAGTGTCAGAAGAGGTTAAAGACATTAAAACACTCAACTGGAACTTTCCACCAATTTAATCAAAATGGTTGATAAAGATTAGAAACTCCTTTCTTTCAACTTAGTATCAAGTCCTTGTCGTATCACCTAAAATATTCTTATGTGCTCTCTCATGTAGAGGTGTTTGCCCCACATCCTAAAAGCACTGTTAAAAATAAACATTATTTTTTAATACTGAATTTCAGCCATTAAAGCTGTATGAGGTGTAAGAATTCTGTAATAAAATTTGGTGACATGAAAGCTTGGTCTTTATCTCTGTTCTTTCCTGACAACATTTGATGGGACAAAAAACTGTGTGTGGGCATCCCTCGTGGCTCAGTGGTGAAGAATCTGCCTGCCAGTGCAGGAGATACAGGTTCGATCCCTGATCCCGGAAGATCCCTCATGCTGCCGAGCAACTGAGCCTGTGAGCCACAACTACTGAGCCTGTGCCCTGGAGCCCAGGAGTTGCAACTCCTGCAAGGCCACGCCCCAGAGCCTGTGCTCCTTAAAGAGAGAAGCCACCACAATGAGAAGTCTGCTCACAGCAGCTAGACTGTAGCCCCCGCTCGCTGTAGTTAGATAAAAGCCCCCGCAGCAGTAAAGACTCAGCACAACCAGAATAAAATAGTAAATAAATAAAATTAAAAAAAAAAAAAGAAATTGAGCTTGAAGCCACCAATTAAGCCCTCCCCTTTGTCACTTAAAAAAAATAAAACTGTCTGTGGCCTCTTGAGAGCTGAAAGTCCAAGGGTGGAGGGGACCTGGTCCCCAGCTCTTTGCTTTCCTTCTCTGGACTCTCAAGAGAGGCCACGCTCTCCCGCCCGCCCCGAGCCCCTTGTTTCCCATTCTGCCAAGGGGCTTGGCAGCTGGAGGCTGCGCGGTGGATCCTTAAGATGGTGGTGGTCAATGCCCCTTGCACTTTCTGTCCAGAAGGAGCCTTTTTAGTAATGGGACAGAATGTTCTAGGGCACATGAGAGCAAATGCTGTTAAAATTTGTGTTCAACAAGACCTGATGTAACTCTCAGGCTATAGTTTCCCAGGGAAAAATGCTTCTATTGTTGTGACTTTCCTGTACTTTAGAGTAGGTTTGGCAACTAAAGGAAATATGAGCAATTTATTTATTTATATTTTACCTTACTTTTATGAGCAATTTATTTAAACAAGGTTCCAACGAATCCTAACGTCTTTTTAAAAAACTTTTTGTTTTAAATTGGAATATAGCTGATTAACAATGCTGTGATGTTTCAGGTGGACAGCAAAGGGACTCAGCCATACATATATATGTATGAATGCCAAGGTCTTAATAGTATATTTTTCATGTTACCCATGGGAGGCAGATCACTGTCACATATTATTTCTCTTGTGTGAAATTCATTCATTCATTATTTTTAAAATTTTATTTATTTATTTGGTTGCTCTGGGTCTTATTTGCAGCATGCAGGATTTAGTTCCCTGACCAGTGGTCAAACCCAGGACCCCTGCATTGGGAGCTCGGTGTCTTAGCCAGTGGACAACAAGGGAAGTCCCTCATTCATTTATTAATTCAACAGATATTTGAGTGCTTTCCATTTGCCCGGTACTGATATTGCACTGACTCTATAGTAACGGGGGATGTAGTTCTCTGACTTGTGAAGCTGTATCCTCATAGGGGTGGCCCAGGTAAATTCTTGGTGTTCTGGTGTTTATGGTGCTCCTATTTTCTGAGCCAAGCCAAGTACTGGAGTACTTGAGGATTTTGAATGGAGCCAAGTCCAGATGGACCCATGGGGGAAGGGAGGGAAGGTCAGCTGGCTGGTGAGGAGAAAGAATGTCTGGCCAAGAATGGTCTGGACATGGCTCAGCACTGGAGCTCTTGATATCTTCTGAATCAGGGAGTAGTGTATTAAAAGTGATTTTGTAACACTGCCGGCTAATGAAAAAATGCCCATCACAAGAGCAAATTAGTAGATTCTGCTTGCTTCTGCCTGTTTGTTCTTAATGCTTTGTTGCCTTTTGTTCTCTACTTACTGACCTGTTTGTTGCTGTTTGAAATGCCTGTGGGCACTCGGCAAGGTACATCAGTAAGTGAAGAGGCTGAATTGAGTGAGACAGGCATAAAGAAAGAGCGCTGGGAGAGTTGAGAGGGCACAGGCAGTGAGTGCCAGGCTCCAAGTTGGGGATAATCTTGGCTTTAAGAGGAGCACCAAAGGGGAGAGTTTTCCTAGGTCTAGTGCTATCTGATTGAGTTTTTGCTTTTGCAGAGATGAGAACAATTCCCCAGATGAATGTACCTTGGAAATGCAGTTTTGGTGTCATACCAAGCAGTGTCATGATTTAGCTAGTATCACATGGAGAACTGTTATCCAAGTTTGAGATAAATCTCCAGCTGTGACCTGGGACTTCTTCTGTTGTATGCCTCTGGATGTGTAGTATTTTTTTTAAAATTATAGTTGATTTATAATGTGTTAATTTCAGGTGTACAGCAAAGCAATTCATATATATGCAATATATATATACACATATTATATTATTTTTCAGATTCCTTTCCATTGCAGATTATTACAAAATATTGAGTACCATTCTTTGTGTTATATAGTAAGCCCTTGTTGGTTATCTATTTTTTATACAGTAGTATGTATCTTTTAATCCCAAATTCCTAATTTATCCCCCTTCCCTTTCCTTTTTGGTAACTATAAGTTTGTTTTCAATGTCTATTAATTTATTTCTGTTTTGTAAATAAGTTCATCTGTATCATGTTTTAGATTCCACATATAAGTGATATCATATGACATTTGTGTTTCTCTGACTTCCTTCACTTAGTATGATAATCTCTAGGTCTATCCATATTGCTGCAAATGGCTGACTTCCTTCCCTTAGTATGATAATCTCTAGGTCTATCCATATTGCTGCAAATGGCAAAATTTCATTTTTCTTTATGGCTGAGTAATACTCCATTGTATAGGTGTACCACATCTTCTTTATCTCTTCATCTGTTGATGGACACTTAGGTTGCTTCCATGTAAAATCTGGCTATTGTAAATAGTGCTGCTATGAACATTGGGGTGCATATTATCTTTTTGAATTAGAGTGCTCTCTGGATATATGCCCAGGAGTGGTATTGCTGGATTATATGGTGGTTCTATTTTTAGTTTTTTAAGGAACGTCCATACTGTTCTCCATAGTGGCCGTGCCATTTTACATTCCCACCAACAGTGTAGGAGGGTCCCCTTTTCTCTACATCATGGATATGTAATATTTATAATCCATCTCTGAAGGATATTTCTGAAGAGATGACAGAGTTAAGGAGCCTGTGAGATAGAGGAGACTTTGCCTAAGACAGTTCTGAACATCCTCGGCTGTGTTATCCATGAGTTTGAATACCCCAGAAAGAAATCTGGTCTCTTTACGGTACTTGCTTTTCCCCTTCAGGGTACATTCGTGGTCCCTGGCACAGAAAGTTTCATTTTTGAAAGGAAGATTAAGAAATATGGTTGCTTCTCACTTTCCAAGTCTCTGTAACGTAGCTCCTTTTACAAACACAGCTAGAAATATAGGAGCCTAGAAGACAGGGACCCAGCTGGGTTCTCCGATTGTTCATTCACTAAAGAACAGATGTGTCTCTGGTCTGTGTGCAGAGGACAGAATTGGCCCTGGCAGGACGCCAAGCAGAACAGTGTCACCTGGAGTTTTGTCCCCCTGGTCTTTGATGCTCACATAGTTACTGCTGTAGGTAACTGATGTGTTACCCTGCTTCCTTTGCGTCTATAGGATCTGAACTAATGGATCACTTTTTGTCACAGCAGGATTAAAACAGGGACTTGACTGCAAAATATAGTGCATGTGTTTGTGTGTGTATGTGTGGGTGTATGTGTCTGACGCCTTGTCAGTGTGGTCTTGGCCTTGGGAGACTGTGTTCCCGAACTGAGTAAATGCAGAAACATTGTCCTGGGGTGGAGAGAAAGCAAAAACTCCTCTGGGAATGCTTCCCACAAAGCAGCCTCGGGGCTGCAGATCCATTGCATTTCAGTGGACACCAAGTTGTTACATACTGGGCAAAATTACACAGATGGAAGGTCTTGTTACTGGAGGTCTCCTTTGCAGAGTTGGAGACAGAGGTTCCTCACCGGTATCCCCTTAGGTTGGGGCAAGTGAGTTAGTCACTTGTTCACTGTAGTATCTACCTGCCCAGCTACTCACCTTCAAACCTGTCTGGTCCCTGAGGGCAGTTGTGTTTACAACCATGGGTCAGAGTAGTTGGGACAGGGGCAGCCTTCTGGAAGATTCCTAGCTCCAAGGCTGGCAGAGAAGTAGCTGAGCCACTCCTCTATCCCAACTCCCACCTCTGACCCAAGGAGCGATGGGAGCTGCCGTGATGGATATCTCAGGGACAGCAGGCGAAGGACAGAGGTTCTCATAGCCCTCTGTTCCCTCCCATCTTTGTCCATATACAGAATCCCACTCCTCCTCCATCCCTGGAGGGAAGGAGAAAATCGCAGGCAAGACTACTTTCAGTTATTTTTTAATTAATTAATTTTTCATAGATTTGGATGCACTAGGTCTTAGTTGCAGCACGTGGTGGAGTCTAGTTCCCTGACCAGGGATCAGACCTGAGCACCTTGCATTGGAAAAGTGGAATCTTAGCCACTGGACCACCAGGGAGGTCCTTCAGTTTTATATTTTAAATCAGCCTGGCTACACAGAGAATCAAAGTTAATTTGAGTTTTAGAAAGTAAAGAAAATAGTGACTTCATGGACTGATTTCATACCCATTATGGGTCTTCCCTTCCATCCACGGACTGGTGGGGATTGGAATGAAGTGGAATAAGATTTCCACCTTACCCTGAGGCTAATGGTTATCTCATGGGGACAGTTAAACTGTTAATGGTTAGAAGGCACACAGAATGAGTGATTCATACTTGTTTGCTATAAGCCAGGTACTTATAGGCATTGTACTGTGGGTGTAAATACATTCATGCATTTCATATTCAAGGCTGCCTTCCAAGTGGACACTTTATCCCCATTTTACAGACAGGAAACGGGTCTGAAGAGGCTAAAATAATTAGTGTTAAGTTACATAGATAGAAAGTGTCAACACTTGACTTTGAACCCGGGCACTGGAGTCTGGAGGTATGCTCTCAACTCCTCTGTGGCACTGCTTTTCCCGTCAGTTTCCATCTGGATTAAAGGGACCCTGGGGGAGATTTGGACCACTTCACCTGACAAACAGCCCTGAAGATGCAGAGCCAGCAGGGGCGAGTCTGGCTGGCCTCCTTGCAGGAGGAGCTGTGTGGGCTGGGACCCGTGACCACAGGGGTGTGGCCTTAGTTCTGTGTCTGCCCACTTGTGTGATTGTGGGCGTGTGACTTGTTCTCTGTAGCAGTTTCGCAGATTTTCATGAGGAACAAATGAGATAACGCGTGAAAGCCCTCAGCAGGCGTTCGGGGAGGGTAACCGAAAATGAGGCGCTGTCTCAGCTGCTACTGTAAGTGACGGGCGAGAGTGGGGTCACCCCTGGTCTCGAGGCCTTGGAATCCATGCCAGCTTCCCTGCCCCTCAGCCAGCCTCGGTGGCCAAAGTTGCTCCAGAGGCGCCAGCATGAAGTTTGACTAGAGAGGTTTCATAATCAGTAGCCGTCTGAGCATCTTGGCTTCCTTGGTGGCTCAGACAGTAGAGACTCTGCTTACAACGCAGGAGACCTCGGTTCAGTTCTTGGGTTGAGAAGATCCCCTGGAGAAGGGAATGGCAACCCACTCCATTATGCTTGCCTGGAGAATCCCATGGACAGAGGAGCCTGGTGGGCTACAGTCCATGGGGTTGCAAAGTGTTGGACACGAGTAACACTTTCACTTAGCATCAGAGAGGTGGCAGGCACAGGTCTCTTTCGGGCGCGCCTGCCTTAGGTTTAGAAGCAAAAGTGGCTTGGCCTGGACATCACTGCCTTGTTTCTTCCTGGGTTGGATGAAGCCCGTCACTCCAATTGCAGGGACTGGCTGCACTTCACTGTGTGATTGGTGAATTCGACAAGTGCAGCACTGAGTACCTGACATGCATGCGAAGCAGCTTAGGAAGTGGGGGGTGTGATCAAAATAAGCCTGATGTGGTCTCTGCTGGGGTGAGTCTGAGTCTGAAGACCATGATGTATATAGAAACTTACAGATAATTATTTAGTATTAGCTGTGATAAGTGCTAGGAAGGGAAAAGTCAAGGCACAATAAAAGAAAAAAGGAATCCTGTCCTGTGTACCTGTGAAGGCTTCCCAGAGGAGGTGTCAGTTGAGAACTGAAGGATGGAAAGGAATGAACTGGATTGTTGGAGGTGGGGGATGGTGTGAGGAAAAAATTCAATCATCAGGAAGAGTTTTGCAAAGGCCTGAAGCATTTGGGGTTCAGATGAGAAGCAGCTGGTAACCCAAAGAGAATTTCATGGGGGCTTTGACTAAGTGGGGATAGGGCCAAGGCAGTAACTGGCCCAAGAACAGGAAAGGAATCGCAAGAACCTGGTGAGAGTGGAGGCTGGGGGACAGGGCGGGACCAGAGGAGCCAGGCTCACAGGGCGGAAAACTCAGCCACCATCAACCAGTGGGAAGAAGCCAGGGTACTAATACCCCAACTTCTCTCCTCTCATCATCCAATCTGCTGTGCCTTCTATTGGTTGAACCCAGCCAGAAGCCAGAGGGAGGACAACAGGGCCTCTAGAGATGCTGTGCACAGCCATCAGCCTCTATCAGTACTGGACAAGAAGAGAAGGCTAGCAAAACGGTCTGTGGGAGAAACAGAGACCAGTGAGTATAGCCATATGTGGGGAAAATCTGTGTCTTCTGAGGGCAGAGCCAGAATCCTAAAAAGAGAAAATTGCACCTGCTAATTGCTTAAAATTTAATCCTCCCATGACATGTATAAGATGGTTACTATGCTCCTATTTTGCAGATGAAAAAACTGAGTCTCAGTCAGGTTAGGTGTTCACAGAGTAGAAAAAAGGAAGAGCCAGGATTTGAATCCAGACAGTCTGGTTCTAGGGTCTGTGCTTTTAGCCACAAAGCTAATAGCCTATCCACTGCCTCCTTTGGGCAATTTGATGATCTCTCAATCATGGTTGAGATATTCAGGGTCTTGTGGGGTTTTGGACTTTTTATAATAATGTTGGTAGCCAGTGAAGAGTTTTAGGCTTGGCATTTTGATGGCTTGGGATTTGGAGAGATCATCCTGCTTGCTCTGTGACTTCTAGCAGTGGTTGTAGAGTGCTTACCATGGTGAGGACGATGGCAGGGGACTTGCTAATGGACCGGACATGAGAGCCCGTTATAGAAAGAAGGGTGTCAAGGTTGATCCCTGGGCTTCTGGCTTGAGCAATTTGACGTATGCTGGTTGCTATGAGCTGAATTTTCACGTCCCCCTGCCTCCCCACTCTGCACGGATGTGTGGGATTCCCATATTCCCACACATTCCCATGTGTGATGGTATTTGGAGATGGGATCTTTGGGAGGCACTTAGTTCACGAGGTTGGAGTGGAGCTCGCAGATGAGATTAGTGCCCGTACAAGAAGAGACACGAGAGCTTTCTTCACCCCTCTGTTCCCTCCCGTGAGAGGACACAGCCAGAAGGCAGCCATCTGCCAGCCAGGAAGAGTGCTGCCATCTCCAGACCAGGAAGAGCTCTCAGGAGCTGAATCTGCCAGCACCTCGACCTTGGACTTCCTAGACTCCAAAACTGTGAGAAATAAATTTCTGTTGTTTAAGCCACCCTGGTCTTCTCTCAAAGGGGGCAAGAGGAATGAGGCAGCTTTTATTTTTATTTTTGGCTGAGTTGATCATGAGTTCAGTTTTGGATGCACTGAGTTTGATTTCCTTTGAGACTTCTAAGAGGTGATTTCAGGTGATCACTTGGAACTTGGAAAGTTCTGTTTGTAAACAATTACTTTGTGGATCATTATACTCTAGATGGTAGATGAAGTTGGGAAATAGATGTGTATGTATATATGTGTATGTGTATTTATTTCTCAGGAGCTGTAAATACCAAGTTACCGAAAATTAATTACAAGTCTTCATGGAGATGAAATATCCAGTGTGCTAGGTTGATCCCTTGATTGTGTCCAGGTTGGAGACAAAAAATTCATAGTGGCTCACAAAATGCTTTAAATTATTACAATGAAATGATTCTTTACTAGGCATTTGAAGATTTTTATCATCAGACATTCTAAAAAAATAGCAGGCTTGACAGAAAGTGGGTTTAATTCCATAAAAGGTCAGGTTATTTTTGAGTTATGAATTGAATTTTATACCTTAAGTTTGTTTATTAATATTTATTCTGAAGTGATGGATATCACAAAGGGAGAGGATCTCTGATTGTTTCTGTAGGTTCCCTTTGTTTAATATTTGCTTTCTGTGCTTACAATGATGGTTGAAATATTGAACATCCTTCTGCCATCTGCGGTGGTAACTTTGTGTATCATCTGTGAACTTTGGGAGGATTTTATTTGGTCCTCTGAGTGGTAGAAATGTCAGGTCCTGGCTGTTTTTGTCAGTGCACCTGCAAATGCAAATATTAAAAGAAGAAATCCAAGTCAAAGTGGCTTGAAGGGAATTTACTGACTCATGTAACTGAAAGACAGTCTCAGGTCTGACTGGATCCAGATGCTTAGTGTAACCAGGAAGCCATCTCTTTCCACCTATTGCCTTTGTTTTCCCCTGTTGGTTTTATTCTCAGGCAGGTGGTGGGCTCTTGGAACACTTATTGCTTAGCAAAAAGAGAGCTGGACTCAACTCTCCCTGAAAATTTATGGTTGACATGTCCATTTGTGGGCCAATCAATTATGGTCAGGGGGATGGGACATCCTGATTTTTTTGGTTGAGTCACATGCTTCCACCTTGGACCAATCACTGTCCAGGAGGACACAACGCTTTGATTGGCTACAGCATACCAACCCTTGAAGCACCTGGACTGAGCTTAAGTGGATCCCAAGGGAAGTCCAGGTAGGTGCACTGCACCAGGAGAGGCGGTGAATGCTGGGTAGATTCTCCTTGTACACCTTCTGGTCCCCTGTGGATCAGATGACCAGGATTGGGAGCTTGTTGGACAATTCTCACAACAGTTTTTCTACATTTCTCAGACTGTTTCTGAAGCATTTTACCACCAAGGGGATGATTCTTGGAAATGTCAGCATTTAGAGCTGAGTTGGCTTATGAAAGGGTCAGCATCTGAGCATTCTTGTCACTACCACCAGCACGGTGAAGTCTGCATAGTCCTTGTATGCCAAACTCTGTTCTAAGAATTCTGTATACACTGTCTTCATTTAATCCTTTCAATGACCCTGCAAGGTAGTAGTAGTATTAATAGCCTCATTTTACAGATGAGGAAACTGAGGCACAAAGAGGTTAAATGACTTTCCCAAGGTCACAGAGCTGGAGTCCATTTTACCCCCATATTTTTAAGATGTGTGTGTTTTCTTAAGTGTCCTTTTTTCTTTCTTAGAGTCCAAATTTTAAGTCAGAAAGTAGTCTTAACTTCATATTCCATCTGTCTGTTTTGTAGAACTGTGTATTTCTCCTGCACATAGTAGGTGGTTAATGCCTGACATGTAATATATAAACAGTGTGTAGATTGTAGATTAAATAAAATACTTCCTGGCCACATTTGAATTCCAAAGCCCCGAGTCCAACTTACCTGCTTTCCCAATTCCTTCATTTCAAAAGCATTTCTGGTTCCTAATTGCTGTATATTGACTAATCCTAGGTCCTTATAAAACAATATTACTTTACTAATTGGATCATGAGAAGCCATTTGTTGAGCTCTGGGAAAATAACAACCTCCTTGCCTCCTGCCACTTGCTGCTCACGGTGTGTGTGTGTGCACATGTGTGTGTGTTTCTGTATTGTGTCTTGAACAGTTCTGCTTCAGAGAGGCACACACTGTCTTTAACTTCACTCTGTGGGACATGATGATCTGAGACAATGGTTGGGGATCTGAGGATAAAGCCTTCTGTGTTTCATCTTGTCAGATGTTTAAATGTGACCTGAAGGGGGACTGGTTTTCATGGTGGGAGGCAACACTGGGGGCTTTACAAAGAAGTGAAGTGGATGAACAGACTCTATTCCTCATAGTGGGACAATAAAGGACTTGAAATTGTGGTGGGTACTGGCTTCGTGGCTGTGACACAGCACATCCAGAGTTTATAGGGGTGCTGCTTCCCCTTCTAATGCTGAAAAATTAGCGGGTGCTTCACATGGGACCAAGGGTAGATTAGTGAGGGAGTGTCTGGAGCTCAGCCTGGGGTCCAGTTTGCCAGGGAAAGATAATCCCAGGCATGTGTGTAGGTGGTAGTGGGGATATTATCTCTAGGATGCTGAATATCAGGTGCCTACAGGGTTTTTAATGGGAGAACTATTGGCATCCGGAGTGGGTCAGGACTATTCTGTTCACAGCAGGGCATGTGGCATCCCTGGCCATACTCCTCTGAGTCAGCGGTCTCCTACCTTTCTGGCACCAGGGACCAGTTTCGTGAAAGACAGTTTTTCCACAGACCAATGTGGTGGGGAGGATGGTTTCAGGATGATTCAAACACTCCTATGACAGTAAAGAATCTGCCTGCAATGCAAGAGATGCGGCTTTGATCCCTGGGTCTGGAAGATTCCCTGGAGGAGGAAATGGCTACCCACTCCAGGATTCTTGCCTGAGAAATCCTGCGGACAAAGAACACTGGTTGGCTACAGTCCATGAGGTCGCAAAAGAGTTGGACACAGCTGAGTGACTAAACAACAACCAGATCTAATGCCACTGCTGATCTGACAGGAGGCGGAGCTCAGGTGGTAATGAGAGCAGTGGGAAGTGGCTGTAAATACAGATGAGTTTCCCTGGATTGCTAGCTGTCTGCCCCTCACCTCCTGCTGTGTGGCCCAGTTCCTAATTAATCCTAGGCTCCCACAGAACAAAACTGCCTAATGGCCTGATACTGGCCTGTGGCCTGGGGGTTGGGGATCCCAGATTTAAACACGAGCATTCTCATCTGAGGTTCGACTGGGGAAGAATCTTCTTCCATACTCACTGGTGTGTTGGCAGATTTCCTTGCTGTTGTAGGACTTCGGGCCCTGGATGTTTACTGACTGTTGGTCCTCAGTTGCTAGAGACTACCCAAGCTCCTTGCCACGTGGGTCTCCCAACATGGCTGCTTACTCCTTCGAAGACACGTGGGAGAGAGTCTGTAGAGCGAGTCTGCTAGCAAGATGGAGTCCTATAAAATGTTGTGGAACCATGGAATGACATTTCATCACTTCCATCGTACTATTCTGATTGGTAGGAAGCACAGGCCCTCCCCACACTCAAGGGGGAAAGGATTCTAAAAGCAGTGATCACCTGGAGTCCCGGTTCACAGTGGACCACTCCACTGTCTGCTGCGCCTGGTGTGGACCAGAAGTAAATAAGTAAGTGGCTAAGTAAGACATGCCCTAGGCTGGAGGCAGTCATTTTTTGCTGGTTTTGGGTGCCTGGGGGCCAAGGCAGAGTTTTGGATATACTTATCTTAATGCCATAGGAAGTGTAAAAGAAGGGAGCAATTCGTCAAATTTCCGATTTGTCAAAAGCTATATGTATAGTTTTATGAACTTAGCTTTCTTAGGTGAAAGGTTACATAGTGAGATAAGAGACAGGAGATAGCTCCTCAGGAATCAGCATGTGTTGCTTTGGAGAAGTTCTCACTGGAATTAAAACCCCACTTTGCGTGGGCCTGTTCTCAGACCTGAAATCCATGCCTTCTAGGACTCTGTTCTGAAGGGTTTCCAGCACGGGTTGTTTGTTTGTCCTTCAAGTTGGCTCCTGCTCTCTTTAGGACTGAGACCAAAAGTATCTAATCCTTAGAATCCTTTCCCCATGAGTGTCAGCCACCTGGACAGGAGGGAGCCCCACCTGCTCTGTAGTCATGAGCATGGCAGGCTCCTTGCATTGACTCTTTCCCCCGTCCTGTAATCTCTCCCAAGTTTAAATCATGGTCTACAACGAGCTCTCAGCAGAGCCTGCCTTTGCCAGTTTTCAGGTGCCTAGTGGGAGATTCATGCCTCTCTCTGTGGTTAATTTATCACAGAGAAAGTGGTTTGCTGGGAGAATCCAAATTAAAAGTATCTTTACAGTTTTGCCGAAGCTCATCCTGAAAGTACTCCAGTGCCCAGGGCTGGGCTTATCTCAGAAAGCGAGTTGAACACCAGATGTTCCTTGGCGTTACTCTCCTTGACAGAATGTGATTGTCTGAAATGTGTCCCAAGCACTGTTATCCAAGGATTGTTCTGGGAACCACCTGCATCGGAATGGCAGCCTGTTTAAAAATGTAGCACTGCTGGGTTCCGCTCCACACCTAGTGAGTCACAGTCTTTGGAGGTGGGGTCCAGATAGCTGTAACTAGGTGATTCTGATGGCCTGGAAGTCTAAGAACCTCTGGTCCATGGAGTTCTCATGCCTAAACTCTGTCCCTTGCTTTTGATAGTTTTTGCCTCTTACTGGGCATTTTCAGCCCTGAAGTTATGATATTTATGGAGCATTCAGAGATAGGTGGTTAGATAGAGACCTTACATTCTACCAACAGTTACTAAGCACCTCCAGTTTCCCTGGCATGGCTCACAGAACAATGGATAAAGCAGGAAACACAATATTAAAAAAAAAATTCTACCCAGTCTCCTGATGCTTCCATCCAGCAGGAGAGACAGAGAATAAACATCAGAATCAAAGTTTGTGGGTACTAGATAGGGCTTTATTTTAGATTGGGTGGTTTGGGAAAGTCTCAAAGAGATATTTCCGGAACCTGAAGGAGATGAGGGAGTGAGTCCTGTGGGTGTCAAGGGAGATCTTTTCAGGTGAGGGGAACAACATGAGCAAAGGTTTAAAGGCAGGAAGTCATGTGCTGTTTTAGGAGCTATGAGGAAGCCAGTTCCCTGCCAACAGAGAATGTTAGTATATTTCACATACGTAAAATATGCACTTTTCAGAGCATTGACATTTTAAACTACAAGTGAGTTATGGAACGTTTTTCTTTAATTTGAGACTATCTGGCCAATGGAAACTAATCCACTGAAAATGAGAACATAAAATCATATAGAAAGTCATGAGAAAAACGAAACCTGATTGGGATTTTTCTTCTTCTTTGAGAAATGAAATAAAGATAAACAAGTAAACAAAATCCAGTAATTCCCTTTTGGTGCTGCTCAGAATGAAGAATTCATTCATTGCCTCTTGACAGTTTTTTGTTGTTATTCCCCTTCAATTTTATAGAATTGCATGGTGTTGCATTTTTCATTTCACACTTGATGTTGTCAGTAGGATCTCAAAAAGGACCAGCTTAGCGGAAGTATTTCAAGGCTTCCCCAATTTCCCTAAGAGCTTCGCTCTGCTTTGATTTTCGAGCTGCTCTCTTTTGAAGCACTTACCTCTTTTCTCGTTGATGTCCCCGTCTTCACTTGTGAACCATCAGTAGGTATCTCTTGAAGGGGATGGATCCTTTGCTGGGTCCTTTTTCTCAGTGGCTTGCTTGGCATTTGTCAGTCCTTCATATTCCAAGGTTGGCATTTACACTTTGCAATAGGTTTCCATTGCATTGGCATTATACTTATAGCTGACAATCAGTGGGGTCTGACCCCACTTCCCAATAGACAGAAGATGCTGAGTTGGTGCCACTGTCATCCAAACGCCAAGTGAGAGTGGGGATTGGTTTCCTGAAGGCTCAGTTCATCTCAGCTTGCCATGTTATTTTTTTCTATGTAATCATGTAACTTGGAGAACACAGATAACAAATAGTTGTATAATGAAGACCCTATGGAAATATAAATATAAGGGGTTTTTTTTTGGTGAATGTCAGGAAATAGTTGTTATATAAATGAACCAGAGGTGATCCCTGTAGGTTGGTCCTTGTATTGTTTATTTCTTCACAGTAGACTAGGACCTGTTAGCTTAAGAGTCAAACTCAATTGTTTACACAAATGATTGTTTTAAATGTACTTGAAATAAGCGTGTTATATTAGACATTTAGAGCTCGCTTGCTTTGCATGCCCTGGGAAACTGTTCCTAAAGTCTGTTAGCGATAGACCTTGTAGCTTTAAGACTCCAAGCTGCAGTGGTGCTTTGGAGCTGTTTGACCTGGAGATTTCCCACTGTCCCGCTTAGTGACACATAAGTTCCCTCTCTGATTCTCCTCTCCCTGGGGCTCCCTGCCCTCCTTCCCTTCTGGCTCGCGGCCCCCAGGTAGTTTGGGGGCTCTCAGGCTGTGAGGGACTCCTGCAGTAGCATGCAAACCTATCAGATCTCTGCCCGGGTAAAGCTTTTGTATGCTACTGCCTCCTTGTGGTCATATCTTTCCCTTAATCAGCCCCCAAATCCCTCAAACTCATTATGGTGCTGAGACCATTGATCGTTGTCACAAGGTTTAGATTATTGTAGTTTTTAAATAACAAGCGTTAAGAATATCACTAACCCTAAAAATATTTCTCTAAAACAAACTTAATGAATATTCAAGACATGGATTTTTCTGGGCTTGGATTGTTGTAACAAATAGGATCTAAAATTGGGAAAGGTTTGGACTGAGAACTAGGATTTAGGGACAATTTAGTAACTTCTATGTTGGAGAGAGGCAGAACCTCAATAATTTAGCTTCAGGCTTGTGTTTTTGATTCCTACCATCCATTTTTTTCTGTTAAAACTCGAATTTCCTTTTGGCAGCCACTACCTGCTAACCCCTCCCCTGTGGTTCAGATGGGGTTAATTTTACCTTGTGCGGGATGGTCATTGATGGGCCAAACCATTAAGCATTGTCCTTTCACCCACCTGGGCCACAGTTATAGGTCCGAGGTTGAATACTCAGTCACGTTCAACCAGTGAAAACCTGGCTGCAGGATTTTGTTCTGGAGTTAAGAACAAAATCTTGAGAGAGTCTTACTTTTCCTTTGTTGATGCGGGTGTGAGATCTGGAGCTGTTGCAGCCACACTGTGTCCACTGGAAGAGAACCCGTCAGCGCTAAAACCCACACATGTGAGAGCTGAGCAGAGTCACGTGCCCAGGGGGCTGGAGGCGTCATCTAAACCTTTGCGATGAGTCACTTCTAAAGCTGGCTCCACTTCCAGATATTTAATTAGATACGAACCAGAAATGGATTATTTCTTTGGTCAACTACAATCACAGAAAATTTCAGAAAATTTGTCAAGTGTACACTGATGTCCTTGGAACCCAAAGTATCAAAGGTTGAATGTTCTCTACAGTAACCTTTATATATATATATGAATTTTCTGTGGCAAATGGAGGGTTTGCCCAATCTTGGGATATGAGAGGAATTCCTGCCAAGGAAAAAGAGTAAGATCAGAGAAATCATATTTGGAGAGGAGGTGGTTGGGGTCCTGCATGGAGACCTAGAGCAGTTTTGAAGGACCTCTCGTAGGGAGGGGACTGGATGCCTAAGTGTATGATCCCTGGAGAGTATGCAATAGTTCATGATGAGAAAAATCCTAATGATAACACTGATCAATTTCTTTGTCCCAGGTGTTTTTCTAAGCACTTTATATTCAGTGATTCACTTAACCTTCATAATAACAGCATTATAGGTTGATATTCTTATCACACACATTTTGTAGATGAGGAAACCAACTCACAGATGTTCAGTGATTTATCCAAACTCTTACAACTGGTTCGTTGTCATCGTCACTAACTCCATCATCTCCCTGACCTTTGTCTCTGGGAGCATCCAGTTTTCCTAGGCGGGCAGGAATGCCTGGTATTTCACAACCATCCAAAGCACAGATAATTAGAATATATTTCTCTTGGGGAAGAGTCAGGGGAAAGGAAAACTAGGGAGTTTGGGATTAACATATACACATTGCTGTATTTAAAATGGATAGCCAGCAAGGACCTACTGTATAGTACAAGGAGCTCTGCTCTATATTATGTAACAACC
Source organism: Odocoileus virginianus (assembly GCF_023699985.2). NCBI lineage: Eukaryota > Metazoa > Chordata > Mammalia > Artiodactyla > Cervidae > Odocoileus > Odocoileus virginianus. Next base: position 47,048,014 of record NC_069685.1, on the reverse strand, counting down.
TAAATAGGAAAAGAATTTGAAAACGCATATATACTTGTATTTGTATCAGTGAATCACTTTGCTATACGCCTGAAACTAACACATTGTCAACCAACTATACACCAATATAAAATAAAAAAATTAAAAAGAATATACTGCTCTTTATTTTGTAAGTTTGTTTTATTAATGTGTCAGCATCTGTTTACCCAGGCAACTAAGTTTCTTAATTTCCTTCTTTATTCACAGAAAGTAATATAATGTAATATATCCTTGTATGTAACACTTCCTCTATGCCAGCACTTTATATTGTATTATCTCTTTGCCTGTGTATCAGTGTTATGACATGGTCACTGTATTCATTTCCGAGGGCTGCCCCAACAAGCTGGGGGGCTTGAAACAACGGATGTGTGCTCTCTCACAGCTTAGGAGGCTGGAGGTCCGCAATCAAGGTGTCGGCAGTGTTGCTTCCCTCTGGAGGCTCTTAGGGAGAATCCATTCCCTGCCTCTCTCCTGGCTTCTGGTGGGTTGTCCACCATTCTTGGTGTTTGTTGACTTGAGGACAGATCAGTCCAATATCTCCCCTTGCCTTCAGATTGCCTTCTTTCCTCTCGGTCTTCTCCTTTTTCTCTCTAATAAAGACACCACTCATTGTTCAGGCCCATCCTAAATCCAGTAGGGTGTCTTCTTGAGATCCTTTAACTAATTATATTAGTGAAGATGCTATTTTCAGATCAGGTCACATTTTGAGGTTCTGGGTGGATCTGAACGTTTGAGGGACCCTCTTCAACCACAACACCCATCCTTATTTTTTCCTCTCCTGAGAGAGGAGAGGCCTCAGCATGACAGACAAAGTGAACAGTGGGGCTAGGACCCAACCTGGCTTGCCTGGAATGAACACTGCTTCTTGTGTCTCAGGTGTAGACGCCAGAGGGGCAGACTGGATTCTGCTTCCGTGGTGGGATCGGCTTTCAATATCAGTCCTTTTCTGTAGGCTTTTGGTGTCACAGATTTTAATTTGTGACCCTGAAGTAACAATCCCCATTCATAGTGCTCTTAGGAGATGGAACGTTCAGACAGGCGAAGCACAAGACAGTTTAGGTAAAGCTCCTGGAAAAGGGTCTGACCCATGGGCGTGGCCTCAGGAAATCCTAGGTACTACAATCCAACAAAATTTCTGAGCAGTGTCAGGGTGCGTGCAGCTCCTAGTATTGTGCCTCCATTGGTATTTGGAGAGGAGGACAGTTTAAACAAGAGGACACTATTGTCCATAGATGATTTTGACTTCAAAGTTGCAGCCATTCATGCTTTTGAATGACCATTGGTTTAGTTTCCTCATGAGCACTTTCCTTGTTGTGAGTTGTTTGGTTAACTCTAACATTAGTAAATGTAAATATTTTGGCTGGTAAATTTCCAATAACCAGAATGTATGCATCTTTTGTTGTCCAAGCATTAATCTTCTTTATCTTCTAGGGCTAAGGCAGAATATGACATTTCTCTATGCTGCCCACACCCACCTAAACTTGCCTGTCTTGTGACAGCTCAAGTTTCCTTGAGTGGGAGCATAAGTCCTACCCTCACAGGTGGTGTAGGAATTACATGCATTAATGATGAAACAACAGAATGGGAAACACTAGAGATCTCTTCAAGAAAATTAGAGATACCAAGGGAATATTGCATGCAAAGATGGGTTCGATAAAGGACAGAAATGGTATGGACCTAACAGAAGCAGAAGATATTAAGAAGAGGTAGCAAGAATACACAGAAGAACTGTACAAAAAAGATCTTCACGACCCAGATAATCATGATGGTGTGATCACTCACCTAGAGCCAGACATCCTGGAATGTGAAGTCAAGTGGGCCTTAGAAAACATCACTACGAACAAAGCTAGTAGAGGTGATGGAATTCCAGTTGAGCTATTTCAAATCCTAAAAAATGATGCTGTGAAAGTGCTGCACTCAATATGCCAGCAAATTTGGAAAACTCAGCAGTGGCCACAGGACTGGAAAAGGTCAGGTTTCATTCCAATCCCAAAGAAAGGCAATGCCAAAGAATGCTCAAACTACCACACAATTGCACTCATCTCACACGCTAGTAAAGTAATGCTCAAAATTCTCCAAGCCAGGCTTCAGCAATACGTGAATCATGAACTTCCAGATGTTCAAGCTGGTTTTAGAAAAGGCAGAGGAACCAGAGGTCAAATTGCCACCATCTGCTGGATCATCGAAAAAGCAAGAGAGTTCCAGAAAAGCATCTATTTCTGCTTTATTGACTATGCCAAAGCCTTTGACTGTGTGGATCACAATAAACTGTGGAAAATTCTGAAAGAGATGGGAATACCAGACCACCTGACCTGCCTCTTGAGAAACCTATATGCAGGTCAGGAAGCAACAGTTAGAACTGGACATGGAACAATAGACTGGTTCCAATTAGGAAAAGGAGTACATCAAGGCTGTGTATTGTCACCCTGCTTATTTAACTTATATGCAGAGTATATCATGAGAAACACTGGGCTGGAAGAAGAACAAGCTGGAATCAAGATTGCCAGGAGAAATATCAATAACCTCAGATATGGAGATGACACCACCCTTATGGCAGAAAGTGAAGAGGAACTAAAAAGCCTCTTGATGAAAGTGAAAGAGGAGAGTGAAAAGGTTGGCTTAAAGCACAACGTTCAGAAAACTAAGATCATGGCATCTGGTCCCATCACTTCATGGGAAATAGATGGGGAAACAGTGGAAACAGTATCAGACTTTATTTTGGGGGGGTCCAAAATCACTGCAGATGGTGATTGGCTGCCGTGAAATTAAAAGGCGCTTACTCCTTGGAAGGAAAGTTATGATCAACCTAGATAGCATATTAAAAAGCAGAGACATTGCTTTGCCAACAAAGGTCCATCTAGTCAAGGCTTTGGTTTTTCCAGTGGTCATGTATGGATGTGAGAGTTGGACTGTGAAGAAAGCTGAGCACCTAAGAATTGATGCTTTTGAACTGTGGTGTTGGAGAAGACTCTTGAGAGTCTCTTGGACTGCAACCAGTCCCTCCTAAAGGAGATCAGTCCTGGGTGTTCTTTGGAAGGACTGATGCTGAGGCTGAAACTCCAAAACTTTGGCCACCTCATGCGAAGAGTTGACTGATTGGAAAAGACCCTGATGCTGGGAGGGATTGGGGGCAGGAGGAGAAGGGGATGACAGAGGATGAGATGGCTGGATGGCATCACTGACTCGATGAACTTGAGTTTGAGTAAACTCTGAGAGTTGGTGATGGACAGGGAGGCCTAGCGTGCTGCGATTCATGGGGTCGCAAAGAGTTGGACACGACTGAGTGACTGAACTGAACTGAATTGAATGATGAAAGGTATCAGACAGCTCGGCATATGGAAGGTGCCCAAGATATTTTGGCATTTGTTAGTAAGTCTTTTTCTACAGTATGATGGGTCAGGTGGTAGATGAGCCATTCCCTGGTCTGTACCCAAACCATTGGATACTCACTGGTCTGGACTGAACTTTGTCCATCTTTGTATTTCCTGATGCTTCATACATAGCACCTGGAACTCAAGACAGTCTCCTTAATATTAGAGAACTAGGTGGGTAATCTGTGGCAGAAAATTGTTTCATGGCGTTGATGATTTCAGAGTTCTCATTGCATGCCTTCCCAAGCAGACAGAGAGATTTGACTTACCCACAACCACAACTAGAGACACTCACTGAGGCTTTGATGTGCAGAGCTTGGTCATGCAGATATGTTTGAATGCCTAGTTGGTTGACCTTAGTCTCTAGTCCCTCCAGAGGTCAAGTTGATACCATATGACCCAGGGTTCCCAGGTAAACAAAGATACTCTAATCAGGTAGAACACCACAAGGGCTTAGAGGTCACCTCCTAAGAGTTGAGGGCAAAGACTCATCTTCTCTTTGGACAAAGTTCATCCTTTACTGCATATCCACTGTGTGGACAACCAAACCATTAAAGTGGATGGCTTAAGTATAAGACACAAACACTTAGATGGGCTGACTGGGCAAGTTTTCTTCTGCCCTACAAGGTGGCAGATGCTGTGGGCTGGAGAGACCTAGAAGAATGAGATAGGGAGGCTATGGGTCTCTGTCCTCTCTTGTCTCTGCTGGGTGGGGTCTGGCCTGCAGTCCAGGCGTCTTTCTTGCTTGTCAATAGCTGCTGGATTGTCACCTATCATTGGACCAACAGGGTGGAATGCTCATCTGGACTCCAAGGCTCCTCCCCATCGTAGACAAGATCAAAGCCTCAGGTTACACTGTGTCCTGAACACCTCGAGGGGTGGTGGAGGTTTGGGGGGAAAGCCCTTAGGTATGTCAAGGGTGGCAATGGTCTAAGTCATCTTGGGAACACCCATTGAGCTTGGACAGTGGAGAAGTCATGTCCAAGGGTGAAAGTTCTGCATGGCCTTGACTTACATTCTTGTTACCAACATGAAATCTGCTTGCTTTGTTTGGAACTTTATACTGAATGATTGAAAGTGAAAGTGTTAGTCACTCAGTCGTGTCCAACTCTTTGCGACCCCATGGACTGTAGCCCGCCAGGCTCCTCTGTGCATGGAATTCTCTAGGCAGGAATACTGGAGTGGGTTGTCATGCTCTTCTCCTGGGGAGCTTGCTGACCCAGGGACTGAACCCGGGTCTTTTGCATTGCAGGCAGATTCTTTATCAACTGAATGATTATGAGTGTACAGAAGAGTCCACATGGAACAAACAGAAAACTACATATACGTGAGCACAGCTGGGCGGGTTTTCACAACCCATAGTGCAGTCAGCACCCAAAAGAAGAAACAAACATTGTAGGTGCTCCAGAAGCCCCCTGGGGGAACCCATCCAGCTATTTGCTCCAAAGGGCAACTGATGCTAACTTCAGCCTCACAGATGAGTTTAACTGTTTCAAATTTTCTGTAAATGGGATTATATGGTGTGTGCTTTTTGACATCTGGCATCTGCCATTCAACCTCCAAATATAGGAGGTTCATCCATGTAGTTTTTTAAAAATTGATTTAAATTTGTTTTAATAAATAGTAAATTGATATCTGTTTGGAGATGTCAATTAGTATACACAGATTTATTCCTAAATTGTTTTCTCCACTATTTTATTTTTGCTTTTTACTGGGGCAAAGTTGGTTTGTAGAATCTAAAAAAAAAAAAAAAAAAGGCTACAAATGAATGTATCTACAACACAGAAATACAGATGTCAAAAATAAACTTATGGTTACAAGGGAGTAAAAGGCAGGGCGGTGGGGGGGCATAAACTGGAAGACATACACATGTGTGCTAAGTCACTTCAGTTGTGTCTGACTCTTTGCGACCCTATGAACTGTAGCCCTCCAAACCTCTCTGTCCATGAGATTCTCCAGGCCAGAATACTGGAGTGGGTTGCCATGCCCTCCTCCAGGGGATCTTCCTGACCCAGGGATCAAACCCATGTCTCTTATGTCTGCTGCATTGGCAGGCAGGTTCTTTACCACTAGCGCCACCTGAGAAGCCCTGACACATAGACACTAGGGTATGTAAAATAGATAACTAATAAGGACCTGCTGTATGGCTAGGGAACTCTTACTCAGTACTCTGTAATGACATATATTGGAAAATAATCTAATAAAAGGGGTGATATATGTATAACTGATTTACTTTGCTGTACATCTGAAACTAACACAGCATCCATGTAGTTTTGTGTGGTACTACACTGTTTATTCTTGGTATTTCTGTCTTATTCCATTGGGTGACTGTATATTTTATTAGTTCTGCTTTTGATGGACAATGTAGGCCGTTTCCTTACTGGGTTTAATACGATACCGCTGCTGTGAACTTTCTTGTGCAGGTCTTTTGGGGAAATAAACTCATGCATTTCTGTTGCACATATGCCTGTGAGTGAACGTGCTGGGCTGTAGGGTCTGCAGAAAGTCCTCGAGCACATGAGGAGGTGCCCTTGACAGTTGGGGGTGAGAAATGCCCAGTGAGGCTCTGGCATTCTTTCCCACAGAGCTTCTGCAGCTGACACAGCCCCTGCAGCCTCGCAGACCCTTCTATTTCATGAGAACCCTTCCTCATCCACTCCCAGGGAAGAACCCACCCCCAGATCCTATCCATGCCTGCCAGACACATCTGTTTTGTCTCCATCCTGCAGGGCCCCTGAAGAAGAAAGTGATCTGGTTCCTAACACACTGATCAAACAGAAAATTAACACCATGTGGCAGAACGCTGGAGCTCCTACTTTGGGGCACTTGTAAAAATAACAAGACACTTAGTTTTTGAAGGAAAGCCATTTACTGGCACTCTTTCCTGCATCTCCCAGAGGAAAGGGGAGATGGGTTCTAGCTCCCTGTTTTTACTCTCTGTTTTGAACTAAGATGGTCATATATATATTTTTCTAACCCACAGAATTAAGGCAGCAGCTGGTGTGAAAATAACTGCAGTGAGAGTCAGCAGCGAGGACCAGTGGGCAGTCCAGGAAGAAATAGATAACGACAGCGTGCAGACAACGGCCACCCTCACGTGCGTGGGCCATCACCCGGACACACAGAGCAGGTAAGCGCTGGCATCCTCAAGGCACCTCGGCAGCCGTTTTGTTGGGGATGGCTGCAGACGCTGATAGCAAAATAATGTGTGTATAAATAAAGCAATGTCTCTGCATTTAATGGGCGATGTGTTCTTTTGAGCTCATCAGCGCAGCTCCGTCCTGCAGCTTCTGAATGGCTCCATTATGGGATGTGATGCTGGCTGAAGACTTTATCCTTTATGCTCTTTATACATCAATGACCTGATTAGGTTGGCAATCTCAAAAATTACCTGCACTCACATTTGTCATGGTGCAGGGTTTGATAACCATTATTTTAAAATTTTATTATTGTTACTGTTGGCAGCGAAGAACTGAAGAATGAAAGGGATAAAATAGAAATGATTTAAGAGGCAAGGGGAAAACCTACTTTTTTAATGCGTGAATGTACGGTGGCTCTAAGCTGTCTAGTAATTGTCTCTTGGTGCTGAAAGGTGGTTGTTTTGCAGATGTCACACCTGGGTATTGGCACATGGGCTCAGAATATGAAGTTAGGTCAACTTCACATCGTTGGTGGCTCTTCTCCAGCTCGGATGCCAGACTTGGGCTTTATGGTGCTTAGCTCACCTGGGAAGCAGAGGGAGGTCATTGCTAATAATATTGCATCCAGGCTCCCAACAGGCAGAATGAGCTCAGGCCTGTTGCAATAGCCTTTTCTACGATCTCTTTGCCTGTCTTCTCTTCCCTTTTGACTGAGCAATGCTGGCTATGCCATACTCCCTGTTTTTTTTTTTTTTTTAATATTTATCTATTTTTGGCTGGATTATTTTGGCTTAGTTGCAGCCTGAGGGCTTCTCTCTAATTGTGGGCACAGACTCAGTAGTTGCGGTGTGCAGACTTAGTTGCCCTGCAGCATGTGGGATCTTAGTTCTCTGACCAGGTATTTAACCTGAGTCCCCTGCGTTGCAAGGTGGATTCTTAACCACTGGACCACCAGGGAAGTCTTCCTGCCTGTTTAAAGCCATTAATAGCTTCCCCTTCAGCCAGGATGAGACCCAACTTTTCAGGTTGGCAAAGAGCCCCCTTCTGATCTCTTACTTACCACCTTCTATCGTCATAACCTGTTCTCTTTCTTTATGTTCTTGTTTTTGGTTTTTGGGTTTTTTGGCTATACCGTTGGGCATGTGGGATCTTAACCTAACCAGGGATTGAACCCACACCCCCTGAAGTGAAAGTGCAGAGTCTTATCCACAGGACTGCCAGACAAGTCTCTCTTTTCTTGTTTTTAAACACTTTGAGGTCCATGATGTTGGGCACCAAAGGAGCACTTGGTGAATGAATCAGGGAGTTAGTGGTGGGAGCATGAGAAATGGAGAGATTGGGTGGAATTTGCCTTTTCCAATGTATTTCTAGGCTGAGTGCTGTCTCCTCTTGGGCAACCTCAGCCAACCTCAGCTAGAACTCTGTTCTGACTGCTTTTGAAGATCTCTTTCAAAAGGAAAGAGAGACTCTGGTTGAGTGACCAAAAAGCCTTCTATTAGGGGTATTGATCAGGGGATCTGGGTGCCTCTCACTCCCAAACCAACATTCTGGATATTGTCCTTAACATCCCTTGGCAGAACTTTAGTCTGAGACCTCAGTTGACCCATGATTTCCCTGGAAATCTCTACTTGCTATCTGAACACCCGTGAATCCTGAGTTGATACATGAAGAGAACTTGGGATTTACATATTTGGGCTCAGTTGCAAGTGCTAGAATTCCCACCTAAAATGGCTGCTACAGTAGGATTTTGTGATCTCATGTGACAAGAAACTTGCAGGTAGGTGTTTCCGTGGTTGGTTAATCTAGCAGCACAGTTGTGTCACCCCAGTGTGCATTCTATCTTTCCACTCTATCATGTCCAGTTTGTTGGCTGTCATCCTCCAGCTTGTTTTCTCATGGCTGCAAGATGGCTGCAGACATCACAAACTTACCTAGCTGTGTACAAAGACTGGAAGGGAAGGGGGCTTCTCCTCATGTATCTTTTTTCTTTTTTTTTTTTACCGGAAAAGAAGACCTTTCCAACTGGAAAGACGACTTTCCCTTCAAGTCTTCCTATTAGATAGCATCAATAAGCAGTGGGTTCCATGCCTTTGCTCAAGAATTAGCACAGTCTGAGAAAGTGAATATTTGCTGTTATTTTCAGGCTTTGTACTGGGAGAAGGTCTTTGCTATCAAGGAAGAAGTGTGGTCAACTAGCCGTGTTTGGAGCACTCTTTAAAGTGGGACCTGTCAAGGATTGTGGCTTAATTTCTGCTTTGACTCCACTGGATGGCTTCCTCTTGATTCCTGGGGTGTTTATCAGGTGGGCTTTGACTGATGCCCTTAGGTACTGCATGAATGAAGTCCAAACAAAAAGGGCTCCTAGGAGCACTTGAAAAAGCTCAAGGCAGGGACCGGAACCAAGAGTGTCTGGATGCAGTATCCCTAGCAACCTGTCTCCTTGTCTTTCCTCTGGCATCATCTCCAGCAGGCTGTCCCTCCTGGTGGCAAGTTGACCACCAGCAGCTCCCAGCATCCATCCTGCTGGCTTGGCCTCTTCAGGGAGAACATGCTCTGTCCCATGGTGTCTAGCACAAGTCTTGGGGCTGCTCATCACTGGCTCTGCTTGGAGTAATGTGGATCTCGTACTCACCCTGAACCAATCTTTGCAGCCAGTTGTAAAAGTAGGGGATGGCTGGACCCACCCGAATGACTTGGACTTCGAGTATGAGAGAGGGTTCTTGGGGCGAAACTGGAGGGTAGAAACAAGAAGTGGCTAGGAAGTCCTGCTGGACCCTCCTGCTGGGCTGGAGCAGCCCCAGTGGAATGCGTGGACATACACCCTCAGAAATTACTGTGTGGGTCTCAAATGGCCATCTCCATGGTTTAAGGACATGGAATTGATTTGGTTGAAGCATTGGACTGATCAAGTGCTGATGTTTTAAATTGAAGGACAAGCACAGGCTGTGGTTATCACTTTTGGTTTTGAGAGAATCAGTTCTGCATTCTCTTTAGAAGAGATTTATAAAGTTACAAGAGGAAAAAAAAGCCCTTACATAACCAGAGTTACGTAATTATCAAACATTCTGCCGTCCTCTTCTTTTTCTTCACTTTCCATTTTTGACCTCCCTGGGGATGTTAGAAGGACAAGGACTGCTGCTTTGGCATGACAATTTATGCTTATCTAATACCCTTCTAAAATCCATTCCATAATCTAAATAAATAATTGCTTCTTTTTATACTTTTTTTTTTGTTGAATTGTGAGATCAAATGAGGTGTGAAATACAAGCTCATGGACCGTGTTTGCCGGGCTAACAAAGTGAATCTATGAATATATCCCTAAACGAAACATCCCACTGAAAGCTGTAATCTCTGAATTGTGACAACCTTGGGCGGAATAGGGTTTTTAACAGAATATAATGCACACACTGCCTGAAGTTCTGTGATAAGAATTAAAAATGTGTCATATAGGAAGATTCGATGGGCTCGGTAAGGAAGGCAGTAAAGGTCTTAATTTAAAATATTTTAATGAACACTCATTGTGAGGAAATGTGAGTGATAAAGATGAAAACCACAAGATAAACAGTTGCATTGCCCAAAGAGGAGAAAAGAGGTTAGAAAAATAAGCAAATTTGGAAGTGTTCAGAACAGATAAAGCAAAACCAAGGGAAAGGAAAGCTGAATGAAATGGACGCTTGGTATGGAGACCATGTGCAACCAGCTACGTTGAGGTGAGATTGTCCCTTCAATGGTTTCCATCGGACTGTTGAGACCCAAACATTGGAGAAAACAGGCTGCCACTTTTTGTATGGTCAGAAACCACGTTGCAGAACTCATCCTTCTCTGAAAGTTGGGACAGAGACAAGTTCTTGGGAGTGCACCATGGAAACAGGAGTCTCCGTAGGAAAGAAAAGCCAAACCCTAAAATAGATTTCTTGAAAGAAATAGACACACCTCACATGACTATAACCCAGTTGAAAGAGACATCGACCTCAAAGGTAAATGTTTACCATGAAGTGTTACCATGTTTGAACATCTGGATCCGGTATTTCAAGAGTTTTTCTTGACCTGCTCTAATCCAGAAATGACCATAACCAGTTGAGCAGAAGAAGGGATTACCCTTTTTACTAACTCAGCTAACTCATTGCTTGTTGTGAAATTGAGCAGTGGAAACCTTAAGAAACAGACAGAGGTAAGAGAGGAAAAGTCATCTCTAATTTATGTGATCTCTGATCACATAAATATCATGTGTCACTTTATGGCTCCATGGAACATGAACCAGGCTAAATCTTTTATTGTGCTTAAAGTGCCTTATTCAAGTTGGAGAAGAAGAAGGAGGAGGAGGAGGAGAAAGAGAGAAGGAGGGGGAGGGGGGAATAGGAAGGAGAGGAAGAGGAAGAATGAAGAGGAGGAGGAAGAAGGGGAGGGGGAGGAGGGAGAAAGACAGTACAGTGATGGTCACAGTTGCCTCTGTTTCTGAGTAGATTTTCCCACCAGATTTATTTCATGTTGGTTACTTTCCTTCTGTAAAGTATTTTACTGAAACGTAAATGATAGAACACATAGAATGTTTTAAGTGTCTCTGAGGATACTTTTGTGTAGTTTTGTTGTCTGTTCCTTATTCATTTGAAAAATTTCTTGAAAAACTGTATCATTCTCATTCAGTTCCTGGCACCATTGTAAGTCTTTGAGGGAACACACATGTTTAAAAATCAGAAATATTAGAGTCTCGGGAGGCTAAAAACTATTGTCATTTCCAATCAATAGATGTGTAAATTGAGGTATAGTTTAAATGGTTTCCCCAGGTCTAAGAACCAGTAAGTAGCCAGTGGAGTTTGCCCTGTGGGTCCCCACTCCTGTCCACGACCCTGGGCTCTGCACAAGGCCTGGGGATGCACCCATGCCATGCACACTCTGAGCATCCTCCTTCCTTCCCCTGCTTTCAGCTCTCTTGTCCCAAATGGACTGAAAACTCAGTAGAAAGCAGCACCCACAGCACTAGCAAGCCATCTACAACGTGGAAATATGCACCATAGTGCATTGAAGGGTGGTCCCTCAATAGATGTTTCTATATCTGAACGCCCGGAGCTTGTGAACTTGACCTTATTTGGAAAAAGGGTCTTTACAGAGGTAATTAAGGAATCTTGAGATGAGACTGTCATCCTGGAGTATCTGGGCAGGTCCTCAATCCAATGATGTGTCCTTCTAAGATTGACACACGGAGGAAAAGCCCATGTGAAGATGGAGGCAGACATGAGAGGGATGCGGCCTCAAGTCAAGGAAGCCTGGGGCCACCGGGGGCTGGGAAAAGCAATGAATGGGTCCTCCCCCAGAGACCCTGATGACACCTTGGTTTTGGAGTTCTATCTTATAGAACTGTGATAGTTCTGTTGCTTTAGGTCATTACATTTGTGGTAATTTGTTGAAGCAGCCCTGGGAAACAAATACAAGGGGCGTAATGACTACTTGGTGAATGAATCAGTCAAGGCACTTCAGTCCTGGATGTGTATCCGAATAGCCCGGGAGTCTCGAAAAACCTGTGTTCCTTAAACCTCAGCCCTAACTGATTCACAGGCATTATTATTAAAAACAAAAAACCTCCCCTGATGATTCTTTATTTTTATTTAAAAACATTTATTAATTTGTTTGGCTGTATCGGGTCTCAGTTGGGTCATGTGGATCTTTTGTTGTGGTGCAGAGATTCTCTAGTTGTGGTGTGTGGGCTTAGTTGCCCCACTGCATGTGGGATCTTAGTTCCAGGACCTGGGATTGAAGCCATGTCCCCTGCCTTGCAAGGTGGATTTTTATCCACTGGATCAGCAGGGAAGTCCCTCCACAGGTTATTTTAATGTGTCACCAGGGATACAGGAAAAAATAAAATATTAATGAATTTAAGCACCAACAAAAGATAGAGGTACCTTGTTTTTAGGATTGCAAAATAATGGAACTTAGATACAGAATTCTTGGATTTGTTACTGCACACCTGGTGACCTCTAAGTACCAGCTGTCAAAATAGTTCAAAACCAAGATTTGATGTATAAAAATGCATTATGTTGTTTGTTATCCTCTCTAGAAAGTGGCAACAGAATTCACCTATAGGAAATGGAGAACCCCTCCCCTCCCCCTAAAAGGGATCAGACGAGTGAAAGAAAAGGAAAAAAACTGTTCTAAAAATATTTCACCTCTTCTGCTAACCAGTGGGAAACTCTTTGTTCACTTGTGCTGCTGGCCAGTTTCAGCCTAAGTGTAATAGAAAGCCTCTTACTTCAAAAGTAATAGATGTTTGGTTGTAGAAAATACAACTTATTAAAACAGAGAAGATAAAAGTCATCTCTGAACCAGTGTATGATTCATAGGTAACCACTGTTAATATTTTGATGAGTCTACTTGTATGTACTCATATGGGTTTATGGGTGTATGAGTGTACAAAAATATATGACTTTTGTCAGTTTTCGAATTTCTTTACCTTTTAAAGCTGTTGTTTTCTGTAATGTTGTAGAATAAATACATGGCAACATCTTTTCATGTCATTTGATATTTAACCATAAAAATAAATATCACCCCCTGATAGCTCAGTTGGTAAAGAATCCACATGCAATGCAGGAGACCCCTGTTCGATTCCTGGGTTGGGAAGATCCGCTGGCGAAGGGATGTGCTACTCACTCCAGTATTCCTGGGCTTCCCTGGTGGCTCAGCTGGTGAAGAACCTGCCTGCAATGTGGGAGACCTGGGTTTGATCCCTGGGTTGGGAAGATCCCCTGGAGGAGGGAAAGGCTACCCACTCCACTATTCTGGCGTGAAGAATTTCATGGACTGTATAGTCCAGGGGGTCGCAAAGAGTTGGACACGACTGAGCGACTTTCACTTTCACTTGAAAAACTGGTAAAAGTGGTGGGTTCTCGTGCCCACCCCCCAGCCAATACAAATATGCATATATAAACATTTTTTTCCTAACAATTTTAAGATTAATGGGGCCTTTCAATGAACTATAATTTTCAAAAAATATTTTTATTTATTTAATTTGGCTGCCCTGGGTATTAGTTGTGGCATGCTAGACCTTCAGTCTTTAGTTGAGGCACATGAACTCTTAGTTGCAGCATGTGGAATCTAGTTCCCTGACCAGAGATTGAACCCAGGCCCCCTGCATTGGGAGCATGGAGTGTTAGACACTGGACCACTAGGGGAGTCCCAGAACCTGTAATTTTTAATGTAACATCTAAAAGCAGTATGGTATTCTATTCATATTATAGAAGTGTATTCTATTCATTTACCATGTTTCTTTTTTTTCCTCTTTAAGGTATTGCTGCTGGCCATTTTTGTTTTATTTTTCCCCCTTTTAAAAATTCATTTTTTAAAAACACGAAGTTGTATATTCCTGTAGGTAAGACTTCGGGGGAGAAAGCTAGAAGTGAATGGGTAGGTTCAAAAGACATGACAGTGTTTCAAGTTTTTGAAGCTTTTGTGAAATTTTTCTGCCTGATCTATGTAAGAACGCCCAGCCGTCAATTCTTTTGCCAATGCTGGGCATTGCCTTAAAAAGAGAATTTGATAGTTGAAATATGGCTGTCTTCTTGTAGGCTTAATTTGCATTGACTGTTTCTGGTGAAATTTAACAGTTTTTCTCATGTTTAACTGCAAATGTTTTCCCCCACTTGTTGTCTTTAGTTTTTTTGTTTTAGTTATTATGTTATGACTTTAGTAGCAATGTTGTTGGGTTTTGTGTTGTCCAATCTAGTCACCATTTTCTATCAAGTCAAGTGCTCCCACTGGAGGGATGGTGTGGGGGTGAGCAGAACACATAAAAGGCTTTGTCAAAACCCACCCATCAGCCTGGCTTCTGAGAGGTGTCAGAGAGAACCAGAAGCAACTTTCCTCTGGTTAAAGAAAGCTACTGGTTAAAGAAAGAGACTAGTTAAGGTGGTGGAGAAAGACTTCATTCAGAAACCTTTTCAGCAAGGAAAGAGAGACCCTCAGGGTGGAACTGGGCTCCGTTCCCAATGCTGTAAAGACAGCTGGAGATTTACAGCCAAGAAACAGAGTGGGCGTGGGGTCGGTAGATGGCAAACTGCTAGGAGACATTGAGAGTAAGGGATTCTTACGAGACTGACCAAGCCAGGTTCTTGCTGAGGGCAGACCAGAGCGATCAAATGTCTAGCGTGGGCATGAGGAATTTAATTGGAGATGGAGGGTGATCAGGTATCAAGGATGGGGTGGGATATTTCTAAACTGACTTAGGATTCTTGCTATAATTGGGCTACATGGGTGTGGCAAGGATAAGTCCATGGTCCAGAGGAGGGAGGGCTCAGAAATCTTGACTTAGGTTTAGTTAGGGAGAGTCTTTGTCAGTGATAGCAAGAAGCAGTGCCCCCTGCTGGCCTGGCAAAGACAGGTAGCATGAGTGGTAATTAAACCTTGGTTCTCTTAAGCCATACCTGAATTCAATCCCTGGGTTGGGAAGATCTCCAGGAGAAGGATATGGCAATCCATTCCAGTATTCTTGCCTGGAAAATCCCATGGACGGAGGAGCCTGGTAAGATACAGTCCATGGGGTTGCAAAGAGTCGGAAACGACTGAGCAACTTCACTTTCTCTTAAGCCATAGAGGTTTTGTTTTTTTTTTAATTGAAGTAGAGTTGAATTGCAATATTGTATTAGTGTCAGATGTATAGCAAAGTGATTCATATATGTGTATGTGTATATATATAAAGATTGTTTACTATTATATGTTATTACAAAATATTGAACATAGTTCACCCTGCTATACAGTAAATCCTTATTGCTTTTCTATTTTATGGATAGCAGTTTGTATTTGTTAATTTCAAACTCCTAATTCATCCCTCTCTGCCCACATTTCCCCTTCGGTCACTATAAGTTTGTTTTCTATGTCTGTGCATCTGTTTTGTGAATAAGTTCATCCCTGTCATATTTTAGATGCCATATAGGAGCTATATCGTATGCCATTTGGCTTTCTCTGTCTCACTGCACTTAGCATGATAAGATGCATTCTTGTTGACTAAGGTCTGCCATGTACATCAGGGTTTACTCTTCCTATTGCACAGGGATGTCCCACGTGGCATTAGTGGTAGAGAACCCGCCGGCCAGTACAGGAGACTTAGGAGACGCGGGTTCAGTCCCCGGGTCAGGAAGATCCCCTGGAGGAGGGCACAGCAACCCACTCCAGGATTCTTGCCTGGAGAATCCCATGGACAGAGGAGCCTGGCGGGCTACAGTCCATAGCATCACAAAGATTCAGACACCACTGAAGAGACAGCCTGCACTTTGTATTGTACATTCTCTGGATTTGGATAAATGAACAATGACAAGCATCCATCATTCTTGTATCATACAGAATAGTTTCATTACCATAAAACTCCTTTGTGCTCTACCTTTTCATCCCTCCCTTCCTCCCCCCAAAACCCTGATAACCACTGATTTTGCTATTATCCTTCTAGTTTTGCCTTTTCCAGAATGCCATAAAGTTGAATTGCACAGAATGTAGACTTTTCAGGTTGACTTCTTTCACTGAGTAATATGCATTTCAGGTTCCTCCTTGTCTTTTTGTGGCTTGCTAGCTCATTCCTTTTCAGAATTGAATGATATTCTGTTGTCTGGATGAACCACTGTTTATTTATCCATTCACCTACTGAAGGACATCTTGATTGCTTCCAAGTTTTGGCAACTGGGAATAAAGCTTCCATAAACATCTGTGTGTGTATTTTTTTTGTGGGCTTAAGTTTTCAGCTCCTTTGCATAAACACCAAGGAGTGTGATTGCTGGATCTTATGGTAAGAGTACATCTGGTTTTGTATGAAACTGCCAAACTATCTTTGAAAGTGGCCACACCATTTTGCATTGCCACCAGCAATGAATAAGAATTCCTGTTGCTCTGTATCCTCATGGCTATTTGGTTGTCAGTGTTTTGGATTTTACTCTAAGAGGTGTGTAGTGGTTTCTCACTGTTTTAATTTGCAACTCCCTAAGAAGATATGATGTGCAACATCTTTTCATGTGCTTGCTTTCCATTTGTGTCTTTTCTTTGGTGAGGTGTCTGATCAGATCTGTAGCCCATTTTTTAAAAATTGGGCTGTTTTTTCTTCTTGTGTGTTGAGAGTTCTTGGTATAGCTTAGATACCAACTCTTTAACCGTTATGTGCTTTGTAAATATCTTCTCTTTCTCTGAGGCTTGTCTTCATTCTCTTAATCAAATAGTCATTTTCAGTAGTGATACCATGTAGGGAATAAGTTAATAGGTTTCAGAGTGGCTATATTTAGATGACTAAGAAGTTTTCCTAATTCTCAGTATGCTGGCTTGGAATGGAAACATTAAAACATTTTAAAAATTAATTTAAAAAAACCCATTTTTTGTTTGTAAGGCATGTGGGATACTAGTTCCCTGACCAGGGATCAAACTCACATCTCTTGCATTGGAAGTGCAGAGTCTTAACCACTGGACAACTAGGGATGTCCTAGAACAGAAACTTTTATAATTGGGTATTCAGGTGTGGTTGCTGAAAATATGTCTGCTTTACGCCTCTGAGTCTTCCTGCTGACCAGGTGGGCATCACTGACTGAGGAATGTATTCCTGGTGGTATGCCAGCTCATTCCTAGAAATTCCCTGTGGCTGTCTCATGGCCGCTGTGTCTGTGATCTCTCTCCACTAATCCATTCTGTTACCAGCTGCCAGAGTAATCTTAAAATACCGCTTTCATCATGACCTAGTGGCTCCCCATTGCCTGTCTCAGCCGGTCTAAACAACTGGCTTGACTTTTTACGGTCCTTTAGAAGCAGGGCTCTCTCTCCCACAAGGTGCTGGGAACTCTGGTGCCAGAGACAGAGGCTAGGTCTGCAAACTCAGCCAGTAGGTGGTGCTCTGCACAGTTTTAGGACAAGAGTCCAAGTGCAGTAGAACAAAGAAGAGGATTCAGTGGAGGAAAAAGGCCTCTCAGAGGAAGTAGCATTTGAATGGGCCCTTAAAGGATGAGTGGAAATTCAAATGTAAACATGTATGGGAAGGCGGCTATTAAACCTTTCTTTATATAATACTAACACTGTATTGTATTCATTTTTAAGAATGTTTTTGAAAAAAGTTTTGTTGGAGTATAGCTGCTTTACAATGTTCTCTTAGTTTCTACTGTACAGTAAAGTGAATCGGCTACAGGTGTACATACATCCCCTCTTTTTTTGATTTCCTTCCCGTTTAAGTCAGCACAGAGCACTGAACAGAGGTCCCTGCTCTATACAGTCAGTTCTCATTGGGTATTTATTTTATGCATAGTAGCAACAGTATTTATACGTCATTTCCAATCTCCCAATTCATCCCAGCCCCCTCTTTCCCTCTTGGAATCCACATGTCTGTTCTCTGTTTCTCTACTTCTACTCTGCAACTAAGATCATCTATACCGTTTTTCTAGATTCCACAAATATGTGTTAATATATGATATTTGTTTTTCTCTTCTTGACTTACTTCACTCTGTATGACCATCTCTAGATCCATCCAAATCTCTGCAAATGGCACAATTTTGTTCTTTTTTTGGCTGAGTAATATTCCATTGTATATAGGTACCCAGCAATTCCACTCCTGGGCATATACCTGGAGAATACCATAATTCAAAAAGATACATACCCCATTGTTCATTGCAGCATTATTTACAATACATAGGGCATGGAAGCAACCTAGATGTCCATCAACAGAGGAATGGATACATAATGTCCTTTAATGCAAAGTTTTATAGTGGTTGAATTGTCTGAGAATATGAAACATCTATGGAGGATAGACCTGGATGGGGCCACATTGAATAATCCTGGAGAGGTGCCAATTTAGGAGGAGTTCTCAGGGGTATTGCAAGCAAATTCTATTAAATGCAACACTTACTGAGCTCCTGCTGTGTGCTAGGTTCTATGCTGTATATTATCTCCATGAATTATCAGAATATCTCCTTGAAGAGGGTAGCACGACTAATCAACCACACTTCCAGATGGAAAGAGTGAGGCTCAGAGATCTTAAGGGTCCACAGTCACAGAGCTAGGACTAGCGGAGCTGGGATATGAACCCAGGCTTCAAGATCCTAAAACAGTGACTGCCACATAGTAGGCACTCGACAAATATATGTCAGATCATTCTAAGCCCAAGACTCCTTTCCCAGCACCAGAGAAAAAGAGAAGAGGGAGGTGCTGAAGAGAAATTCTCCCAAAGGTCAACACTTGGGTGGGGTTTTGGTGGCCTCCCCAAATCCCTAATGTAAGCGATACTGTTTGAGGCTGCAGGAAGCTCAGCCTTGATTACCGCATTGCCAGCTTCATGCATCATAAGTCCGTTGTGAAACAGAAATCGAGAATAGAATTTCTCTCAGACACTCAAGTATCATTGAGGTTTAGATGTGCCCTTTCTTACTGGGTGCAGATTTTATTTCTGCTGTGGGATTTGACTTCTGTAGTTCCCTGATGCAGGCAGAAATTGAGTCAGAGGAAATGGGAGACTTTCTTTCCAAAGGTCTGCCCACATGGTGATCTGAGATCAGAGCCTTTACACCAAGTTTCTGACAGGCGGTTGATGAAATTAACCGAGGGAGACCTGCAGAGTTCATGCTCTTGGGAATGACTCTTTGTTTGACTTTTCAGGCTGGTATTTGTTAGAAACCCCAGCTGCTCCATTAAATCATTCTTTATGTCTTTATTGTGATGTATTTATTTACTTATTTTGACATATTTATTATGATGACATTATAGATGTCATTGACCAAACTGACCTTTGGAACCAGGAAACCTTCCTCAGATCTGGTGCAAGTCTTTGACAGAAGCAGTCGAATGAACCTTCAAGTGCTCCCCCCACCCCTTCATTGTTTCCTGGAGAAAATACTCTGTGATTCGAGAGTGTTCTTTTAACACTGTCTCAACCAAGCATCAATTCCTTTATACCTACAGAAAAGGTAGTATGCCTGATTTCCTTTCCTTTTCTGTATGAGCAGAAACCTGTGTGTCTTTCTTCCCTCTATTTTTTTGGTCATGAGGCATGTAGACTCTTAGTTCCCTGACCAGGGGTTGTACCCATGTCCCCGGCAGTGGAAGAGTGGCATCTTAACCCCTGGACCACCAGGGAAGTCCTAGAAACCTTTTGAAAGGATGTTTGATTTGGTTTTATCCAGCCCCATAGCCAGTGTCCTCTGTTGCTTTCCATGGGTACAGGTGCAACGTGGCTCCATATTCTGGCATCTGTATCCGAATGTAACTATTTAAGGCCACTTGATACTAAGTGCAGGAGGGACGTGCAGCCTTCCACCCATGAAGACGTTCCTCCATTTTACCCTTTTATTAGTAGACTTTATTTTTTCTTTTCTTTTTTCTTGTCTTTATTTTTGTTAGCTTTTTACTTTACATTCTATGTTTTGGATCAGTTTTAAATTCACAGAAAAATTGAGCTGGTAGTAAAGAAATTTCCCGTAGAAACTCCCCACCCTCTCCACACTCAGTTTCCTCTATTATTAACACCTTGAATTAGTATGTTACATTTGGTATATTTAATGAGCCAATATCGATATGTTATTACTGAGTCGGCCAAAAGGTTATTTCGTGTTTTTCCATAACATCTTAAAGAAAAGTCTGAACCAACTTTTTGACCAACCCAATATTAACAAAGCTCCATACTTAATTCAGATTTTTAAAGGTTTTCACCTAATGTCCTTTCTCTATCCCAGGGTCCCACCAGGACACCACATCACATTTAGTCATCTTGTCTCCTCAGCCATGACAGTTTCTCAGATATTCCTTGTACTTGTGACCTTGACGGTTTCGGGGGAAGTGTTGATCAGGTATTTTGTGGATGTCCCCCTATTGCAATTTGCCTGGTTTCTCCCCTCCTGGTTAGGCTGGGATTATAAGTTTTGGGAGGCAGACTATAGAGGTGAAGTTGCAGTTCCATCACAGTATACCGAGAGTACCTGTGACCAAACCCTCCGTCACGGTTGATATTGACCTTGGTCACCGGTTGCAGCCAGTATTTGCTGGCTTTCTCTGCTGTGAAGCCACGCCATGCCCTTCTGTCTACACCATCCTCTTTGGAAGAAGTTACAGTGCAGCCCACACTTAAGGGTAGGAGTCATGGTCCCCTGTCGTGTGGGGGACCGTCTGCGAAATGTATTTGGAGTTCTTCTTGCTGCTATACTTTTATACTTCTGACACTAATCGCACTTAATCCATGGGCTTCAGGACTATAGGACCTGTGTGTCTGTTCACGTGGCGTCACTGTTGCCCAGAGCCATGCCTGGTGCATAGCAGGTGCTACTGCATGAGGAAGGAAGGATGATCTAGTTAAGAACACCTCACCTCCTGGACTTCCTGCCACCCCTTAACAGAGAGGGACCGTAGCTGTCCAGAGAGCAAGGAAGCTGACTGCTCTCTGCTCTCTGGGTGGACAAGTTGTTTTCCTTTACTTTTCTTTCTCTGAGAATAATTTCAAACCTATTTGACAATATAGAGACTATTGTAACAAATACCCCCCTATCTACTGCATAGCTTTGTCACGCTTTGATATTTCCCCAAATTTGCTGGAGAGCTTAAAAAAACAAAAGCAAAGGGACTCCATGGCGGTTCAGTAGCTAGGGCTCTGTGTTCTCCCCGTCCGGGGTGTGGGTTGGATCCCTGATTGGGGAACTAAGATCTCTCAGAGGCACGGTACAGTCAAAAAACAAAACAAAAAGCAAATAAGCAAAAACAAATGACCAAACTATCCCTATTGTATTCCTCTTCTTTCCTCCTTAGATTTAACCACTATTTTGAATTACATGCTTATCCTTCTTATGAGTGTTCACTTAATTTTATTTTGTAGATACTGCTATGGTTCAAATGTTTGTCTCCCCCACATCCCCCACACACCCTGCTTCTGCAATTTATTTGCTGGAATCCTAATCTCCAAGGTGATGGTATTAGAAGGAGAAGCCTTTGGGAGATCCTTATCAGATCAGATAAGGATGGAGCTTCCATGATGATATTAGTGCCCTTATAAAAAAGACTCTAAGGACTTTTCCAATGGCCCAGTGGTTAAGAGGACTTCCCAGGTGGCGCTAGTGGTAAAGAACTCACCTGCCAGTGCAGGAGACGTGGGTTCGATCCCTGGGTTGTGAAAATCCCCTGGAGGAGAGCATGGCAATCCACTTCAGTATTCTTGCCTGGAGAATCCCAAGGACAGAGGAACCTGGAGGGCTGCAGTCCACAGGGTCACAAAGAGTTGGACATGACTGAAGCGACTGAACATAACATGCACACTGCTGGTTAAGAACCCACCTGCCAGTGTGGAGGACCCGCTTTGGGTCCCCGGTCTGGGAAGATCCCACATGGAGCCCTAACCATTGGGCAGCCATGGAATTTCTGGCACATTGATCTTTGACTTCCAGTCTCCAGAACTGAGAGAAATAATTTCTGTTGCTTATAAGCCTCCCAGTAGGTGGCATTTTTGCTCGAGTAGCCTAAATGGACTGAGACAGGTACAGTTCCCTAGAACTGTGTTTGTCATGTTTTAAAACTGTTTTAAAACATGACATCATGCTATCAGGATCAAGGCAACTTGCCTCTTTCCTCAGTGCAACATTTCCTAAATTAAATTTTTGCTCTTGTAGATTTTAATGCCCATTCTTGTACATGCAATATTAATGGTTTGCACCAGGTCCTCTGGGATAGTGGTTTTAAACTGAGGGTTGTGACTGTTAATGAGTAGTGACAAGTATATTAAAAAAAAGAGAAATTGAATAGATTAGCACAGAATAGAAAATATAGAAAAATAGAAAATAGAAAATATGAGAGTTCAAAGCATTTAATACAGAAAAATATTATACAAAAAATATTATACAGAAATATTAATACAGAAAAATATTATAAAAGTAATAAATAATAAAAATACTATTTCGTGTAACTTTAGTGTCCTTCGTGTATGATTTTTCTGAGTTGTAATTCAAAATTTATTCCTTGCTGGGGACCAGATTTTAAAAATGGGATGCCCAATCTCCAGAGTCTGTCCTAGCAATGGGGTTGCAGCCTCCTTGGGTGTAAATATCTTCAGCTTTCTTCATGTCACCAAATGGCTCTCCAGAGTGGTTGTACCAATTAGCAAGTTGTGTCTGAGTTTAGAAATTGCTTAACTTTTGGAAATGAGAGGAGTTTTTCAGAAACTTGTCCCTATCTGTCTTATTTTGGGTTGATGCTCTTCTGGCTTAATTTTATGGATCTGCTGTTGGTGTTTGGTTTGGGAAACACTCATCTTAAAGTCTTGATATTTAATTTCTCTGCTGTCAAGAGGCAAGATGAAGTTATTCCTCTTTTTCAAAGAATGATTTAAGTAGGAAATAATGAATGCAAAATGCTGTAGTTAAACATCAGCCGATAAGCTGATGGATCGGTTGTCACTTGTATCTTGCTATAAAGGGAAAGAAAATGATATTTAATGATTTTCAAAAAATAAAAACAGCAGTGATGAATCCGATACACTTTGATGCTGAGTGCACTAGGGTGCACTGTTATTTTCCAAGGCCCCTTGTATCTTCCCTTTGATTAGACAGTTGCAAAGCAGTGTCTTTCTTTTCAAGAGTCCCACCTATGCAGTCCCCTCAACTGCATAGACATATAAACTATTGGTACTTAGCATGGGGTCCGTTGGAATCTCCTAAATACAGGTGGCAAATTGGTAAACCTTGACCCTATTTTGTGTGGCCTGCTGAATGTTTTCTTTTTCCCTTCAGTTTGGGCCAACATTAAAAAGAAATGCGGAGATATGGCTGCACACACATTTCTGCTTCTCTGGGGAACCTGGAAGTCCTGTTAACAAGAAGTCAGGCTGGTATCGAAAGATCACAGCTGCCCGTGCTGCGCTGGCCGTTCAGCTGGCAGGGGGCTGTGCTCTCCTGTTTGCCACAGTCCCCTCCACGCCCCGCTGTCTCCTCCACACTGCATAAAAGTTCGGAACCCAACTCCAACGCGCGTGTGTATGTTGTGGGGAGTGGGGGGTTCCCTCCACCACTGAGCAGTGTTCCCGCACCAGCTGGGGTTCCTATAATTCAGCTGGATTCGGCCTCTGTCTACCTAGAGTCAGTGTGAGATCCCGCAAGACTGCCCTCTCTTTTCCACTTAGATGCCAATTCCAAGTCCAGGTTGTCACCTATGCTTCTGAGTCACTAGCTATGGATGGAAGGTTCTGATGACTTCCTCCTTGAGTTTGGTTGATTTGCTACAGTAGCTCACAGAACTTAGAGAAACATTTTACTTCTTAGATTACTTGTTGATTATAAAAGCTGTAACTCAGCAATAGCCAAATGAAAGAAACGCATGGAGCAAGGTATGGGGCAAGGGGCAGAGCTTTCATGCTCTTTCTAGGCCACCACTCTCCCCAAATATCCACCAACCCAGAAGACCTCTGAACACTGTCCTTTTGGGTTTTTATGGAAGCTTCATTACATAGGCGTGAAAGGTTACAAATCATTGGCCATCGGCAAGTGATTCATCCTCCAGCTTCTCTCCCTTCCTAGGAGGTCAGGGTCGGGGGGCTGGACTGAAAATTCCAACCCTCCGGTCACATAGTTGGTTGCCCTGGTAACCAACCATCCTCACCATCCTCAAGTGAGTTCCAAAAGTCACCTCACTAACAGAACAAAAGTCACCTTTATTATTCTCATCAGTTAGGAAGTTCCAAAGATTTTAGGAGCTCTGTGCTAGGAACAGAGAAGGAGACCAAATACATCTTTCTTACTATAAATTGCAATATCACCCTGAGGTTAGCTGTTGGCATTTATTGTTAAGCACATGGTGATGTTCTTTGAGGAAATGTTTCTTGATATCGCCACTTATTAGATACATGACTGTAAACAAGTTATTTGAACTTCTGTGCCTCCATTTCCTCAACTTTAGAGAAAATTTTGTATCTACTGGTAGGGCTGTTGTAAGATTAAATTATTTTATCTTTCTAAACCTCTTACAACAGAGTTTGGCACAGAGCAAGTGACCTGTAAGTATTGCGGATTTAATATTATTATATTCACCTCCTTATCAAGACAGACATAGTGATTCCTGTGTGGTTGCTATGAAAAAATAAGATTTCCAGGTTGAAAGAAACAATTTAAAACACCCATTAGAAATAAACCTTTGTACCACTGTGATACACAGAAGAGAGAGATGAAGAAAAGTGTAATGAACCGATAAAAGGGCAGATATTTCAACAGAGTTTCTTTCTAAATGCAAATAAGCTGAATGTTGGTTTTGAGAATCACACTTGCATGTTTCACTGGAGCGGGTCTCACCGGCTGAGGATGTCTTCTGGCCCTTCTGGCCTTGAGATCCCCTGCACACCACCCACCATCCGGTTGTGGCAGAAGCAGCCCCCAGTGTGATCTGGAAAGTATCTCTCAGATCCAGGGAAAAGGGGTTTTTTTAGAGGCAGGTGTAGCCTGGGGTTTGAAAGCAGAGAACTGAGTTCCATCGTGGTTCCTCCATTTCTGATCAGCTGTGTGAATTGAGTCAGATGAGAAACTCTCTGAACCTCTTCTATGAAGTGGGAATTTCCTTGTAGACTCACTGTGGGGATTAAAATAAAGTAAAATAGAAAGAACAGTCTAGCCTTTGTAAATGCTCTCTTAACAGTTTCCTCCTTCTGCAGAAAGCCATCCTAAAGAGGTTGGGATTAACAGACACACATTACTATATATAAAATAGATAACCAACAAGGACCTACTATGTAGCATATGAAACCATGCTCAATATTTTTTAATAACCAATAAGGGAAAAGAATCTGAAAAAGAGTATATGTGTGTGTGTGTGTATTTTATATATATATATATATATATATATATATATATATATCTGTGTGTGTGTATGTAAAACTTTGCTGTACACCGAAAGC
This sequence comes from Odocoileus virginianus, assembly GCF_023699985.2. NCBI lineage: Eukaryota > Metazoa > Chordata > Mammalia > Artiodactyla > Cervidae > Odocoileus > Odocoileus virginianus. Next base: position 47,022,632 of record NC_069685.1, on the reverse strand, counting down.
TAACATAATACTGTAAATCAACTGTACTTCAATTTAAAAAAATCCACTGTGAAATCTTGAATCCAAATGCAGTGTTTTCGAAGATTTTTTTTCCTCTAAAACTGATTTTCTTAACCCCAGATACACAATTAGGCAAATGAAATTGGATTGATCCTTAAAGAGAATTTCAAGGTATGTTCTGTTTTTCTCCCTAGAAACCCATTTGGATTCCACTTTTACTTGTTTCAAAGGCAACAGCAAATAAAGCAGTAGCTTTGCTAGGGGCCTGGATCATGATTTATCGAAAAGCAGAGAAGACCAGAGGTTTAGAAGGTATTTGGGGAGAGAAAATAGCTGTGAAATCTGGTATCTGTGTGCTATTACTGCCTCTGGGAAAACCAAGCTGGTGATGTTTGAAATAGAGAAATAGCAGACAGTTGTTCAAATTTCACGGCAGCCAGCGTGCCTATGATTGGGAATCTGAATGTTACCTATGAACTGGGGGTGGTTCGGGAATTTGCCTGATTTGTCTTCAGGGAAGTAAATACTACAGTCATTGAAACTGACAGTCTTTGGAGTCAGATCTGGGTTCAAATCCAGGCCCTGTCCTTGCCTAGCTCTGTGACCTCAGGCAGGTGACTCGATCTCCCTGTTCCTCAGTTTCTCATCTGTGACAGTGGAAAGAGAACAATGCTTCCTGTGAGGTGTGCTGTGGGGACTAAACGAGATAATTGTCTGAAGTTTTTGTACAGAGGCAGGGACAGAGTAAGCCCTCAATAAATGATCTCCTCAGAAAGATAGAAGTTCTAATTAGGAACAAGGAGCAAATACTCCTGAAGGAGCTTCACCCCACCTGAGCTGAGATCAGAGGAGGGGTGCTTCTCTGCGGCAACTTCTGATCATCGTTCGTAAAATCACAGTCTATTGTGCAAGTAGGGTCGAATTTTGGACACAGACGCAAATCCCGTTCTATGAAATCTCCAGACCCTAAGTTAAGTTTCGACACATACTGAGTGAGTGGGCCAATGCAGATGATCTGGGGGGTCAAAGCTGGCCCCTGCTCTGCAGCTGCCAAATCTCAGTCACTGAGAGATCTTTCTGAGTTGTGAGAAGTAGCCCGAGGGATGGGTCGACTGTCCAGTTTCTCCTTACCTGGGGTTACATTCAGATTTTCATTTATAGTTATGATCAGAACCAGGAGTCTCTGAGTGGCATCTCTGGGTGATGCTTCTCAAGGCACTTTTATTATTTTTCTTCTCCGAGGTAGAGAATGGGCTTCTGTTGGGTTTCCTTTACCCCATCCCTAGCAGGAGACCCAGGCTGCGGTGGATATTATCCCTTGCAGTTCTAGAGAAATCCACCAGATACAACTGTGGTGGGAGAGCGGTCTGTTTGTAAGTTCAGGTCTATGGGAAAAACGTTTTTGAGCGTCTGTGGCTGGAAACTTGCCTTATATGATGCAGGGAGGGAGTGTAGCGAATCTGTTTCTCCGTGAACTCCAGCGGAGCCAGAAAACTTCCTGAGGATGGAATGGAGGTGCTGATTTGATCTCCTCTGTGGTTACCTGTTGGTAACCTGCTGGGAAGGACTGACTGGCTTCTGCTTTAGAGGAGTTTCAGAGGGGCTGGGTAACAATCACTGCTGTGGATTTTTTCCCGCTGTTCTGTTTCCTTGGGAACAGTTCTTCCTTAAGATAGAAAGCAGATTTATCTTAAATTGAAATGGAAACATTATAATTAAACATTTACAACCAAAGGAGATTTATAGCTACAGTGGTTACATTTTTCATTGTCAACAGATGCCACTGAAACTAAATAACCCATTGGAACTGTAAGAAAGAAAAATTTTTTTGTTTGTTTTTTCCAAAACGTCTGCTAACAATGGTAGTCTTTATTCTATTTGTTTTCTCTGGTGCCTTAGTGACAATAAAATAGAAGGTAGTCGTGCACCGTGAAATTGAGCTGAATTGGGAAGGGCAAGGCTGGTGAAAGTGTATTTTTTCCCTTGGTAATTTATTAAAGTTACTTTCACAGTGACTTGGGAAGGTAACTATGTCGGAAAAGGTCCTTTCTATTTGGGATCTCTGCTGGGTTGAGAAAAGTGTCATTTTTTTCCCACTTTTAGTCTTCTCCCCCTTTTTTCTTTTAAAGATAAGAGTAGGTCATTGATTGACCTTATTTTCGTACAAAAGACTTGGGGTCTGTAATAGGACAAAACACTCCTAATTACCAGAATGACATCTCTCTTTTATACAGGCATCTGTGGTTTGCATGGAACATTCTTCTTTATTTCACTCTGTGTAGTGTGAAAAGTAATGCAAGGTTATTGTCAGAAAACAGAAAAACAGAAAGCATAAAGAATCACTGTTACCATTTTTTCCTAGCTCTACTTAATGTGCTTATTCTCCAAATTTATTATATTCTGTAAAACAGTTTTCTCTCCTGCATTTCTTGACTTAGTATTTCATCACAGGCATTTACAAATACAATTATAAACTTTTTTTGTAAGCCTTTCAATAGCTTCTCATTGTTTCTTCAGACAAGTATTGTATCATTTACTTAATTTCTCGAATGGGGCCAGTTAGATTGTTTCTAAATAGTTTTCTCATCTAAATAACGCTTTGTTTTTTAGCTTATTTTCTTAGGTTCATTTGCAGAAGTGATGGTACAGGATATTGATATTTTAAAGGCTTATTCAATGCTTTGGAAAATTGCTTCTCTGAAAGTATTAGCTAATACTTGTGATGGTCAGTTTTATGCATTAACTCGGCTAGCCTATAGCTCCTGGTTGTTCAATCAATCACTAATCTAGGTATTGCTATGAGGTATTTTGTTGATGTGTTTGACCTTCATCATCAGTTGACTTTAAGTAAAGGAGATGACCCTGGTTAATCTGATGGGCCTGGTCTAATCAGTCGAAAAACTGGGATAACTTTGGCCTTTGTTAGTATTTTATTTAGTAATGTTTGCTCCACATAAATATTTTTTGTTGGTATGCAAATGCTTTTATCTTATTTTTGTTCTGTAAGAATTATTTACTTGGCAGTAGAAATCTAAGTAGGCAGTTATTTTCTTTCAGCACTTTGATTATATCCTTATATTGTCTTCTGGCTTACATAGTTTGTATTGAGAAGTTACTGTCAGTCTAACTATTTTTATTTTCAAGGTAATCTTTCCTTTTTCTGTAGCTGCTTTCTGAAAAATAAATTCTTGAAGTACAATTTGGATACAATAAAGCACACCCACTTTAAATGTACATTTTGATGAGTTTTGACAAATTTATTCACCTGACTAATAAGTACCACTAGCAAGATGTATAGCGTTACCATGACAATGAAAGTTTTCTCTATTCCCTGCCCCTATTCCTAGGCAACCACTGACCTGGTTACCATCTCTATAGCTTAGACTGGCCTCTTCTACAGTTTAATATAGACGGAAAGATGTGTCTGGCATCTTTTGCTTAGCATCATGTTTTGAGATTTATTCATGATGTTACATGTATTAATACGCCATTCCTTCTCCTCCCCCTGGTAGAGATAGAATTTATTATCTATTTGCCTGTTCATGGACATTTAGGTTGTTTCTAGTTTCATGCTGTTATGAATAGAGCTCTCATAAACATCTGTATACAAATCTTTGTGTGGAAAAATGTTCACATTTCACATGGTTAATACTCAGGATCACTGGATCATATGGTAGGTGTATGTTTAATTTCATAAGGAACTGCCAGACTGTTTTCAGAGTGACTGTGTCATTTTATACTTCCAGGAGAAGTATGGGAGAGTTTTAGTTGCTCCCGCTCCTTGTCAACATTTGGCACTATCAGTCTTTAATTTTAGCCATTCTAGTTAGTATATATAAGGGTATCTCACTGTGGTTTTATTTACATCTCCCTAGTAACTCCTTGAAAGGAAAGTTATGACCAACCTAGGTAGCATATTAAAAAGCAGAGACATTACTTTGCCAACAAAGGTCCGTCTAGTCAAGGCTATGGTTTTTCCAGTGGTCATGTATGGATGTGAGAGTTGGACTGTGAAGAAAGCTGAGTGCAGAAAAATTGATGCTTTTGGACTGTGGTGTTGGAGGAGACTCTTGAGAGTCCCCTGGACTGCAAGGAGATCCAACCAGTCCATCCTAAAGGAGGTCAGTCCTGGGTGTTTATTGGAAGGACTGATGCTGAAGCTGAAACTCCAATACTTTGGCCACCTCATGCGAAGAGTTGACTGATTGGAAAAGACCCTGATGCTGGGAGGGATTGGGGCAGGAGGAGAAGGGGACGACAGAGGATGAGATGGCTGGATGGCATCACCGACTCAATGGGCCTGAGTTTTAGTAAACTCCGGGAGTTGGTGATGGACAGGGAGGCCTGGCGTGCTGCGATTCATGGGGTCACAAAGAGTCGGACACGACTGAGCAATTGAACTGAACTGAACTGAATTGAATAACTATATATTTTGAAAATCTTTTCCTGTGCTTGTTTAGCATTCATTTATCATCTCTGTTGAAATGCTTATCAAAATCCTTTATCCATTAGAAAAACATCAGGTTAACTCTTTTCTAATTATTAAGTTGTTAGAGCTGTTTTTATATTCTGGATACTAGGGTTTTATTAGATGCACATTGGCAAAAATTTCTCCTGGCTTCTGTTCTGATTTCTCGTTTTATTTTCTTACCAATGCCTTTTGAAGAACAAAAGTTTTAAAGTTGTCATGAAGTCCAATTTATCAATCTTTAATTTTATGGTTCATGGTCTTTTTGTCCTATCAATTTTACCCTAAAGTCGTAAGGATTTTGTACATTATTTCCTGGTAGGAGTTTTATAGGTTTAGGTCTACAATTCATCAGAGCAGGAGGTAAAAGCCCTGGTTCTCTTGTTTTCCCTTTTATTTCTCTCTTCTTCTGTTTGTCTCTCTTTCTCTCTGGATTTACTTCCCTCTTCCTCTCCAACTATCCCTTTCTCCGCTATGTTTTTGCCAATTCTCCCCCCAGCACATTTACTGAAAAAAATTCTTTCCCCATTGAAGTACCTTGCTACTTTTACTGAAAATTCATTTACTCTATATATTTGCAAGTCTGTGTCTGGACTGCCTATTCTGTTCCTTGCAGCTATATGTCTCCTTGCCCACATTATCTTGATTATTTTGAAACTAGGTAGTATAAACTCTTTTAACTTTCATTTTCTGCTTCAAAATTGTCCTGCTAATCTAAGTCTTTTGAATTTGACTATAGGTTTCTTTGAGATTGCAGTTTAGTGTGTAGATTCCCTAGGCCTCCACCCTTCTGTGATCTCTGGGCTCTAGTGTTTGCCCCAGCCCCGTGAGGCTGTCAAAACTCTCAGCCCCTCAGCTATCTCCTCTGATACTGACAAATGCCCACAGGGGGAATGACACCTCCAGTCCTAGGCTCATCTTCCTGGCCCTCTGCTCTCTCCTGGATTCTGGTGTAGTAATTCTTCATATTTTTGTTTGTTTCTCTGGTGCCTTCATTAAGTCATCCTTATATTAATATATATTTTTGCCTGTTGTATTTTATTTTTACTATAAGTATAGTTGCTTTACAGTGTTGTGTTCATTTATACTGTACAGCAAAGTGAATCAGCTATCAGTCAGTTCAGTCCAGTCACTCAGTTGTGTCCAACTCTTGGCGACTGCATGGACTATAGCACGCCAGGCTTCCCTGTCCATCACCAACTCCCAGAACTTACTCAAACTCATGTCTGTTGAGTCCATTCAGTCAGTGATGCCATCCAACCGTCTCATCTTCTGTCATCTCCTTCTCCTCCTACCTTCAATCTTTCCCAGCATCAGGGTCTTTTCTAAGGAGTCAGTTCTTCATCAGATGGTCAAAGTGTTGGAGTTTCAGCTTCAGCATAAGTCCTTCCAAAGAATATTCAGGACTGATTTCCTTCAGGATTGACTGGTTTGAACTCCTCGAAGTCCAAGGGACTCTCAAGAGTCTTCTCCAACACCACAGTTCAAGAGTGTCAGTTCTTTGGTACTCAGTTTTCTTTATAATCCAACTCTCACATCCATACATGACTACTGAAAAGACCATAGTTTTGACTAGACCGGTCTTTGTTGGCAAAGTAATGTCTCTGCTTTTTAATATGCTGTCTAGGTTGGTCATAGCTTAGGTACCATCAGCTGTGTTACACATAATCAGCTATAGGTACACATAATCCCCTGTTTTTTGGATTCTCTACCTGTTTAGGTAGAGCTGAGTAGAGTTCCCTATACTATGTAGTACGTTCACATTAGTTAAGTACTTTATACATCGTATTAATAATGTATATGAAGTCATTGTTATATTTTGAGCAACTTTGATTGTGTCCTCAGCTGGAGAGCTGGTTAGGATTATCCAGGCAACCATTACTGAGAGCAGCAGCTTCCCTGGTGTCTCAGACAGTAAAGAATCCTCCTGCCTTGCATGAGACCTGGATTTGATCCCTGAGTCAGGAGTTCCTCTGGAGAAGAGAATGGCTCTCCACTCCAGTATTATTGCCTGGAGAATTCCATGGACAGAGGAGCCTGGTGGGCTACAGTCTATGGGTTTGCAAAGAGTCAGACACAACTGAGTGACCACACACATATATTATTGAAAGCAGGGGTCTTCTGGCATGATTCTATTGTAAAAATTAAGATATAATTGACATGTAACATTATATGAGTTTAAAGTATATAGCCTAGTGATTTGACATTTGTATTATTGCAGTTGATCATCATCATAATCTAGTTAACATCTGTCACCAACACAGTTACAAACTTTTTTTCTTGTGATGAGGATTATTAAGATCTACTTTCTTACCAACCTTCAGATATACAATGCAATATTATTAACAATAGTCTCTGTGTTGTATATTATATACCTATGACTTATGCATTTTATAACTGCAAGTTTATATCTTTTTATCCCGTTCATTCATTTTGCCTACCCCACCCCTACCTCTGACAACTGCTAATCTGTTCTCTGTGCATGATGAGCTTGTTTTTGTTGTTTGTTTTTTAGATTCCAAATATAAGTGATATCATAAGTATATGTCTTTGTCTGATTCATTTGACATAACATGATGCCCTCAAGATCCATCTGTGTTGTTGCAACTGGCAAGATTTTCTCCTTTTTTTATGGCTGAATCATATTCCATTGCATATATATACCACATCTTCTTTATCCACTTATCCATCAATAGGTACTTAGGTTGCTTCCATGTCTTGGCTACTGTGAATAACGCTGCAATGTATATGGGATGCATGTATCTTTGACTTGCTTCTGCTACAGAAGAGTCAATAATTGGGATATATTTTGGCTTATTTAACCATTCCCGCAGTGGTGGATGTTTAGTTTGTTTGCAGATCTTCTCTCTTTCCCATGTGGTCTAGTTGCTCAGTCATGTCTGACCTTTGAAACCTCACGAGTTGTAGCCTGCCAGGCGCCTCTGTCCTTGGGATTTCCTAGGCAAGAATACTGGAGTGGGTTGCGATTTGTTTCTCCAAGGGATCTTCCCGTCCCAGGGAGTGAACCTGCGTCTCCTGCATTGCAGGTGGCTTCTTTACTGCTGAGCCACCAGTAATGGTGGGTTAGTTGTATTTGCACACGTCTCATTATGAACATATGTTAAGTGCTTTTCTGGAAAAAGTTCCAGGAGATATAAATGCTAAATCTAGGGGATTGCATGTTTTTAATATTTTGAAGCCAATTATTTTCCCAAATTGCTGTGCTAGTGGGTACTCTCCCAGCAATGAATGAGGGTTCTCATTTCGCTTCTCTCTCCTCAGTGCTTAGTATTATATAGTCTTTTAAATAATGTCAGTTTGATGAGTGACAATATCTTCTTATTGTTATGATTTTCATTTCAGTGACTGCTAGCAAAGTTGAACATCTTTTCATATGTTTATTGGTCATTTACACTTCCATTTCTGGGAAATCTCTTTTCATATCATTTGGCTATGAGTTGATTTTTCTTTACTGATTTATAGGTGCTCATTCTGTAAGTTAGATATTAATTTTTAATTTATGTATCCAATATTGTCTTTAGTTTGTCCTGTCCCTTCACTTTCTATGGAGTCTTCTGTCTTGCATATGTTTAAAATTTTATGGTAGTCAAATTACCAATCTTATGATCTATGACTTGGCATTTTACCCTTACACCAAAATCTTAAAGCTTGTCACCCTTAATTTTCCTAATAATCCTGCTAATTTTTTTCATTTCAACACTTTACATAGATATATAATCCAACATTAAATTGTTGTTGTTGTTGTTTTCAGTCACATATTGTGAGCTTTTGCTGCTTGTATTTCACTTTCAGATTTTGTGGTATGAATTCTAAATAAGAGCATTTGGTGACCTTTTTGTAGGCTGCAAAAGAAGTTGCCTTTCCCATCACATCTCCTTCTTTCTAGTTTTTTCCTCTAATGATGACAAGAAGCCGTAGCATAAAATGATGACAGAACCTTGGGTTGAGCATCAGGGAAAACACTGGAATCTTGGCCACCACCCACGCACCAACATTTTCTCCTTAAGCATCAATTTCCCCTACCTTAAAATGAGAGCAATAGTCTGCTATCTCGAAATTCTTTTCCAGCTCTCCTATTTTTATAACACTAGCAGGATGAAGCTAATTTCTTTTAAAAGATCTGTATCAGTGTTGCTTAAGACCTTTGACCTGAAAGTAAATTACCCATTGAAAACCAAGGAAATAAAGTAAAATGAAACAAACATAGAAAACCTTCTCTGGCATAGTTATTTCCCAAAGGCCACATACAGTAGATGAGTCTGTTTAGAGACAGTCCATGAAACATTTGGGATACACTGGGAAAATACGTTGAGAAAATGCCTCCTATTGTATTCTCTATTCACATGCTACTCTTGGAGATTCCAAATGCACATTAGCTTCTTAAACTGCCTGTTAGTTGGGGCAGGTGACTATCACCAAACCCCAGACAAGGCAAGAATTCTCAGCCTGGTGTGTGCAGACCTCGCTGGCTTCAGCCAGTTCACTGCCCTTTGGGGTTGTCCCTGTCTTGTTAATTACTGTTTGGGCAGCTTGTCCTAATCCCCTTCCCCCGGAACAGGGCCAGACCTGACAGAAGACATCTCTTGTCCTCGCTGAATTTACTATTGTTTAGCTTCTGCACATGGCTCTGGAGAGCTGAATGGAGCTTTCAAGTAGGGCTTGTTTGAACAGAGATTTCTGGGTTCTGGCTTGGACCCCACCTAGGCTGATGGTGCCCTGTTGAGAATGCCAAATTTGTGTTTTCAGAAGCAGGCAGTGGAGTTCTTACGATGACAACCTTACAGTAAAGAAGCACTGCATTCTAACTTTGATGTGGCATCTAAAATAATAAGTGTCAGATAGGATACTGGCTTTTTTTTTTTGCAGGCTCAGTTTTCCATCATACGCCTATTCAAGGCAGCAGTTGTTCAGAAAAACGGCAACAGGAGGTTTTCAGCATAAAACAATGTGTGTGTGTGTGTGTGTGTGTGTGTGTGTGTGTGTGTGATGTTTGTGGTCATTCCCAGCGCCCCATGGGATGTGAGGGGGACTGGGTGAGCACTCCCTCTGTTTTGAAGCCAAGTGCCAGCAGATAACTTGGACTCTTCAGGAATTTCAGGTCTTTTGTATAGGCATTTGCAAAGATACAGCTGAGAAGGCAAACATGTTGCCTAAAGCTTAGAAGAGAAAACATTTCTGTCATCCAAAAATCTGCTTATTTATCTCTTAGGAAAACATTTATAAATACAGTTGTAAGGAGACAGAAACCATTCCATTCTGGGTGATCTTGTTAAACTCCTCAGTTTGTTGACTCTGCATTTGAATACTTGGCTATCTCCTTTGCTGTTTTTCTCTTTAAGTGGATATGGTGTCTTCTTTGATGCACATATTTTGATCACAATGGAAACTCTGAAATATCTTTAGGTTAAGAAGTGAAATTTTAAATGCCAGGCTCTGCTACTTTCCCCCTGCCCTCTGTGAAGCTAATAAGAGAACTTTAAATGTAGATCTTAAAATGAGTCTACAATGAATTGGACTCATTAAAAACTGAAAAGACACCTCACCATCCAAGGCCCTCCAGCAGTTTGAACAGAAGGTGCTCTATGTATTAAAAGAAGAAATAAGCAGTTTGAGCTGAAGAGACTGCAACAAACAGCCATTGATGGTTCAAGGGAATTCTGGAGTGATTCCTAATTGGGGGGTCGGGAGGGAGAGTCTGGAGTGGTGATGAGGCAAGTACACATTTCAGGAGTGGGGACAGTGGGGTGGAAGGAAATTGGAGGGATGGAAGGAGAGAGAATAAAGACCCGGCTGGGAGACAGAAAAGGAGGGGAGGAGAGGAAAGTTGAGAGCCATAAGCGCTGGTGGTAAACGTTGTCTTGGGAACAGGGGGCTTAGTTCAGAGGCAAGATCAGAGTGCTCACAGGGATAAAGCCTGTCACTTAGGGACATTTGTGGGAATCACAGCTTGCACTTAGTGTCTAAAGGAAATCAGATTTGAAGTTGTGCCCAGTGCAGGAAGGCAATGAAGACTCTCCGAAAAAGCTTGAGAGAAATTTGCAAGGATATGTGAGTGCCAGGAGGTTTGAATAAGAAAAAAATTCTAATCAGAGAAAGGTGTGTGTTTCTGTGATTTTTTTTTTTTTTTTTGAAGGGGTGTTCTTATTCTTGCTTGATCTGTCTTCTGAGTTTCCTGAAAAGGCCATTGGACCATATTGTGTCCATATATGGTTTTTGCCTGAGATAGATTGTTTTCTAGGTTTGTGGAATTCTTTTTATTTTCAAGTTGTTGTTGTTTTTTTGAAGTGGACCATTTTTAAAATCTTCATTGAATTTGTTACAGTGTTGCTTCTGTTTTATGTTTTGGGCTTTTGGAAGCAAGGCATGTGGGATCTTAGCTTCCTGACCAGGGACTGAACCTGTACCCCTGCATTGGAAGGCGAAGTCTTAACCACTGGACCGCCAGGGAAGTCCCTGGAATTCTTTATTTTTAAAAAAGGAATCTGAAGGTGTATAGTATGTGGTCACTCCTGTAGTTTATCAGTAATTTGATTGCACCTTCAGCCTCTGTGGTGGGGTAGAACCATGTGGCATTTCTGGCTATTTCATGAGTGGAGTTGTGTGTAATTCACATGTAATTTCATGCAAGAGAATTTATTTACTGCTGCAGAAATTTCTGGAACTCTTCCCCAGGTGATTGGTCCTGGAGTCAAATGACAGGCAGTAGTCCAGGGATCAACACCCTTTTTCTATAAAGATGTGTGTGCATGCTCACAGTCATGTCTGACTCTTTGTGACTCCGTGGACTGTAGCCCACTAGTTTCCTCCGTCCATGGGATTCTCCAGGCAAGAATACTGGAGTGGAGGGCATCTTCCCAACCCAGGGATCGAACCTGCGTCTGCTGCATTGCAGGCGGATTCTTTATCGCTGAGCCACCAGGGAAGCCCTTTGTATAAAGGACCAGATAGTAAATATTTTTTGCTTCGCACAATCTGCTGAGAAGCAGTAAACAAATGAGAATGCCATGTTCCGATCGCTCTTCAGTTGCAAAGGCGGGAGGCTGGCCGAATTTGGCCTGTGGGCTACAGTTAGCTGATCTGCAGAGTCGAGCACCCAGCCAGTCCCTGCCAGACCTGTCACATGAGAAAGAAACTAATTTTTCCAGCAACTTTCAGCTTTGGAGTGGTTTATGGCCTCAGCATCCTAGGTGATAGAACATGAACTGGGGTCAATTTCTGATTTATAAAGGTGAGGTGGCTTTCCTGAGAAGATGATCAGGATGAATCCCTAGACCACGTCAGTTAAATCTGCATTTATTTTAAAAAAATACTCATTTATTTGACTGTGCTGGGTCTTAGTTGTGGCATGCAGGATCTACTAATTCCCTGACCAGGGATAGAACCCGGGCCCCCAGCAATGGGAGCATGGAGTCTTAGTCAGTGGACCACCAGGGAGGTCCCTAAATCTGCATTTATCAATTGCCAGCTGTGTGCTCCTAACTGTACTTTTCTGATGTCCCTAAAACTGTTCCCAGGGAGCAGTCAAAAAATGTGTCCTTGTGAAAATGATCCGAGAGTGGGGGATCCTGACAGGGCTGCGGGGATGTTAGAAGTAAAGGTTTTTGTTTGTTTTCCAGTCTCCTTGCTAACACCCTCTCCTGTGAGCCCCTCCTGTGTCTCGTGTCTGTTTCAGCCACGCCATGTGTCACACTGCATCCTCTTGTATTTATTCTTGTGCCTCTCCCCTACAGTCTCTCTGTGCTCCTCCAAGGAAAGGACGGTGGCTTATTCATCTCTGTGTCCTCAGAGGCTGTCACTTCAGAAATTCCTGTGGACCCTCAAATCTGTGTCTGAGAATTTTATTTATAATTTCTGAAGCAAAATACACACTTTTAAATTCCTCCTTAAAAATCTCTGCCTTCTTGGCTCGAGAACCTTTCTCCTAGGCTCACCCTACTCCAGTTCCTTGATGACTGTCTCTTTTTCTCACCTCGGAGACCCACCATCAGCCCATGCTGTCCCCTCCCCTCCACCTGCTGGCAGGTCTGGGCTGGGACATGCCCTTGGTCGGCTCTGCCCTTGTGCAGCCTGTGCTAAGGAAGTTCATGTGTGTTTTGCAACTCAAAGGAGACTTTTTTTATTCTCTTGCTTGATAATACAGCTGCATGTGCATGGTGACAAGAGGCTGAAAGATAGGAGGAGCTGCCAGGAAATAGATCCTCCGCTCCCACTCTCTCCTCCTGTTCTTCTCAGGGATTCATCCATCTCTACCCCCATGACTGTCTTTTTCCTCCTGATTTCACTTGGCTTGAACATTTTCTTTCAAACTTGGCTTGGCCGTTGTATTTCTACCACTCTATCCTGCGTGGGGTGCAGAATGAATGGTCCCCCATGCTAAGAGCTGGAGTTGGGGTCTGTATTCCGGGGTGCCCTTGTGTGTCTATCAATCACAGTTGGCTTCTGCTGCTTGCCAGGGCTTGATTCAGTTCAGTCGGAATGTGAGCATGTAGTGTGGGTGGGATGCTTGCAGGAGCAGGGGAATCAAGAAATAACATGCAGTTCCCGCTCTTCAAAATGTTTGCAATCCCGAGAGGAGAGGCAGATGCCCCTCCACCTACTAGGGGTCATGGAGGCTGTGTGATGTACACAAGGGAAGAGTCAGAGAAGAGGAAGGGACAGTTGATTTGACTTCAGGGAGGATTGTACAGGTGACAGTGAAGCTGCTGGGGGCTTTCCAAGGGCAAGGCTGGAAGAGAGCATTCTGGGGCAGAGGGGAGAGGCGAGCAGAGGCTCGAAGGTGTGCATGTCCAGGCGAGCATGGTTCAAAGGCCCACAGGTGTGCATGTCCAGGTGAGCATATTCAAAGGCCCACAGGTGTGCACAGGCAGGCACAAGCAATGGGAGGAGCAGGAACTGGGTCTAGACAGGCAGGTGTGGAAGAGATGATCGGTATGTTCTCCTAATGGAGAGCAAAGGTTGGCTGTGAGCTGGGGTGGAGTTTGAACGCAGCAGTAGTGTGGCAGGGGTGTCTCAGGACGATGCTTGTGGGAAGCGGAGACAAGACCGGGAGGCAGAGCCTGCCGAGAGACTCCTTCAGTGAGGTTGGATGAGTGGGAGGGAGGAGGGCAGAGATTTCAGAGAGGAGTCTGCCAGGATCCACAGGACTTGAGACAGATTCCATGTGCGAGACCAGAATGGAGGCATTAAAATGTGGGCTGTGGGGTGAGGCTGGGGAGGAACTCCCTGGTTCACATGTATTTATTTATTTATTTAAATATTGTTTATTATTTTAGGTGTTGATAGAAATCAGGATTTTTTTTTCATTCAGGATCCTAATTCCATGACGAGGGATCAAACCCGTGGCCCCTGCAGTGGAGGCGTGGTCAACCAATGGGCTACCAGGGAAGTCCCACATGTGTGTTTATTTTAAAGGGTAGTCCGAAGCTTCTGACCATGTGGTGTCACTGGCTGCACTTGCCCTCCCTCTGCAAACAGTTGAAACGTGGACAAGGTACATGAAATGACTATGTTCAGACATTAAACCAGTAGCACACACCTGTGATCCATGAGGGCAGGAACCCCCAGGAGGCCAGCCAGGGTCACTTGGTTTGGGTGGGACCTTGCAGGGACTGGGGAGCTGTGAGCTGTGTAATTCCTGAAGATTCTCCAGAGCTGAGGGACAGTCAAGTTTGGAGCAGCTGAGTGCAGATCCTGACATGGACTGTGCCAGGAGCATGCCCCCCTCTGGAGGTGACTTATGTTCAAAGCATCAGTTGTCTGGGATGCCTGCCTCTAAGAGTGGCTGAACTGGGCATCCTGATGAAGATGAGTCCTGCCCTGAGTTGCTGTCACAGTGGGTAGCATCATTGGGGTGACTCGTGTGGATGCTGGGAATGGGAGGACCAACAGGAAGAGGCAGGTAAAGTCCTTTTCAAATTGCCAACATTCTCTGGATCATAGAGAAAGCAAGGGAATGTCAGAAAAACATCTATCTCTATTTCATTGACTGCAACAAAGCCTTTGACTGTGTGGAACATAATAAACTGTGGAAAGCTTTTAAAAAGATGGGAATACCAAACCATCTTACCTGTCTCCTGAGAAACCTGTATGTGGGTCAGAAAGCAACAGTTAGAACCGTGATGGAACAACTGGTTGGTTCAGGATTGAGAAAGGAGTACGACAGAGTTGTCTGCTGTTTCCCTGTTTATTTAACCTATATGCTGAGCACATCATGAGAAATGCTGGGCTGGATGAGTTACAAGCTGGACTCAAGATAGGCGGGAGAAGCATCAAGAACCTCAGATATGTGGATGATACCACTCTAATGGCAGAAAGCAAAGAGGAACTAAAGAGCCTCTTGATGAGGGTGAAGGAAGAGAGTGAAAGAGCCAGCTTAAAACTAAATACCAAAAAAACTAAAATAATGACCTCCAGCCCCATTACTTCATGGCAAATAGAAGGGGAAAAGGTGGAAGTAATGACAGATTTCATCTTCTTGGGCTCTAAAATCACTGCAGATGGTGACTTCAGCCATGAAATCAGAAGATGATTGCTTCTCAGCAGGAAAGCTATGACAAACCTAGACAGTGTGCTGAAAAGCATAGACATTACTCTGCTGACAAAGGTCCATATAGTCAAGGCTATGGTCTTCCTGGTGGTCACTTATGGTTGTGAGAGCTGGACCATAAAGAAGGCAGAGTGCCAAAGAATTGATGCCTTCGAACTGTGGTGCTGGAGGAGACTCCTGAAAGTCCCTTGGACAGCAAGGAGATCACACCAATCAATCTTAAGGGAAATCAACCCTGAATACCCACTGGAAGGACTGATGCTGAGGCTGAAGCTCCAGTATTTTGGTCACTTGATGCGAACAGCTGACTCACGGAAAAAGTCCCTGATGCTGGGAAAGATTGAAGGCAGAAGGAGAGGAAGGCATCAGGGGATGAGATGGCTGGATGGCATCACCGATGCAATGGACATGAACTTCGGCAAACTTTGGGAGACGGTAAGGGACAGGGAGGTCTGGTGTGCATGGGGTCACAAAGAGTTGGACATGACTGGGTGACTGAACAACAAAGTCCTCTTCACAAAGCCACCCTGCAGGAGGATCATTGCTCACCAGGTTATTTTTATCTTCTTTCTTCACTGTAACACCTCCAACATACAGATGAGGCTATGTGGAGTCATGAATGTTTACATTATCTGCACACTCAAAGGTCACATCAGCCATTGATATACTAAGGATGTTGCCTTACAGCTTGATCTGGGTGTGATCCCAGCATCTTCTCAGGACTTCAGCATTTGTCCACTGCATAGCCCCTTTCAGAACACCTGTTAATCTTGTGCCTATGTGGAGCCAGCTAGACACAGCTATCCTCAGGCTCATACTGGTTACTCCTCTCCGTGGGTTCATGCAAATTAACATGAGGAGGGGGCCTAAGACTGAGGCTGCCTTGAAGACTGCCTCTTAGTTCTTGTAGAGGGACCCTCTTCTGCACTTGAAGAAACACCAGCTGTGTTCTTGGCTCAAGTCACCTTGGAGGTCATGGTAGGGTCAGTTCTCAGCAGTCTCTGACTCTGTTATCTCATCTACTGGTCCAGGGGTCTTGCTGACCAAGGCACATCTTTCTAAACCTACTAGGAATGCATCTTAATTTTTCTCCTTGAAGCAAACACATCATCTCTACTCCAACTGAATCTATTTCTCTTTGAACCATTGGGGTATTAGATTGTTTCTTTTTGAGTCAGGAGCCATTCCTCTGTTCTCAAGCCATAGCCCAGAGTCAAATGATGAAATAAAACTGAGTTCATCTGAGACCACAGGCACTAGGATCTTTGGTGCATGTCATTGACACTGAATTTGAAGGGAAATCACCATTTTTTCCCCCCTTTGGTCACGACACATGTCATGTGGGAGCTTGTTCCCTGGCCAGGGATTGAACCTGAATACCCTGCATTGGAAGCTCAGACTCTTAACCACTGGACCTCCAGGGAAATCCTGGAAAGCACTTCTTTTGAGGACTAGCTACTGACCTCTTCTTCCCAGGCAAGAAGCTGGAAAATTTTCATGAAATCTAATCTTGGCCCTTCTTTGTCATCTTTTAATGCTACTCTTTCTGAAGATGATGGACCATCATGCTTGTTGCTTTTCATTTTGGAAGTTTTTAAGAAGCTCTTTAAAATTCAGCTCCTCCCAGAAAGTTATTTTTGTCTTCTTATTTTCCTACATCTCCTGTGTTTTTCATTAATGAAGCGAAGGGAAGGGGCGTGAGTCTCTCCCCAATGGAACTATCTGAGTTATGAGACTATTTATTGCAAAGGGCTTCCTTAATCATTTGAATGATAAAGGCCATCAGGAAGCTGATCTTAGTGAGAAATCATATCAAAATGAGATGAGCACATTCACTGGGGGGAGATCCTGACTACACCCAAGACAGAAAAGCTGGGAGGTTCTTGAAACTTCGGGGCATCTCCTATTGATTGTTTCAAGAGAAGACACACATCTGAATTTGATGTGAAGCATCTCAATTTTCAAATGATGATGCTATTTTATTTTATTTTTTATGGCCATGATGCACAGTTTGCAGGCTCTTAATTCCCCAAGCAGAGATTGAATCTGACTCCAGCTGTGAAAGCATGAAGTCCTATCCACTGGACACCAGGGAATTCCTGAAATGATGTCACTTTAAAACACTATGAAAGGTACTTGCCCGGTGGTCCAGTCATTAAGAATCCACCTGCCAATGCAGGGAACGTGGGTTTGATCCCTGGTCCAGAAAGATCCCACATGCGGCAGAGTAACTAAACCTGCACATCACAACTACTAAACCCACACCCTAGAGCCCATGCTCTGCAACAAGAGAAGCCACCACAGTGAAGGCCCACACACCACAGCGAAGATCTAGCACAGCTAAAAATAAATAATAAAAATTTAAAATGCTCCGTGATGGGCAGCACAGCTTCAGACCTGTTCGTGAACATTGTAAGTGGCCCTCTTCCACTGTCTGCTGAAGGTGCTTTTAACTTTATGTGTTTATTTTTTTTCTCTCCAGAATCTCAAAATCCAGCCTAAGCCTCACATCCAGACAGATTCCTGTCGGGTTTGCCCACTGTGCCACCCCACTCATCCCCCCAAGCCAGGGACACTTCTCCCTGCCCCTTCCTCACCCCTGGATCCCACTCCCTTCCTCTGAGCACTTCTTCGGACCTCCAGCAGGTCCTCCTCTTCTTTCTGTCCTTCCGAACCTCCTCCACCCTTCAAGGGCCAGCCCAGTTCCAACGTCATCTTCTGAGAAACCCTCTTCAACTGGATTTTGAATTCATTTTGCTCTGATTCTGTGCATGAGGTGGTTTGATGGAAAATACACCAGCCTCAGGGTCCTTAGCTTCATTCATATTTTACGTGAGGCTCTCTTCAAGCAACAGAAACCCACCTCTTGATGCATAAAGAAAACAAGTTAGCTCACATGATAAGAAAATCCAAGGGGACGTCTCACATCAGCCACAGCTGGATCTTTGTTGTTTTTGTTCAACCGCTCAGTCTTGTCCGACTTTTTGTGACCCCATGGACCGCAGCACGCCAGGCTTCCTTGTCCTTCACTATCTCCTGGAGTTTGCTCAAACTCATGTCCATTGAGTTGATGATGCTATCCAACCATCTCATCCTCTGTCATCCTCTTCTCTTGCTCTCAATCTTTCCCAACATCAGGGTCTTTCCCATGAGTCAGCTCTTTGAATCAGGTGGCCAAAGTATTGGAGCTTCAGCCTCAGCATCAGTCCTTCCAATGAATATTCAGGGCGATTTCCTTTAGGATTTGTTTCCTTTGGACTTTGTTTAGGTTTTGTTCATTTCCATTGGGGTGACAAGATGGCCTGCAGCAACTCTAGGCTTTCACCCTCTCAGTAGTGCAATCTTTTCACCATGAGTACTTCTCTTTTCCAGTGGTTCCAACAAAAATCACAGCTTCTGTTTCATTGGCCCACTTGAGTCACGTGTCTCTCTCTGAACCGATCACTGTGACGAATGAAATGGAGCACACTGATTGTCCTAGCCTGGGTCACACACAACCCCTGGTATTTCAGATGAGCTGAGGGGTATCTGAGTTATCTGGTCTAAACATGAGGCCACAACTACTGAAGTCCATGCGTCCTATAGCCTGTGCTCTAGAGTATACGCTCAGCGTGCTCAGTCACTCAGTCATGTCTGATTCTTTGCAACCCCATGGACGATACCCCACCAGGCTCCTCTGTCCATGGGATTTCCCAGGCAAGAATACTGGGCTACCATTTCTTCCTCCAGGGGATCTTCCCGACCCAGGGATTGAATGCCAGTCTCCTGCATTGCAGGCAGATTCTTTACTGTCTAAGCTACCAGAGAAGCCCTGGCTAAAATCTCACACGTCTACTACACTTGGATCTCCAACAAAATTAGAAAATTTAGAACTTGTAAACCGAGACTTTTAGCCAGTTTTATCCCTAAGTAGATAATAATTCATTTCTTAGTTGAAATAAATAAATACATAAATATTTTTGTTTTCATTCACTGGGTTATGTGCTGAGTTGTGTCCATCTATGCTGAACAGGCAGAAAGGGACAGCTTCTGACAAGCCTGGCAGTGAAGCTGGACTCTCAACAATTACACAGGTAATTAAGTATAATTATGAGAAATGATCTTGAAGGAGAAATATTAGAACTTTGAGAGTGTAAAACCGAGAAGTCTGATAGAGTTTAGGAAGTCAGAGATGGCTTTCTTCCTTTTTTTTTTTTTTTACTGTAATTTCTGTGACTTTCTTTTTTAAATTTTATTGGCTTATAGTTGATTCACAATGTTGTGTTAGTTTAGGTGTGCAACAAAGTGATTCAGTTTACGTACGCACATATTCATTCTTCTTGAGATTCTTTTTTCATATAGGTGATCATAGATGACTGAGTGGAGTTCCCTGTGCTACACAGCAAGTCCTCGTGGCTGTCTGTCTTATATACAGTAGTGTGTGTGTCCGTCCCAAGCTCCTGATTCACCCCCCGGCCCCACACATTTCTCCTTTGTTGACCATAAGTTTGTTTTTGATATCTGTAGGCCTGTTTCTGTTTTGTAAATAAATTCTTTTGTATCATTTTTAAAAATTAGATTCCACATATGAGTGGTATCAAGTGATACTTGTTTTTCTCTGACTCACTTCACTTAGTATGATCATCTCTAGCTCCATTCATCTTGCTGCAAAGGGCATCATTTCATTTTTTCTTTATGGCTGAGTAATATTCCACTGTATGCATGTACTACATCTTCTTTATCCATTCCTCTGTTGATGCACATGTAGGTTGCTTCCATGTCTTGGCTACTGTAAATAGTTCTGCAGTGAGTAATGGGGTGCATGTATCTTTTCAAACTATGGTATCTTTCAAATTATGGCATGTATCTTTTTCAATTATTTTCTCCAGATATATGCCCAGGAGTGGGTCATATGGTAGCTCTGTTTTTAGTTTTTTAAGGAACTTCCATACTGTTCTCCATAATGATTATACCAGTTAACATTCCCACCAACCATGTAGGAGAAGTCCCTTTCAGAGATGGCTTTCTTGAAGAGGGGACATCAAACTGAGACCTGAACAATAAGTTGGTGTCACCCAGGGAAAGAGTACATGGGTTGGGGGATGGGTATTGTTTCCAAATGCTCATTAAACCCAGAGTGGATATTGACATATCGAGCATGGATGAAATTTCTCTAAAGACTTCTTATTTTAAAAAAAAATTATTTATTTTGGGTGCACTGGGTCTCTGTTGCTTCTCATGGGCTTTCTCTAGTTGCCCAAGTGGGGGCTCCTCTTCATTTCAGAGCGTGGGCTTCTCGTCGTGGTGGCTTCTCTTGTTGCAGAGCACAGGCTCTAAGGTGCTCAAGCTTCAGTAGTTGTGCTGCACCAGCTTAGTTGCTCCGAGGCATGTGGAACCTTCCTGGACCAGGGATCAAACCCATATCCCCTGCACTGGCAAGCAGATTCTTATCCACTTTCCCATCAGGGAAGTCTAAGACTTCTTAATGAAAAAGATTTCTTTGACTTTCCTAGGGATGATTATCACCTAAAAAATTGATTGTCAACTTGGCTGATGCCCAGTCAGCAGCCTGAGAACTTTGGGTCTATGTTATTATGTTGGTATTTTTGCTGTTGTTGAACCATCCACAGAGCCTCATGCCCAAAGTCCACAAGCCCATATTAATGAGTTGATTAGCCATGCTTAGGGATGACATTTGGCCCCAAGAATGAAGTTTCCCTCTAGAAGGCTCACTGGTCCTCATAACGTTAAAGCTCTAAGCCTTAGTCGAGATTCTTGTGATCCAGTGATTCCAACTTAAAGTTTTCAGGGTCAGAATTGATCTCCCAAGTATTAAGTACACTGAAAGCATTGAATCTCTTCTGAGCTAAATAAAACTTCCACTTGACCACATTTCCAATCCTCTTCTGGCCCAGACAACTTAATTCAAATCTTACCTGTGAGCAAAAGGGTTTTCATTAGTGACAGGTTATTTTTAAGGTGCAATATTCATAGTCCTCTGTTAGCTGAGCCTCACTGGAGTGGGAGCTTGCCCTGTGGTCTGAGTTGCTACATCCTTGGTGCTAAAATATTGCCACAATAGATTGGATGATGATGGGGTGGGCTTAGAGTGTGATGTGCATTTCGGGATCAAATTCTTCTCTCTTTACTAAGATAAACACTCTGTTAGTTGTTTATAGATTTGCTCTCTTAGTACTGACAACTTCTCACATCTTTGATGTATAACATTTTATTTCTGTTGCATTTCCTCTATCTACGATTGTAATTGCCTGCACTGATTGTCCTTGGAAACCCATGAGTGTGCATTTGAAGAAAATGAACAAGAGAAACAGCCAGTCACTTTGTAGCACTGTCCTTGCAATCTCAACCCTTCCTGGTTTAAAAGGAAGTTCGGAATCCATAGCTCACCTCAAGGCCTCTCTCGGCTGGAAGGGAAGGTTAGAAGGATGCTGAATGGAGGGGTGGGGGTGGGGGTTCCTTTCCTCTTTGGTCCAGGAAATCCACTGTTAGTATCTGTCCATCTGAAAGACTGACTTAGTGCTAACGGTAAAAAAAGATTAACTGGTGAATTCCTTCTCTGTCAGAGGTCACCTCTACTGGGAGATACAGGACATCAGTGAGCCTTGGGCAGCTGTGAGGTGAAAGGTGACCTTTGGACTCTGGGCTGTTCTCTGATTCAGTCCAGAATATCAGATGTCTGCCTGGGGCTGGCTCCCTTTCCTCCCTAGCTTTGGGATCAGGGGATGGGAAGAAAGGAACCATCGCTTCCCTTTCTGATCTGCAGAATTAAAGCCAGTCGGAACAGACACCAGCCATCATTGCATTGTGTGGGCTGAGGGACACCAGACACCTTTGGTCTGCGTGGTAATTGCGATGTGCAAGTTACTCAGTCACCCTGCACCTGAGTTCTGAAATGGATTTCAGAACCCAATGTTAGAGCCTTAGCCCAAGGCTGAGCTTAGCAATGAGCCTCAGGGACATGCTGTAATTATTTATTTTGCTTAATAACACAGGCAAAGCTCTGGCTTAATTACAGTAGTTTTACTGGGAAAAAGAAGGGTGGTGTTTCTCCATGTCACCATGTCTCATTAATGAGACGTTGCTCACTTTTATTGACAAGACTCAGCCATAACCTTTGGTTTGAAATGATTTTCTAACGTGCCTGTGTCATTTATGAAAGAGGAACATTTCCAAACTATCTTTTGGACATGAAATCATTGTATTTTGGAAACGCCTGAATGTTCATCTCCTTCTGGGTTTCAAGACTTGACTGTGTAAAAGCAGATCATCTTTGTTGTTCTTGTTCAGTCCCTAATTTGTGTTCCACTCTTTGTGACCTCATGGACGGCAGCATGCCAAGCTTCCCTGTCCTTCACCAGCTCCTGGAGCTTGCTGAAACTCATGTGCATTGAGTCAGTGATGCCATCCACCCATAGCACCCTCTGTTGTCCCCTTCTCCTCCTGCCTTTAGTCTTTCCCAGCATCAGGGTCTTTTCCAATGAATTGGCTCTTTGCATCAGGTGGCCAAAGTATTGGAGCCTCAGCATCAGTCCTTCCAGTGAATAATCAGGGTTGAATTCTTTTAGGATTGACTGAGTTTATCTCCTTGCTGTCCAAGGAACTCTCAAGAGTCTTCTCCAACACCACAGTTTGAAGGCATCAGTTCTTTGGGGCTCAGCCTTTTTTATTATCCAACTCTCACATCCATGACTACTGGAAAACTATAGCTTTGACTATAATCCAAACCTTTGTTGGCAAAGTAATGTCTCTGCTTTATAATACGCTATCTGGGTTTGTCATTGCTTTTCTTCCAAGGAGCAAGCATCTTTTAATTTCATGGCTGCAGTCACCATCCACAGTGATTTTGGAGCCCAAGAAAATAAAATCTGTCACTGTTTCCACTGTTTCCCCATCTATTTGCCATGAAGTAATGGGACTGGATGGCATGATCTTCATTTTTTTGAATGTTAAGTTTTAAGCCAGCTTTTTCACACTCACTTTCATCAAGAGGCTCTTTAGTTTCTTTTTGCTTTCTGCCATAAGGGTGGTGTCATCTGCATATCTGAGGTTATTGGTATTTCTCCCAGCACTCTTGATTCCAGCTTGTGCTTCATCTAGCCCAGCATATCACATGATGCACTCTGCATATAAGTTAAATAAGCAGGGTGACAATATACAGCCTTGACCTACTCCTTTCCCACTTTGGAACCAGTCCATTGTTCCTTGTCATCCTTACTGTCTTTCTGTGTCTCCATGTCATCAGGATGATTTAAGCCCAGCATTAAGTGTCATGTGGATGGACCTAGAGTCTGTCATACAGAGTGAAGTCAGAAAGAAAAACTAACATCGTATATTAATCATATATGTGGAATCTAGAAAAATGATACTGATGAACCTATTTCCAGGGCAGGAATAGTGATGCAGATGTAGAGAACAGACATGTGGGCACAGAGGGGGAAAGAGAGGGTGGGGCAAATTGCGAGAGTAGCAATGCACGTATTACCACGTGTAAAGCATACAGCTAGTGGGAACCTGCTGTATGGCCTGGTGAGCTCAGCGCAGTGCTCTGATGACCTAGGTGAGTGGGATGGGGTGAGGTCAGAAGGAGAGGATATATTTATAGGTATGGCTGATGGTTCACATTGTTGTACAGCAGAAAGTAACACAACATTGTAAAGCAATTATACTCCAATTAAAAAAAAGAATCCCAAGTTTTAGGGCTGTTTGCAGGAGTCCTAAAGATTGACCCACTGACAATAAAGGGTCCTGGATCTGAGTCTCAGCTCTGGAACTAGGTGATTGGGTAAAAGTGAAAAAGTGAAAGTGTTTGTCACTCAGTCTTGTCTGACTCTTTGTGACCCCATGGACTGTAGCCCTCCAGGTTCCTCTGTCCATGGGATTCTCCAGGCAAGAATACCACAGTGGGTTGCCATTCTCTTCTCCAAGGGATCTTCCCAACCCAGGGTCACACTTTTCAATTCTATGAAGGCTGAGAGAGGTGAAAGTTGCAGAGGAAGAGTTTAAAGCTGGCAGAGGTTGGTTCAGGAGGTATAAGGGGAGAGGCCATGTCTCCATAATAAAGTGCAAAAGAAAGCTGCAAGTGCTGCTGTAGAAGCTTCAGCAGGTTATCCAGAAGATCTAGCTAAGATAACTCATGAAAGTGGCTGCACTAGACAACAGATATTCAATGTAGATGAAGGAAACCTCTATTGGAAGAGGATGCAATCTAAGACATTCATATCTAGAGAAGTCAATGCCTGGCTTCAAAGCTTCAGAAGACAGGCTGACACATTAGGGGCTAATGCAGCTGGTGACCTCAAGTTGAAGCCGGTGCTCATTTCCCATTCCAAAAATCCTAGGGCCCTTAAGAATTATGCTCAATCTACACTGCCTCTGGTCTACAAATGGAACAATAAAGCAGCACAACTGTTTACAACATGGTTTACTGAGTATTTTATTTTATTAGTTTTCAAAGATACTTATTTATTTACTTACTTATTTGGCTGTGTCAGCTGTTAGTAACAGCATATGGGATCTTTTAGCTGTGGCATGCAAGATCTAGTTCCATAACCAGCGATTAAACCTGCACACTCCATATTGGGAGCATGGAGTCTTAGCCTCTGGACCACCAGGGAAGTCTCATTACTGAACATTTTAAACTCACCATTGAGAACAACTGCTCAGAAAAAGAGATTTCTTTGAAAATATTACTTCTCAGTGACAATGCACCTGATCACCCAAGAGCTCTGACGGAGATGTACAACGAGATCAGTGTGTTTTCATGCCCGCTAACACAGCATCCATTCTGCAGCCCACGGATCAAGGAGTAATTTCAACTTTCAAGTCTTATTCGCTAAGAAATATACTAAGTGTATTGCTGCCATAGATAGACTCTGATGGATCTGGGCAAAGTGAATTGAAAACCTTCTGGAAAGGA
Organism: Odocoileus virginianus; assembly: GCF_023699985.2. Classification (NCBI taxonomy): domain Eukaryota; kingdom Metazoa; phylum Chordata; class Mammalia; order Artiodactyla; family Cervidae; genus Odocoileus; species Odocoileus virginianus. The sequence goes on along the minus strand of NC_069685.1, from coordinate 46,997,681 downwards.
TTCACCACTCTAGATGCCGCTAAAAACATTTGTGATTCATGGGAAGAGGTGAAAATATCGACATAAACGGGAGTTTGGAAGAATGTGATTCCAGCTTTCCTGAATGACTTTGAGGGGTTCGAGACTTCAGTGAAGGAAGCAACTGCAGATGTGATGGAAACAGCAAGAACGCTAGAATTAGACATGGAGCCTGAAGAGGTGTCTGAATTGCTGGAATCTCATGATAAATCTTTAACAGACGAGGACTTGCTTTCTTATGGATGAGTGAAGAAGGGGGTATCTTTTTTCTTCTTTTTTTTTGAGAAATGATGGAATCAGTGACAATTCCATTTAAAAAATTTTTGGTTGTGTTGCATGGCATGTGGGATCTTAGTTCCCCTAACAGGGATCGAACTTGTACCCCCTGCACAAGTATTGTACTGGTAATACAAAGTATTAAACACCGGACCACCAGGGAAATCCCGAAGAAGTGGTTTCTTGAGATGAAATCTACTCCTGGTGAAGATGCTGTGAAGACTGTTGAAATGACAACGATGGACTTAGAATACTACATAAACTTAGTCGATAATGTAGCAGCAGGATTTGAAAGGATTGACTCCAATTCTGAAAGAAGTACTACTGTGGGGAAAATGCTATCAAACAGCACTACATGCAACAGAGAAATCGTTTGTGAAGAGTTGATCAATGAGCAAGCTTTCTTGTTATTTTATTTTAAGAAATTGCAACAGTCACCCCTGACTTTCAGCAACCACCATCCTGATTGGTGAGCAGCCAGTAACACTGAGGCAAGACCCTCTACCAGCAAAAAGATTTTGATTCACTGAGGCTCAGGTGATGGTTAACATTTTTTAGCAATAAAATGTTTTTACATTAAGGTATGTATATTTTTTAAGTTATAATGCTGCTGCACACTGAATAGATTATGGTATAGTGTAAGCATAACTTTTATTGTTTTATTGTTTTTAAAAATATTTATTTATAGTGGGGGCTTGCAGGGTCTCTATTTCTGGCCTGTGGGATCTAGTTCCCTGACCAGGGGTCAAACCTGGACCCCCTGCATTAGAAACATGGAGTCTTAGGCACTGGACCACCAGGGAAGTCCCACAAACATAACTTTTAAATGCACTGGGAAACCAATAAATTCACATGACTCCATTTATTGTGGTCTGGAACGAAACACACAGTGTGTCTGAGGCATGCCTGTACTGGTCCCTTGATATGAATGTGGCAAAGAAACAAGAAAATCCTTCTGCAGAAACCTCTTGTAGATTCACATTTCCCCCTGCTCTCCCAATGATCAGAAATTGCCTGAAACATAGTATGCAATTTAAGATTGTAATTCATCTATTATTTCCAGCAAGGTCCAATGATGAAAAGTGCTGGCACTTCTAACTAATGTTGATATTATTCTAACTGATGAAGTCGATTAAGAGAACAAGGCAGTGACTAAATAATTAATGTCTTCAGCCAGCAAGGCACTAATTCTTCCTATGATTACATTATGCCTTTGTGTGTCTTTACCTGGTATCTAGAAATGAACTACTCACGGACAATGTCATATGCATCTCAATACACTGATAAAGAGTTAATAGTCTTAGAGTTTTCATAGCCTTTCAGGAAGGCCTGGGCCTGGCTTCCAACCACCTTAGGACCTGCTGACCCAGGGAGTCCCACCTGGATGGATAGACTCTCTCTCTCTTAACCCCATTTCCAGTGAATACTACCCTTCACATATTACTGTCAATTTGTCAGATCAACTGCTCAAGGGTCCATTGGTTCATCTAACCTGAAGGGGCGTCTGGTCAACCGGCTACTCCCACTGTTTGTCAAGGTGAGGTTAGGTTCTAGTTTGATCAGTGGACATACCCACTGCAGCCAGGGTGAAGCTGCTTAATGAACTGAGTGCCCAGTGGTGTATTTTGTGAAAATCTGTGTGGTGAGACAGCAGCTCGCAGAATGAAGAAAGTCACTCTGCTCATCATTAGTGGGGAAGGGATAACAGAATACAGTCTTTTATGAGTAGATCTCACCAGGGTAACCGGAGCCCCCTCTGTGGGGCTTCCCTCCCTGTTTTGAGCATCACTGCTCTGCTCTCCAGAGCAACTTACATGATTCATACAGTACAGGCTCCTCTGTGCCCAGACTAGGGGAGTTCTGAGATTCTCACAGGCTAGTGGACAAAAGTAGAAAATGAGGTTCTTTGTCATTGAGGAGAAAGGAAGAATTTGCTGGACTATGAGATTCTGAGAACAGAGGCTGTACTACCTGGAGCTTCAAACTGTCTCCATCCCTGCTCTGTGCAGGGGCTGAACCTTCCACAGGGGCCTGTGACAGCTTTCCACGAAACACCCACTTGTTTGTGTATTTCTGTGACAATGAGTCATCAGTCTGGACCTGGCATAGGAAAGTGATGGGTGGGGGACATGTCCTTGCCTTTTAGGTTCTGATGGAGGACACACACCTAAACAAACGAAGTTGCTGTGCTAAAACAGAGGTACGGGATGGTCTAAGAAGGTACTAACAAACTTTCCCGGTGGGTCAAAGAAAACATCTCAGAGGCTGCTTCTGTATCTGCCCACATTAAGGACGCGGGGCTGGGCTTATGATCTAGTTCCACCCAGCACCAGGACCAAGACTTTTTAGAAATATATTATTGATTTATTTAAATGCACCAGGTCTTAGTTGCAGCACACAGGATCTTCACTGTGGCATTCGAGATCTTTAGTTGTGGCATGTGAACTCTTAGTTGCATCATGTGGGATCTAGTTCCCTGACCAGAGATTGAACTGGGCCCCCTGCATTGGGAGCATGGAGTCTTAGCCACTGAACCACCAGGGAAGTCCTAGAACCCAGACTTTTATTTTACTGTGGGGAAAGCAAACATCTCTCTCTCTCTCTTTCTCTATTAGAATCCTGCTGTGTGGATGTATCTTTTCATTTCTCTCAGTGTCTGTCTAGGAGTGGAATGACTGGGTCTTATGGTAATTCTATGGTAACTTTTGGAGAAACTACCAAATTGTGTTCCTGTGCAGCTGTACCACTTCACATTTCCCAGAAGCCATGTGTGAGGGTTGCAATTTCTTCGCTTTCTCCCCAGCACATGTTATTTTCTTTTTTTGAATGAAAGCCATCCTAGTGGGTATGAATGTCTGTTTGTTTTGTGTTAGACTATTTTAACTTTGTTATCTGTCTCTTGCCCAGAAGAGTTTTACTTGATGCATTTTGGAAGGATGGTTTTGACATGTGGCAATGGTAGGAAAAATAAGTTCTGATCAAAGGAACTGCATGGGATGAAGCATGGATGTGGAAAAGCCCAAAGGATATTCCAGGAGTTGTTTGTTGGGAATATGGTGCGTGAAAGGCCAAAAGGTCACGGTGAGGGCTTATGTTTCAGGGAGTTTTGGCTGTCAGACTGAAGAGCTTGTGGGATTTTCATGAGCAGATGGATTTGGTTCATTGAGCAGTAAGTTTCTAACACCTTTTCTAAGTGAGTTTTTTTTTTGGTAGTTATTGTATATATATCAAGAAAGCTAACAGCTTAGGGTTTTGTTGTGTTTTCTTTTTGGGGGGAGCGAGTTTTTTATTTTTTGGAATGATTTGTTAATTTTTTAACTTTATCAAAGGTTGCAGCTTATACCTCGACACAATAGGGGTATTTTATATCACATAACTGCAGGCAAGCTGGAGAAATATTGTTTTAAAAGTTTCCTCTTTTCCTTGGGTAGCTAATGAAATGAACAAATAAACACAAACTTAGAACTATGATAAGCACCATGGGAAGATTTACTTGTCTCTTAGGGGTTTAAGTTTCTACCACATTTGCTGGAGAGCAGTGTGCATCCTGGATATTGTTTTGTTCTTTTTTTTATGATTAAGTGATTTCTCTTTTGTTATATAACAGTACAATGAAGCTAAACAAATGAATAACACAGAAGAAATAGACCTATACTCCAGTCTTTCTAAACAGTACAATCAGTGTCTTTCTCATGTTCTTAAAAGGAGTGAGTGTACAGAACACAGCTTGCATAATACCTGGTGCACAGGAGGTAAGCCGTAGACATAATTGGACCGTCTCTACCAGTTCACACCTGTGCACACAAGCATTTTCGCCTAAAGCGATGCACTTTTTTAGGAGTTTGGGGTTAACCTATACGCATTCCTGTATATAAAGTAGATAACCAACAAGGACCTACTGTGTAGCACAGGGAACTCTACTCAGTTTTCTGTAATAACCTAAATGGGAAAAGAATTTGAAAAAGAATAGGTACATATTTAATGGAAACTAACACAACATTGTAAATCAACTATACTCCAATATAAAATAAAAATTAAAACAATAAAATGATGCACTTAAAAATTTTTACTTATTTAATTAATTGATTTATTCTTAATTGGAGGATAATTGCTTTACAATTTTGTGTTAGTTTCTGCTGTAAATATACATATATCCCCTCCCTTTTGAGCCTCCCTCCCACCCACCTAGGTCATCACAGAGCACTGAGCTGAGCTCCATGTGCTATATAGCAGCTTCCCACTAGCTGTTTGTTTTACATGGTAGTGTATATATGCCAATCCCAATCTCCCATTTCATCCCAGCCTCCCCTTTCCTCCCTTCTGTGTCCACACGTCTCTTCTCAATGTCTGTGCAGGAATAGAATCACTTACCATTCATTCTGTCAGAAGAACTTTTGGTATTGTCATACTGTTCGTAAATACCTCTGTAGTGTTGCAAATATCTGTCCAGGTAGTTACCATAATTTTACTGCTTTTCCTCTGTTGGATGTTCTTAGTTAAGGGGAACCATGACATCTTTTATCTTGTCCATCATCTCTTCTTCATTTTTCTGGCAAGTGCACCTCTACTGTGTCATGGGAGCCATCCTTCCCACTCAGTCTGGGTTGTTCAGGGTGGGGGTCATGCCTTTCCCTGTTCCCAGTGTGGCCACATATCCTGGGCCTGGCCCCTCCAGTGATTTCACCCCTCGAGACACGTGATCGAGGCTTGGGTGTGTCACCCAAATCTCACCAATTAGACTCCATTCATGGGCCTTTGTGTAAAGAGTTTGGAAAAAGAGGTTCTCTTTCCATTGAGCTTGCCAGAGAAGGATGATGGGATCTGGACTCCCAAACACCTGCTGCTGAACCTGGGGTCAACATGAAGCAGTAGAGAGTGATTCTGTCTTGATGATGTTATTTGAGCACAAGATCCAGTCTGCTCACTTTGGAATAATCTGTCATAGGAGCCGATGCATTTTCTTTAGTTCTTGTTTTTTATTGTAAAAAAAAGTTCATACCCTAAAATCGACCATCTTAGCCATTTTAAAATCTACAACACAGTAGTGTTAACTATATGTATTTTGTGTGACAGATTTCTAGAACTTTTTCATCTTGCAAATCTAAAACTCGATATCCAGTGGACAGCAACTCCCCCTTTCCCCTCCCTCCAGACCCTGACAACCACCATGCTACATTCAGTTTCTGAGAGTTTGACTATTTAAATACCCATATAAGTAGAATCATGCAATATTTGCCTTTTTTTTGTGACTGGCTTATTTCACTTATTGTCATGCCCTAAAGCTTCATCCATGTTGTAGCATATGACAGGATTTCCTTCTTTTTAAAGGCTGAATTCCATTGTACATGTATACTACATTTTCCTTACCATCCGTCCATCAGTGCTGGACATCTGGATTGCTTCCATCTCTTGGCTATTATGAATAAGGCTGCAATGAACACAGGGATGCAGATATCTGTTCAAGATCCTGTTTTCAGTTATTTTGGCGATATATCCAGAAGTGCACTTGCTGGGTGATATTGTAATTCTATTTTTTAAGTATCAGGGATCTTTATTCTTTTTTTTTAAGTACCTTTAAAAAAAATTAGGAACCTCTGTACTCTTTTCCATAAGGACTGCACCATTTTACATCCAACTAGCAGTTTAAATGGAGAGGATTCCCATTTCCCCACATGCTTGCTATTTTTATTTCCTATCTTTTTAAAAATTCTAATAGGAGTAAGGTGGTATCTCATTGTGGTTTTGATTTACCTTTGCCTGATGATTACTATGTTGAACATCTTTTCATATGCTTATTGGTCATTTGTGTACTTTCTTTGGAGAAATGTCTATTCAAGTCCTGTGCTCATTTAAAAAATCAAATTATTATCTTTTTTCTCATTGTTGATTTATAGGAATCTTTTATATACTCTGGAAATTGTTCATCGGATATATGGTTTGCAAATATTTTCTGCTATTCTGTAGGCTGCTTTTTCACTCTGAGTTGTTTCACTGGCTGTGCAGACGTTTTCCAGGATGTAGTCTCCACTCGGCCCCAGGTTTCCCATCATCCAGCGTAGTGTCTTTTTCTCCTGAAATGGTGAGCTGCTGAGTTTTATTTGTGGCGTTTCAAGAGAAATCCTTCAAAGGCAACTGGTTTTTGAAATGACTGCCTCCTAGTTGGGGCATGTGTTCAGCTATAAAAGAAAAGTAGTCTTTCTCGTATCTCCAAGAGAGAATTGTGTGCAGGATGCTGGAATCAAGATGAAAACCTAGTTCCCCAGACCTTGGTGCATGAGCCTCCAAACCACATCCTTCAAGAGTTTCTCTTGCATATTGTGAGAACACAGAAGAAAATATCCAAGAGCGGCCATATTCAAGGCAGGGAGGCTGTGTAAGTCTTCACATTAAAATACCATTTGTTTTGCTTTCCAGTGACCATTTTCGAGAGGCACGAGCAGGTTGAACATTCCATTTGTTGGGGTCACCAGGGCAGAGCTAGACTCCCACGTTGTGGATGGTACACCTGGATCTGTGACAGTGCAGCAGGGCTGCTCCATCTCTCTTCAGGAAAGAGTTGCTCTTTTTTATAAAAACTGTGCCTTTTTTCTACTGTGGTAAAAGTCTCATAATATAAAACACACTATTTTAACCACATTTAACTGTACAGTTCAGTGGCACTAACTACAGTCACACTGTTGTGCAAATCTCACCATCATCCACCTCCCAACTTTTCCGCCTTCCTAAACTGAAACCCTGTCCCCATGAAACACTAAGTCCCCATTCCCCCTCCCCACCCCCACCCTGGCCCCTGGCATCTACCAGTGTGCTCTGGATCCGCTGAATTTGACTGTTCTAGGTATTCTTGTGTAAGTGGAATCACACAGAGTTTAGGAAGGGCTTGCCCTTCGCTGCAAGGCACACAGTGTGTGACAGCCCTCAGGGTTCTTCTGGGCTGCAGAGCTGCGTTGAGGCTGCTCTATCCCCAGGCAGCCCCGAGCCATCAGCTGTGAACCACAGGGATTCTGGGCTCTGGTCATTCTTGCTCAAGGCTGGACTTGCCTCCCAGGTGCCTTTGCTCCAGAGCTAAACATTGGGTTCTCTTCAGCTCAGTCACTCAGTCGTGTCCGACTCTTTGTGACCCCGTGGACTGCAGCACGCCAGGCTTCCTGGAACTTGCTCAAACTCATGTCCATCAAGTTGGTGATGCCATCCAACCAGCTCATCCTCTGTCATCCCCTTCTCCTTCTGGCTTCAGTCTTTCCCAGCATCAGGGTCTTTTCTAAACCTTGGGTTAGATGAGCCTTTTTCGGATCTGCTCTGCAGTCTGGAGCCTCTCCCCGCTCCATCCTGTTCCCTCCCTCTTCTCTCTCTCCCAGGTTATCACTCTCAACTTCCTCACTCCCAGCTCCATTTTAGCACCTGCCTCTTGGAGTATCCAAATAATCCAGGGTCCAAATACTTTCTTCTTTATGTCCCTCATGGTTTCTGTTCCTGAACCACTGAACTCTTTATGAGCCACAGCTCAGTAGCATCATTAGTTCATGTCACTTTGGAAAAGAGGATATGCTTAGTTGCTTAGTTGTGTCTGACTCTTTGCAACCCCATGGACTGTAGCCTGCCATGTTCCTTTTGTCCATGGGATTTTCCAGGCAAGAATACTGGAGTGGGTTGCCATTTCCTCCTCTGGGGATCTTCCCAACCCAGGGATTGAACCCACATCTCTTGTGTCTCCTGTAATGTAGGCAGATTCTTTACCACTGAGCAATCAGGGAAGCCTCTTGGAAATGAGGGTGGGGAGCAAATCCAGATGCCCGGGTCACGAATGGAGAGTCTGGTCTCCATCAGGGTTGTTGATTTGTTCATGTGTCAGAATAAGGAAAGGATTTGGATGCCTGGCTGTTTTGAAGCAGCATCTTTCTCTGGAAGTCATTTTCTCTGTTTTATCATCCTGCCTTCCTGTACTTCTCTGTTCATCCTCACCTAAACCAAGCTAAGAGGAGGAAGACCATCTTGGTCCACTTTGCTGAGATGAGGTAGGCACCTTCCCTCTCCCTGCCAGTTCTAGTTAATCCTGAGGCTGCAGCTCGGCAGCACAGAGGAAAACAATTGGCTGGCATAACTGATAAGCTCAGGGCAGATCTGGCTTCAGGCATGGCTGCATCAGGAGGGACCCATGCTGCCGTCAGGACACAATCATTGCCAGCCTTTGGGTGCTGTGGATCCCGAGATGGTGCCACCCTGAGGTGGGCTCTCCTCTGGGTGTGGTAGAGGGCATCCATCAGTTCTGGGTTTACTTCTTGGCCTCAGACAACTTCCCTGGGAAAGATGTTTGTTCTCATAACTCCAAGTCAAGTCCTGGAAGTTGGTTCTGACTGGCCTCATCTGGAGGGAGCAAGGGGTGGAATCAGACCCATCTGAACCAGTGTGGACAGAGCCAGGGAGAAGTGCGTTCTTAAGAAGCTCTGGTGTGTGACAGATAGATGTCATCTCATCTGTATGACAGTTTGAAAAAAAAAGTTTGAAAGTAAAGTTTGAAAAAAAAAATGACATACATATGGAGCCACCTGGCACAGTGCCTGATAAGCAATTGATCAATGGAAGTTATTGTTTAGGGTGGTATGACTGGCATTGTTATCACCATCATTATTATGGTATTTTATTTTGTTATTTTATATACCAAAATGTTTCAAGATGCCTATTCCCTTAAAATAGGTGTAGAACTAGCACTGTTTACAATAACTAGGACATGGAAGCAATGTCCATTGGCAGATGAATGGATAAGAAGTTGAGATACATATACACAATGGAGTATCACTCAGCTATAAAAAGAATGCATTTGAGTCAGTTCTAATGAGGTGGAGGAAACTGGAACCTATTATACAGAGTGAAGTAAGTCAGGAAGAGTGACACCAATACAGTACATTAACACATATATATGGAATTTAGAAAGAAAGTAATGACGATCCTATATGTAAGGTGGCAAAAGAGACACAGATGTAAAGAACAGACATTGGGACTCTGTGGGAGAAGGTGAGGGTAGGATGATTCCAAAGAATAGCATTGAAACATGTATGTTACCATATGTAAAACAGATGACCAGTGCAAGTTCGATGCATGAAGCAGGACACTCAAAGCGGGTCCTCTGGGACAGCCCAGAGGGATGGGGTTGGGAGGGTGGTGGGAGGGGGGTTCAGGGAGACACAAGTGCACCTGTGGCTGATTCATGTCGATGTACAGCCAAAACCACCATAATACTGTAATTATCTTCACATTAAAATAAATAAATTAATTTTAAAAAATAGCTGCAGATCTAAGAGACAAGGCAGAGGAAATAAGTGAATTCTCCCTCTAACTTTCTTTGTGATGGTGTATATGGTCACGTTTCCTCTTTCTAGAACATTAAGGAAGCATTTGAAACATCAATTAAGCTTTTCTGTTGTGTAAAGATTGCTGTTACCAATCTTGAGTATAAAAGTGACTGTGGAATTTATCTCTGGTTTTTATGTTGACATTAATTAGATATGTAGCCTTGTCACCTACTTTTGTGCCTTGTAATGAAAACACAATGTGTTTGAGTTAATGTCTGGGGAGTAGGGGGAGGTCAAAAAGTGTTAAAGGAAGACAAGTTTGATAGTATGAGCCTATATATTTTTTAAATGGAGAGGATTGACTTTTTTGGTAAATTTTTATTATCTTTCATTTCATTATGTTATGAAATTCACATAACATAAAGTCAGCCATTTCACAGTGAACAGCTTCCCTGGTATTCTAGTGGTGAAGAATCCACCTTGCAACGCAGGGGAAACCAGTTCAATCCCTGTTTGGGGAAGATTCCACAGGCCGCGGGGCAGCTAAGCCCACATGCCACAACTACTGAAGCCCACACACCCTAGAGCCTGGGCTTTGCAACAAGAGAACCCATGGCAATGAGAAGCTGTGCACTGCAGCTGGAGGGGAGCCCCTATTCTCTGCAACTGGAGAAAGCCTGCACGCTGCAATGAAGACGCAGTGCAGCAAATTAAATAAATAAATAAAAATACAGTGAACAACTCAGTGGCATTTAGCACATTGGCAAGATTGTGTCACCAGCTTCTCTCTTTAGTTATGAAACATCTTAGGCAGTTGCTTCCCAATTTTCCACCTGTGCCCTTGGGAATCACTGAGGTGTTTTCTGTCTCTGTGGGTTTACCTTTTCTGGATGTTTCATATAAATGGCTCTATACACACTATGTGACCTTTGTGTATGGCTTTTTTCACTTTACAGTGTTTTTGAGATTCATTCACAGTGTAGTGTGGATGAGGATGTCATTCTTTTTATGGCTGAATAGTAGTCTGTTGAGTGGATGCACCACAGTTTGTTCATCTAGTCGTAAGTCAGTGGACTTTGAGGCTGTGTCTGCCTCATGGCTATGGGAACAGTGCTGTTGTAAACATCTGTGTGGGGGACTTCCCTGGAGGTCCAGTGGCTAAGACTCCATGCTTCCACTGCAGGGAGAGTGGCTTCTGTCCCTGGTCAGGGAGCTAAGATCCCACATGCCACACCGTGTGGCCACAAAAAAATAAACAAATAAAAAGAAAACATCTGTGTGCTAGTATTTTCTTGAGTCCCTGCTTTCTTTTTCGGGGGGTGGTATATATACTTAGGAGAAGAGTTGCTAGTTCATATGGTAATTCTATGTTTAACATTAAAAGTTTTTTTTTTATTTTTAGTTGGAGGATAATTGCTTTATAATGTTGTGTTGGTTTCTGCTGTACAACAATGTGTATGTTTAAGTTTTTGAGAAAATGCCAGCCTGTTTCCAGGATGGCCTTTTGAAAATGATTGTAGTAGTAGTGTTAGTTGCTTAGTCATGTCCAACTCTTTGTGATCCATGGACTATAGCCCTCCAGGCTCCTCTGTTCATGGGCTTCTCCAGGCAAGAGTACTGGAGTGTAGGTAGCCATTTCCTCCTCCAGGGGATCTTCCTGACCCAGGGACTGAAGCCGGGTCTCCTACATTGCAGGCAGATTCTTTACTGTCTGAGCCACCAGGGAAACCCCATAATAATCATGGTAATAATATCTACCTAATTCTTGGGCTTGAATGCCAGCTGGGACAGGTCTTCCTAGAAGTAGAGTGGGTCTTTCTCACAGACATGCAGCTCCATGAGAGATTGGAACAGAGTCTGAGGCTAATTTGCATTGTTGAGTCGCAAAGGGTGAGCAATGATTTGCAAAAAATATCATAAAGCAGAATCTTCCTCTGTAGCCAAATCTGTTGTTGTTAATGGATGACAACCTATTATATATGGAGTGCTGAGTATACTTCAGCAAAATATGCCTGGATACTTGTAATCAGGTGCAGGACTACATTACTGCAATCCTGATTTAAGACCAACTCTATTAGAGCTGGGCTCTCATCAGCTCCACGCAAATGATAATTTGTGTCTTCATCTACTTACTGCACGCTTTACTTCTCACTGGGTTTTGAATCAAACCTGGGTGTACATATATATACATATATATCCCTTTTTTAAAGAAGAGTATATTTCACTTTCATGTAAAGGCAAATGAGTGGATTACGAAAAGATTTAAACTCAAAACTGATCTTATCATAATTTTAAAAATTTATCTGGAGAACACTGAGCCACACAGATAGCCAAGTAATGCTTGATTTATGGTACAGATTTTCTCCCTTGTGCTCAATCCACTCCCTTCCTTAATGGGGACGAATTCTGAAGAGCTTTGCTGCTGCTGCTGCTAAGTCGCTTCGGTCGTGTCCGACTCTGTGTGACCCCACAGACATCAGCCCACCAGGCCCCCCCGTCTCCCGGATTCTCCAGGCAAGAACACTGGAGTGGGTTGCCATTTCCTTCTCCACTGAAGAGCTTTAAGCTAAGTCAATTAACTCTCCTTCACCTATGGGCTTCCCCAATGGGTTCAAGCGGTAAAGAATCCTTCTGCAATTCAGGAAACACAGGCAATACATGTTAGATCCCTGGGTCAGGAAGATCCCCTGGAGGAGGAAATGGCAACCCACTCCAGTATTCTTGCCTGGAAAATCCCATGGACGGAGGACTCTGGTGGGCTATAGCCCAGGGGATCACAAAGAGTTGGACACGACTGGGCAAGCTTTCACCTGTTTTTTTTCTCTTAAGAAAGCCCCTTTATTTTTGCCCCCAAGAACCTAAATTTTTTCTCTTCTAATTCAGACAAAATTCGTATATTTTTTGGTACTGAGACTCTTCTATTGATCTGACTTTAGTTAATATTGACCAATTATTGAGGTTCTGAGGGGGTAAAGATTAAACATTTCTATCTGGATATTTTAGATTTTTAATTTGCTTCCTTTTAAAGCACAGATAAAAGAATTTTTGTCCTGTTAATTGGTTTTTTTTTTTTTTTTGGCAAAGAGAAACAGCAGGTACTTTGGTATCTGTCTTTTTGTTAGCTGAGGTCTGGGTGAAAGGAGTCATTGTTTTGGGAAGAATAGAAAACCAGGCATGAGTAAAAAATATATATATAATTTATTGGGAAGATGCTAGGTTAATGCATGAAATTCAGAGATCCACCAAAGGACTGAGCTTCAGGAAGGCCAGTGTGTTATTTGCTCAGTCGAGTCTGACTCTCTCTGTTCATGGAGTTCTCCAGGCAAGAATACTAGAGTGGGTTGCTGTTCCCTTCTCCAGGGGATCTTCCTGACCCAGGGATTGAACTTGAGCCTCCTGCATTGCAGGCAGATTCTTTACCATCTGAGCCACCAGGGAAGCCCCGGGAAGGCCAGAGACAAAGGTATTTCTAAAGACCTCAGAGGAGGGCATTCCAAGAAATTCACTTTAAGGTTCTGTTCTCAGTATTGTCTCATCTATCAGTCTTATTCTTTAATTAATTAATTTAGGTTGCACCTCATGGCTTGTGGGATCTTAGTTCCCGGACCAGGGATGAACCCGAGCCCCAAAACTGGAAGTGTGGAGTTCTAGCCACTGGACCACCAGGGAAGTCCCTCAATCTTATTCTTTAAACTGGTCGGGGAACTAGATCCCACAAGCCACAACTAAGAATTCATATGCCATAACTGAAGATCCTGTGTGCCGCAACTAAAACCCAGAGCAGCCAAATAGATAATTTTTTTAAATGCTAGGATCAGAACGTAAAGAATGCCAGATGTCACCCCACTTAGACTTCCTACTATACAGTGCAATTTTATATTGTCGCTTATAGGGAAGAAAGAAATTTTGCTTAAAAAAGATCATCAGCATTGTTTTGAAATATAAGTAGCAGGGTACTGCCTTTGATTCAACTATTTTTCAATTTGCTTTCTCAAACTAAATCACTTATATGTGGAATCTAAAGCAAATGGTGCAAATGAACCTATTTACAAAACAGAAACAGACTCATAGACTTCAAAAACAAGTTTATGGTTACCAGTGGGGAAATGTGGGTGGAGGGGAGAGATAAATCAGGAATTGGGGATGAACACATACACACTGACAGTGTTGGTAGCTCAGTTGTGTCAACTCTTTGGGACGCTATGGACTGTAGCCTGCCAGGCTTCTCTGTCCCCGGAATTCTCCAGGCAAGAATGCTGGATAGGGGGTGCCATTTCCTTCTTCAGGGGATCTTCCCAGCCTAGGGATGGAACTCAGGTCTCCTGCTTGGTAGGCAGATTCTTTCCTGTCTGAGCCACCAGGCAGCGTGTAGTGTGTATATATACACAGTACTAGATGTAAAATAGATAATCCACAACAACCTGCTGTGTAGCACAGGAAACTTTACTCAGTATTTTGTAATAACCTAAATGGGGAAAGAATCTGAAAAAGAATGGATATGTGTACATGTAACTGAATTGCTTTGCCATACACCTGAAACTAACACAACATTGTAAATCAGCTATACTCCAATGTAAAATAAAATAGAAGTTAAAAAAAAGTTAAGGGGCTGTAGTGGGAACTGAGCAATCTGGAGTTTCCCAAAGACTGTGCATCCCTGAGTGGCCTTGTCTGTTCCTCCTTATCGTATTATTGCCGTTGTCTTGAGATTATGTGGAAAGCATAGGAGGTCTGAATTCCATCACCTGGTCTGCTGACTCCCCAGTCTGCTTGGGGACAGAAAGCCTCAGTCTGTTTTCTACCTTTTCTTTTGAAATACTATTTAGCGTATCCTTCGTGATCTCATTGTTCAGCAGCCTTGGTGGAAGTAAATTTATTACAATAGGTACTCTCTTCCTCACAGGAAAATCAATAAGATTCTTTCTTCCTCAGCTCCAAAAATGAAGGCTGTCTTTAAAAATGGAAGCTGAGGGCTAGAATTACAAGCCAGTGGTCTAGCACAGAGTGGCTAGTCTCTAAGGAATTCAGTGGGATATTCTAGTTATTGGATTCTTTCAACACTGGTCATCATAGCTTTTTGTATTTGTTAGGATAATTGATGCTAGCTGCTGTAACGAATAACCCTGTATCTCAGTGGTATAACAGTCCAACAGGGCTTGGATGGAGTTTCTGAGCTGCATCCAGGTAGCGATATGCAAGTCCAAGCAGTGGTCAGGCACTGCTTCTGTCCTATGCTATGCCATCTGGAAACTGTGCTTGTTGCCATGCCATCTTTAGAAGTTTCCATGGAAACCCTGGAACATCTCACTGGGTGTTTTCAAAGGCCAGGTTTGGAAGTAGCTTATGTTACCTCTCCCCGTATTTCATTGGTCAGTAGGCAGAGACGGGGCTTCCAGGGAGGCTGGCAAGTGTAGCCTTTCTATGTGCCCAGGAAGAAAAGCCAGTGAGGTCAATGTGTGGTACTGCCTTGATGCACTTGTCAAGTATATTTTGCCATTTTCCACCCATATGTGTCTTCATCTCATGGAATTGCTTGTTTTCTTCCTTCCTTCCTTTCCTTCCTTCTTTCTTTCTCCCTCCCTCCATCTCTCTTCCTTCCTTCCTTTGTCCCTTTCTTCATGTCTTTTTTCTCCTGCCTTCCTTCCTTTTGTTTTGAACATCAACCTCTCATTCTTCTCTAAACTTCTGTTGAACCTGACCTTACATTTTTCTTATTCATCACTTGACTGTAGCTATTGTGTGTCTTATTCTTTAATCACTTTCCGTGTCTCAGTCTTGTCTCTGCCATCATCAGCTGTTCAATATGTTCCCAAAGTGGTCTGCCCGGAAGAAGTTTTCCATTTGTCTGGAAGGGGCTGCTGCTCATTGCCTACAGAATGAGAGCAGTGTCTATTTTAGCTCTTAATTTATGCAAAAAGTCTTAGCCAAGTAGAAATAGAAAGGAACTTTCTTGATAGACAGTATCTTTCAGAACTCTACCATAAACATTATGTTTAATAGGAAATCAGAGTTAGGACAAAAGAAAAGGAAGTGCCTTAGAATCACGGCTGACAGTGTACTAAGTGTCTAGCCAAGAAAATAACACATGGAGAAGAAACAAATTATAAAGATTGTGTATCAGTTTTTGCTGCAAAACAAATCACCCAGAAATGAAACTGTCGAAGATAACAAACATTTACTTAGTGTGTGATTATGTGTGTCTGCAATGTTGGTCGGGCTCAACTAGACAGTTCTTTTTACCGACTTTGGTCTTCGCTCTTGTACTGGTGGCCAGCTGCTGGATCTTTGGTCGTTGTTGTAGCCACTAAGTTTGGAATTCTTCATTTCACAGAGAAACCTAGCTGATACAATTAGAAGAAAGGGGACAACACTCTCACTGTCTGTGGATGATATTCTTGTCTACTCAGTAGATCTTAGTATGAAGAACAAGACTGCATTGAAGAAATTGTTTTTTAACACATTTAAGCATATGTATACCAATCAGCATTTTTTTGGCCAGATGTTGGTCCTGAGAGACTTTTTTTTCCTCAAGAAATACATTTGCAATCATCATTTGCATATGGAACCATCCCTTTAATTGTCTTTGTGTTTGTCTGCAAAAGCTTTCTTGTTATCCAATCTCAGATATCATCCAGAGACAAATTCAGAGAAGCCGGCGATGGTTAGTGCTTGACAGAACATTAGAAATCGGGTATTCAGTACCTTCATTTATGGTTTAGAAAATCGAGGCTAAGAGAGTTAAGAAGACTTGCCCATGGTCACACAGCTGGCATAGAGCAAAAGTATGTGCTATCAGTAGAAATATTAGTATCACATTAGAAATGTGGCTTCTTGATGCCTGGTCAATCCATGCTCCTATAATATCATAGTCATGATTTTCTGATTTATTTCCACTTGAAGAAAAGAGGCAGCCAATAGGAACTGTCCTAGATGGAAGAGGACAAAAGTATAACCTTTAATTGATTCTGGCATCTTTTGAAGGCAGAATCTGCCTATAAACCTTCATGAAATTTGGATGTTGGTTTTGTCCTAGTACAATACGATTCAGAATGTCTTGGAAACATCAGCGACCTTATATCATATTGTTATTTGTAGGATGCTTAAAACTTATGAGTTATACATTTAAACAAATAATTATCTATTATTTAACTATATAAACCCATCTATGATAAAGTCAATGCAGACAGTGACTGTAGCCATGAAATTAAAAGACACTTGCTCCTTGGAAGAGTAGCTATGACAAACTTAGCTTTGCTGACAAAGGTCTGTATAGTCAAAGCTATGGTTTTTCCAGTAGTCATGTATGGATGTGAGAGTAGGACCGTAAAGAAAGCTGAGTGCTGAAGAATTGATGCTTTTGAACTGTGGTGTTGGAGAAGACTTGAGAGTCCCTTGGACCACAAGGAGATCAAACAAGTCAATCCTAAAGGAAATTAACTCTGAATATGCATTGGAAGGTTTGATGCGGAAGCTGAAGCTCCAGTACTTTGGCCACCTGATGCAAAGAGCCAACTCATTGGAAAAGGCCCTGATGCTGGCAGAGATTGAGGGCAAGAGGAAAAGGGGGCAACAGAGGGTGAGATGGTTGGATGGCATCACTGACCTGATAGTCATGAGTTTGAGCAAACTCAGGGAGATTGCGATGGACAGATAAGCCTGATGTGCTGCAGTTCATGGGGTTGCAAGGAGTCAGACATGACTTAGCGACTGAACAACAACAATAAAATGATATGTTAGTGAGATTGATGGGGTAGTGTTGCACCAGAGATTAACATGTAAAAAAAAATGCTAAATTGTTTTTCTTTACTGTTAATAGGAATTAAAATATTAATAAAACAAGTTGAATTCTTGCTGTATGCCAGCCACAGTCTTGAATACTTTATACCTAGTTAAATTCTCACAACAACTAGACAATACAGGTGTTATTATCCTCATTTACAGATGAGGAGCATGAGGTATGATGGAGTTAAAGCAAAGGTAACCCATGATGAAAGGAAAATTCAAACCTGAGTCTGTCTTGCCTCTTAAGTTCCAGGTTCAACTCTTATTGATGTCTGCTCAGTAGGCTTGTGGTAGTTTTAAAATAGGTATATACATTCTTTTAAAAAATACTTATTTATTTTATTTTTGGCCTCACTGAGTCTTTGTTGCAGTGCTTGGGTTTCTCATTATGGTGGCTTCCTGTGTTGTGGAGCACAGACTGTAGGGCTGATGGGCTTCAGTAGTTGTGGCACACAGACTTAGTTGCTCCAAGATGTGTGGGATCTTTCCAGACTAGGGATCAAACCCATGTCCCCTGCATTGGCAGGTGGACTCTTAACCATTGTACCATCAGGGAAGTCTGGTACACACATTCTCATGACATTCCTTCCTTTAAGAAGTGGTGCTTAATCTCTCTCCCCTTGAGTGTGGGCAGGACTTAGTGACTCTCTTCTAAAGAGTAAAATATGGTGGGAGTGATGGTGTGTGTCTTCTGAGACCAGGTGGTAGAAGGCCTTCCTCCTTGTTCTTTCTTGGATCTTGCATCCTGGGGAAAGCTAGTCACCGTGTGATGAAAACACCCAAGCAGCTCTTTGGAGAGGTCTGTGTGGTGATGAACTGAAGCCAACAGCTGTGTGAGAGTGCTGTCTTGGAAGCGGCTCCTCCAGCCCCAGTCAAGCCTTCAGATTATGTGGCCCTGCCCAGCATCCTCACTGCAATCTCATGAGTGACCCTGGAACTCTGCTGTATAGTATGTAACAGCCTAAATGGGAAAAGGATTTGAAAGAGAACAGATACATGTATACGTATAATTGAATCACTTTGCTGTACGCCTGAAACTAACATGACACTGGTGATCAGGTATACTCCAGTATAAAATGAAAAAGCTTTTAAAAAGATCACTCAGCTCAACTGCTCCCTAATATCTGACCCATAGGAACTGTGAAATATAAGTGTTTATTGTTTTAATCTGCTAAAATTTGGGTTAATTTGTTATGTGGCAATAAATAACTAAATACAAGGCCTTCCAAGTTAAACATGAACCTAGGTAGGCTTGTCTGAGTGAACACAATTCCTGAGCTTGTCAGGATTGCATTGGTCAAGTTCCTCTCAAATCCTTGACTTACTGAGGGTAGTTTGGTTTTCCCTCTTTGTCATCATGCTCTCTGCACATTTAGGCAACGTTCGCTGTGAGCCGTTCATACACAGGTCTCAGATGGTACCTCTTCAAGAATTGCGAGCTGTGTACCTAACATTTTACCTTCTTCTTCGTGGCTGCCTATGTACCTGTGAACCTGTAGGAGAACAGGGTATTCTGTTGTGAGTGGCCACAACCCATGTGGACCCCACTGAACCCCATTATCCAGGTGCCGTGTGACCAACTGACTCAGTGGGTCAATAGACCTTTGCTTGTTTGACTCAACTGCAGGGCCTGACATGGGCAGAAAATGCAACCAGTTTTCTCAGTGCCTCAATGACTGAGAAATTTCTGTTTTTATCTGAGGCCTCCTTGGAAGACATAGCACAATATTTAAAACAGATCACTCTTTTTTTTTTTAATATACATGTATATTTTTCAAATTCTTTTCTCATTTAGATTGTTACAGAACATCAAGTAGAGATCCCTGTGCTCTAAAGTAGGTCCTTGTTGGTTATCTATTTTAAATACAGCAGTATGCACATGTCGATCCCAAACTCCCTAACTATCCCGGCCCCCTGCTCTTCCCCACCGGTAACCATAAGTTCATTCTCTAGGTCTGTGAGTCTAAAACAGATCACTTTTAATGAGCAGAAATGGAAAAGTCAATCTCTCTCTCTGGGAAACAGGGTTGGGGTAAAAAGGAGTCTGCAAAGCTATGTATCAGATTGACAGTTAAACCAAGTCAATAGATTGGATTTTCAGGAGAATTCTTGGAAAGGGGGAACATTTCATCACCAATAACGCTTTCGAGTAGAAGTGGTTCACGGTCATGAGGACCCGAGTTTCCAAGGGCTTATGAGAGCACCCTGCTCCCTCTCCCTCCTCATCTCGAGGTACTGGGGAGTAAATGGGGTCTTTGGTCATCTGTGAAAACTGTTCTATGTTCAGTTCAAATCTGAGGCTCTGGCCGCATCGGTGTGAATGTGGCTGCTGTTCTGCCTACTTCCTGTTACTGGGTATCATGTGCCCTCACATTCCTCATGGCCTTTCCAAATCCATCTCCCATCATCCCTTGCAGTTTCTTGACCTTGAGAAGGACCTGCAGCCAGAACTTTATGGATGCAGGTCAGGCTTACAAGTGATGCTCTGGGTAGGTGTTGGGGTCCTTGGGATCCTAGAGGCAGTGGGACTCTCCTAGAAGGACAGAAGGGCTCTCATGATCCTGCTGTCAGCATCCCTGCTTCCCTTGCTCAGCCGGCCTCGATGGATGGGGCAGCCGTTGGAGAAAATTAGGGGGCACAGGTTTCTCTGGTCCCCATTTGTCCTCCACTCAGTTGTGCAAAAGTTTCACTTAGCTCCTGAGAGGTGCTAACACCGTGTTCCCCGGAGACATGATGTGAATAAAAAGAACACAGTTTTCCCCTTCTGAAGCTTACATTCAAATGAGGGAGACAAGCATAAACCTGTAAAGTTAAATAAAAACCTGATTTCAGATGGCAGGAGTTTCTGTGAATGAGAGTACCGTGAGCTCTGAGAGACAGTAAAAGGGAGGAGACCTGTATCAGGGATAGAGAAGTCCCGTCTCTGCAGGTGGAAATCTGCGATCATGACAATAATTACGTGCAGAGCAGTTTACTCCTTTGTGAGGACCTTGACCAGACTGCTTGAAGCATTCTAGAATGAGGCATTTTGTCTTAGGTCCATTGGCTCAAACCAAGGTATAAAAGACATCTGGGAAGACATTTGCATGTGTAAAACTTGCAGTGGGTCAATATTTCTATGTGCCTCCCTACTGCCTCCAGCATCCCCTGGAATCTCTCTCATGGTCCGGCATAATTGGAAACAGAATGGGAGTGCTGGAGATGAATTCAGCCTCTGCAGAGCTGGCACCATAACAAGCATCTGGAGGGGGACACATCTGGAGGATTGTAGGGTACTACCACAATCTGGGTTACTACTAGAACCTTGAATGACAAGCTCTCCACATATCGTCTCTTGGCCCTCAAGCAGTCCATCTTCCAATGTCTCTGCTGTGTGATTTGGGAGTTCATGCCAACAGATTGTGTCACCTGGGCTCCCTTGCTGCTGGCTCCTGGCCGGGCTTAGCCAGTGGAAGGCATTAGTGGGAGACCAGAGGGCAGGAAGAAAAAGTCCTTCTTACATGGTCCCCTCCAATCCCAGGGCCACAGCTCCTGCTAGGTGGCCCTCCATCCATGACTGCAGCGCTCATGGGGCTCCAGTAACACCGTTCCCTTCCCTCCCCCATATCCCTTCAAACTCAGGAGGTGACAACTTCTTGCTCTTGCTCACCTCTGGTTTTTTCAGCATCCCTTGTTATTGCTCATATCCTCGCTTGTTCCTCTGCAAATAATCCCTTCATCCTATACTATTCCATTAAACCAGTATGAGTGGAACCCTGCTTCCTGCTGGGACCACTCCAGGTGCACGAGGCAAGGGCCCTGAGACATCATCGTGTGGACAGTGGGCAGAGTGCCTGGGCTTGCTGACGTCTTGCCGAAGACACTGGGTAGATTGGACGTGCATTGAGGTTACTGCATTTTGAATAATATTGGGGCTGGAAGGATGTTGGGCTTTCCTTTCATGCTGGGTTCTTGAATATGTCTTCACTTTTAATATGAAGTCCTTTTAAAAAAAAAAACTTGATACTTGGCTGTGGTTGCTTGAGAGACATGCCTGAAGTAAAAGGCACTTTGAAGTACAAGGTGGTTGAGAAGCTGTAAGAGATGTTGAATTTATTTTGAGCCATTTGAGTTGAAACAACCCAGTCCCTGGCCTCCTGAAATTGCCTTACCTTCAACTCTGTGGGTTCTTCACTTGTTGAACTATGATGGGATGCTAGCCACTGGCTCTAGATTTTGAAACAGAGAAAAAGAACTGGAAAATGGTCTCCCTGGATTTCAAGACAAGCTTATACAACAGGGCTGGGAGATGCGTCATTGTGTTAGTAACTTAGGCATTTTAAGGAGGTTTCATGAGGAGGGCATGGCAAACCACTCCAGTATTCTTGCCTGGAGAACCCCATGGACAGAGGAACCTGGCAGCCTACAGTCTATAGGGTCACAAAGAATCAGACACGTCTGAAGCAACTTAGCATGCACACATGCAAGGAGGTTTTTCTACCTGCATTCAGGTCCGGCTGCCCATAGAAGGCAGTATTAGATTTTTAAGAAAGGAGGTTTGCTAGCACTTGATACTGATTTATTGCCGTCTTTGGCTCTCCCCACATATCAGATGAAACATGTCTGAATGCCAGTGGAAAGTCACCACAGTTGAAATTATGAGGCAAATAGAATAATGCTACTTGTGTATCATGAAATAAATACTGCATCTCCTTCTCGTGATAGACTTGAATGCTTTCAGATGTATATCAACATTTTTAGTTGCAAACAGAAGGGGCTTAAATTAGCCTAATCAGATATCAAAGTCAAAGAGCCAAATGCTTTGGTTCTAGTCCTTGGGTGGTCCAGGGCATGAGTCTGGCTCCTTGGCTGGCTCTAGGACCTCCTAATATGTCATTCTCTCCCCTGATCCCTGCCTCCATCACCTCTTCTGCATCCTCTTTTACCTCCATTTTCAGGCAAGAGCTCTTTAGAGTCTGAGAGCTTAAGTCTTGGAGCTCAGAATCTCCTCTACAGAGATCAAGTTTCCAATTTCCTCCACCCCATTTTTTTCTGTGCTTTACAAAGACCACCTTCTGTTTGTGAGTGCAGACTTTCTTTAGGTTGTGGACCGTATCATAGATCAGGCCTCAGCTCTTTTCCTTACAAGCATATTCTAGTCATGACCTTAGAGTCAGGTATTGGTTTGGATCCTGGGTTCTATGACTTCCTAACTGTGACCCTGTGGGAAAGTCACTCACTTGTCTGAGACTGTCCCATCACGTGTGACTTGGCAACAATAGAGCCTCTCTCAGAGGGCCACGGTGAGACTTCCTAAAAACATTTATTTATTATCATTTATTTTTGGCTGTCCTGGATCTTCACTGCTGCACACAGGTGTTCTCTAGCTGCAGAGAGTGGGGGCTGCCCTGTAATTGCGGTGCACGGACTTCTCACTGTGGCTTCTCTTGTTGCGGAGCACAGGCCCTAGGGCACACGCGCTCAGTACTTGTGATGCACGGGCTTGGTTACCCTGCAGCACGTGGGATCTGCCTGGACCAGGAGTTGAACCCGTTGCCCCTGCATTGAAGGTGAATTGAAGGCACACCCCGAGTCACGAGGGAAGTCCGTACTGTGAGACTAACGTGATTAAGGTCCTGGTACAGTGCTTGGCATGTACTGGGTACTCAGCAGGGCACTGCCATGAAGCACCCAGGCTCAGGACTTTGACTCAGAGAGAAAATGAACCCCTCTGTGGAACCGGACGTCGCTCACTTGTCTGGCTGTCTCAGTGGTCAGAATTTTTTCTTTTACTTTGTGCTGATAGAGAACTGGATGGGGTTGGGTCTCTGTAGCCAGGGGTGGGGTCCACACTTGCCGCTGGTTTCTGGAAAGACCCATCCCTTGATGGGATGTGTGAGGTTTTATGAAAAGGGCCTGTATCAGGGCTGAAGGCTGGGCTATGACAGTGTCTGTAGATGAACCACAGGGCAGTGGTGGTGTGCGTGCTCAGTTGTGTCTGACTCTTTGCCACCCCATGGATTGTAGCCCGTCAAGTTCCTCTGTCCATGGGATTTTCCAGGCAAGAATACTGGAGTGGGTGGCCATTTCCTACTCCAGAGGATCTTCCCCACCCAGGGATTGAAACTGCATCCCCTGCATTGGCAGGCGGCTTCTTTATCGCTGGGAAGCCTGTTTACCCTCTGCTTCCTGCGCATCACTGCCTCCCTGAGTTTGTGTCAGTGTTTGAGTGTGTGTGCAGCTGAGTACCTGTGTGTGTGTAGGACATGGTGCTTGTACGTGGCAGACTTACTAACAACTGAGAGCCTTTGACCCTGTGTCCCTCTTGTCTGCAACACTGATCTATGTCCTCCATCACCAGAATCTCAAGTCTCAAATATGTCTTCTCACGACTCTGTCCAAATGGTCCCTCTCCTCACTTGATTGCATGCTCTTTTCATCTCTGCATCAGCCAGGATGGGCTGGGTGATGCAGTGATACAAACCACCCCCAAATCTCAGTGGTTTAAAACAATAAAGGTTTGGGGCTTCCCTGGCGGTCCAGTGGGTAAGACTCTGTTCTTCCACTTCAGGGGGCACAGGTTCCCTCCTTGGTCAGGGAACTAAGATCCCACATGCCACACAGCATCGCTAAAAAATAAAGGAAAGTTATATTTAAAAACCACCAAAGATTTATTTCTCACTCATGCTATGAGCTCTGGGGACTCTGACCATCATAATCTCAAAGGCAGCCAAAATAGCACCTCATCTTGAAATAGAAGCTTGTACTGTTGATTAAATACTTGCCCAGAAGGGAGACACACAGGCTCCATCCAACCTCAAGTGGAAGTATAATCTTCTCTTCTGTGTCCAGAAAATGGGGAACCCCAAAAGTGTTTAGAGCAGCTCACTGATGACTATCAAATTCACTATTTAATACTGGTGTTATTTAATTTCATATTTGCTTTGTAATCTGTTCCTTCTACCAGAGTAAAAACTCCAGGAGAGCAGAAGCCTCAGCTGTTTTTCTCCCATTGATGCCAGTGCTGGGAATAGATGTTGGCTCCCAGGAGATGCTCAAACACATTTTATCAAATGCTTGAATGATTGAGTTACAGTCCAGAAGTTGAGACCCAGCCAAAGAGCATAAGTTTGCAAAACTCTGGTGGAATTAAAGACTGAGTACAGACCTCTTTTTATTTCTTCCTAGGCACGTTGATCTTGATGTTCCGGGACAGTGCTAACTTCAGATGTTTGCTTCCCATTAGAGACTCACAAACCTCCAATAACATGCTCTCATTGTGTTCAGAAAGCGTGGTCCCCAGACTCCTAGCATCTCTCGGGAGAGTGAAATCAGTCAGTGTACACCAGAGAGAGCAAACCGTGGCTTTAGACTGGATGGAGTTTTCAAAGAAACTGACTTTGCAGACACTGACCTTGAAGCTTCTGAGGCTGGCCTTTCACCCGGCTGTGCTCTGCCTCCCAGCGCGATGTGCCCCCCTCCGGCGGTGGACGGCGCGCAGGGACACATACAGGATGCCAGAGGTCAGTTGGCCGCATGGCCATCGCGCGGCCGCAGAGCAGCTCATTAGTGCAGCCTGGCTCAGCCACCGCAACGGGTGTCACCTTTCATCCCACAGTCTCAGGCCAATTAGTGGTCGTCTTCCTCTGAGGGTCTGACCTGTGCTGACTTCCATCGGATCTCATCATTATCTGGAATAGTTTTCAATTCGTGAGAACATGCAGAGGTGGGAAATGAGACTGATGTAGTGTGAGCACTGGGCAAGATCAAGGTGCTGGTATGTGAACCCACATGAACTCAAAGTCCTCATCCCTGGAACCTGTACATGGAGGTCTTCCCTTGTCCCAGACCATCTTATTTTTGTATTCTGTAAAGGGTTATGAGGCTTCCCAGGTGGTGCAGTGGTAAAGAATCTGCCTTCCAATGCAGAAGACACAAGAGACTTGGGTTCGATCCCTGGGTCAGAAAGATCCCCTGGAGGAGGAAATGGCAACCCACTCCAGTATTTGTGCCTGGAAAATCCCATGGACAGAGGAGCCTGGAGGGCTACAGTCCATGGGGTCACAAAGAGTCTGACACAACTGAGCATGCATGCATAACAGGTTATACAAGCATCCTTGAGAGACCAAAAAATAAAAAATTTCAACTTTTAACCACTTTTTTGTTTTACTTCATGCAGGATTCTGGTTCATACTGACTCTTCTGGACCAAATTAGTCCTTCTTAAAATACAACAGGTTAAGATCAATTCTATGTAAAGAATTTCAGGAGTGCTTGAATACATATATTCATTAAAGGAGAAGTGGAAGAAATTACATGCAAATAATCCTTTCTAATTGTGGTTGACTTAAGAGCTAATTACTATAGAGTAATTGGCCTATAAGAAAGATTTTTGAGGCTGTTGTAATTAATACAATGGGCCAAGTAGGAGATGTGATGGGATCATTGGGTTTTAATTAATCGGCGACAGGAGAATTCTTGTTTCCTGAAGGAGAGCTCCTCACTTACGGAGATTTACACACCGTGGGAATTACAGGGGCCTGCAAATCACTTCCATTGGATTTCTGCCCAGCTGACATTTATTGAAAAGCTGCCAGGTAAATTGAAGGTTACAGGAATTCTAATCTGATTTTTGACCCAAATGATATTCAGAATGTCAATCTATTTGTAGAATTCTCTTAACTCTACTCAGTTTCAAGGTTAATGAGGGTAGAGATTCTGTTTGGGTTTGTTTTTGAACACCCCAGAATGTCTGTTTGTCTGTCTGTCTGGCTTGTCTTATTTATTTAATTTGGCTGCTTTCAGTCTTAGTTGTGGCATGCAGGCTCTTAGTTTTGGCACGTGGGATCTAGTTTGCTGACCAGAGATTGATCCCAGACCCCCTGCATTGGGAGTTCAGTGTCTTAACCACTGGACCACCAGGGAAGTCCCTGTCTTTAATTTTTTGGTTTGCTCTTGTGATTTTGAAGTAATTTCAGGGTATTTGGAGCTGCCATTTGCTTTGAGAATGCTAGAATCTAAAGTAGATATTTTACCTTCTTAGATGAAACTGGTAATCATTATCATTTGTGATGCTCCTTGGAAACATGGTCCTTATGATCTTTACATATTATTAAGTCCATTGTAACAGTACCTGCCTTCAAAACATTTGCATCGGATGCAAGGTGAGTAAGTTCTAGAGTTCTTCTGTGCAGCATCACCCATAGTTAACAGTACTGTATTGTACACATAAAATTTGTGATGAAGGTAGATTCAGGTCAAATGTTCTCACCACAGTGAAAAAAAAGTAACACTGGTGACTCCATGTCCAGTCATGGCTGAGGAGTTGGTATCATACTAATAGTCTCACAGTTGACACCTATAAACTCTGCAGAAAGTATCCAGCTATCTGAAGAATGTAGGGAGTGACCAAAAGAAGCAGACACTTGGTGACAGAGAGCAACGCTGTGTGAATTTCCTATTTTTTGAGTTCCAGACTGATGGAAGGCCCCAGTCAGGGAAGCTGAAACTCAGAAAGTCCAATCTTTCTTGATTCTGTTATGAAGATGCCCAAGATGAATGTGCACATTGGAACAGAGTAAGAATGAGTGACACATGGATGGACCCAGCCAGGGATGGACTGGAGGGCCTCCCACACAAGCATCCAGATTTTAAAAAATATTTGTTTATTTATTCGGTTCTTTGTTGTGGCACACAGGCTTAGTTGCCCAAGGCATATGGGATCTTAGTTCCTCGACCTGCACTGGAAGGCGGATTCTTAGCCACTGGAATCACCAGGGAAATTCCCAAAGATCCAGATATTACATTCTGAGGAAGCCAAAGAAGTGTGCGGTTGAAGCATGGACTCTGAGGGTCACAATTCATTCATTCATTCATGACAAATTTATGGAGTACCTCTGGGCCAGGTACTTTCTTAGGTATTGCAGGAAACATGGAGAAAAATCCCTGCACCCACTGAATTTACAATTTAAGATGAGATGGATGAAGCTGGAGCCCATTATACAGAGCGAAGTAAGCCAGAAAGATAAAGACCATTACAGTATACTAACACATATATATGGACTTTAGAAAGATGGTAACGATAACCCTATATGCAAAACAGAAAAAGAGACTCAGATGTATAGAACAGACTTGTGGACTCTGGGAGAAGGCGAGGGTGGGATGTTTCAAGAGAACAGCATTGAAACATGTATATTATCTAGGGTGAAACAGATCACCAGCCCAGGTTGGGTGCATGAGACAAGTGCTCGGGCCTGGTGCACTGGGAAGACCCAGAGGGATCGGGTGGAGAGGGAGGTGGGAGGGGGGACTGGGATGGGGAATACATGTAAATCCATGGCTAATTCATTTCAATGTATAACAAAAACTACTGTAATGATGTAAAGTAATTAGCCTCCAACTAATAAAAATAAATGAAAAAAAAAAAAAGAGTCAGAGACAGTCCACAGCAAAAGTATGTAAATAGAGTATGTCTGATGGTGAGAAACAGCAAGGGAGGGGGAGAGGGCTGGCCCATGTAGGGCATGGGTCTTTCAGCAGGGTCCCCTAAAAGGCAGCTTTTGAGGCAAGGTCTGAAGGTGAGGGGTAAGCTCTACAGACGGACAGGCAGAGGGAAGACCTCAAGGCAGCAGCATGCCTAGTGCTGGAGGAACAGTGAGGGACCAGTGTGGCTCGGACAGAGTGCCTGAGGGGATGATGGTAGCAGAAATATTCCCGAGGATAATGGGCATTGAGGCTGGGGAGCCGGGTTGTATAAAGCTTTATAGATGCTTGCAAGGAAATGGGCTTTTATGCAAATGAGATAAGAATTTCTTAAGGATTTTTAATAGTGAATGTGTCTGACTTCTGGTTTAACTGGAGTATGCCGGCTGCTATGTAGAGAGAACAGAGTGGAGGGCTGGGGGTGAGGGAGGAAGCAAATCATTTAGGAGGTGATAATAACCAGGCAAGAAGGGACAATGGCTTGGGCCACTGTGGGTATAGTAGGCATGATAAAGTGAAGGTATTTTAAAAATATATTTCCCAGATAGAAGTGACAGGCTCTCTGAACAGCCCAGATTGGGCTACTAAGGAAGAGGGAGTGCTTGGGATGACCAAGGCTTTGACTTGAGTAACTAGAAGGATGGATGGCCTTGTCTTTGATAGGGAAGAGCACATGGTGGGAGTGGTTTGGTCTTGGGAACGGCAGGAGTTCAGTGTCAAGTTTGAGATGCTTTTTAGGTCCCTAACTGAAGCTGCTGAAAGGGGGTTCAATAAGAGTCTGGAATTTGAGAGACAAGTCCAGGCTATAGGTTGGATTCTTTTTTAAAAACTTACCTCATTAAAGTATAGTTGACTTACAATGTATTAACTTCTGCTTATAACAAACTGATTCAGTAATACATATATATATATATTCTTTTTCATTATGGTTTATTATAAGAATTTTTTAACTGTTTTTTTTTTTTGTGTGGTAAAAGCCACACGATATAAGACGTACTATTTTGACCATATTTAACTGTACGGTTCAGTGGCACTAACTACATTCACATTGGTGTACAACTCTTACCATCATCCATCTCCCAAATTTTTCACCTTCCTAATCTGAAACTCTGTTGTCTTTAAATACCATCTCCCCATTCCCCCTTCCTACCCACTAGCCCCTGGACCCTGACAGCTATCAGTGTACTTTCTGACTGCATGAATTTGACTCTTCTAGGTATTTCTTATAAGTGGAATCAAACAGTATTTGTCTGCACCTAATGTGCATTGGAATACCTCTTTAAGGTTAACTTAATACATGTCCTACAAACAGATTGTACCTTCCTTTTCCCCCACATGCTATACAGTAGGTTCTCAATAGTTACCTATTTTATACATAATAGTGTATACATGTTAATCCCAATCTCCCAGTTCATCCCCCTCCCCCTTTTCCCCCTCAGTGTCCACACTTTTGCCCTCTATGTTGTCACAGGATATTGAATATAGTTCCTTGTGCTACACAGTAGGATCTTGTTGTTTATATAACAGTTTGCATCTGCTAGTCCCAACCCCCCAATCCATCCCTCCTCAACCTTCTCCCCCCACCGCCTGTTGGCAGCCACCAGTCTGTTCTCTGTGTCTATAAACCTCATGATTCTTGTGCCTTCTGACTCCACCCCTCTGAGAGACATGAGTCCTCCTAGCATTTACAGACAATGTCTATGGTCTCTAAGTGATGCTGTGGGTGGAATGTGAGCTTTCTTCTGATCTAGTGTTCTGCAGGCAGCTTGTCTCTGGCCTGATCTTTGCTGGTTTGGCCACGAACACATCTCCAATCATCTGACTGTCACATTCACCTTCATGGGGAGCCCAGTATCATCCTTTGGGCAGGAGGCTGCTTCCATTTTTCAGCAGGGAATACACCAGGACTGGGGATAAATTGGCGCTGACTGCAGCTGTCAGCTGGCCCCTGGTGACCAGAGTGGCCTGCAGTGTGCTGGACTTATGGGTGCCCTCCACAGCAAAGTGGAGGAGCCCAGCTCACCAGCAGGCACCGGGTGTGACCCAGGGACCCCAGCCTCATTAGCAGTTGCTCTCCTTGGAGGAGCCAACCTGCCCGTTAGGCAGCAGAAGATTCTGCTTTTAATGAGGCCCTTTCCAGTCTAGGTGCAGAGAAATCCGGTGCCACATGACAGGAGAAAGGCTTTCACTGAGAAGCAGACTCTTTGAAAGATAATTAGAGTTTTGTGTGGGACTCTGCTTGTATATGCCAGTGAGCCTGGCGCAGAGTCAGGGATATAGTCCTCTTCATAAACGTACCAGCATGAACGATTGAGGGAATGTGATGTTTACTCTCCCTCCAGCGCGGCCCCTGGAGTCAGACTCCTGGTGGATTCTGGAGGCTCTATCTGTTCCTGCTGACCGCCCTCAGCCAGGGCTGCCCAGTTCTTGATTCTTGAACGTAGCTCACTCTTTCCTCTCTGTACTCACCAGAGGATGGTTCTGGATGATGACCACGATCAGGCGGGACTCTGGGACTGCTTCCAAACTCACTTCCTTGAGTGAGTGCTTCATTGTCAGGGAGAGAATGACCAGAGTCCTCCTCTTCCTGTGGGTCAGAGATCAAACGTTCTAGAGGCAGAACAGAGGACAAAAAGTGCTCTGTTGATGTAAAAACGAGGCAAGGAGTCATTCATGTTCAGGCTCACAGATGCCCACACTATCTCCCGGGAGGACCAATGAGGGAACAAGTAACTTTGTGCCATTTGCAGAAACATGGATGGACTTAGAGATGATCATGCTAAGGGAAGTCAGTCAGACAGAGAAAGACAAATGCCATATGATATTGCTTATGTGTGGAATCTAAAATCAAACATAGTTACCAAAGGGGAAAGATGGGGGGAGAGGGATAAATTAGGAGTTTGGATTTGACAGGTACATACTACTTTATTTAAAATAGATATCCAACAAGGTCCTACTGTACAGCACGGGGAAACTCTACTCAATATTCTGCAACAACCTAAATGGGAAGAGGTTTTGAAGCAGAATAGTTACATGTATATGTGGAAGCGAATCACTTTGCCTTACACCTGCAGGTAACTCAGCATTGTTAATCAACTCTACTCCTGTATAAAATAAAAATTGGGAGAAAACCAAACAGCACTGGATTCCACGAGTCCTTGTACATGACGAGAATGCTGCTCAAAGTTGGTAACAGGAAGAAACGGAGAGAGGACTCTGAGGAGCTGTATTTGGGGAGTCGGTGGGAGATGATTTCTGGGCTGTCGCTTCCTGCAAGGGTTTTTGGGATATTGGCAGAAGGACAGAGGCAGAGGGGGAAAAATTAATTGTGGCAATTGTCTTCGCTGTCTCCGGGCTTGTCACAGTGATGCTGATAAAATCAAATAAGCTGAAAGTGAGGGTGAGTTGTTAGTGTGAGAAATGGTCCAGGATCTGGCAGCTGAGAGAGTGGAGGTGCCCGCGCTGTTTGCTCATTATCAAGATTTATTGTTTTCCACTCTGGGAAGTTGTTGGTAAGCAAAAATAAGGTCACTTACACCACTCTGTGAGGTACTTTGAAATATTTAAAAATGGAAAAAACAAGAGGAATTTAATATCATTTTTTTCTGTGTTTGGAAAGTAGGGCAGTGGGTTGGTGGACTGATCATGAGCTGGTTTGAGTTAGATAAAGAGTTTCTGGGAGTATTTACTGCAGAAAAATGAACTGGAGATTTGACAGAAGGAGAATAAACTGGGAGAGTTGGACAATGGTAGCTTTCTTTTTTTTCTTAATTGAAGTTTAGTTGATTTACAATATTGTATTAGTTTCAGGTATATAACAAAGTGATTCAGACATTCATACACACACATTTCAGATTATTTTCCAGATAAGCAACAATGATTTACTGTACAGCACAGGGAATTATATTCAGTATTCTGTGATAAACTATAATGGAAAAGAATTGGAAAAAATATGTAACTGAATTGCTTTCCTATAAATCTGAAACTAACACAATATTGTGAATCAGTTATAGTTCAATTAAAAAATAATGCTGCATACCCTGATAGTTCAGTTAATCCTTTTCTTCTTCCTTTTGTATAGCTCCATTATTTTGTTTGTGTGTCTGTGAGCACACGTGCATCTTTGTGTTTAACCTGCACAGTTAAGTAGTTCCAATTTTAGAGCTGTAGATTGAGGGGGGAATATGAACAGAATTGCTGGTATGTTTCACGTATATTCTCACCAGTTTTAAAGAACTAGCTTGCAACCTGTGAGAGCAGAAAGATTAGATAAATATATACTTTAAAAGAGAGGCTGCAGGTATAGAAAATGCAAACATTTTTTCCCTGCTGTCTGGAAAACTCCTCTCAATTCCTTCACTAGATCTGAGTTCAAAAAGAACAAGTTCCTTAAATCCCCTAGTCTGGGTTAATGTGTTTTGTTAGATGCTCCTTTCTTCTCAAAACTTATCTGAATTCATAGGAAGAGTTGAACAAAATTTATAAGGCCTGTGGGGGAAACAATTTTATTTGGTTTGTACCGTGGCCCCGCCAGTGAACAGAAGCCCGCACTGTGCTTAGAACGTTTATTAGAGGCTCATAAATGTATACTGAAATCACATTCAAATGAAAAAATAATCCATAGCCAATGGTATAGTCTGGCCCAACGTTGAAATTTGCTCATCATAGAAGAGAGAGACAAAGACACTGAGAAAAGATGGAAGAGAGGAAGGCTGTGTTCCATGACGCCAAATGAAGTATTCCCTGACATTAAACTATAAGAAGAAAACCTACTGTGGAGAGAAGTGAAGTCAACTTTGGTATTAATTTTGCAACTTTTGTGTTTCTGAAGGGCATTATGGCTCAGACTGACTTACCTGCAAGAAAGATAAAGAGAAAGGGAAACGAATGAAGACTGAGAAAGAGAGGAAAGGAAGGAAGACCCAAGAGGAGAGAGAGAGAGGGAGGGGAGGGAGAAAGCAAAGGGACAGTCCAGGTTGATAAGGACGGAAAATGCTTCTCTTTCTTGGTGCCTAGCTGATCTCTGCTGACCTTACCAAGGGTTGCTGAGTGGAGTGGCCCCTTCAGCAACGGGAGCAGAAATGACTCAAGATTGATAATGATAGTATCCTCCTCATGGCATTGCTGTGAGGTTTGCATGATGTACTGAAGTTCAAGTTCCTAGCATAGTTCCTGGAATGTAGAATACCCACAGTAAGACAGCTCACTAAAAGACAGTTCATATTTAGCTAATTGAAGACTTTGGAGCTTTTTCCACGATAAATGTTGCATATCATTATCAAAAATAGTGCTACAATCAACATTGGTGCAAAATTAAAGGAAAAAATTTATTGATTTATTTTTGGCTATGCTGGGTCTTTGTTGCTGTGTGAGGGCTTTCTCTAGTTGCGGTGCACACGCTTCTCATTGCGGTGCCTTCTCTTGTTGCTGGGTGCGGGCTCTGGGCACACAGCCTTCAGTAGCTGCAGCTCACAGGCTCAATAGTTTTGGCACACAGGCTTTGGTTGCTCCGAGGCAAATGGGAGCAAATTAGATCCCTGGGTCAGGGATCTAACCCGTGTCTCCTGCACTGGCAGATTCTTTACCACTGAGCCACCAGGGACACCTTGTGTACAACTTTTTATGTGAATACACGTTTTCATTTCTCTTGCATATATTTATATATATACCTAGGGGTGAACTTGCCAGGGCATGTGGTAATGCTATGTTTAATTTTTTGAGGAACTGCAAAGATACTATTCAAATTAGCTGTACCATTTTACATTTTCACCAGCGATGCATGTGGTTTACAATTTCTTCACATTGTTTACCACATATTTTTGTTTTCTTTAAAAAAATTTTATTGGGTTATAATTGATTTACAGTGGTGTCAGTTTCAGGTATACAGCAAAGTGAAGTAGTTACACATAAACATTTTCCCTTTTTTAGATTCTTTTATAGACTATTACAGAGTGCTGAGTAGAGTTTTCTGTGTTTTACAGTAAGTCCTTATTAGTAATCTATTTTATATGTAGTAGTGTGTATATGTCCATCCCAATCTCCCAATTTATCCCTCCTCCCTTGTCTGCCTTTAAAAAAAAAAAAAAAGACTGCAGCCATCCTAATAGTTTAAAGTGGAATTTCACTGTGGTTTTGATCTGCAGTTCCTTAATGGATAATGATATCAAGCATCTTTTCATGTGCTTGTTGGCCATTTTATATCTTCTTTGGAAAAATGTCTATTCAAATACTTTGCCTCATTTTAATTGCTGCTATTGTTGATTTTTAAATTGTTGAGTTGTAAAAACTCTTTATATATTCTGGATAATTCTGGATAATGATTGTTTATTAGATTTTTGATTTGCAAATATTTCCTCCATTCTATACAATATCTTGATTTTACTGATAGAATTTGAAGCACTAAAATTTTAAATCGTTTCTTCTTCTGTGTTTGTGTGTTTGTGTTTTTGGTGTTTTATCTGAGAAACCGTTGCCTCAACCAAAGTCACGGAGATTATTGCCTATGTTTTTTCCTAAGACTTTTTATAAATTTAGCTCTTAGGTCTTTGATCCACTTTATGTGAACAGCATCTTGCTGTTCTAGTTGATTATTGCCACATCGGAATGTGGGACAATGTTGTCTATGCTTCCAGTTTTTCCAAGAGACCAAAAATACCAGTTCTTTGGTGGGAATATTCTGCCTTGAAAAACATTAGCAACCAAGTCAAATTTCATGAAAACACAACAGTGGAGGTGGTCAATAAATACGGCCCTGGCCACATGCACCCAGGTACCACACTGTAGCCTCTGGGTTTCCTATTTAACTTTCCTAGTCAGCT
The DNA here is from genome assembly GCF_023699985.2 of Odocoileus virginianus. Lineage (NCBI taxonomy): Eukaryota > Metazoa > Chordata > Mammalia > Artiodactyla > Cervidae > Odocoileus > Odocoileus virginianus. Next base: position 46,963,037 of record NC_069685.1, on the reverse strand, counting down.
AGAAATGTAATAAAGGAACCCCTGTTCTTGGTCTATTCCCGGGTGACACAGTCTTAGGATTTTTTCAAGATTCTAGATAGCAATGTAAGGAGAAGTCTTGAAATTAAACCAATGAGGAGAGAAGGTTTTGAGTCCAAAAGTCCCTGCTCTAAATGAGGGGCTTTAAAATATTTTTAGATATTTGCCTGCTAGCTACCCTGATTTGTCAACCTGAAACATTTTTTCCACAGCAAGTTCTTTGGAGAGAGCAGAAATGTGGGGGCAATGCCTGAATTTTGTGAAATTTCAGAAAGAAATGATTTATTCATGCTAGATTCTGAGAACCAACCATGAGGTCATGATGAAAAGAGCTGAGTGACAGGTAGAGAGATGAACTAAAGACCCTCTGCCCTATTGATGGGTTTGGTGAGCAGGGATTTGCCCCCTTCCTCTCTGGGATGACTGATGTTGGGGGAAGGGGAGTCACAGTGGGAAGGAAGTCTGGAGGGAAAAGAGGGTGTGATGAGGGACCCTGAGCCGTGGGCTGTAGCAGTTGCCTGTTGTTTGAGCCCATTCTTCAAATATTGGCCTGAGTCAATATTTGAAGAGGCTACCTCTACGAGGAAGCCTTCCCTGGCTTGCCAATTTCTCTCTTCCAAAGACCATATCACAGCCTCTCTGGTTTTCCTAAGCACACTTTCTTCTCTGAGGTCTTGCTCAAACTGGTGTTTGATATTTAGAGATTCCATCAACAGATATTTAATGAACACCAACTATGCCCCAGGGTTCCCCGATGGCTCAGTAGATAAAGAATCTGCCTGCATTGCAGGAGACACAGGAGATTCAGGTTCAATCCCTAGGTCAGGAAGATCCCCCAAAGAAGGAAAATGGCAACCCGCTCCAGTATTCCTGCCTGAACAATCCCATGGGCAGAGGAGCCTGAAAGGCTAACAGTCAAAAGGGTTCCAAAGAGTCGGATATGACTGAGCAACTAGGCGCACACAGCTCTGCCCCAGGCTGTGTGCTAAGGGCTGGCGACGCAGTCGTGAGCAAAACGGGCAGAAATCCCTGCTTTCCTGTTGCTTGCGTTCATGTGTGTGTGTGTGAGAGAGAAGCAACATAACAAATGAATACCTTACAGGTTATAAAGTGAAAGCTGTGGAAAACTTGGAGCAGGATAATGGGATCAGAATCGCAGGAAAGGAGGATGACATTTTTAGTGGGGTGGTCAGAAGAGTCTCTGGGTTGTATTCAATTGGCCAGAAAGTTTCTTCTGGTTCTTCCATAAGCTGTTACAGAAAAATCTGTGTATTTGAACAAAGGCTTGAAGGATACTCTTTTTCAGTTAGCACCTTGTGTTCATGCTGATGATTCTGGGATAAATGTTTCCCATGATTTTTTTTAAAGCTTAAAATAGATTTATTCATTTATTCAGCAAACATTTGCTAAAGATCTGTTAAGCATCCTTAAGGTTTCAGCTCAAATGTCAGCTCCTTACAGAGGCATTCCCTGAACACGCTTTTCATTGTCTCCTGTTTTAATTTATATTCTATTTTAAAATGAAAACTAACATTTTATATTTTATTTTTTAAATGAAGCTTTGTTGATGCACAATATGTTACAGGTATACAGTAAAGTGATTCCCAATGTTTGAAGACTATACTTCATTTATAGTTATGAGAAGTATTGGCTATATTCCCTGTACTCTTCAGTAAATTCGTATAACTTATTTTATACATAATAGTTTGTCCCTCTTCCTCTTCTACTGTATATTGCCCCTCCCCTCTGCCCTCTTCCCACCGGTACTCACTAGTTTGTTCTCTAGATCCATGAGTCTATTTCTTTTTTATTATATTCACTAGTTTGTTGTATTTTTTAGACTTCAGATGTAAGTGATGGCATATGTTTGTCTTTCTCTGTCTGAGTTACTTCACTTAGTATGATAATCTCTTGGTCCATTCATGTTGCTGCAAATGGCATTTTCATTCTTTTTTATGGCTGAGTAGTATTCTGTCTTATACCTCCTTTATCCAGTCATCTATTGATGATACTTAGGTTGCTTTCATATCGGCAGTTGTAAATAATGCTGCTTTGAGCATTGTGGTGCATGTATCTTTTTGAATTAGTGTTTTTGTTTCTTTGGGGTATACACGTAGAAGTAGAATTGCTGGGTCATGTGGTATAAATGTAAATTTTTTTTTAATTGAAAAATAAGTATTTAACTTTTAAAAAAGAAACTTCATTCTTCTATTTTATTTTTAGGATGGCATTTATCATGACATGGGCTCACCTTATTTGTTTATTTACTTGACTGTTAAGAGAGGAATCTCATCTATTTTGTCTATCAGTGAATTCTCCGTGGCTGACACATATTCAGTGCTTAATAAATGTCACTGAATAAATGAAAATGCCAGGGATTGTAGTGACCATGGTGTTATGATAGGTTTTGACCTTTGAGAACTTATGTTTAGAAAATTTAGCAGTTGCGCTCCTTGGTATTTACCTAAATGTATTAAAAACTTATGCCTACACAAAAACCTGTACATGGATATTTATAGCAGCTTTGTTCATAATTGTCAAGAATTAGAAGCAACCAAGATGTCCTTCAGTGGGTGGATTGATAAATAAACTGTGGTCCATCCACATAATGGGGTATTATGATATTATTCAGTGCTGAAATGAGCTATCAAGTCATGAAAAAACAGGGAAGAAGTTTACATGCATATTATTCAGTGAAAGAAGCCAATCTGAAATGGATACATACTATATGATTCCAAGTCTATGACATTCTGGAAAAGGCACAACTATGGAGACAATGGAAAGATCAGTGGTGACCAGGATTTGGGGAGGGAGTGATGAATAGGCAGAGATCAAAGGATGTTTATACCAGTGAAAATACTCCGTATGAGACCGTAATGATGAACACTTTTCATTATACATTTGTTCAGACCCGTAGAATATACAAAACCAGGAGGGAACTGTGATGTAAACTGTGCACTTTGGGTGATAATGATGTGTCCATGTAGATTCACTGTAACAAATGTACCATCTGATGGAGGATGTTGATAATGGAGGAGTCTGTATGTATAGGTGGAGGAAGTAGATGGGGAAAACTTTCATACCTTCTCCTCAATTTTGCTGTGAACCTAAAATTGCTCTAAAAATTAAAGTCTTTTTTTTTTAAAATTACATCTGGTAGTGGAGACAGATACATCTTCTCAAAGCAGAGTATATGAATATACTTACTGGGCAGGCAGGAACATGAGTTTCAGAACCCAGCTGACTGGTAACTTTAGAATGCAAATTAAGCCCCCCCCCCCATTTACAGGGTATCCTACTGGGTCTTTCGAGTGTGTTCAGAGAACTAAACACATATGTTGGGAACTCCTACCATTTTCCAGGCACCATGCCTGCTCCATAGTCAGAACAGGGGAGTACAGGTGCATTGTTGTGCAGGTGACATGAACAGCCAAGAGAGGAAGTCAGGGTTTAGTCTCATATTTACGTTGAATAACCAGCAGGCTTATCCTGGGGCATTTGTTCAATGTGATCATTGTTCAGTATTTCCCTTGCTTTTTTGGTCATCTTTTAAAATAATGCCTAGGAATAGACTCATAAGAAAAAACAGAAGCCCTGAGACCAGAGACAGGCTTTTGCCCCATTTCTAGAAAGAGCTCATGTGGCAAAAGCATCTCAGCCCGGTAGCTCAGAATTATCTAGAAATTTGTAGGGAGAAAAATAATTTAAGTAAATGGTCCAACGTGCTGGAGAACAGTTCAAGCTTTCAAACACTCTTTCTCTCTTTTCTTCTTTCTTTCTCTTTCTCTCTCTTTCCCTCCCTGTCCTCCCATCGCCTCCCCTCCTCCTACCTCCTTCTGCAAAACAGCCATCACTGTCGTCACGAGGCATCTGCTGAGACAGTGCTGGATGTGGCTCCTGGGGACCAGCTGCTGCTCTGGGTCCCGTCTCCCTCCCCTGCTCCCACCTCTTCTCACCTTCCTTCTTGCTGGCGCAAGAAGCCATACAGTGCACTTAAAAGGTGTCTCAGCCTCACCTCAGGGGTCCCGTGGTCCCACGGAGCAGGCTTAAACTTCCATTAAAGGACAAGTTTCCATGGGAGATAGAACTTCTGGGAAGCAAGTCCTTTTGGGAGGAGGCTGTGTTCTAGCTAGAGGGGAGAAGCAGCCAAGCAGTGTTCCTGCCTGACCCCTCCAAACACACACACACACACACCCCTCCACCCCAGGGAAAAGAAAATTATCTAATGAATATCTCGCTGATCCCAATTCCCCAACGGCAGTGGGTAATTATTAAATTGAGAGACTCGTGGAGCACTTTCCTAAATGGAAAGGCTTATCAAGAATAGACCAGAAAGAAAGAAAAAAAAAAAGAATAGATCAGGAGCAGGTAAAATTAATAGTTATAAACCCATTTCCATAGCAATGGACTTATTACCAGGCATGCCAGCTGCCTGAAAGTAAAAGACCCTTCTCCTTTGATTTCAGGGAAATGCCTTAAAAATCTGTGCGTGAAATGACTGACTGGATTGTCAGTCCATTCGTGTTAACCTGGACTTGGGAAGGTTCGTATAGCTGGTCCGCAGGGGGACAGCACAGTTAAGGGGGGCAGCCCTCCCATACAGACCCTGTCCCCTTTGCCCAAAGACTGGCTACTTTGGCACCCCAAAGCCAGAGTGTGAATTTAGCAGGATTAAACTGCTGGTAACAGAGAGTTATGTTCGTTTTCTTCTAGTGCTGGATTTTCACTTTCTTGGCAGTAGTTTTTCTGAGGTTTACTGAATGCTGAGACCCAGGAGGCATTAGAAGCAGCTCCTTAGATCTGGTTACAAGCACAGAGGAGCCCAGAGAGAAATCAAGGATATGATCTGATAAGGCCGAGCATCTCTTGCAGGAGGAGACTTGACCGATAAGTGGAGCATCCCGGTGATCAGAGAGGTGACTTTAGGCTGGAGTGTGGCGGCTGGGAAGGGGGGGGGTGACTGAAGCCAAGAACTGAGTGCTCAAGTCCCTTAGATTCTGAAGTCCCTCTGGCAGTGCTCCAGTAAACAGGGGAGCGCCTGTTAGGGGGTTCCCATGTGAGCCCACTCCCATCCTCTCCTGAGGCCAGCCCTTTGTCCAACACACATTCCCTTCCCCATGGAAAACGATGCGTGCAAATAGACACTTGATGACTTACCCACAGCCAGCCAGCTGGGACTACCTGGCAGTGTAACATTAGTACATTTATGTGTGTGTGCTAGTTGCTCAGCTGTGTTCGACTCTTGGCGACCCTGTGGACTGTAGCCCGCCAGGTTTCTCTAACCATGGGATTCTCCAGGCAAGAATCCTGGAGTGGGTAGCCATCCCCTTCTCCAGGGTGTCTTCCTGACTCAGGGGTTGAACCCGGCCGTGTCACCTTCATTGCAGGCAGATACTTTACTGTTTGAGCCACCAGGAAAGCCCTGATACATTTATACTTCAATTTAAATGGCCGCTCTGTCGCACACAGTGATAGCAGAGAGTTTCTTAAACCCTTGGCTAAGTGGAAAAAATGTCTGATTCTAATGTAGTGCTCTTTGGGGTAGAATTCCATATCAGACAGGTCAGTGTAATGTATATCCACTTTTTAAAAAAATGGTGCTTCAGTTTAATTCTAAGTGTAATTTTGTAAGTAAGTCAGGTTATAGACATTACTTAATTTTAATTTCCCCCCATTTAAAAAATTTTCCACAATTAAAAAAAATTTCTTGGGATAAAGTTGATTTATTGGGTTATAGCTGACTCATTGGAAAAGACCCTGATGAAAAGACCCCGAGGGCTCTAAAGGAGAAGGGGGTGACAGGATGAGATGGTTGATTGATGGTATTACCGACTCAATGGACATGAGTCTGAGCCAACTCTGGGAGATAATGAAGGACAGGGATGCCTGGAGTGCTGCAGTCCATAGGGTTGCAAACAGTCAGACATGACTTAGTGACTGAACACCAAAACAGTTGATTTGCAATGTTGTGTTATTAATAGTTTCAGGCATACAGCAAAGAGAATCTGTTATACATATATCCACTCTTTTTTAGATTGTTTCCCATACAGATCATCACAGAGTATTGAGTGAAGTTCCCTGTGCCATACAGTAGGTTCTTATTAGTTATCCATTTTATATATAATAGTGAGTATATGTCAATCCCAATCACCCAATTTATTCCTCCTCTCCTCTCCCTTTTTCCCATGGTAACCTTAAGACTGTTTTCTATTATGTATCTGTGACTCTATTTCTGTTTTTGTAAACAAGTTCATTTTTACCATTTTTTTTTTAGATTCCATGTATAACAATTTCATATGATATTTGTCTTTCTTACAAGGAGCTAGAGGGAAGATTTAAAGGACAAATTTATGATAGCTATTTTGTCAATACTGGGGTTTTCTCCCCCCTAAAGTTTTCAGTGGGAGGGAGCTGTCCGTGATAGGAGATTCTGCTAGGCAAGAATCTCTACACCTGAGTGACTGAGGTTTTAGGAGCTATGAATCAGTCACACTTGCTGTTAACATTCCTTGGATCCAGGTACAGCTAGATTCAGGATGATAGACACAGACTTATGGAAGAAAGTCACTCACGAATCCCATGCTGGGTGGCTTTTTAACTCTCTGTTCAGTAACTTCTCCTGTCAGGAAAGAGTCAGCCTATAATTTGCGAGTTCACGTCAGTGATGAGAGGCTCTCCCTGTGTCGAAAGGTGCTGAGAATGGCGCTTGTCCTTTTCACTGGTATGTGCCCTGTCCACTGTCTTCCCCTCCTCCAAATATATGTACCATGTTGTAACTCCATGAATGAAGGCCTGTGGGGATTTCTTACATTACATCCCATCCCATCCCATTTCAGGTGGACATGAAGAGTCCACCATGGTCCCTTACTGTGTGGCTTATAGTTGATATCATGAACCGTGCATGTTGTGGGGTCCTTTCCCAAGGTTGGTCTCATGATGCTCCCACAAGTCCGTGTAGTCACCAATGTTCTTCCTAAATTCTAAAGCTCAGAGTTTGAACCACAGGTCCACAGACACACAGGTAAGTAGTAATAGAAGCAGCCAGATCCAGGCTACGTCTCAGGGCTGGAGTGATGGTGGCCCTAGATGAAGGGTTTGGCCGCGTCCTGTGTTTCTTGGATCATGGTGGAGGCACACGCGGGGCTGGGGAGGACAGAGCTGTGACAGTGCCCAGAGATGTGGCGCGGTCTGAGCTGCTCACTCGGGGAAGGACGGTCAGCTTTCCACAGCGCCCTGAAGACGGATGGTCCGTCCACTCTGAGGTGTGGGTCATCTGTGGCAGCCTGTGAATCAGGCTCTATCGACACTGCTGTGTGACTTGTTGAACTTGGCGATCCTTCTTCAGTTTGACAAAGAGGAATGTGGCAATTCATCTCGTGCTTGACATTCTGCTGAATCTGTTTTAAACTGCACTTTACCGTGTGTGTTTGTTTTCCAGAACAAATGGCTCCTTCTACGAGATCTTGCAAGTGGACTTTGGAGTTGACAACAGCAGTGGCCTGTCCGGCGCCCAGCAGATCACCTGGCAGGTGGAATACCCTGTGGAGGACTCCCCGAGGGAGCTGGTCATCTCCGAGATCTTTGTCAGCCAGACCTCCTTTGTGGGCATTGTCCCACTTGCAATGGTGAGATGTCAGGCTGCAGAATCAGTGTCACAAAGATGTTTTCTTTAAGGCCTTTTTTTTTTTGCCTTGTCATGTAATTTGTGGGATCTTATTTCCCCTACCAGTGATCAAACCCAGCAGTGGCTTCCCAGCAGTGAAAGCCCCAAATCCTAACAACTGAACTGTCAGGGAATTCCCTGAGTACTTTTTTAATATTAAAAAAATGAGCATTTTGTAATCTGCTGTTTTCTATGCACCAGATGAAGCTGTTTGAACAAGGGAAATGCACTTAAATTATATTTTATTTACCTGCTTGCCGTAATGCCTCCTTAAAAACTATTCAAGGTTTGCTGCATAAATCCCTTTCCTTTGTGAATGTTGTTGAACCGTGTCCTGGAGAACCTGTGTTTCTTTTTTTTTTTTTTTCTGTCTCATCCTATATCCATCTCAGGACCAAGTGCTCCTGAGAGAAGATGGTTGCATTGAAATCCATCAGGCATGTGTGATGGGAACAGCTGCTCTGAGTCTATGCTGAGTGACCAGTTGAGAGTGGCTGGTCAATTGCCCTGAGAGTGCCCACGTAGCTTAGGGATTGGAAAACTCTAATATGTATATGGACAGAAAGAACCTTGCTGGGAACTGACCAGCTGAACCTGGATAGGGTCCCAGAGTCCATGAAACCATGTATGTTTCTGTTTCTAGCCTGGGGGTGACCAGCTTTCTCCTCTGAGCTTGGCCAAAGCTCCATTCATGACCGGGCTCAGGGGCCACATCTGAGAACAAGGTCATGGACAAGTTTCCAGAACCTTAAAGGACGGTGCTGGTGTGTCCCAGGGAGTAAACCCCAGGAGCACCATATTCCTAATACCCTTTCCCACACTGGAACTGTTCAAATGCATTCTGCACTGCTTTGACCTTCCTGTCTAGAACCAAAGAGAGAGGGTACACACTAAGTGATTTCAGGACATTCTGGGGGTGCTTCTATCATCCATACTCAAGTTGGTTACCAGGGGTGAGATCCTTGCAGATAAAACCCTCTATCCTACAGTTAACTCTGCAACTCCCATATCTGTGTTCTTGACTCTTCTCTCTCCTCCAAAACATGCTTGCCCCCATCTCCCCACATCTGATTCCTTCTCTTTGGTTCAACCGATAGAGAGCTACCATCCCCGACCACAGTGACCAAACTGGCCCTCCGTCCCCTTGCTCATGACCCTCTGTCCACATCCTCATCCTCATGTATCTTCTTCATGGATATTATCAGTGCTTGAGATTTAGGATTTAATTTATCATCTATCTTCCTTCCCAGAAGGAGAGATCCATGACTGTAGGCTTCTGGTCAGTTTTGTCCACAGCTGGGTCCCCAGTACCTAGAACAATGCCTGGGACACTTAGTATTTGTTGAGTGAAGGACTGAATCCCATGCTGTAATCTGATCTACTGGGATCATCTAGTTCTTGAAGGCTAGATAGATGGGGATGATCTGCATCAGCAGTGATCTGCATTTTATTTGAGGGCAGTCACCTGGGGAAATGCTAACTGTGCCTCTTTCCCTTCCCTTCTGCTTCCCTACCCTGCCTGCCTCCGCTTTCCCTTCCCTTCTCTTCTTTTCTTTATGAAAGCATGAGTTTTTTCTTTTCTCCCCCACCCCCAGCTCCCCACCATGTCTCTCACTCTCTTTCACTTCTCTCTGGTTTTCTGTCCAATTACGCAGCTTTGAGCTTAGAGATTTCTTTCCAGGCATGGCTTGGCGTTTAGGGCTGCAGCCCACCATTCTACTACAGTTCTTAAAACTAAAAAGCCCAGCTCTACTCATGCAGATTAAAAAAAAAGTTATCTTTCAAAAAGGTTGGAATCAAAAATGAACACACTTTCTAGGCAACTGGATACACAGGTTCAGGCTAGGAAAAAGCAAGAGATAATCAGACTCCTTTTTAGCCAAATGGACCTAAAACTTTATGCCAAGGCTTGGGCACAAATACTTCTTTATTGCAAACAATATTCATGTGTCTACTCTGTGTTCCGGTGAATGGTGATGAACAGATACACACAGTCGCAGCTCTCCGGGTCCTTGCATTCTAGGAGAAGAGAGTTCAGAGTACAAGAAACAAGTACATTTGACCACTGCAGATGCATGTGGTGCATGTGGATGCATGACCACCACCAGATGCATGCTATGGAGAAATTTATGCCGGGTCATAGAATAAAGAGACAGGGATGGGAGTGGACAGTGTCAAGTGATCAAGAAAACATCTGTCTAAGGATCTGATGTTTGCTCTGAGAACTAACTGACAAGAGGAACCAGCTATAGAAGGCTGTGGAGGAAGAGCATTGCAGAGAGAGGGAACAGTGTGCATCTTCAAATGGAAATAAGCTTGTTTAAGTTGAGGGACTGAAAGAAGGCCAAGCTGCTGGGATGCAGACAGCTGGGGAAGGGCACTGGAGAGAGATGAGCTTGGAGAGGAAGGCAGGGGCAGCTTTTCCAGGCCTTGGAAGTAACAGATGACATTTCACGGGTCTTCCAGTGTCTAGTTCTCAGTGTCTATATTAGGCTTCTCTTGCTGCTATAGCAAATTACCGTTAACAGACTGGCTTTGTGTGCATGTGTGCCAAGTCATTTCAATCCTGTGTGACTCTGTGACCCCATGGACTGTAACCTGCCAGGCTCCTCTGTCCGTGGGATTTCCCAGGGAAGAATACTGGAGTGGGTTGCCGAGCCCTCCTCCGGGGACGTTCCCCACTCAGGGGTTAAACCAACATCTCTTATGTCTCCTGCACTGGCAGTCGGGTTCTTTACCACTAGTGCCACCTGGAAAGCCCAGAGTGGCTTTAAACAAGACAAACGTATCTTACAATTCTGGAGGTCAGAAGTCTGAGATGGGTCTGCAGGACAAAATCAAGGTGTCAGCAGAGCTGCATTATTTTGGAAGCTCTAGGGATTTGTTCTTTGCCCTTGCCAGCTTCTGGAGGTGCCCGCGGTACTTAGCGCACATCACTCTGACCTCTGCTTCCATCATACATCTCTTTCTCTGACTCAGACCCTGCTGCCTCCCTCTTATAAGGACTGATGACACTGGACCACCTGGACAATGCAGAACACTCTCCCCATCTCAGGATCCTTGCCTCAATGGCGTCTTCAAAGCCCCTTCGTCATGTGAAGTCACATATTCACAGGTTCTGGGATCAGGACGCAGATATATTTGCGGGGAAAGTTATTCACCTATTAGATGTATTAATTCATTAGACAGCAATCTTATAAGAAGTGTACTATTATCCCATCATGTGGATAAGGAAACTGAGGAACAATAAAAATAAATAAGTTGCCACACCTAGTTGTGCTATGGAGCTGGGTTTGTGTGTGTGTGTGTTTGTGGCACAAGTTTCCCTTTGAAAAGACTCCCCAGGCTCCACGCCCATCTTGGGCTTGGACCAGGAGTATATCGGTGACAGTCATAATGGGCAGGGACCTTGGGCTCTTTTCCTCAGTGACAACTCAGACTTCCTTCACAGGCAACAGAGTTTCAAACTGATCTGAGTGGATGGCACGCTCAGACCTGAGGGGCACTCAGTGTCAAGCAGCGCAGTGGTTAGAACACAGCCTCTGGACCTGGGTTCAGATCCTGCCTCTGACACTTAGCAGCCACGTGACCTTGGGAGAATGACTTAAGTGTTCTGTGGTGACTCAGTTTCCCCATCAGGAAACTGGCCCAGGATTGTGGTGATGTCACATGTGGGAATTTCTCAGAATAGAGCCTGGTGTTACGTTAGGCATCAGAAATAGAAGTGGTGGCAGTTGTCTCAGAAGAGTAGCACACACAGTGAAGGATAGAAGGGATTTCTGGCCCCATGGTGTTTTGAGGTCGTTGGATTAGACCGAACACCAGTGTGATGTGCAGAGATTAGTTATCATAATGGGAGAGGGTAGAGAAGGGGTGGTGCATGTCAAGGGAAGCCCAGGCTGGTGAATATTTTGACTGCAGCTTGCCCATGGGAAAGCTACATTTCTGAAAGATATGCTTTTCTTTCTTTTTTTTTTCCTGATTCTTGCTCACCACCCCCCTGCCCCCACTGCCACACACACACACACACACTCAGGACAGTCACGTGAAACCATTTTAATATAAGATTTGTTGGCACTCTGCTCCCTTGACATCAGGGTTCAGGCTGCTGCTCCAATGAGAGCAGTTCACTCCACTTGCCTTGTTGAAACTCCAAGCACTCTGTACGCCCTTATTGTCCTGGGATGACTGTCCTGATGGTGCCAACCACTTGGGGACTTTAATCATGTGAAGCTCCTGCTTTCTCTCATGGAGTGTCTCTCACCCTCCCTCTGCAGGTGTTTTTCTCCTTTGCTCATTGGCTTGCATGTGGCCTAGGGTTCAGAGAGAACAGCCTTTGTCTTGGGAGTTTCCAGCCCTGAGCCAGCTCTAAGGAGAGATGGTTCCCCCCAGGGAAGGTCCAGCAGGCATCTTTGGGCCTCTTGGGGTCCCAGGCCTCTTGTGGTCCCAGGGGGACCCACTAGGGGGTCTTAAGTAATTAAGTCATGAGTGTAACTCAGAAAGCTTTGAAAGCTTATCAGTGAGGTTTTTTCTGGTCCCTTGTCTTGTTTTATTTAAAACTTAAAAAGAAAATCTCAAGAGGCCTTGAATGCACCCTCCTAAAACCTTATAGATAAGGCTCAAGTGTTCATTGACTACCCGCAATTCCAACCCTCTTCCCTGAATGGACTATGTTTTATCATTTTAATTTTCTCATCCAAGACTTTGTATCTACCTTCGTACACAGATACCTGGCTGCAGAAAGCAAATGATTTTTTTTTTTTTTTGCATGGCTGTGTTGGAAAACAAAGGGCATTGCATTGAGTATCACATTCTTTACAGCCAACAATATGTCTTGGAGGCTTTTTTGTACCCAGATGAATAAAGCTGCCTCACTCACTTAAAAAAAATTACTCTATAATATTCTGCTGTGGACTTATCCATAGTCTATTTCCCTACCAGTGAATATTTAGGTGGTTTCCATTTCTTTCTTTCTCTCGCTCTCTCATGGTTTTTTTTTTTGGGGGGGGGGGCAGGGAGAGGTTACTACCATGCCTCTTGTAAAAATTCCATCTGGTTTGGAGGTAGAAGGTGGGTTTTATATCATGTGCCAAATGGCAGTGGCTGTTAGACGTGAGAATGAGGATGGTGATCAGTCAGTAGTCTGTTTTGCAAGCTACATTAGTTTTCTGAGGCTTCCATGAAGAATTACCACCAACTGGATGGCTTAAAACAACAGGGATGGATTCTGTCATAGTTCTGGACCTCCAAACCCAAGACGTCCAAACCCAAGGTGTCAGCGGGCCCAACTGCCTCTGATGGCTTGAAGATTCTAGGTTCCTCCTGGCCTTCCAGCTTCAGTCGTTCCTTAGCTTGGGGCCACATCACTCCCTTCTCAGCCTCTGTGCATGTGTCAGCATCTCTGCATGTCCCCTCCTTATAAGGACCCCAGTCATGGCATTTGAGTCCACCCTCAACCAGTACACCAGGCTTCCTGGGTAGCTTAGCTGGTAAAGAGTCTGCCTGCAATGCGGGAGACCCCGGTTCAATTCCTTGGTTGGGAAGATCCGCTGGAGGAGGGATAGGCTACCCACTCTAGTATTCTTGGGCTTCCCTGCTGGCTCAGATGGTAAAGAATCCACCTGCAATGCAGGAGACCTGGGTTTGATCCCTGGGTTGGGAAGATCCCCTGGAGAAGGGAACAGCTACCCACTCCAGTATTCTGGCCTGGAGAATTCCATAGACTGTATAGTCCATGGGGTCACAAAGAGTCAGACACAACTCAGCGACTTTCACCACTTTTATCCAGTATACCCTCATCTAACTAATATCTGCACAGACCTTCTTTCCAAATAAGGTCACATTCTGAGATTTCAGTGGACGTGAATTGGGGGTGGGGGCACTATTTAGCCCACTGTAGGGCAGGAAGGGAGAGGGGTGCACATGTGCCATGGACTTGTCCACAAGATCTGGATGGGATTTGGGGCAGCTTCATCCTACACCTACATCCTACACCTACATCCTACACCTTCAGCATCTTCAGTGAGATTGGGCGTTCTGGATAACGACTCTAAAAGCTATCAGGTCTTTAGTCATTAACTCAGCTACAAAGTGTTCACATTCAGTAGTGTTGATTAGACTTCATTTCCCAGGATAAGAAAGAGATTCCAGTACCTTTGAAAGGTATTTTTTGTGGAAGCCTGACTTCAAAAGCCCGTCCAGAAGACCCGAGTCCCCCTTCTCCCACCAAAACAAATCTGTCAGTATAATTACTTGTTGGAGATTGCATACAACACCTTGCTGTGGGAATCCAGAATAAACCTGACTCAGCTCTGTCTTCGAGCCTTACTTACATATAAGAAAAACAGGATGGTCGGCAAACAGCCATTCCCTTGGTTGTATAGACACAGTTTCACCTGACTGATCCAACATGTTCACAGCTGAAAGGAGTAATTTTAAATTGACCAGCTGAAGGTATCTCCAGTGGATGTACTTTACAAATGACCAGAAATAAGCATCTTGGTCAGATAAGACTGAAGACATTCACTTTGTAAGAGCCTTCCATATGCGCCTGTCTAAAGTGTGGGATGCAGGTCAACTCCCCACAGCCAAGCATGTGATGCCAACAAGCCTATTCAGAGAACCTATCTCCAAAATGGCCCCGTAGCTGGGTGGAGATGCTCTATCATTTCCTAACTGACTTAAAAAATAACAATATAAAAAGATTTGTTCTTGAGAAATGAAATGGAGTCAGCAAACTGGAAAAGGAGAAGGAAGAAACCCATTAAGATATTTGGTTCCTTTGATCTGTGTCTTTTTTGGTGAAACTTTGCTGACATACAATACCTGAAGATGATCAGGAAAAACAGACCCAAGAAGCAAGTCTAGGAAAGAAACTGGTGACTGTCAGTTGAAGGAGCAAAGTGATAGAAGTCTGGGTGTTTCTGTTGCAGGAATGTGACATGACAAATTTCTAAGGCTGTGTCAATACCATGAATATTTATGACCTATCTCACCAAAAACGTCTGTCGGCCAGCGCATTCATCAAAGATTCCTGCTTGGGAATTGTTCTGTTTTGTTGGGTAACGAGCCCTGAATGACAAAATTGAGAGCGATTAAGTGAAGGGTTTGTGCTTCTGTTT